>NC_089591.1:55124847-55797433 GCF_019320115.1 Miscanthus floridulus | reverse complement strand
ATGTACCTTCTTGGGTTCGTCAGTTTTATGCCTCGCTCTACATCGATCCTCATCACAGATTCATTCACTTTGCCTTCAACGGCAAAGACTATAGAGTGACTAGTGGCAGAGCCAGGGAGATACTGAGACTACAGGAGCAGTCTATAAAGATGCATGAGGTTTGCTATGGACAGCAGGGGCCTCCCAGGCGTCCTCATGGAGGGCAGGTGCCCCCTACAGATTTAGTGCGGCATTGCTTCAAGGAGCCTTTTGGTGAGGGGTCGAGCAGGAACCCCAGTGACTTGACTCCTACAGCGAGGATACTAGAGGCCATCATCAGGAGGACACTGCTTCCCAGGTTGGGATACAGGGAGGGCCTGACTCGCTTACAGCTCTGGCTTCTCAATGCCATCATGCAGATGACAGTGTTTGACATCTGGGACCTCCTTCTTTCAGAGATGGAGGATACTATAGCTGAGGGATTCAAGGGTCACAGGCAGCTTCCCTATGCTCACTGGATCGCGTTCCTCATCCGCAGAGTTGTGATTGATAAGCCCCCTGGCATGATGGATGAGTATACAGGTGCCACTACAGAGTTCCCAGCTTACAACCTGTCATAGAGGATCAGACACGCCACTCCTCCGGCACCCAGATAGCCTAGCCATCGTCCCGACGTGCCAGAGTTCGTAGCTCAGCAGGATGAGATCATCAGAGGGATTGCAGCCACTGAGGAGGAGGAGCTAGAGGCACATCAGGAGGTGAGTGAGTACAGTGACAGCTCCGACGATGACTACCAGCCTATACCTCAGATGCCTCCACGCAGACACGATGCAGAGGCAGGTAGCTCCAGTTCTGCTCCACCTGCTCCACAGACAGACCCCGCTCTCATTGCTATTCTTGAGCGGATGCAGCAGGATCAGACACGACAGGCACAGGAGACAGCTACAAACTTCGCACAGTTTCAGGCTCGTCAGGACGAATTTTAGCGGCAGCAGCAGCTCCTTCAGCACCAGCAGTTACTTATGCAGCAGCAGCTCATGGGATTCATGCAGCATGTAGTGACAGCCATTGGGATCCCACTGCCACAGACTTTGCCCCAGCTTGCACAGCCTCCTACCACTTCGACGACTCCAGCAGTTCAGCCCATCGGGCTTCAGAGTCAGGGACAGCCTCCAGCTCAGTTTCCGTCACCTCCTGTACAGGTGTCCCAGTGGTTAGCCTCACCTAGTGTAGCCCCGCAGTTCACTCCTTATCACACGGGTTTCTCACTAGAGTAGACTTCCTCACTATTCGTGCCTGAGTTGTCCGTCTCTAGGAGTCTTGGAGCATCTTTCAGCGAGTTGACTGGCATGCCTACTCCGCCTCACAAGCATACTGCAGGTCCGTCTACAGCAGCTCCAGCTATCATGACTACTCAGAGGCTCCCCTCGTCTGTCGCCTCGTCAGATCCTACGACAGACATACTTGCAGCTTCACAGGCAGCACCAGCCCCAGCTCAGACCCAGACCGCTTCAGCGACACTTCCTGCTTCAGAGGGTCAGTCAGTTTAGAGCTCAGGGTCAGATGATGATGGCGCCCAGTTCCATCTTGCTCCACGTACTTCAGCGCCCGACTCGTCCGCTGCAGCCCCGCCGACCGACCCTTAGGTTTTGGTGTTTGACGCCAAAGGGGGAGAGGGTTTGAGTATGTAGACTTAGGGGGAGCGAGTTTCAGGGGGAGCTAGTTATCTAGTATTAGCTTATTATATACATTTGGAGTTTTATTTGTGTGATACACTATTACTTATGCATTCGTGTGTTTACTTTCATGCATACTATTATATATATGTGATAGTGCTATCTATGTGATTGTGATATTTGACATGTGTGATTTCTACTTTGCTTTATCTATATTTCATATCATTTGTGGAATGCTTATTTGCTTTTGTTTCCGCGTTTATACTTCGAAGCAAATGAGCTTTGTTATTAGTACTCATGCTTAATTCATATTCTTTGAGTACATTGTGTTGGCTTGGGTCATATAAGCGTGACTAACTCTTTTGTTCTCATTGATAAAAGCTTATATGAACCAAGTCCGTCAAAAACCTCACTCCATAACATACTTGAGGTGGTATTGTCATCAATCACCAAAAAGGGGGAGATTGAAAGCATCTAGGCCCCTAATTGGATTTCGGTGATTAATGTCAATACAAGATTACTATGACTAACGTGTGTTTTGCAGAAACAATTAAGTTAGGTCATGGTAATGGAGATCGATTGGGCAATTGAGGTTGTCATGCCCCCACGATGGAAATCGTTTCGGTTTTCAAAGGTTGGACGACAAGGTTAAGGATAACTAGTTCTAAGTGTCGATTGGAGTTGGAGAGACACTTAGAGTAGTTTAGGACTTTGTTTTTTCCTTTGGCCGTACTATGAAGGGGGGTATGAATGGGTAGCTTGACCTAGTTGAGTCTAGTGAGTTAGGTGTGGTGCACACTTGTTAAAACTAGCTCTAGGTAGCTCCTATGAATGCCTAAGATCTTTTGGAGCAAACTTCATTCACATATGTTCGGAAGTTGGAAGTGAATGGAGGGTCAAACACTGACCGGACGCTGGCTCCGGTGCGACCGGACGCTGGCCGCAGGGTCCGGTCAGTTCATTTGACCGTGAAGATCAAGTCTGGTGTAACCGGACGCTGGGAGGTCATGTGACCGGACGCTGAGGGTCAGCGTCCGATCGACTCCAGTAAGGGTCCAGACTTGGGAAAGAGTGACCGGACGCGTCCGGTCAGTGTGACCGGACCCTGTGTATCCAGCGTCCGGTCGTTTACAGTAAGCATCCAAGAGCGACCGGACGCGTCCGGTCGGTACTGACCGGACCCTGACAGCGTCCGGTCATCACTTGAAAACTGGTTCACGGGTTGAACTGACCGGAGCGTCCGGTCATCACGACCGGAGCGTCCGGTCATCCCGCAGAGGCTCATAACGGTTCGTTTTTTAGGCTGGCTTATAAATAGAAGCTCCACTCGTGAGTGGAGTATCTTTTGCTCATTCCAACAGCTGAGAAACACGTTTGTGAGTGCCAAGAAGAGCAAGGTCCTAGTGAGGTGTTTGTGATTTGAGAATCCAAGAGAGTAGCCTCACTAGCAAATCAAGAGTAGCAAAGTGTGCATCCATCTTCTCATTAGGCTTCGCGTGGTCAAGTGAGAGTTCGTGCTTGTTACTCTTGGTGATCGCCATCACCTAGACGGCTTGGTGGTGATTGGGAGTTTGGTGTTCACCCGGCGGAGCTTGTGGGTGACCCAACTCAAGTTGTGAGCGGCTTTGGGTGATTCGCCGCGACGGAGTGTCGAAGAATCAACCCGTAGAGAGCACTTGATCCTTGCGCGGATCAAGGGGGAGCTACACCCTTGCGCGGGTGCTCCAACGAGGACTAGTGGGGAGTGGCGACTCTCCGATACCTCGGCAAAACATCGCCGCGTTCCTTTCTCTCTCTATTTACTTTGAGCACTTACTTTGAGCATTTACTTTGAGCAAGTCAATACTTGTTTTTACTTCCATAAGAATTGCTTGCTAGAGTAAGTTTGGAACTTAGGTTGAGAGGTTGTTGTGCATTAGTTTGATATAAACACTTTTCTAGGTACAAGGGGTTAATTGGGCTATCCGTAGGATTTGATTATTGCAAGAAAATTTAGAATTAGCCCAATTCACCCCCTCTCTTGGGCATCTTGATCCTTTCAGCGCTGCAGATCCCGTCGCGCGCAGCACTAGCCCTGGCCCTGTCGTCCTCGAAGGCGAGCCCTACCTCCACCGCTCCCTCATCCGTCGTGCACAGCGAGGAGCTTTTCCGTCGTGCGCAGATCCGGCGCACGAGCCTTGTCCTTCAGGATCCCTCTCTGTTACGGCCATAGGGGGTGATGAACTGTGAAGAAGCTAGCTATTGTCATTCTAGTACCTGTGCTGTTGTGCATTCATCTGTTGCAGAATTCATTAGGAGATTATTAGAACTCCGCAAATTTGTGATTCCAGTTTTGTTTGCATTCCTCCCAGACGAGACACTTCAAGTGAAAAAATGTGATTCCAGTTTTGTTTGCATGCTGAAAATTATTGATTATTTATTTTCAGTTTTCAATTATCAAAATCTCATATTTTAGTTCACAAGAATAAATGATTTCTTTATTTGACAATCTATTCATTTATTCTTTCCCTATATGCCACTGTAGACTCCTGCTATAAACAAGAGCATTCGTATCATTTCGCCAGCCACTTGACATTGTTATTGACCTAGATGGACGGCAGTGTCATTTGTAGAAGAAAATTTTAACTCGGTATTAAATAAGGAAGTTCAAATTTTTTAGTGCCAAATATAAAAAACTGATTTGTTTTAGTGCCAAATATATAATTCTCTCATTAAATATTAGCCTAATTCAATTCTTCATTATTACTACTACTACTGTTATTAGCAAACGCCTGATTAGTCGCTAAACTGCAATTACCTCGTACTAAGTTGCTATTAATGTTTGGAGATTACTGGTTTCTAATAACCAATTTCCTGATTGGCAGGACCAATGGCGGCAAATGCAATAAGCCAGAGTTCATCAAAAATGAAAAAAGAAAAAAAAAGCAATAAGCCACCGCGAGCGTGGCATAAACTTGGTCTGGTGGAGCCTATCCGATGCCGACTTTCTAAACATCCTTCTAATCCTTTTTTTTAGAAAGATGAGAAAAAACTCTCTCTAACAACTTCTAATATTTACTTTAATCTTATAGGACTTGAAAATTCCTTTTTCTTCCACGTAACTTTACGCGGACGAAGCCACCCGTGGAGACGACGGCGAGGGCGAGCGCCTGACGGTCCGGCGGGAGCCTGCGGCGCCGGAGAGCTGGCCGGACGTGCGGCGCTGGTGGGGGCCCGGCGGGCAGCGGAGGCCGGACGGGATCATCTTGGTCGAGCAGGTGGCCGCGGACGGCGGCGCCTCCGCCCCGGAGGCGCGGCAGGTGTGGGGGCTGGTGGTTCTGCCTCGCGCGGGTGCAGTGCTTCGGCGACCCCGTCGAGCTCCAGCTCCGCAACGCCTGGCTCAACCGCCTCGCCGGCCGCCGATAGCCGCCCGTTGGCCGCTGCTACTACTGATTCTACTACTAATAGTATTCGATTCGATGCGCCAAGGACCAAATGCAATGATGCCTCCTCTTCGCTGGCAAGAACGAGGAAGAGAAGCATGCAGATTGGAACCAGGGGAGGGGAAAACAGAATGTCAGAATCCATCAAATCTTTTCGTTCAGTCAAGAAGCGATTCATCGAGGCAAATTACAATTCATTGCGCCTCCACCTGCGCGTGCAGCGCCCGCACGCCCTCCGGCGCCAGCAGCACGTTCGGTTGGCTGGTTCGTATCGTTGCTGGTTCATGAAGAAGTACTACTGGCTGGTTTGTGTGAGAGAAAAATACTGTTCCGGCTGGAAATTTACGATCATTTACGACAAGCCACAACCAAACGAACAGGCTGCAGCTGCGTCATTGCCACTGCGAACTCGCCCTCGCCTTCTCCTCCTCCTTCTTCGACTCCGCTGTTGTCGTCGTCCCTCCCCACGTCGCCATTCATGCACGGCAGCTCCACCTCTTCCTGCTTCGACGACATGGTGGCCAGCAGCAGCAACGCTAGCTGCTAGCTAGCTAGGGCTCTCTACCGGCGAAATGACATCAAATGGGACATCAGTTGATTTTTTTAAGTCAAATACTAGGAATCATCGGAGATGAACTTCTTTTTTTCTCCTAAAACCTTTTAGGAGTTGGCAAACATAGATTTTTTAGCAGTAATATTTAGGGAACTCTTGGAGATGCTCTAAGTTCCCTCCACTCGCCGGCTCCCTCTCCCGCTCCTCTCATGCTTTGCTTTTCGAGGTACTATCCCTCGTTCCCTCTCTTTCTCTCTGATTTCTAACTCGAATGCATAAGTTTTTTTTTCGTTCTAACTCTGCTTTGCGATTTAGTTGAAATTTGTTCGAGTTTTTCTTCTATTTGTTTACTCGGTTGATCGAGCCTCACCAGCATCTCCATGGTGATCTCTGCGCTCGCCCCCCTTCCTTCAAATTCAATTTAGTTCTAACCCGTCCTCTCTCTGAATGCGTGAGTCTGCTTTGCGTTTTAGTTTGCCTCCGAGTTGGTTCAAATTTCGCTCCCGTGTATGTTCGTTGCGGTGCTCGATGCGCTGGTTATTTTGGATTTGCGAAACCCTGCGAGATTTTGATTGGTGGATTTGGTCTTGTTGTGAATTCCGGTGAAGGAGGTTGAGGGGGCCGCGGGGGCACCGATGGCCCATGGTGATCTCCGATCGCCTCCCTCTTTCGAACTCCGGCATACCGTTTCTTCTGGTTCGTCTCGACCTCTTACGGCTATCCGAATTGTGCGGTGCTGGTTCGTATTGGTTTATTCGGAGGGAAGAGCACCGCGACTCCATGGTGAACTCGATTGGCCTTACTGCCGTCCTTTCATTAACCGTTTATTGTTTGACGCCTCTGGCCGTTCCTGCTACTGCTTATGTGTCGTGATCGTGTACCACCATTTTTCTTACCCCGTTTTCTGTTGATCTTCGACAGGGACTGGTCTCTGCATGTCTATATGATTTGTTATTCAGCTTGAGCTTAATGGTCCTATATTGATTTGCAGTGCTATCAGGTTGATTTGCAGTTCTATCAGGTTGATTTGCAGTTCAGCTGAGCTTCACTGACTCGTCCAGTCAAAGGCTGAAACCCAGGTATACAATAACACGTTGCATTGAGCTTTCCAAGCAGTAGATCCTAATTTGCATAGGACAATGCCAGTGCTAATGAATATTTCTATTTGTATTTCATCAATGCTTAGTCCATACTGATGGAATAAGTCTCTGTGGTCATTGTGGGGCTGCAGCAGTCTTTGTGGGGCTGCAATAGCATGGTGGTCTTGCTGCTTAGCACCTTTGACTGGAGGACAGCAACATCTTGACTGGACAACATCTTGACTGGACATCATCTTAGACAACATCTTAGAGACATCTTAGGACAGCATCTTAGAGGACAGCATATTAGCATCTTAGACTAGTATCTTAGACTAGCATCTTGAAATATGTTTGGCTGGCTAGCAGCTTATAAATATGTATCCCCAACCCCTCAGGTTGGTATGGCATTGAGAAATAAACCAGAAAATTATCCCAACTCCTAGTGTCATCCTCTCTCAATGAGAGTAAGAATTCTGCTACTACCAAGAGTGAGAATTCAGCGACTAACAACTGGTATCAGAACCGTATTATCCTGTAGCCTGAGCATCTCCTGCTCATCTCCTCTCCCAGCCACACAACAGCCCCAGCTGCGAGCAGCAGCTCCGGCCGCTCCTGCTCACTCCTCCCCTGCGCAGACGAGCAGAGCAGCAGCACGTCTAAAGCAGCCCTCTCCCCACGCAGCAGCCTTCCGATAGCGCGTCATGTCCGCAGGGCAGTCTCAGCGCTCGGTCGCCTCGAGCACGCGGCGTCGGCAGGAGGCCAAACTTGCCGCGGCAGAGGAACACGAGCGAGCGGCGGCAGAGACCGCTACGACGACGGCAGAGACCACTACGACGGCGGCAAGGGCGTCAAGGCTGGCAGCGGCGGAGCTGGCAGCAGCCAGAGCGGAGACGGAAGCAGCGGTGGCGGCAAATGCAGCGCGTGCGGTGGCGGCGGAGGTCGAGGCTCTGCGCGGCAGCATCGGCAGCTCCATTTCCACTGACGACACCGCCGACGCGGACCTTGAGCTATTAGAGAGGGAGGCAGCATGAGCGCAGGCGGCGCAGTGGGCAGCCACGTACGCCCATGAGCGTGGCGGCAGCCCAGACAGGCGCGGACGCGCTGGCGGCGCTCCTAGAGGAGGCGCGCACGGCGGTGGCGGACAGGTCGATGGAGAGCGCGGCCTTCATAGGCAGCGTGGCTCTCTCTCCCTGGATCGGTACCGACGGATCGATGGAGAGCGCGGCCTTCACAGACAGCGTGGCTCTCTCTCCCCAGATCGGTACCGTGGTTACCACGGGCTCTAGGCTATTGTCAGGGACGTCGGTCCCGGTGATGGGTGGCCTACCCTCACCAAGACCAATTACGTCGGGTGGGCTGCGGTGATGAGGGTAAAGCTCTAGGTGCGGCACATGTGGGAGGCAGTCCAATACGGCGACATCGACTACGACCTAGATCGACGGGCGCTGGATGCCCTCATCGCTGCAGTCCCGCCTGAGATGCAGTTCTCGCTTACCAACAAGCGGACTACCAAGGAGGCTTGGAACGCCATCACTGCAGCACACATCGGCAGCGACCGCGCCCGCAAGTTCACACTGTAGGCACTTCGCAAGGAGTGGGAGAACCTGGCCTTCAAACCAGGTGAGGACGTTGATGACTTTGCTCTCAGTCTCAACACTCTATTGCAGAAGATGGTGTAGTTCGGCGATGACACCTACGGCGAGGAGAGAGTTGTTGAAAAGCTCTTCCACTGTGTTCTCGAGAAGTACAAGCAGATGGCTTGCTCGATCGAGTCTCTGCTGGATCTCTCCACGATGTCGATCGAGGAGGCGATAGGTCGCCTCAAGGTCATCGACAGCGATGAGCCACATGCTCTCTCGGGGCCCATCACCACTGGCGGCAAGCTCCTTCTCACTTGGGAGTAGTGGCTTGCCAGCCAAGGTAAACGGAAGAAGGGGGAGCCTTCTTCCACGACAGGCGGCCGCAAGCGTGGTAAGCCACGTAAGGCGCGCAGAGACGCCCAGGCCGGGGCGCGAGGACGTGTCGAGGGTGATGCCCATGGAGGCGCCTAGGGCGGCGCCGCCGGCATGCACAAGCCAGCACGAGACGACGCCTGCCGCAACTGTAGCCAGCTTGGCCATTGGGCCAAGGACTGCCGACAGCCACAACGCGGCCAGGCCCATGTCGCACAGGCGGAGGAGGAGGAGCCGACTCTGTTCATAGCACATGCAAGCATCGAGCTACCTCCAGCGGCATCGGCCGTAGCGGCCCTCCTCCACCTTGACGAGCCGAAAGCACACGCCCTCCTCAGCGACGGCTCCGGCAACGACAAGACTAACGGGTGGTGCCTCGACACCGGTGCCACCCACCACATGACCGGTTGATGGGAGTTCTTCACCGAGCTTGACTCTAGCGTCTGAGGCTCTATCAAGTTTGGGGATGCCTCTGACGTGGAGATCAAGGGCGTCGGCTCCGTCATCTTCACCGCCGTGTCTGGTGAGCATAGGCTGCTCACCGAAGTCTACTACATCCCTGCGTTGAGGAACTCCATCATCAGCTTGAGACAGCTGGATGAGAACGGTTCGTGCGTGGTCTTTGAGGACGGAGTCATAAGGATTTGGGATCATCGTCATCGCCTTCTTGCCAAGGTATCCAGAAGTGCAAATCGACTCTATGTCCTTAACGTGCAGGTGGCACAACCCCTCTGTCTCACTGCTCGTCGGGACGACGAGGCATGGCAGTGGCACGAGTGTTTCGGGCACCTTCACTTTGAGGTCCTGAAGTGGCTCAGTGCCACGGAGATGGTGTGAGGCCTGTCGTGCCTCTACCATGTAGAGCAGCTCTGTGACGTCTACATGTTGACAAAGCAGAGGTGACTCCCCTTTCCCCAACAGGTGAGCTTTCGAGCCAAGGAGAGGCTCAAGCTTGTGCATGGGGACATGTGTGGCCCGGTGACATCGGCCACACCAGGAGGACGACGCTACTTCCTACTGCTCGTCGATGACCTCTCCCACTACATGTGGGTGATGGTCCTCGGTAGCAAGGGAGAGGTTACAGACACCATTAGGCGCGCACAGCCTGCTATGGAGGTGGAGTGCGGCCACAAGCTGCGCGTGCTACGCACCGACAATGGTGGCGAATTCACGGCGGCTGAATTCGCGTCGTACTACGCTGACGAGGGCATTTAGTGCCACAACTCCACGCTGTACAGCCCCGCAGCAGAATGGCGTCATCGAGCGGCGCAACCAGACGGTTGTGGGGATGGCTCGGGCCCTCCTCAAGCAGAGGGGGATGCCGGCTGTCTTCTAGGGAGAGGCGGTGGTGACGGCCATCTACATCCTCAACCGCTCGCCTACCAAGGCGCTCGACAGCAGGACGCCGTACGAGGCTTGGCATGGGCGCAAGCCGGCGGTCTCCCACTTGTGGGTCTTTGGCTGCCTCGCGTTCACCAAGGAGCTTGGCCGCATCAGCAAGCTCGACAATAGGAGCACTCTGGGAGTGTTCATCGGCTACGCGGAGGGCTTGAAGGCCTACCACATCCTTGACCCAAAGACACAGCGTGTGCGCACGGCACGCGACATTGTGTTCGACGAAGGGCGAGGATGGGCGTGGGACAAGGCGGTGGATGATGGCTTGGCTCCGATGTACGATGACTTCACTGTCGAGTACGTCCACTTCGAGGGAGCTAGGGGAGTAGGCAGCTCTTCTTCGGCGGGCATGTCTACCCCAGTCCTCGAGCCTCCACCGACCCCGGTGCCTGCTACTCCGATAGCACCATGCTCTCTAGCCAGGACCTCAGCTATGATGAGTTCTTCACCGGCTCCACCATAGCCAGCAACGCCACGCACTCTAGCACCAATAGGCACCACTCCGGGCACGTCTACTCCACCACCAGCTCATGTCGAGCATGGCTCGGTTGAGCTTGCTACTCTGCTCTCTCACGACAAGGAGCGTATCGACGCGTACCATGACGGTGAGTCGTTGTGGAACCATACGATGGAGAACCTTCTCGGTGACCAGCCGATGCTGGGACTGGTGCCTCATGACCTGAAGGTGTAGTTACACCTTGCGTGTGATGACGACGAGCCTCGGTCATTTGTAGAGGCCGAGAGACACACGACATGGCGCACCGTGATGCAATTGGAGTTGGATGCGGTCGAGAAGAACCATACCTAGGAGCTTGCTGACATTCCTTGTGGTCACCGTGCGATCACCCTTAAGTGGGTGTACAAGCTGAAGAGGGATGAAGCCGGTGCCATTGTTAAGCACAAGGCTCACTTGGTGGCATGAGGCTTCGTGCAGCAGGAGGGGGTCGACTTCGATGACACCTTTGCTCCCGTGGCACGGATGGAGTCCGTGCGACTTCTCCTTGCGCTAGCTACCTAGGAGGGCTGGCATGTTCATCACATGGATGTCAAGTCGACGTTCCTTAATGGCGACTTGAAGGAGGAGGTCTACATACACCAGCCGCCGAGATTTGCGATCCCTGGCAAGGAGGGCAAGGTGCTCTGCCTACGCAAGGCCCTCTATGGCTTGCGGTAGGTACCGAGGGCGTGGAATGCCAAGCTAGATTCCATGCTAAAGGGGATGGGCTTTGAGCAAAGCCCGCATGAGGCAGCCATCTACTGATGGGGTAGTGGAGGAAATGCTCTGCGGGTGGGTGTCTACGTCGATGACTTGGTGATCACTGGCACCAAGGATGTGGAGGTGGCGGCATTCAAGGAAGAGATGAAGGCCACCTTCTAGATGAGTGACCTAGGGCCTCTCTCCTTCTACTTGAGAATCGAGGTGCACTAGGATGACTCTGGGATCATGCTTCGACAGACTGCCTACGCCAAGCGCGTTGTTGAGCTAGCTGGGCTCACCAACTGCAACCCAGCTCTCACTCCGATGGAGGAGAGGCTGAAGCTGAGCCACGACAGCATGGTAGAGGAGGTGGATGCTACATAGTACCAGTGTCTTATGGGGAGCCTTTGCTACCTCTCCCACACATGGCTGGACCTGGCATTCTCCGTTGGCTACGTTAGTCGGTTCATGCAGCGCCCGACAATGGAGCACCAACAGGCTGTGAAGAGGATCATCCGCTATGTTGCGAGGACTCTCGACCACGGCCTCTACTACCCTAGGTGACCTGGGGTGGCACACTTCATCAGGTATAGCGACAGCGACCACGCCGGCAACAACGACACCAGCAAGAGCATGAGCGAGATCCTCTTCTTCCTCGGTAAGTGCCTCATTAGCTGGCAGTCGGTCAAGCAACAGGTGGTGGCCCTATCCAGCTATGAGGCCAAGTACACAGCGACCTCCACTACTTCGACTCAGGCGCTCTAGCTCGCTCGACTGCTTGGTGATCTCCTCGGCAGAGACACTAGAGCGGTGGAGCTTAGGATTGACAGCAAGTCCGCTCTAGCCCTGGCAAAGAACCCCGTCTTCTATGAACGCAGCAAGCACATCTGGATGAGGTACCACTTCATCCAAGGCTATTTTAAGGAAGGGAGGATCAAGGCGAGCTACATCAACACCAAGGACTAGCTTGCGGACCTACTCACCAAGCTCCTTGGGAGGATCAAGTTCCTTGAGCTCTGCTCTAGGACCGGGATGGTTCAACTTTCCCATAAGACGATGCATAAGACTTAGAGGGAGAATGATGGGATAAGTCTCTGTGGTCATTGTGGGGCTGCAGCAGTCTTTGTGGGGCTGCAATAGCATGGTGGTCTTGCTACCCAGCACCCTTGACTAGAGGACAGCAGCATCTTGACTGAACAGCATCTTGACTGGACAGCATCTTAGACAACATCTTAGGACAGCATCTTAGAGGCATCTTAGGATAGCATCTTAGAGGACAGCATATTAGCATCTTAGACTAGCATCTTGGAATATGCTTGGCTTGCTAGCAGCCTATAAATATGTATCCCCAACCCCTCAGGTTGGCATGGCATTAAGAAATAAACTAAAAAATTATCCCAACTCCTAGTGTTATCCTCTCTCGATGAGAGTAAGAATTCTGCTACTACCAAGAGTGAGAATTCAGCGACTAACACATATCAATAAATTTGATTGGTAATCTGTAGTTGTTCAACATGTAATTTACAAAATAAATGATATTGTAATAGTTTGTTGTTCAACATCTTAGTTTAGCAGTGTGTTGTTGCTGCTATAGATGTTTTAAAACTATTACGAAGATGTTAGGTCCTTTCATCAAAACTCTTGATATTGTAATAATTTCTACTGCACCTAAGATGTTAGGTCTTGTTATCAAAAATTTTAGGTCCTATTTACCATATTATTTTAAATGTTTTCATCATTTTGGTTAGAAGATGGCTTATAAGTTCTTAGCTGAAGTGAAGAAGGAGTGCTAGGAAAAGCAAATGCAATTCCTAGGCAGGGATCCAAAAGGGTGGCGTCTAGATGTTGATGGGAAGCCTGTCATGAAGGAGCTTGAAGGAAAAGACGGCATATGTGGTTTTCACTATGACCACATAATACTGGAGGCTGTTGCTAAGACACTTCCAAAAACAGAGCAAGACAAGTTGGCAAAAGTTAGTAACTGTCATGTCCCCCGGAGCAGTGTTTTCAGGAGGAAGAAGGAGAGTGAACCAGATGCCATCAAGGAGCTGCTCTGTGATGTAGAGCTAAATGGTTAGTTTTAACAACACATGAGATGATTGTGATACACTATGTAGGACTCCAATTATGTTTCCTTTACAGATGCAGAAAAGGATATAGTTGAGATGACTGTACATGGGAGTCTTACTGATGAGATGGGCAGGAAGAAATGCAAGTGCATTTCAAAAATGGACATCGGTGGTGTTTACAGTGGGACCGTGCTTCCCTATGAACACCCAATGACCGGCAGAAACCTTTGCCAAGAAATGCGTGAGAGGCTAGAAACTAAAAGGATCATGATGCCCAAGAGGGGGGTGAATTAGGCTAATTCTAATTTTTTTGCAATAATTAAGTCCTACAGTTAGCCCAATTAACCCCTTGTGCCTAGAAAGTGTTTCTATTGAACTAACGCACAAAAGACTTGTAACTTAAGCTCCAATCCTACTCTAGCATGGCAATTCTAAGAATGTAAGAATAAGAATTGAATTGCTCAAAGTAAATGCTCAAAGTAAATAGAGAGGAGAAGAAACACGGCGATGTTTTGCCGAGGTATCGAAGAGTCACCACTCCCCACTAGTCCTCATTGGAGCACCTGCTCAAGGGTGTAGCTCCCCCTTGATCCATGTAAGGATCAAGTGCTCTCTATGGGTTGATTCTTCAACACTCCATCGCGGTGAATCACCCACAACCGCTCACAATGTGAGTTGGGTCATCCACAAGCTCTCTAGATGATCACCAAGCTCCTAATCACCACCAAGCCGTCTAGGTGATGGCGATCACCAAGAGTAACAAGCACGAACTCTCACTTGACCACGATAAGCCTAATGAGAAGGTGGATGCACACTTTGCTACTCTTGATCTTCACTAATGAGGGCTCTCTTTGGGATTCTCAAATCTCAATCACCTCACTAGGACCTTGCTCTTCTTGGCACTCTCTAAGGTGTTTCTCAGCTGTTGGAATAAGCAAAAGTACCCCCACACACGAGTGGAGGCTCTATTTATAACATGGGCTAAAAAATGAACCGTTATGTGCCTCTATGGGGTGATCGGACGCTCTGGTCATGTTGACCGGACGCTCTGGTCATGTTGACCGGACGCTCCGGTCAGTATACCTCAAACTCCAGTGTTTATAGTGTGACCGGACGCTGGCAGCGTCCAGTCCGCACTGACCGGACGCGTTTGGTCACGATTTTCCCTCTCTGGAACCTTACTAGAGTCAACCGGACGCTACCTCTCAGCGTCTGGTCACTTGACCTCTCAGTGTCCGGTCAAACCAGATGCAATCACCTTGGTCAAATGAACTGACCGGACCCTGAGCCAGCATCCAGTCAGTATTTGACCCTCCATTCACTTCCAACTCTCGATCATATGTGAATGAAGTTTGCTCCATTGGATCTAAGGGCTATCTTGGAGCTACCTAGTACTAGTTTTAACAAGTGTGCACCATACCTAACTCACTAGACTCACCTAGGTCAAGCTACCCATCTATACCCCCCTTAATAGTATGACTAAAGGAAAAACAAAGTCCTAAACTACTCTAAGTGTCTCTCCAACTTCAATCGACACTTAGAACTAGTCCATCCTTAACCTTGTCGTCCATCCTTTGAAAACCAAACGATTTCTATCGTAGGGGCATGACCACCTCGATTTCCTAATCTATCTCTATTACCATGACCTAACTTAATTGCCTCTGCAAAACATACGTTAGTCATAGTAATCTTGTATTGTCATTAATCACCGAAACCCAACTAGGGGCCTAGATGCTTTCAATCTCCCCCTTTTTAGTGATTGATGACAATACCACCTCGAGTATGTGAAAGAGTTGAGGTTTTTAACATGCTTGGATCATATAAGCTTTTGTCAATAAGAACAAAAGAGTTAGGCAAGCTTATATGAACCAAGCCAACATGATGTACTCAAAAGATATGAATTAAGCATGAGTACAAGTAATAAAGCTCATTTGCATCGGTGTAAAACACGGAAGCAAAGGCAAATGAGCATTGCACAAGTGATATGACATATAAATAATTCAAAGTAGAGACCACACATGTCATATATTATGATCACGTAGATAACACTATCACATATATATAGTTCAATGCATGAAAGTAAACACACGATGAATGCATAATAGTGTATCACACATAAAAACTCCAAATGTAATATATAAGCTAATATAATAACTAAGCTCCCCCTAAATAGTCGCTCCCCCTAAGACTATCATACTCGAACATAGTCGCTCCCCCTAAGACTATCATACTCGAACCCTCTCCCCCTTTGGCGTCAAACACCAAAACCTAAGGGTCGGTCGGTGAGGCTACAACAGATGAGCCGGGCGCTAAGGTATGAGGAGTGAGGTGGAACTAGGTGCCATCATCGTCTGATCCTAAACTCTGAGCTGTCTGACCCTCTGTAGCTGGTAGTGATGCTGGAGCAGTCTAGGTTAGATTAGGAACTGGTGCTGCTGTAAGCTGAGCTGGTATAACTAAAGCAGCCAGCTCTGATGATGCCACTAAGGTTCCTACGTGATCCTTCACCGAAGGGCTCGGTGAAGCAGTGGTGAACCAAGTCAGTAGGGGGCACATTACCACCATGAGGGCGTCTAGGGTGTTGTCTGGCCATAGCACACCTCGTGAAGTCTGACTAGCTGCTCCTATAGCCTAAGTATCTCTCATACCCTCTGGCTTGTCAGGCGGTAGTCTCTTTCTCTGAATGCGAAGTGAATATATCTATGCTGCGGGTCAATCCAGAGGGAAGCATAGAACTACCAAACCCAAGATGGAACATATAATCCGGTTTGTTCAATCAAATCTGATAGCCTCGACAGATATGTAAGGTAGGGGTGAATGTGCTCTCCAGCTGCTGCAACTATAGAGTCAATGTGGCACACCCTTTGAGATCTGAAAACTGCCCCACTGTTGAGATAAGCATTGTAGAAATCTTCCTAGAGCGGTGTGTAGAAGCCCTCTGACGCTCTATCATCCCTCCTCGGAGGAAACCACACCTCAAAGTCCACGAACCTCAGCTGCTGAACCTACTTGGCCATGGTGGCCCTCAAGTCAAGATGGGTCACTAGAGAAGGACCCTATGGTCTAGGCGGTGGATGAGAACCCCTCCGATGTGTATCAGCCCTCGCGTGACTGGA
This sequence comes from Miscanthus floridulus, assembly GCF_019320115.1. Classification (NCBI taxonomy): domain Eukaryota; kingdom Viridiplantae; phylum Streptophyta; class Magnoliopsida; order Poales; family Poaceae; genus Miscanthus; species Miscanthus floridulus. The sequence continues at coordinate 55,780,994 of NC_089591.1, read as the reverse complement.
GCACGGGTACGACTAGAGTGGCAAAGCTATGGCTAGGTGCCTACTCTGTCTCCTCTACCTACTCACCCTCCTAGGTCTGCTGTGCTGGCTATGCCTCCTGAGTCTGCTCTGCTGGCGGTGCTTGCTGCTATGACTCCCCCTGAGGCTGAACCTCATCAATAGTATGATGCCATCCTACAACCATGACGGTCCTAGGTGGACCACCATGAAGGCGCTCAACACGCTCGATTCCCTCCATCACACCTGGTGGAAGCGGATCTGCAATCACAACTCCATTGCGTGCACCTCCTCTCTCAACACGCTCTGTGGCTTTAGCAACTGCAGCTGCTCTCGCTGTCTCTACATCTGGATATTTGTGCTTCCGGGTTGCTAACTTCTTTGTTGCTTTGCCTTTAGAATGTGTAGGTTGGCGAGGTGGACGTCTCGGATCCTCATCCCCTGGACCACCTCCAACATTCTTCATGCGAGCCATCTGAAAATCTAAAGAAAAACTGCTGCTGACAAAGATCAACTGGCACTGACACTTTCGAGGCTTGGCCTCGATCCTTACTCACGAGCTTGGCTCTGAGTTGACTGTCAACTGCAACTGACACCTCAACGGCACCAACTCGCTGCATGATGGGATAGAAGAATATACAAATAAATACGATATATCTAATAGATGTGAAACCCTAGGAAGCAAGCAATTAGGTACGAAATTGAAACGATGGGCTTGCTACCTAACGAACCGGTGACCCGAGGAGAAAAGAGACAACGCATGGGGAACCACCAAATCGTGAGGCTAGGGTTTGTAGTGGTGGATCGGTGGCACTGGATTGCGATTGAAATCACCAGCAAGGATCCAATGTAGAGCACTGTGGGCTTGCTTGGTGGTGTAGCTAGGGCACAGCAGCACTGACGCTCGGGTTGGGGAGCGGAGGCACGAGCTGCTGGCCTAGGGCATGGTGGCACTGTCGGTGGTGGTGTGAACCTAGGTAGCACGGCGACGGCTCGGGTGGCTCTAGCACAGGATGGTGGCGTGGGCAGAGGTGAGCGTGGGCAAGGAGGCACGGCGGCACAGTGAAGCTGTTGCAGGAGCAGAGGCACGACATGGAGCAGGGCATGGCGGCTGCGGTGGCGCATGGGCAAGCGGCAATGCGGAGCACGTGCGGTAGATCCGGCGACTTGCGGCTAGGGCAGGGAGCTTGGCGATGGTGGCAGATTAGGGCTCGGTAAGGGATAAAACAGTGCGATGCTTAGATAAAGTAGGTCCCCCAACGCAACCAAAAAGGAAAGGAGAAAAGAGATCGTAAGCCGCACGAAATCTATTGATCGGACGCTCCGGTGGCAGCGACCGGACGCTGCCACCTAGGGTCTAGTCAATTCCAGAGAGGTCCAATTCCTCTAGAATCATGACCGGACGCGTCCGGTGGACATCGACCGGACGCAGCCAGAGTCCGGTCACCTAGCCTTGACGTCTTCATCATCGACCGAACGCTGAAGCTCCTTCTGACCAGACGCTGGGAAAACACCGTTTCAGCATCTGGTCACTCCTTCGACAGCAGATTCACCTCCTGTAAACTGACCGGACACTGGACATTAGAGTCCGGTGCAGCGTCCAGTCACTCCTTTTCCAGCAAATCTTTAAATTCCTTCACGCTGCCTGTTCTCAATCAAGTCCCAACTCCAATAAGATCCAAATAAACACCAATTAGGACTAATGTGAGTGACCTCTCTCAAACCCTCAAGTTTTTCAAAATATTTTGCCTTAGGCTATAATTCTTTTTAAGAAAATAGGCAATAAGAGGGCAATTTGAAGACAAACGGCAAACAACAATCATGCATATGCAATGCAATACTTGAAAGTAAATCTAGTTGCTTGTCAAATTTGATCCAAGGTTAAGCTTCTTCACACGCTTTTCGGCGGTTATCTTAACCATGTTAGACAAGCCCTATATGTATTATAAAAGCATTAAACATGTTGTATATTACAATGCAATGCAAGAGACAACACAAGCTCAATTTTTAGTGAAATTGCTAAAATCAAGCACATTGAGCTCATTCTGCAATCTACAAAATATTGCCTCATCTAGCGGTTTAGTGAAGATATCCGCCAATTGATCCTCAGTCCTTACACCTTCTGGTGAAATATCATTCTTTGCAACATGATCTCTAAGAAAGTGATGGTGGATATCTATGTGCTTGGTGCGAGAGTGTTGAACCAGATTATTTGCAAGTTTTACCACACTTTCATTGTCATACAAAAGAGGTACTTTTTCTAGAACTACACCATAGTCTAGCAAAGTTTGTTTCATGTAAAGTATTTGTGCACAACAAGCACCCGCGGCAATGTATTCCGCTTCGGCAGTGGAAAAGGCCACACTATTTTGTTTCTTAGAGGACCAAGACACAAGTGATCTACCAAGCAAATGGCACCCTCCGGATATGCTTTTTCTATCAATTTTGCATCCAGCATAATCTAAATCGGAATAGCCAATTAATTCAAATCTAGCTCCTTTGGGATACCAAAGGCCAATTCTTGGTGTATGCTTAAGATACCTAAGGATTTTTTACGGCAATTAAATGTGATTCCTTAGGTTTAGCTTGAAATCTAGCACACATACACACACTAAACATGATGTTGGGCCTATATGTGGTTAAATATAATAAGCTACCAATCATAGAGCGGTAGAGAGTTTGATCAACCATGTTACCTCCCTCATCTAGGTTGAGATGTCTATTAGTTGGCATTGGTGTCTTGATTGGCTTACATTCATTCATCTTGAATCTCTTAAGAAGATCTTTTGTATATTTCTCTTGAGAGATGAAGATCCCTTCTCTCATTTGCTTGACTTGAAAACTAAGAAAGAATGTAAGCTCACCAATCATGGACATCTCGAACTCCTTCGACATCAATTCACCAAATTCTTTGCAAAAATCTTCATTTCATGATCCAAAGATGATATCATCAACATATACTTGACAAATGAAGATATGCCCATCAAGCTTCTTGGTGAATAGCGTGGTGTCGACCTTCCCAATGGTGAAGCCCTTCTCAATGAGGAAGTCCCGAAGGCGCTCATACCGAGCTCTTGGGGCTTGCTTAAGCCCATATAATGCCTTGGATAACCTATAAACATGATTAGGATATCTAGGGTCTTCAAACTCGGGAGATTGATCAACACAGACTAGTTCATTAATAAAGCCATTTAAAAATGCATTTTTCATATCCATTTGATATAATTTCATCTCATGATGTGATGCATATGTAAGGAGGATATGAATGCCTTCTAGTCTTGCAACTGGTGCAAAGGTCTCTCCAAAATCTAAACCTTCAACTTGAGAGAACCCCTTTGCAACTAGTCTTGCCTTGTTCCTTACAACAACACCTTGATCATCTTGCTTGTTTCGGAACACCCACTTTGTTCCAATGACTCTTGTATCTTTTGGCCGCTCTTCAAGAGTCCACACTTCATTGCGAGTGAAGTTGTTCAACTCTTCATGCATGGCATTTATCCAATCCGGATCTTGAAGAGCTTCTTCAACCTAAGTAGGCTCAAAGCAAGAGACAAAAGAGTGATGAGCAATAAATAAAGCAAGTTTTTGTGAACGAGTCATTACACCCTTTGATGGACTCCTTATGATGAGATCTTGTGGATGATCTTATAGTAGAGGTGTATTTCTTCTATTGACCACTTGAGGAGGAGGTTGTGGAGCATCAATATCTTGTGCTTGTACCACCATTTGCTCATGGGAGATATGAGTGTCTTCATTTTCTACTCTCCCATCTTTTTCACCATCTTGTGGTACATTATCTTCACTATCTTTAGGCTTGATGTCTCCAACCGGAATGTTCTTCATAGCCTCCCTTAATGGTTCATCACCTACATCATCAAGATTCTCATGTGCTCCTTGAGAGCCGTTAGATTCATCAAATTCCACATCATATGTTTCTTCAACCAAACCAGTGTCATGATTAAATACTCTATATGCTTTGGACTTTGATGAGTAACCAACAAGAAAACCAATATCACAACATCTTTGAAACTTCCCTAGGTGTTGCCGCTTCTTGTAGATGTAGCATTTGCAACTAAACACCTTAAAGAAGGAGACATCCGGCTTCTTCCCATTGAGCAACTCATAAGGTGTCTTGCTAAGACACTTTTGAAGGAATAAGCGGTTGGATACATAGCATGCGGTGTTGATTGCTTCCGCCCATAGAGCTTTGGGGGTGTTGTACTCATCAAGCATAATTCTTGCAAGAGTGATCAATGTCTGGTTCTTCCTCTCAACTACATCATTTTGTTGAGGAGTATATGTTGCAAAGACTTCATGTTTAATTCTAACTTCATCACAATAAGCCTCTACGTTTGTGTTGTCAAATTCTTTCCCATTGTCACTTCTTATCTTCTTGAGCTTCACTTCAAATTCATTTTGTGCTCTCTTGGCAAACTTCTTGAAACAAGATGCAACTTCAGATTTGTCATGAAGGAAGAATACCCATGTATACCTTGAATAATCATCAACAATCACAAGACAATAAAGATTTCCTCCCAAACTCTTGTATGTTGTTGGTCCAAATAAATTCATGTGAAGGAATTCTAGCACTCTTGCGGTTGACATGAAAGCTTTTGTTGGATGGGTATTTACAACTTGCTTCTCGGCTTGACATGCACTACAAAGCTTGTCCTTCTCAAACTTCACATCCTTCAATCATTTCACCAAATCATTCTTCATTAGCTTCTTGAGTGAGCTCATCCCAACATGAGCAAGTCTTCTATGCCATAGCCACCCAAGTGTTGTTTTGGTGAATAGGTAAGTCTTCAAGTTTGCATCTTCGGAGGTGAAGTCCACTAGATATAGGTTGTTGTATCTAAATCCTTTGAATATCACTTGTTCATCATCCTTCTTAGATACAACTACTTCCTTCTCGGTAAACAAGCATTGGAAGCCAAGATCACACAATTGCCCAACGGATAACAAGTTGAAGCTCAATGAAACAACATATAGCACATTGGAGATTGAATGATCATTTGATATTGTCACTTTGCCCAATCCTTTAACCTTGCCCTTTGAATTATCTCCAAATATGATTCTTTCTTGTCCATCTACTTCTTCATCTAGTGAGGTGAACATACGAGGATCACCGATCATATGTTGTGTGCAACCACTCTCAATAACCCAATAACTTCCACCGGTCTTGTAGTTCACCTACACATAAGAGATTAAGCTTTATGAACCCAAACTTGTTGAGGACCCTTCATCTTCTCAACAAGTGACTTTGCAACCCAAATTTTTTTAGGCCTATTCTTATTAGGAGGTCCTAAGAACATCACTTTCATCTTTCCACTAGAATCTTTTCTAAGCATGTAGTTAGCATTGAAGGCAAATGGTCTAGCATGCTTGGGCAAGGGTTGTGGTGGTGGAGTTTGGCACTCATGAGCAAAGTGGCCTTCTTGTCCACACTCAAAGCATCTCTTTGGCTTTGGCTTTGATTGTTGTTGTTGAGCTTGAGCCTTCTTCTTCTCTTGATTTGCCATGTACCCAATGCCACTTCTATCCATCTTCATGATGGTGTTCATTAGGAGCTCACTTTGGAGATACTTGCATCTAGTGAACTTGCTCAATCCAATCTTGAGATGCTCTTTTTCTAACTTGAGCTTCTTATTCTCTTCCTTGAGTGCATCACTACTTTTATCTTCCTTGAGTGCAACATTATTTCTCTCTTCCTTGAGTTTCTTGTTTTCTTCTTTTAGCTTCTCATTCTCAAGAATCAAGTCACCATCATGATCAAGAGTTTCTAGCACAATGGTGTTGTGAATTTTGAACTCTTCAAACTCTTTCTTGAGCTTTTCATTATCATGCTTGAGCTTGACATACTCATCATAGTCATTGCACTCAACCACTTGCTTGCCTTTGCCACTAGATCCTTGCTCAATGCTCTCATCAATTAAATCATCACATGATGTAGTTATATCAATATTAACAACATCGTTAGTAGCATCATATGGCTCATTGGGTAAAAATTCTTGAGCAATAACAAGATTGTCATGATTAATCTTGAGAGTAGTATATTCATCTTTTAGCTTGTTATGACTAGTGATGGGCTCTTTGTGCACCCACTCAAGTTATCGTATTTATCTTTAAGCTCTTTCTTAGAAGATTTGAGCTCTTTGAGTTTGGATGACATAGCATCATTTGCTTCTCTAAGCTCAACACTAGCCTTTTTGGCTATGTCACATTTAGCTAAAAGAGAATCATTCTTAATCTCAAACTTTTCATTTTTAGCTCTAGTCTTTATAATGATCTTAGTGTATTTCTTTAGCAATTTAGCAAGATCATTATAAGTAGGTGACTCATATTCATCATCATCGCTATCACTATCACTATCATCATTATGAGCATGATCATCACCACTACTATCATCATCATGTGATACTTTTTGTTCACCTTTGGCCATAAGGCATAGGTGTGTAGAGGATGATGGCGGTGGTGGCGGTGAAGATGATGAAGAATCAATAGCAATAGCGGCCACCTTCTCATCGTCACTATCATCATCGGATGATCCACTAGATGAATCAATGTCCATGAGCCAATCACCGACGATGTAAGCCTTTCCACTCTTCTTTTTCTTGTGGAAGTCCTTCTTGACATCTCTCTTCTTGTATGGCTTAGTTCTTTTTCTTCTTATCTTCATCTTCATTGCTTGAGTCATCTTTCTTACCCTTGTTCTTGTTCTTGAACTTGTCTTTCTTAGGCTTTATGCATTAGTGAGGTAGATGACCAAGTTCTCCACAATTATAGTAATCCATCTCAGAGATTGGCTTCCTTCTAGAGCTAGTGAAGAACTTCTTCTTCTTGCCATCAAACCTGATGCCACTCTTGTTGAGCTTCTTTAGCATCTTGGCGGTTTTCTTCACCATGAGAGCAAGGCTTTCATCACCACTTGAGCTCTCATACTTAAGCCTTGCTTTGCCCTTCTCTTGGCTAGCTTTGAATGCTAAGTCTTTTTCTTTCTTCTTTGTAGAGGATGAGCCATCTTGAGGTGTGATGTGTATGTACATCTCATGAGCATTGATCTTTCCTAATATTTATGTCGGTGTAGCGGTGGAAAGATCACCTTGATGTAGCATGGTCATAATATGCCCATATTTATCAATGAGGAGGACACTCAATATCTTTCTTACAATATCGGATGGTTGCATTTAAGTGAGTCCAAGCCCATTAACTTCCTCTACAAGAACATTCAAACGTGAATACATCTCATTAGCATATTCTTTAGAAAGCATTTCAAAAGAGTTGAGCTTCTTCATGACAAGATGATAGTGTTCTTCACGCTCACTCTTTGTTCCCTCATGGAGCGCACAAACGTCCGACCATAGTGTATGGGCGTCTTTGTGGTTCCTCACCCAATTGAACACATCTTTGCAAAGGCCTCTAAAAATGGTGTTTCGAGCCTTTGCATTCTATTTCTCGTAATTCACCTTATCGCCTTATAGGTAAGTAGCATCCCAAGGTTTTAGGAAGCCTTGTGAGGCGGCTCTAAGAATGCTAACATCTAGAGCTTCCAAATACGTCTCCATGCGAATTTTCCAATAAGGAAAATCATCTCCCTCAAATATAGGAGGAGGTCCATCCCCATGAGACATCTTGCTCTAGGCGGTTAAGCCTAAAAATGTGAGCATGAGTCTCTGATACCAATTGAAAGGATCAAGATGTCCAAGAGGGGGGGGGGGTGAATTGGGCTAATTCTAAATTTCTTTGCAATAATTAAGTCCTACGGTTAGCCCAATTAACCCCTTGTGCCTAGAAAGTGTTTCTATTGAACTAACGCACAAAAGACTTGCAACTTAAGCTCCAATCCTACTCTAGCATGGCAATTCTATGAATATAAGAACAAGAATTGAATTACTCAAAGTAAATGCTCAAAGTAAATAGAGAGGAGAGGAAATGCGGCGATGTTTTACCGAGGTATCGGAGAGTCGCCACTCCTCACTAGTCCTCGTTGGAGCACCCGCGCAAGGGTATAGCTCCCCCTTGATCCGCGCAAGGATCAAGTGCTCTCTACGGGTTGATTCTTCGACACTCCGTCGCGGTGAATCATCCACAACCGCTCACAATATGAGTTGGGTCATCCACAAGCTCTCCAGATGATCACTAAGCTCCCAATCACCACCAAACCGTCTAGGTGATGGCGATCACCAAGAGTAACAAGCACGAACTCTCACTTGACCACGACAAGCCTAATAAGAAGGTGGATGCACACTTTACTACTCTTGATCTTCACTAATGAGGGCTCTCTTTGGGATTCTCAAATCTCAATCACCTCACTAGGACCTTGCTCTTCTTGGCACTCTCTAAGGTGTTTCTCAGCTGTTGGAATGAGCAAAAGTACCCTCACACATGAGTGAAGGCTCTATTTATAACATGAGCTGAAAAACGAACCGTTATGTGCCTCTGCGGGGTGACCGAACGCTCTGGTCATGTTGATCGGATGCTCCGGTCAGTATACCCCGAACTCCAGTGTTTACAGTGTGACCGGACGCATCCAGTCACGATTTTTCCTCTCTGGAACCTTACTGGAGTCGACCGAACGCTGCCTCTCAGCGTCCGGTCACTTGACCTCTCAGCGTCCGGTCAAACCAGACGCAATCACCTTGGTCAAATGAACTGACCGGACCCTGAGCCAGCGTCCGGTCACATCGGAGCCAGCGTCCGATCAGTATTTGACCCTGCATTCACTTCCAACTCTCGATCATATGTGAATGAAGTTTACTCCATTGGATCTAAGGGCTATTTTGGAGCTACCTAGTGCTAGTTTTAACAAGTGTGCACCACACCTAACTCACTAGACTCACCTAGGTCAAGCTATCCGTCCATACCCCTTTAATAGTACGGCCAAAGGAAAAAACAAAGTCCTAAACTACTCTAAGTGTCTCTCCAACTTCAATCGACACTTAAAACTAGTCCATCCTTAACCTTGTCGTCCATCCTTTGAAAACCGAAACGATTTCCATCGTAGGGGCATGACCACCTCGATTGCCCAATCGATCTCCATTACCATGACATAACTTAATTGCCTCTGCAAAATACACGTTAGTCATAGTAATCTTGTATTGTCATTAATCACCGAAACCCAACTAGGAGCCTAGATGCTTTCAGAAACTATGCTGAAAGTAACTGGGTTCAATTTTCTTTTTATTTTTGAGGTGCCTTCGTATTTCTTCATTCCTTAAATTGTTTTCTTCTTTTGTTTACTTTCAGGGCCTTGATATCTGACTAGCCTGCGAAAGTACAGAAGCATGTTTATTCTTCCACAGTTTATTTCCTTACAGTTAAAATCGGAGTGTAGAGTATGGGCCAGGGTGAACTGATGGGAGATCAATTGCCAATGCTATGTCGCAAGTAGTAACGTAAATAAAGTGTAGTATTTCACTTCTCTAGTTGTCTCCCTCTGGAGCGGCGTCTGATAGGAACTTTTCACTTCTGGCCGTTGTCTCTTGTCTCCTTCTGGACCAAGCGGTGCTGTGCTAAGCACATATGTTGTCTCGCGTGATGACCACATTAATACTCTTACAGGGCATTTTTGGTGCTAATCACATATATGTTTGTTTCCCTCTGGAGCAACTGCAATGAGAATCTGAATTGGCGGTCTTGGTGCCTGTCCACCATCATTCATTTGGTCGGTGGCTGCTACCGGCTTCATCAGCCGGTCGATCCAGTTCGATGCCGCTTTGATTACTACTTTGTTGGCGTTAGTAGTGTAGTAGCATCATTCTGGCCTAGTACATTCGGAGCGTCCAAGTGCTGTGTATGTGCCCGCCTGGCCGGCGACGGTAGGGAGAACCGAACCTGTGCCTTTCTTTGTGATGACCGTCACCAGTGTCGTTTCGAGTTTTGACATGACCCACACACGCACGAACGCTCCAGTGACATACAACACAACAAATGCGCACACAAAGCGATTCGCTCCTCAGCTTTACACTGTGATTTGTGTTGGAATTGGATCTAGCGCTTGACGTGGAGGCAACGACGCGGTGCAACTGGACGCACGCTATCAATGTGGTGCCGCTGCCGTGCTGCCTTGTGCCTTAACTAAACTAGCGTGACAAACAATGGAAAATAGCCATCACAAATCTTCAGTTAAACAGCATGGAAATCCAAAGCCCAAAGGAAGAACCACATGCATCACCACAACAACATCACGGCAGCAACAGGGTAAACCAGGACCTAGGAAGATCGAGTCATGACTCCTAAATAACACAATATATTGTAACCGATAAAACATTCCAAAACCATAGTACAATGTTGCAAAATGTGTAGTCACAGAAAAAGAACTAACAACATTTTTGGTGGACACAAAAACAACACGTTTAGCCTTGTTCATCTGGGGCTCCAGCAAATGAAGATGATCGCCCAAGAGCAAAATCCATGGCTTCTTTCTTTCCTTCCTGGTCGAAACAATAATAATCAACACTCATCTGATCTCGCAAAATTATACAGCTCAAAACTGGCTGTTCCTCACATCTTTGGTACTGAGTTCCTTGGACACCTAAACAATAGAGAACACACGACGCTAGCTTTCGCAAGATACAGCATCTGAAAAAGTTGATAGGCCAAAGCTGCTAGGATGATTATTTCAAAAGGCTATTGCAAGGGTCTATTACAGCAGCCTGTGAGCCTAAGATAGCCTGACCTGATGGGTTTGCTTCCAAAGTTTTCATTACAGCATTAAAAACTGCCTTGCGGTAGAATGTATTCTCCATTTTCTTTAGAATCTCCTCCACAGCTTCAAATCTCAAGGCACCCAACAAAGTCAGGCGAGCAATAATCTCACCAAATTGTGTTGGAGCTTTAGGAAGGTCAATGCCAATGTCATCCAGCAGAGCACTGTATAACAAGCAACCGGCTTCCAGGTCTTGAGTCTTGAAAATTTTCTTCGTGTACAGATGCTCGAGTAGCCTAACGAGAGGATCAACAAAATTGGTGCCTTTATCTAGAGTAAGATTGACAGCTTCTTTAACAATTTCTGGGTAGTAACCAGGACTCTGCAACTCCTCGATACATTGCTGTGCTTCATCTAAAATACGTATGCCGAAATACTCCTCAAGAAGAGCTATTGTTTTCTTCTGAAGCTCAGCAGAGTTCCCCTTGGGAGCACTGGCTGGTTTCTCAGGAGCAGGGGCAACAGCTGGTGCTGCACTTAATGGTTTTGGTGATGGTGTGGTTTGAGCTGGTGCTGGCCCAGGAGTAAAGCCGAGAGGACGAGATGGTGGAACACCAGTTCCCAAAAGTGCACTCTTGCCGATTAGTGCTGCGCCACTGCCTTGAGGAAGAAGCCTCGTGTTAATAGATGATGCCTTTTGAACTGTTGATGGCTTATTAAGCAACGGCCCCTGGTTGCGAATCGAGTCACCTCATGGCATTGATCTAGAACAGGGAACTTCCCAGTTATCATTGTCCAACCCAGGCATTCCAGGCATCTTTCTTGAACCAGGCATTCCAGGCATCATGCCTCCAGTTCCTGGGCGATTCATTGGATACCCACCTCCAGGTGAAAGAGGCCCTCCTGGTGAGCTACGGCCATTCCTAATGACAGATGCTGCTCCAGGTCGTAATCCAAGATTCTTTTCTGCCTCAGAGTGAATTTCACTGATTGTCTTGGCCTTAATCTGAAAGTCACAAACAGCATAGATATCAGAACAATTTTACAAGGAACTGAAAGTGTGGCTATGTTCTGTGACCTATGTATGATATACGATACCAAGAATGTTCTAAGTGATGCATCAATATCACAGATTCATTGTATGCATCCAAAATCTAGAGTCAAGCATTAACTTCAGTAAAATTCATGCTGGCATATCAAAGTAACAGAATGATTCTAAGCATGCCATTCAGTCACATAGTACATGTGAGATCAAGGCATTAATGCCATTACAAATCCGAGGAATGTAAGGTAGTTAAATCATATATATACAGTAGAGTGATTTAATTACCTCCTCACGTCGAGGCACCCAGTTATTTGATCGGAGATCAATCACATCACGAACCATAAACCTCAATCGTGGTGAGAGCTGGGGATTCATTGTTAGCTCCTTCATCTGGATGAAGTAGGTATCATTAATCCACCGAGACTTTGGGTTCTCATCAAGCTGTTTACCAATCGTATTGAAGAAATGACAGATAGCTTCGACATCTTCCTCTTCAGGGCATGGTTTCTTATCGGGCCCAGACCCCAATAGCTCCTGCATACAAAGAATGGATCAGAAGAGTTCTCACTGGATAATAGAGGTACTTTTGTTAGTTCCTGGTATGTACCATAACAATGTGATGAACTATCTTCTCAGGAACCCTTTTTTGCTTGAGTAGCTCACCAATTAGCCGAATATTTCCAAGTGTTCTAAGTTTGACCAACCGTTCTTTGTCCCTTCTCTCCATCTCTTGGTCAGGACCAGTTAATTTAGCAATCTCAGCTCTTAAGCTGCTAGCACCTTCAAAGGCTTCCTGACAATTGTTCAATAGCACACGCTTGAATGTGGTCTCTTTGCCACCTGGCTCTTCAGGAGGGAATGTAGGGAGCTTTTCATTGAGATCAGAACAAAGTTGAGCATACATCGGACAGAAGGTGGGCTCAAAAACTGCCTTCTCAAATATGAGAGATATAACATCCTGATCAAAAGCAATAGGGAAGATGTCAGAAAACAAAAGGCTGTAAACAGATGGTGGTAAATAAAACAAACCTTCAAAATATCAGCAGTAGTAATTCCAGCTTCCATCAGTTGACCCTTGAGAAGATCGAATTTCTCTGGTGTAAGTTTGTTCAGTATACTGCATAATTAAAGAGCAATTAAACAAAAAATATGGAGAAACAAGGAACTGGGGAAGTTTTATTCTATAAATCTATAAATAAGACAAACAACACACTTAAATAACCAATTAAGAAGGCAAAATCATTATATTACCCTTTCACCGTTTTCAAGACTCTTTCTTTCTCTGAGAGATTGCCTCTTTGGGCTGACCAAGGCACTTCAGCCTTCTTAATCACATTAGAATGAGAGTAGACTATAATCACATTAGAAATACAGGCAGGCATCATATTCCAGAATTCATTTCCCTATGATCAAATTGGCTGGCCAGCTATAAGTACCTGTCATGTATCCTCATAAGAGAGGAATGTCTCCCAACCCTCATTTGCAGCATAGTCACGTCTGACAAGCTCTACTTCATCTGGCCTGATCTTGTGATGGATATCCTACATACAGATGCACAGCTAGTATAATAAAAGGACATCCATTATAGGCCAGTGAAAGTGGTTTTACTGTATTTCATATTTACCTGAATCCCTGCCTCACGGGTTCTGACATCTCGGCATTTTAAACCCAGATCTTCCATTCGAGCCAAAGCAAGCTCACGAAGGTTACCTTTCTCGACACCAGAAGTGACAAGAGGCATAGGAATATCTCTCTGGACCCGATACACTCGTGTCCATGGTGGTACCATAGACAGAATTCTTGCCACAATATCCACCAACAGCTCAGGTGGATAATTTCTATATCTGCAGCACAGCAAAAGTTACCGAGTTAACCCTGGATTTATAAGCCCTTGTCATAAGTACAGAAGTTCTTAACCACAAGAATACACACACAAGCAGCTCCAAGGCAATCTGACAAAGGATCATTACTAAGAGAATAAAATAGAATGCCCTAGCAAAGAGATTCACCATACAATGAAATGATTAACTAGTTACTTAAAACCCAAAGCGGGAAGCACTATGTATGTCTTAAGAAGGAGAGATATGATACGGATTCTGCCATTACTAATTGCAATATAGTAGGATAGACATTGTTCTGCATTTTGTCTTTGTATATATATTCATAGCTCAAACCTCTATGTAATAGTTTGGAAATTTGGATTTACCACCTGCTAATGCAGGACGAATTCCTATGATCATGCATTTGTATATATATTGATCCAATTCTGTTACAAACGAGTTTATGCAATTTTTCTTGATGCTAAAAACGAAGAAATTCTTGGTGCTTTCTGAAAATTAAAAGGTTAGCTGGCTTTCTTGCATTTGACACATACATTGTTACAGCATTTTCACTTTATGTCCTGTATTGGAGCTTTGTTTAACACAATTATTGCGATGTCAATGGCAAGAAGCAATTTAATGTATATGCAACCTTCCTGGGCATATGTCATTGCTAATACTTGCTTGTTGCTGCTGGTGCAATGTGGTGTGAGTGATATAGCCTAGATCAAGCTGCAATGCAGTTGGATATATTGATAGATATGTTTTGGGGGATTAATCATCTCTATACACAGCCACTCCGGATCTGATCAAAAGTACAAAAGAATTCTTAGTACCTGTAATTGATTTTTTTTCCTCAATCACAATGCAATTACTGCTCCATTTCAAGGGAACTTGCTTCCACTTGTGGGTTTTTAGGAAATGCAATGTGGTCAAGAAAATTTCTAATATGCACACTCACCTGGAGAGAATAAAGCACTCGCTTCTGTTGGGCTTTCCAGTCCTTGTGCATGGAATTCTCATGCACTTCACTAAGGATGCTTATCCATGATATGTTGAGACATGGACTCAAATTTACAATCCTTGGACTCAGTTTTTGCATGAATTGCTCCATTCTTGTATCTGTCCCAATCAACAAGATGGTACAACTTCAACCATGTCTGCTTTATAGGCAGTGAGGCACGAATTGTTCTTCCAGCTTTCTGTATACTGGTATAGTTCATGCCTACAATGTAGGCACAGAACTTTAGGACTTGGATGGTTTCGTCAAAAGATACAAAAATTGGAATGTTATTTTGTTCCCCTGGTTATGTAATGAACAATACAAGTAACTGTATGCTACCTCTTTTGATTTCAGTTATATCTCTCTCTCGGATTTATCTCATTCCATGGCAACAATCCGTAAACAAATTTGAATTACCGTAGTCTTATTTTTGTTCCTGCTGCAATGCATGGATATAAACCTAGTACTGGATATAATTGCTAGCTTATACATTGACGAACAATGCATGAACAATAGTGATAAATATTTTAAATTTTGGACACATAACAATACTCACCTTTTTTTTCGTCGTAATGTTCAATGAATTAGTGTTCGAACAGCTGCCATATATTACTGTCTCCGTACTAATCTTGAAAGGTTTGAGCTCTTGTGCCTTTAAATGCAGAAGACTAAAATAGACAATTTAATCAGATGGAAGCATATGGAAAACACCATTACCCCTTAAAACAGATGTTACAGAAAACTTAGTAGACATGGTAGTATAACTTAGCACACACGGAAGCAAAAGTACATGGAACAGCAAAGGCTAACTTATTGCATTCGAGAGATTTGGCGAGTTCAGATCATCTCATTCAAGGTCTGGGGTTTCCCTAAGCAAACTACTCTACTATGACATCTTTGACAGCACTGCATGCTTCACTCGCTTCGATTAGCTTCAACAAGTTATAATCGCATTCACGAAGAAATGGATCGCCCCCGTCGGCGAGTAGACCTAATTGATATGGCACATGCCACTCATCAAAGTGTGAGACGTCTTCACCTTTTGAAAGAAGTAATTTGGCCTCTCTTCTTTTCTGAAGGTGAATGGCTGCTTCCTCTGGATCTTCAGGAACGTAAGTGTTCCAGTCGTGCACATACTCTGCATAACATTTGAATATTTTGAACCGGCGAGCCATCTCGGCATGGTCGCGTTGCTTCTTGAAAACCTTGCACCAGCGCTCATATAAGGCCCATACAGCTTCATCCGACTTCATGTCCTTGTCTGTCGGAGTTTTAGCATGATCTATGACAGTTTTATGAGAATTAGTAGTGTCAAGAACGCACAGCGACTAGCATGCAATTTGGCTTCTCGCGCGAGCACAAATAATTTATGAGATGGATGGATTCGTAGCCCTCCCTATCTAACGAATACTGGACCCCTGCAACAGGAAGAGGGTGGGATCGGTTTACCTGGCAAGTGCGGGTAATCGGCGATGGAAGGGAAGGGGCCGGGAGGCCTCGTGGTCGTGGAGACATCGCCGCCGCGAGCAGGGCAGCTCTTGAGGGGACATAAGACCCCTGAGCCTAAGCTGGCGGCTGCGGCTACGCCGGCCGCACGCGCTGAGCGGGATGCCATCGCAGCGGCGCGAGACGCGAGCGACGCTTTACAGACAGCCCGCAGGAGAGTCGCCATTGTCGACATGGCGGCGAGAGATAAAGCGGGTGCTTTGGTTGCTGCAGATCTGAGGATAAGAAAAGGGATTAGCTCGGTTATTTGTATTGTATCCTCCGCAGTTTTATCAAAATCCGTCTACAATTAGGTAGGGATCTAGGAGTGGGTTGGTGTAAAACGGTAGAGCCGACAGCCGAGGCTGGCCTAGCCCAGCGTATTTGGGCCCAAAGCCCAATGACAATATTTCCCCCTTCTTTCAATTATAAACAGCATCGAAGTTGTCTCATCTCATCTGTAACTGGAAATACAATAAAAACTAAAACGGAATTCATATAAACGTCAATTATTTGCAAAATAACATCCCTATCCAGACCTGATATCCGCCTTCACGGCCCAGGACCAACAAGTCCGGGAGCGTCGCGTAGTTCCTGGTCCTGGCTGTGCTAGTGTGACGCGCGAGAAGCGGTGAGAACGTGACCGTGTGGCTAGCGTTGACACTGCCTGTTTCAATTTGCACACGAAACTATACCTACTGTTGTCTCCACAATGTTTCAGCCAACCATTAGTCCATAAGGTGGGTCCTATATGAGATAATTTTTTTTCTCTTTACAATCCTGTGCAAAACTAAGAAAGAGAGAGAGAGAAACGAGAATACCTATGGATTACCCTAGGAACTAGTCTCACAATGTTCCAGCTTAGCAAATATTTTAATCCTATGGACTAACTTATGGCAAACATTGTGGTCATCGCAGGTTCCAACAACATATGCCATTATGCTCAAAACAGCTTTTTTGGTCGGAGGCTCAGATTCAAGACTCAAGAGCAAGGTTTAGTTGCAAAGACCAACCCAATATGACAAACAATATAACTGGTGACAAAAACAGATGGAATCCAAGTATAATGAAGTGCAGAGCTCAAACTAGCTCAACCGGTCACTTGGATGATATCAAATTCATAAGTCTGCATCAAGACATGGTAATGGAGCCACTGAGCCATAGCTACAAAAACTCTGGTTTCACATGGAACTAGGACACAGATGCCTAATACAGTAATTTAGATGATGCCGATTTTGTTGGCCACATCAAGAGCATCATAGTCGGGCGTCAGCTTCACGTAAGCCTTCTTCTTACCATCCGGCCTGCACAAAAACAACAAGAATATCTCAAAATGTTGCACAGCATAAACGAATATGCAGGAAAATTAAAACTGGAGCGAGTGCTAACCTGATCAGGGTGTTGACCTTCTTTGCCTGAATGTCATACATCTTCTTGACAGCAGCCTTGATCTTCTTCTTGTCTGCCTTGAGGTCAACAATGAAGACCAGTGTGTTGTTATCTTCAATCTTCTTCATCGCTGATTCTGTTGTGAGGGGGGTACTTGAGGATTTGGTACTGATCAAGCTTGTTCCTTCCAGTAGTGCTGATTCTTGGGTACTTCGGGTCCCTAGCCTTCTTCAGGGTCTTGGGGCGGTGAAATGTAACGGACGTGCGGATCTTCTTGGTCTTCTTCTTGACAGATCCCGACTTCACAGCCTTGGCAACCTTCAAGGCCTGGGTCTTGGCATCACCCTTCTTGGCGGGAGCAGCTAATCAAACCACACAGTTAGATAAAATAGTCAGGTCATGCATACAGTACAGTAAGCCTATCAAATAGAAATAGAAAAGCTGCTAATTCTATACAGTACAGTCATGCATACAGGTTCATGAATTTCAGCATGGCGATTGTGCGCAAAAATAGAAAAGCTTTGTGCACAGTAATGATTCACATGTTCTGGACAAGGCATGAGTAAAATAAACAGGTAGTCGTTAAATCTGAGTGCTAAATGACCGAATACACACTAATACATACAATTCAGCAATGGCGACACACAAGCAAACAAAACAGGAAATGAATGACTCTGAGAACTCAGCTTATAGCAATTTCAAGGTTGACACAGGGCATTTCTTGATAAAATATATGGCACCTACAGAAATATGCAATGTTAGGTGTGTACCTTTAGGAGCCATTTCAGCCTCTTGAAACTCTCTCGTGACCTGGAAACAGAGAAAGGAAACAGAGAAAGAAAGACCATTATGTCAGATGGGTATAGAAGCAAAGGAGAAGACACAATCATGAAAAGTGTAGTGAACCATAGAAGGATTTTGTCATCTACATGAATTGCTACTGATTAGCAACAGTTCTCAGTTTAGAGTTAACCGAAAGCCCAGTTCTCAGTCTAGCATTAACTGAAAGTTAGCACCAAAAACAGAATCATAGAAACACCATTACTAAATCAACATCATGCCCAAATCAACCATGGCAAGAATATTAGAAACATAGACAGCATCACTACATATCATTACACCGATGGGATCAGCGTACTAAGCTCAAAGAGACTGCTCACATAACCCTCTCACGATTAATAACAGCAAAAGCTACCTAAACGAGCAGATACACTAATGATGCGTTTGGATGGACGGACCGACCCATGAGGAATGATCCGAACCTAGCTCCCAACCTAGCCCCTTTGTTTGGTTTACATCATGGACTCAACCGGTGCGTCACGAAGCCAATCTTCTTGGTATTATCCGCAAGCGCATTTCGAAGGACCGGTTGGTTCCGCAAAAAACGTCGGACGACGCCATTCTCCGGGGCATGGACCCATGACGAATCAACTGATTCCGAATGCAATCATACTTCAATCCAAACAGGCTGTAAATCTACAAGGCGAAGAGACCTTGACTCGCGAGCTACACCTCGCGAGACAACTCCCGCCGAAAGACCTCTCGATAACAAGTGCGTACAGAGCAGATCCGGGCTCTTCCACGAACCGACCGAGCCGGCTTCCCAACAAACAAGTGCATCCGATTCGGAAGGCTAAGAGCACGACGGCCGGACCGGTGAGAGATGGGGCGGGAGGAGGGCGGCGGCGGCGGCGGCGGTGGATGGCTTACCTTACCTCTCCTGGCGGCGGGCTGAGGCGGACGGGAAGCGATGACGGCTGGGAGGAAACCCTAGCCCCCGGGCAGAGGTTTTATAGAATGGACCCGAGTGACTCACTCCCATGGGATAGGTGGGCCTAGTGGGCTGAACGACGAATGCGCGCCGGATCGTGGTACCGTCTGCTGGATGGGCTGTATATGGACCGGCCCACTTAGATTTGAAACGGGCGAACGGTCGCATCGGTTCGGTTGCGCGCCCGCGGGCACTTTGAGGATAGCAAGGGCGCGGCACGTCGTCCTCTGCCTTCTGGGGTTCAACGAGCGAGGACGGCGGTAAACGCAGCCTCACCTACCTGGAGATTGGAGACAGACAGCTCAGGTGGCCGGAGATCAGACCCGGCGAAGCGCAGATTTAGCATTGTGTACGAAAACCCACTGACCCAGCACAGCTATGAAGATGAAGTCATGAAGAGCGACAGCCCCATCGCTAGGTGCAGCGTCGGGGCGCGCGGTTCAGCTCACGCAGAACCCTGGTACAGTTCCACTTCCACCGCGCGAGCGACGGGAGGAGCTTCCCAGAGGCCAGAGCTCGACAGGCAAGCTTAGGGCGCACTAAATTGCAATATGAGTGACTGCGGGTTCAGCTTGACCTTAGAATCTCAATCCCTCAAGGTGACTAGGCCGGCGAATGCAATGGGCACAATTGTACAAACAGGGGTTTTCAGCATCGGATCCTACTTCTATACTTGCTGGCTTGATCTAGTGATCCTACAAACTCCATGGTAGTACCAGATCACAGTAATCTAGAGTGCCTAAGGTGCACTCGCAGTTCCAATCAAGCTTTCAAGAACAAAACTTGAAACAAATATGCAATAATAAGCACATTGTAAGGCATTGTAATCTGATGTAGGTGGAACATTCAATCTTAAGGCAGAGCAAATACATACGCAAGCTTAAATCCAGGCATGAAAGATCAAAGACACACAAAATGCATATAGAAGTTCTGATCGCAATATCCATTCAAAAAACAGCACTAGGACATTAAGCATCCTCCAGACCGTAGAAAACATGAATATTGCTGTGATAACCTAAACATATGGCTCACAGGCAAAAACTCCATCGTCAGTGCCTAGAACGACAAGCTACTCTCATAGGAAATCATCCTACGCAAAACGAAATCAAGTTCATCTTGTCCTGATAAAACGAATCCAAACTCTGTGGGAGATAAGATGCACCACATGAAAGAACCAGGGTAAGCAAGTTCATCTTTTCCTGACAAAACGAACTCAAAGCTCTGAACTCTTGGAGCTCTCGGGGCTTTTGGGGGGTGCGCCTGGGAAGCTGGGGGTGGACGGTGCGGAAGTACTGGTGGCCGCCCGGATTGCTGGGGGTGGGGGCACTCGGGCAGCAGCAGTTCGGTCCGCAGCAGCTCGTTCCGCAGCAGCTTGTTCCGCAGCAGCTCGTTCCGAAGCAGCTTGGGCGGCAGCAGCTTGTTCCGCAGCAGCTCGTTCCGCAGCAGCTTGGTTGATCGGCCGTTGCAGTGCGTTGCGGCCCCTAACTTGGCAAGAGCCTGGCGTCTTGAACCGAACCAGTACGACAGTCATGTTGTCCCACCCTCTAGGTTGTGCCAGGCAGTGTCCAAGGAGGGCCTCGCAGATGAACGCCAGCCCTACGTCCTGGACAACAACATTTGTTAGGGGGCAATAGTGACAAAAGATGAACAAGATGTAAACCATGTATACTATCTGAGTGTAGACTGTAAATGCCGATCAGTCAGGTGGTAGCCAAAAAAAAAGGCAAGCAGTCAAGCACACAACTATCCATGCAGATAAAAATTCTTTAATAAATTTTGACTACTACACAGATGGGATAATATTTTGCATGTGTTGTATATTTCTCAATGAATAAGCGTATCGTGCATCCAAACCTTTTTAAAGGGTCTAATAGCAAAAATCTTCCCGTACAGTGCATCATTTTCAAACGAGCAGATATGCTCAAGGGGGAAGAATACTCACAGCATTTAAGTATATCCTTATAAAATCAACTGCTTGCTGGCTTGTTAAGCAATCCCTACAAAAAAGGACATGGAAGAGCTGTGTGAATTTTAGGGCAGACAACATAAAAATCATTTACATCAGCGAGTACTACTCAGGTTGTCCAGAATCCTTGTCACAACATCACCATTATGTTTCATTAAGTACTGATGTTATCCAGAGTTCCAGACCTTTGGTAAAATTCGTGTTCTTAAAAGTTCTTCCAAAATAAACCAAACAAATCTCATGATAATTTTCAGCAGATTAACTTGCACAATTATCTGAACACTAGACACTATAAACATAAGCAAACAGAGGATTGGCAGATATTATTGCACCATCCTGTAACTCTGACCCTTCTGGGCCCATCACATCAAACTCAGGAAAGAACTTATTATATCCAGAAATTCAAGAAACCATACAAAATAGCATTGGTGGTGCAGTGGCCCAGTCCAAAGCAAATAAAACTTAACTGAACCAAAACCTACAAACCCCACCCCTTGTGGACAATTTGAACACTAATATAAAGAACTTGGAAGAGACAAATGTGTGGAAGATAACTATCATTTTAACTTGATGTATTTTTCATGGAATCGAGGACATCTCGAAGCAAACAAAATAAAACAGGACGCAAAACAGTGCACCAGTGTCTTTTAGCTGAAAACTTACCAGATTCCATCACATGCTATGATAAGAAACTGGTCATCTTGAGTTATCTCTTCCTAACAAATAAGGAGCAATTTTCCATCAGACGGTACCCAGATGGATAAAATCACATTTTGGTTACAGAATATAGTAATACTTTTTTTGAAAAACATAATATAGTAATACTTACAGTGCGAACTTCAGGAAAGGCAGTAATTGCTTGTTGTTCGGGACCTAAATTATTGTTATCCTTGTACAGCAGGTCACCTGAAATGCAAGGAAGTAAAACACTTTTTTTTTTTTTTTTGCAAAGAAGTAAAACACTGATAACACAATCAATTGTAGAATCCCACAATGGACTAAAAAGTCAGGCAGAACTGTACCAAGTGATCTTGAAATCGCAATTCCATCATCAATACGATGCACATTTCCTCTCTCACTAAAAGTTACCTCATGTCCTGCAGTTTCTATTCTTTGTCTTTCGGCTGGAAGGTTTGGTTTAAAGTCATTGGATAGATCAATCGCCTTTGCGTATAATGGAAATAACAGAGTATTAGGCACCATTAGAATACATTTAGTGGTACAAAATATCAGGCTGATTTGGTATCAGACATATGCTTGACAAAAGAATGAGTCAACAGACCAGATTATTCCTTGAGAGTACACAGCGAGAATCACCAGCATTTCCCACAATGATTTGGTTGCCTCTAATGAGAACCACACACGCGGTACATCCATCATTTTCTGGCCCCGGATAGGCAGGCTTCTGGAAAATTATTGAGGATGAAGTGAAATGTTACAACTTACAAGCTTTCATATGCTAGATTTTATAAATAAAATAGTTGAGTAAGAACCTGACAGAAGGGTAGAAATAGACTTGTGCGCATAGCCTTTCTATATGCTTTCCAATTGTCATTACCACCATACCCAGATAATTCCCTCCCTGCGCTCCTGTCTTTCATCATCTCATCCATCCTGCAGCAGCAAAGTAGGAGCAATGATTACATATTTCTTATTTGCACGTGCAGCAAAAGTTCAACTATCAACTATGAACAAAGAATGTGGCAATATTGGTCCTTTGTCATCCACTATAGTAATGGAGGGAAATAACTTATGCCATCTAAAAATATATAATGCATGAATTCAGTGAGCTACAAAAGGTTGAAAACCTTAAGAACGTTCTCTCAATTGCAATTTGGAGATTATCACGAAATCTTTCATGTCTGCGAAGCTCAATGTGTAAGTGTCTCGCACAATACTTTGAAACAGCAGGTCCTGAAACAGAATTTCCAATAAATCAAATATCATGGTAAAACGAGTCAACAGTACTCATGAATCCATAGTAAGAATGTAATGGGCACAAGTAGCTAAACATCTGGGTGAAGATCAGACCTCCATGGCCATCATAAACACCAAAGAATGATGTGCCAGTTGCAGCATCAAGATTTAAGACAATTGCATGCTGCAGAGAAAGAAGGTTAACATGAGCCTTCAATTGTTTAGCAGCAACTTATAGCAACTAGCAAGTCAATCATGTGTATTTCATATAACTATGCACCCAATGATTCTACACAAAGGCTGGTAGGTTACTCACAGCATCCTCCATATTTTCACGGTGTCCTTGCATAGCTGACACGGCGTAATCAAGTCTTTCATTCTCACCCTCCTCAGTAGTCTTTAGTGTCACAGGTACAGCAAGTGCCATAGCGGAGCTTGATATCCTGCTGCATACTAGTGTGAGTACAATATCCTAAAAATTCATAACCAGGAAATTTTTTGGAAATGAACAAACTAACATCAGTTTTTTTTTCTCCAGCACACAGGAGAGCTGCTTATCTTTGTATTAAGATGGACTAACATCAGGTTTATGATCACAGAAGTGCCAGAAAGCATTGATGAAATACAAATAGAAAGATTCATTAGCACTGGCATTGTCCTATGCAAATTAGGATCTCATTTCAGAAAGAAAACATAGATAGGCATACACCATTGCTTGGAAAGCTCAATGCAGAACTCGCTTTATCTTGACCATTTCTATGGTCAAGGAACCAACAGAGACAATTTTGGATGGCATGCAGGATTTTACCGAGGTTTGGAAACAGGGCCCTTGGGTGCATTACAGGACAATTGTATAATATGGAAGAAGTAGCAGTTTTCAAGGATGCATTAACAAAGTTCTGAAAACCTAAGATCTATTTCAAAAACTAACCCTAAAGTGAACTAAGATTTTGTGATAACACACAGCTTCATTTCAAAATCAGAATAGCAATTTCAGCTTGTATGAATTTTGAGGACCATTACTTCAACATGCCAAATAACAAACTAATCGTATAGGCACTCTATCTAGATGAAGTGAAAACAAGCAACAGTCATGATTTAGTGATGCTTTAGCATTACAAACTTTTCTGACAGGAAGGAACTACATAGCGATATGCCACTACATAACATCCTTGACAAGAAATTAGACAAGAAAACACACTCAATTTTGCAAGCTTAACTTACATGGTTAGTAAAAAGCAAGGGGGAGAAAATAAAAGGGCATGCAGTTTGCAGCGCATGATGGCACGACAACAACGATTAGAAATTGTTCAGCAGAGGAAAATCGAAATGGAGATCCAACAAAGGGAACAATGAAGGAAACAGGAAAAGGGACAGGCAGAGACCAATCCCTGTCGCACGCCCAGTAGTGTCGAGAAGATCAACAGAAAACGGGGTAAGAAAAAAGGTGGTCCAAATCCACACGTTTCTAAAACCCTAAAACCACATTCAAAAACAGCGATCTCTCAAACATGCCGAGCATAGCAGATACCAAAACAACAACAAAAAAAGATAGACAGATCACGAGCAGATTTATCCTCGAGTTCTGACGCACATAAGCAGTAGCACGAACGACAAGAGGAGTTAAACGATACACGGTTGATGAAAGGACGGCAGAATTTTCGAGAGGAAAGGTGAATCGAGTTCACCATGGAGTCGCGGTGCTCATTAGCCGCCTCCCCTCCGAATAAACCAATACGAAAAGCAACATTAAAAACGAATACGGAACGCAACAACAACAAGCGCGAAGTCCGAACTGAGGGCACAACCGCGCAAAAAGTTTCGGAGATCCAGGGTCTCGCGAAGAAGGATGGAACTCCAAACGAGAGTGCTCACCAGCACCGCACAATTCTAAGCACACAAAAGCAAAGGGTAGCCGTCAAGAGATCGACGGTGAGACGAACCAGAAGAACCAGTATGCCCGATCGAGTTCGAAGGAGGGAGGCGATCGGAGATCACCATGGAACCATCGGTGCCCCGGCGGCCCCCTCAACCTCCTTCACCACCACAAAAACCACCACGACACAGTAAAACCCCAGCAACGGCAACAACACCACCACCAACAGCACCAAAACACGGAGGAACAAGCCACAACAAGACCAAATCCGCGGGTCAAAATCTCGCAGGGTTTCGCAAATCCAAAAGCACCAACACATCTCGAGCATGGAATCCGGTCGACGACAAGGAAAAACAGCAGCAACATTCAAATAAAACACGACCACGAACATGCACGGGAGCGAGACGAAATCGCAGCGCTGAGCGCAGAAGGAAACGAGATCTTACGGGCTTCAGAACGAAGTAGCAGGAGGACGGGGTTTTGGGGGATGAAGCAGAGTTGAACAGAAACAAAGCGTGGAGAAGAGAGAAAGGGGAGGGAGCAGAGATCGATCTCACCTTCCCGGGCGGTCCTCGCAGGAGAGAGAGAGAGCGAGGCAAAGGGAGAGAGACTGGGGGAGAGAGAGAGAGAGGAGAGAATGCGGCCGTCCCATGCAAGGGAGGCGGGCACTTGCACTTATACCCAGCCCCACCCCACTCCCACGCCTCCGGTCGGTTGCTTCGCTCGGGTTGGGTGCCCACGCGCCGATGGATCGGCTCCACCGGCTCGGCTTTGGCTTCGGCTTCGGCACGCGTCACGCCCAGACAAGTCCACGCCGCGAGCCCGGTGAACCGCCTTTGTCTTGACCTGCCGAATCAGGAAGGCGGTTAAATGGTTAATCCAGATTCCACCGTCATCCGTGAGTAAAGAAAATGCGGTTCGGCAATTAATCATGTTTGTTAATAATAAATACGTAATAGGATAAAGTGGATTAAGCCATTAAGGCGATGTGAATCTCAAATTTCGAACGAAACACGATGCCGTATCACACTGATGTCACGATGTCACGCTTCTTTCTTCAAGGGCATTTCTCTATCCTGTTTGTTACAGCGGCCTGGCCCGCCTACTTTTTGACCGCGACAGCTGTATGCCTTCCCTTCTCCTCCCCTTCCACGTCTATCCGCTTTTAATTTATTTTCCGATAAAATCTTATAGAACCATGGGGCAAAAATATCTCGAGACAGACCAGCAAGGTTTCAAGTTTAAAATGCACGTTTCAGATCTAAATAAATTGAAAGCATCAAATTATGTGGACAAACTTTAGTTATTCTAACAATTGAGAACGGTGCTTATATGTAATATAAATATATAGGCTTAATTGTAGAAAAATCAGAGTTACATAAATATACATATAGGCTTAGTTGTAGCGAAATCAGAGTGTGACTTAGTGATTGGCAGAGACAACAATTGTAAGCGGAAGTGAGCATGAGGAAAGGTTCGAGACGCTCAACGATGACTGGGGATCCAAATAGAACAGCTAGCATGATAAGCGTGAGAAATACGAATTCGAATAACCTCGAAGTGATCGAGGATTGGTGTAAGAATAGCACCTGGTGTGGTCCCACGATTCAGCACGTGGTGCGCCGATGCGAGCAAGAACGAGACGCAGCCAGAGCTGCGGAGGCACACACGGGCGCCAAAGCTGACGGCTTGGCATTGGCACTCGTCGCGTCGAGCGGCTAGTGCGCGCACGGGGGCGCCCGCCCACCGCTCGCGGCGGCGCCAGCACGACGGCTGCACACGAGTCGAGCGAGCAATGTTGCACCTTCACGGGTCGTCGCAGCGCCGGCGGCCAGGTAGCGGCAGCTTCTGCGGGGTCAAGGCCCCCCCGGCAACACTCGCTAGACGGAGGACCCGCCGCGGCCCGTGGCTGACCAACCCTCGCGACATGGCGGGCCACAGACAGCAGCCGCGGCGTGGACACCGGAGCCCAGCCAGCCCGCGTCGCGGCGCAGCAGAGCCCTCGTGGTGCGCCGGCCGGCACTCCGCGAAATGCTCCCCCGGGCGGCACCGCATCATCGGTCCCGGAACGGCGGGAGGACTAGCCCTAGCCTCAAGGCGCTGCGCCGTTGCCGCATCGCGAAAGGAGAACGAGAGGGGATGCGACAAGGGGAGGCGGCGCGGGGGCAGAGAAGAGGGCGGAGGCGGCGAGGTGGGGGTGACCGGGTGGGAGTGGGTGCTCCCCTGCAGTGGCCTCGGGCTGCGTGAGGCCTCTTGTGCTTTCAGTTCAGAGTCTCCAACGGTGGGGCTCCCCGAGCGTATCAGCCTCGGCATCTGCAGTTCCCCACATGTCGGCCGCACTCCGCAGACCAGTAGTAACCTTGAAACGGGATCAGCAGCAGACTGCAATCGGCAGTTTTACAGGACACGCGTACCCCGCAAGGAGCGTCTCTGCGCCGAGAGAGCGAACAAAGGCGCTGGTACGGCTTATTTGGAAGCGCTTTTAAGAGTAAAAGTCACGGTTAAATAAGTTGGTGTGATGTTGATGTAGCTTCTGCTTTTTAAGTATAAATGGGAGCTGTGCGAATAAACGTGGTCAGAATAAGCTGCTAAAAACGTAGCATTTGGCTATTGATTTCAGTTTATTTTGGCCATAAGCAGCTTATAAGCTATACCAAATAGGCAAACTCCCAGCAGACACTGCACACGAAGGCAAAGAGACATCTGGACTCTGGAGGACCTTCCTTCAGGTTATAAGACGGTCTCCAACGGGAGATCTATTGCAGAATCCAAACTCAAAATAGGTCTCTAACATAATACCTATAGCCTCCAGCAGATTGTATATATGGAAGACCTATTTTGGGTGTCAGGAGATGCATAACTCAAATCTGATAATCCTTTCTCCTGAAGACCCATTTGTAGAAAGGGTTATCTTTTGGGAGAAGACCAAAAATAGGTATTGAACTATTTGCCTATAACGCTACCCAAAGGATAAATGGGTCTTGTATTTTGGGTTAGGGTTGTCAGAGACGGTCTAATAGCTGCTTGTTCAATCTGGAAAAATAATGAAAATTTACACATGTTATTATGGGTCATATTATTGTAGCATGACCTTGAAGAAACATCAGGAACACAGATATGCCATACAGGAAACTTTCAGCCAACCTGAGTATATTCACTAGCAGCTCAATCCGACCCAAGCCAGAGTGACAGATTGTACTCCAGGCAGAAGGAAGCACCAGACCCAAGCCATAGGGCGCGTTTGCTGGTCTGGATGGTCCAGACCAGCCGGCTGACTCCCCTCACAAAACACTGTTCATCAACCAGCCACTACAGTGTTTATCTCTCACAAAACTAGTCAGTTTCAGCTAAGTTTTATACCAGCCAAGTTGCAATGATTTCCCTCCATCAAGTTTCTTCACAGAATGTAACTTTGTAAACCCTATTCTGCATTTTTGCCCCCTTTTTCTTAATAGAACTCGTTACTGGTAATTGTACAAGTAGATGTTTTCCAAATATTCCCGTAAAATGGTGGACCCTGAATTCACTCTACAAGATTTGAAGGCCAACAGTAACTAGGTTCACTCTGAAGATTCAGACGTTTCACCAGGGAGAACCTGGCTATGCCCTGAAGCTTCTTGCCCTATTACAATCCTTGTCCAATAAGTAAAGCACTCCATTTACAACTCAAATATCAGCTTCTGGACCATCTTCATGTGTTCAGCCTGCACATCGCCATTTGCACCTGGGATAACAAACCTCAGGTCGCCGTATGTGATCGAGCCCATGAACACAGGCCACACCCAGCTCGTGAGCCCCAGGTTCGGGAACCGGTAGATGTGAGCTCCATCTATCAATGCTGAAAACTCCGATTCAATCCCAGGTAGTCCAACGCTGAGCGGCAATAGTCATTATCCATCAAACTTAGTGCCTCCTGGATGACTGCAACCCCATTTGCTAGACCACTGGTCACCTTGCTTGCCTTGACAATTGATGTGGCGGCGAAGATGACATTGCTGAAGTAACCATCCAGAAGTGGAAGGTGCAGCCGTTGTCGCCTATCAGTGCCACAGTATATCCTGATGAAGCCTTACACAGAAACACATCGCCGGGCATGCTCGGCTAGCATGGCATATGTGCTGTCGTGCTTAAATGTGGTGCACCTTCACATGTGAGAAGCTGTGAGCGCAGGCAACCAAGGTCTGAATGAATTAGCTTGAAAATGTCTGTGATGATAGCAGATGGCATTAGCTTGGAATTGGAAGTGAGGGCTTGGGCCATGGTGAACATGGCTGGGACAGGCGGGTAGTCAACATGTTGAAAGATGGAGAGGAGGTGAGAGTGATCCATGAAGGGTACCTGGAAATTTGGAGTTCCATAGCAGAGCTCTGACAATGAGTTGATGAAGTGCAAACCAGACATGCCATCCACAAAATTGTGTTACATGCCAGGGAGATGCCTCAACCACCAGGAGCAAAAATTGAGGAGAATTAGCTTCATTAAATGTTTCATACTTTCCATCTGCAGCTTCCAAATAATTGATGATCAAGATAGCCATCATTCCAAACATATGAAACAGGAAATGATTGAAACAGAATGTTGCCTTGACTAATAGGAAGCACGTTTAACCTGGAAATCTGAAATTAGCGATGGAACAAGAAACTGATAATGATTTCTGAAAAAAACATCCACGAGATATAAATGTGTTTGAAGTTTTGAACTCTTAAGTATTAAGATGTAAGATTAAGCAATATTTTCGAATTAATTCTAGCAATAAGCACATGGCCATTTTTTTGTGAAGTCCTAAGATACTTTTACCATGCAAAGAATTTTCAATCTCAGCTTCGACATAGTACTTCATGAAGTAAACAAGGCAAACAGGTGATCAAATATCTAGAGCAGTCCAATAACAATTGAAGTCATATTTTATGCATGCACACCACCAGTGGCGGAGCTAGCGCTCAAAGCAAGCAGGGGCCAAACGGGCCTCAAGAACGTACTGCTACAGGCAAGCATGGCACCATAGCTAGCAAGCTTGCATGCATCAGGCATCTAGTCAGTAGTAACAGACAAAACAACTATGCATGCAGCTATGCCAGTAGACAGTGGGGAAATATACATGCACTTGCACATGACAACTATGGAACTTGATGCACGGCAAGGGGGGGCCATGGCCCTCTATGGCCCTAAGGTAGCTCTGCCACTGCACACCACACCCTGTTCCTATCCCACTTAATTTTAAACCAAACACATCTAGATCCTAGAGGTCAGGTCAAAACAACAGATTAATTATTTTATGTCAAAACAATTGTTGAAAGGAAAATGAGACGATCAGTACTTAGAATAAGTTTGTCCAGCATGATTATCTAGTGAGATCACCGATAAGAAAGTTACAATGTATGATTATTATTATAAGATTAGAGTCAACAAAGAGAGGGCTTGGAAGGAAAAGGATGCAAAATAAATAAAAGATCATTGTAGAAAAAAACTTTACAGAAAATTATCACATGGGCATGCTCCAGGCTATCATTTCCATACCAACAAACATGAAGTGTGCATACCAAGCAAGAGTGTTCAGCATGTGGCTGATAGCTTACTAGTGAATATAGAAATTGCAAGAGCGCAAAATTAGGACCTTAATAACTGGACATTCTTTTGTTCAAATATAACCCCAGAAGGTGTCGTGTGAAAAAAATTCCAAGAGCAAGGTAAACTGTCAGCATGTGCAACAGTTATAAGGATACTCAGTTGTCCAGATAACGGTTAAGCTCTTAAATAACTCTAATGCTCCTATTTATATAAAAGGAAGTCAACAGCTTTTCCATCATACTTTCTTCTGTACATTAGTGTTTACCTTTTTAAGAACAAGACTCTGGATGTAAAAGTGGCTATTCAATCTACCTAATATTCTATAAATGAAATATCGGGCGATGAAGGGACACCAGAATGTGAGTGCAAACTGGTTTCATTTAGGAATTGAAATTGGAACCTCAATGTCAACAATGCAGCTATCAAAACAAAGTAACGGTAGAATAGCTCGTGGTTCCACAGGGTAAAAGGTCCAATTTTATTCTAACATAGGCAGAACAAATCTGTGAGCTGCATGTCAAAATCAAAATCGGTAAATTCCATGCATGTCCAGATCATCGAAAAGATGCAGACATAGTCAACCTCAATTGGAAGACAACTGTGCCTGTGGCTTGTGTAATCTAACTGTTATTTTTGGCCTAAAAGGATACAACAGTTAAAGGCTTAAAATGCTATATATTGGTCATCTGGAGAGGATAGCACATGCCTTTTCGATTATTAGCATGAATTCAATTTCAATAACTAATAGGGTAAGCCACAAGAGCAAACAGTAAAGCAGCTGAGGTGGCATGTTTTTAGATTATTATATTCCTTCCTGTTTGCAAATACTTGGACGTTTTGGACAAGGTTTGAGTCTTTTAAAATTTGATTACAAATAACTTAGCGTACATTTGTCTTGAAAATACTTTCACAAAAGCATAAATTTGTTAGGATGTCCATTTATATTCTAGTGGAAAATAATGGCCAAAGCTTGTTTTCAGGACCACTGTCCAAAATGTGGAGGGAGTAAATGTTAAAAGCTCAAGAGGTCTGCAACCCCAACATTTAAGAACTGCATACCCACACCATACATGGATAATTGAATCGTATATTGCAGTGAATGCTCTTTTTCTACAGAAAAAAAAAAATCTCATGTTTGGCAGGACTGTAACTCTTATGGCAACCTGCTTGGCTACTGCTGTTCATGATACATCTAAACCAAATGCACGCTGGCATTAAATTCACATAGTATAGCCCTATAAAAAGAAAGCACACCATAAGGTAACATAGACACATATGGATTTTAAATGTATGAAATACAACCACTAGACGACAAATCAGTTTTTAACAACAGCCTTCAATCCGATCAAAGTGAAGCAAGAGTTTATTTCGATGGATTAATGAATATGGACGCTGCTGAATCTTGAGCAATTTTGACCAAAGCTTCATGGGAAGTGTACCGATCCAATAAAAGACAGAATACAGCAAAAAGTAATTCTTAAAAGAAACAGAGATTGCCTGGGTATAACTACAGGCGTGGCACAGATTATAAAAGCTAACCAACCAAGAACAGGAGGTACTCCACCACGAAGCTAAGGCCTAAGAGCTATACATTCTCAATTTCTCAAGACGATCACATTCACAATGAAACAAGGGACCTGCCATTCAACTAACTACCAGGGGCAGACCCAGTAAAGGGACATGGGTGTACAGTGTTGGAGGTTAGTAGGCATCAATAGCCAAATAGCTTTAAGTCAGAGTTTGGGAGGTCGGTTTCGCACAGGAGGCAGGGAAGAGAAAGGGTAGGAATACCTGGTTGGTGCTCGTCGCCGGCGAAGGCTTCGACACCTGGCGAAGGGCGGCGGCGCAGAGAGGCAGAGAGAGAGAGAGCCGCACGGGGTGGAGGTGAACACGGATGCGGCGCCGGCTGTAGCCCAGCAGGCAACAGCCCAGCGGCGCGGGGTTGTGGCGGAGCGCACCCGCACAGGCTTCTGCTCTCCTGGGCCTTTTTTTTCACCATTTCTTTTACAACTTCTTTTTTTCTCTATTATATTATATTTTTTATTCTTCTTGATTCCGTATTTATCCTCTGCATGGGACACTGCCAATCACTAATGACTAGTGGAGCATTAGTTTCAAATAAGTAAAATATAAAAATAATATTTATTAGTGCATTTCAAATAAGCAAATGTAACATTTTTTATATTCTTTTAAGGACGAATATCATTTTCCTATTGAAGTTTGAGACCCTTTTTATTTGAACATAGAACAGTTTTCATGAACCTAGAACGTTTTTCTTTCTTGTTTTTGCGAAAAAGAAACTTTATTAAGACTCAAGTAGCATCCTTACAAGAGAGTGTATGAACCCACTCTGGAAAACAAGCAAAAAAACACTCACACAACCTAGACCTAATGGCATACTGCGCCAACTCATGAGCTAACTTATTCTGGACTCTACTAATCTTAGGCCACTCCAGTCTCTCGAGCTGATCACCAACTTCATGCGTCTCCTCAATGAATTGCCAAATAGTAGATCGATCACGTGCTTTGCTTCGGAGCTTGGCGACCACTTAACTGCAATCCGACTCGAGAATCATCGGGGCATCCGGCCATCTAAGAGCCAAACGAACGCCCTCCAAGCACGCTCTGGCCTCTGCTTCCTCTGCATCCCTGCAATGAGATATGATACGCCACGAAGTTAGTTTTAGGGAGTCCCCCTGTCTCTAATCGCCACGCCCACTGTGGCATCTCCCGACGAATGGTTGAACGCAGCATCAACATTAATTTTAAGAGTCCTGTGTGGCGGTCGCTTCCATCTCAAAGTTCCTTGGGCATCTGAATTCTGAACTTCAATACGAGCAGCAGGTTCTAAGGTACGTTTACCCTTCAGGTCCACATGATCCTCATGTTGCCGGATTTCCAACAGTGACCGCATGTAGCGAATGAGGAAAGTGACCGAACTAGCAATGAACGGGGATGCACCTTCATGTACCACCTTGTTTCGAATGCTCCAAATGTGCCAAAGCAACATGAAAAAATTTGCCAGTACCTCCAACGAATTGTTCAGTACCAACATAAGCAACCAGTCCGGTCCAGTCCTGACAAGATCCTCTTCTGCCGGCAAATGCCAGTGATTCCTCATGGCCTGACGAAGAGCTACTGCATGCGGACAGACTAAAAGAGCATGAAAGACATCTTCTTCCTGTGGTCCACATAATTCACAAACATCCTGCTGGTCCAGGTGACGGTATTTCTTTGCCCCTTTCGCTTGGCTGATAAGCCATGGCTGAAAGTACCGTTGGCTGATTTATTGTGAGAGAAAAATATTGTTCGTTGGCTGAAAAAGTACGGCTTATAAGCCAAGCGAACATGGCGCTTATTAAATGGTGTACCTTTCTGTGCGTGTAACCCGTAGATCCGGTGTGAGTCTTCTCACCCTTTGCGAAGATTCACCGCTCTGTCTATGGCGCTGCAGCAGCTTGGACGGCAGTGTAGAGGCAGCTCTGGCTCGGTGAAGTCCGTAGTGGTACGGTGATGGCCCTGCAGGAGCGACGACAGTGGTGGCGGGCTCATCCCGTCGCTGGCAGCACTTCTTTAGGATCGGATTAGGATTTTCTGTGGTGGGATGGTGGCTCCGTTCAACCTCGTGACCCGAGCCCAGTTCCCCACTCCTCTATATATATGTGCTGTACGACAGGGGCCCACCAACCAGTTAGGGTTGGGCTCCCCCGATCAGGGAGCAGATGCAAGGGCCCAATAGGCCGTTGGGCCTATTGGTGGAGATCAACTAACATTCTCCCCCTTGATCTCATTTCATCTTTCACTTTCATATCATTTACTTTTGTTCATTCTATTACAGATTAGCGCATAGAGCATGTCTCATCGTCACGGTCCATTGTCGATAGACTTAACAGCTACAATACACTACTCTATTCTGAAATAGATACTTATCTTTGGGCCTTCTTTTGTCTAGGAATTTTAGACTTTTTCTTAAACCCATGCTAGCTACATGTTCTCTGAACACCATGTTCTCTGAACATGTTGGGTGGTAAGCCTTTTGTAAGCGGATCCGCGAGCATCTTTTCTATACATATATGCTCAAGACTTATGACTTAATCCTGGACTTTATCTTTCACAACATTACTCTATGTCAATGTGTTTGGCAGCACCACTTGACTTATGTTGTGAGCATACTATACTGCCAGATTATAATCGCAGTATAACTTTAAGTGGTCTATAGATGTCGTCAACCACCTCCAAACCGGGTATGAACTTCTTTAGTCAGTTCACCTGCCCATTGCCTCATAACACGCTACAAACTGTCATACATTGTGGACGATATAGTGATAGTTTGCTTTGAGCTTTTCCATGAAATAGCTCCCCTTTGCGAGATGATAGAAAATCCACGTCTGGATATATATTCACTCTCGCATAATCAGAATCTGAATATCCCACTATGTGGAGTCAATCAGATCTTCTATTCGTCATCATGAGGCCTTTCATTCCTTGCAAATAATGCAAGACTTTCTATATCAATTTTAGTATTCTGTTCCAGAATAGCTCTAGAATCTGCCAAGTAAAAACCCGGTAACAAATGCCAAGTCAGGGCGCGTACATACTTGAGCATGTTGCAAGCTTCCAACAGCTGAAGCATATGAAACCACTTTTATTTGATTGTGCTCATATTGGTTCCTGGGGCATTAAAAATCCCCATATCTATCGTCCTTGACTATAGGAGCAGGTGAGGGACTACATTTATGCATACTAAATTTCTTTAAGATTCTTTCTATGTATGCCTTTTGTGACAGTCCTAATACCCCTTTTCTTATATCTCGATGAATCTTGATCCCTACAACGAACGAGACTTCACCAAGATCTTTCATATCAAGTTTTGAGGATAAAACTTCTATCTCCTGTAGTAGACTGACATCACTACTAGCAAGTAAGATATCATCCACATACAGGATAAGAAAGATAAACTTCTCATTCTTAAACTTTGCATAGACACAATTGTCCTCTACATTCTCTTTAAAACCCAAAAATCTTTATTGTCTGATCAAACTTCAAGTACCACTGTCTTGAAGCTTGTTTTAATCCATAAATGGATTTCTTTAGGCGGCATCCCATTCGTTCTTTTCCTTCCATGACAAAACCTTTCGGTTGTGCCATGTAAACATTTTCCTCCAAGTCTCTGTTGAGAAATGCCGTCTTTACATTCATATGATGTAATTCTTAATCGTAATGTGGCTCTAATGCCATTATGATTCTGAAGGAAACTTTACATGAGACTGGAGAAAAGGTCTCATTGTAATCAATTCCTTCTCTTTGCATATAGACTTTTGCCACAAGTCGCGCTTTATATTTCTCTATATTCCCTTGAGAGTCAAGTTTTGTTTTGTAGACCCATTTTCAGCCTACTGTTTTGGCTCTTTTAGGAATTATTTCCAAATCCCAAACTTTATTGGCATTCATCGATTTCATTTCATCTTTCATGGCCTCAAGCCACTTTGATGAATGATCACTTCTCATGGCTTCTTCAAATGAGGTGGGATCATCCTCTATTTGAAATTCCTTAGTGTTATACACTTCATAATCAGCAGAAATAGCTGATTTCTAACTCTTTGAGACCTTCTAGGGGCCTCCATATTTGGCACATCTACTGTTTGAGGCTGTTGTTGCTCCCCCTCATATGTGGCAATAGGTTCTATAGAATCCTAAAGAATAGGTTTCTCATTTTCATTCATTGTTGCTATAGGTAGAATAACAACAGGTGCTGACACCATAGTATCTTACACTGTCGATGCAGCGACAGCATGTAGTGAGAAAATTGGCTCATGAATCATTGGAGTGGGCGCATACACCCGCTTCACTTCAAGGTCAATTTCTCGAGCTACCATGCTCCCCCTCATCTTTTTATCCTCTAGGAAAACAACGTGTCTCGTTTCCACAAACTTTGTGTGTCTCTCTGGACAGTAGAAACGAAAACCTTTTGACTTTTCTATGTAGCCAAACAAATGGCAACTTACTATTTTAGGATATAACTTCCCTGTTTGGGTTAAATACTTTAGCCTCAGCAGGGCTCCCCACACACACGCAAGTGGTTAAGTGAGGGTACTCTTTCTGTCCACAACTCATACGGTGTTTTGAGCACCGACTTTCTTAATACTCTATTGAGAATATGAATAGCGGTTTTATGGCCTCCATCCATAGGCTCAACTGTAAGGTAGAGTAACTTATCATATTGTCCACCATATCCATCAGGGTACGATTGATTCTTTTAGCTACTCTATTCTGCTGAGGTTCGCCCGGTGTAGAATATTGGGCTACTATGCCATTCTTTTAGGGTATGCCGACCGTAATACTCCCCCACGGTCAGACCTGACTATCTTAATCTTTAATATCTTAAATTTATCCAATGCTTTTGTTCTTTCTTTGATTGGATAAATATAGCCATAATGGGAGTAATCATTTGTGAATGTTATGAATGAATCATAACCATCCACACTCTTTATAGGAAACTGACCACAGATGTCTGTGTAAATAATCTATAAAATTTCTGCGCTTCGTTTGTCATCTTTCTTAATCTTCTTTATATACTTTTCTTTTATGCATTCTCTGTATTGTTCTAAATCTAAGAGCTCTAATGGAGAAAGAATATCTTCTTAACTTATCTTTCTATTCTCCCCCTCGAAATATGGCCTGAACGATAATGCCATAATTTCGACAATGCATCGTGAGCTCTTATGCCACCATTTCTAGAGTAACACTCTGTCACCAGCTGCTTTATCAGCTGGGTAGCATATGTGTTTAAAGAGCCAGTGAACTGACTCTTTATTCTATCGAGGTACTCGGTGACCGTGTCACACTCTGGGATTAAGCCCACAATTGCAGGTTCAATCATGTTCTTTATCACAGCCAAATATTTCTTGTTGACAGTGACCCACTTCGTATGCACAAAGGTCATAGGACTATCTTTTGGGATTTAAAATCCCTCTCTTTAGTTGCCTAAGTGGCATCATTCTCTTTTGTCTCCCTCACCGGTGCCACAAACTCAGTGGAACATGGTGAGTTGACTACCTAGTCCACCTTAGACAAGATGAAAACCAGGTCAAAACTTTTCTTAACATAAAAATAACATCATTTGCATGCCTTAATTCCAACGTTGATCAAAATCAAAACATACAATTATTCTTATACACTAATTCTACATCACCGTTGGGCAGAAATAGAATTAATTGAAAGGTCCTAATGGCTAGAGAGGGGGTGAATAGCCTAATAAAAATTTCTACAACAACACTTAACCAAATGGTTAGACAATTATGAGGCGAAGCGAGTGTTGCGCTAGCCTACTCAAAATGCAAGCCACCTACCACAATTCTAGTTTAGATAGTGTCAATTCACACAAGATCAATGACACTACCCTATGTTAGTGTGCTCTCAAAGGCTAACTAAAGAGCCACACCAACCAAGCATGCAAGCTCTCACAACTAGCTACACTAAAGAGCTTGTCAACTAGTTTGCGGTAAAGTAAAGAGAGTGATCAAGAGGGTTATACCGCCGTGTAGATGAATGAACCAATCAATCACGAAGATGAATAACAATGATGACCAATCACCTCAGAATCAATGATGAAGACAATGATTTTTACCGAGGTTCACTTGCTTGTCGGCAAGCTAGTCCTCGTTGTGGCGATTCACTCACTTGGAGGTTCACGCGCTAATTGGCTTCACACGCCAAACCCTCAATAGGGTGCCGCACAACCAACACAAGATGAGGATCACACAAGCCACGAGCAATCCACTAGAGTACCTTTTGGCGCTCCGCCGAGGAAAGGTCAAGAACCCCTCTCAATCACCACGATCGGAGCCGGAGACAATCACCACCTCCGCTCGACGATCCTCACTGCTCCAAGCCGTCTAGGTGGCGGCAACCACCAAGAGTAACAAGCGAAACCCGCAGCGAAACACGATCACTAAGTGCCTCTAGATGCAATCACTCAAGCAATGCACTTGGATCACTCCCAATCTCACTATGATGATGAATCAATGATGTAGATGAGTGAGAGTCCTTTGGCTAGGCTCACAAGGTTGCTATGTCAATGAAAATGTGCAAGAGTTCTCCCTTGAGCCGGCCATGGGGCTATAAATAGAGCCCCAAACAAATAGAGCTGTTATACCCCTTCACTGGGCAAAACGCGCTCTGACCGGACGCTCCGGTCATACTGACCGGACGCTGGCCCTCAGCGTCCGGTCGCCCAATGGACGCCACGTGTCATCACCTTCAAACGCTGTTCGTCAGATTCCAACGGCTACGAAGCTGATCGGATGCTCCGGTCAAAACTGACCGGACGCTGAAGCCCCAACGTCCGATCGTTTCCAGTAAGCTCCCCGAGGCATGTTTTTCCAACCGGACGCGTCCGGTCCACCTTGACCGGACGCAGACCAGCGTCCGGTGCTCAACCCTACCTACTATGCCGTCTGACAGCTCGACCGGACGCAGCCTTTCAGCGTCCGGTCGCTGAGTGACCCAGCGTCTGGTCAGTAGACCAACGCCAGCATCATTTCTACCAACTCCATTTCAACTCAAACTTCTTCACCCTTGCTCAAATGTGCCAATCACCAAGAATTTTGCATCCGGCGCAATAGAAAATAGACATTTCATTTTTCCAAAAGCGCCGAATCCCGTCGAGCAAGCTCGGCGGGAGGGAGAGAGGGACCCAAACCCATCTCAACCCTGC
Source organism: Miscanthus floridulus (assembly GCF_019320115.1). Lineage (NCBI taxonomy): Eukaryota > Viridiplantae > Streptophyta > Magnoliopsida > Poales > Poaceae > Miscanthus > Miscanthus floridulus. The sequence continues at coordinate 55,741,793 of NC_089591.1, read as the reverse complement.
AAACACCTTGTGCACATGTGTTAGCATATTTTCACAAATATTTTCAAGGGTGTTAGCACTCCACTAGATCCTAAATGCATATGCAATGAGTTAGAGCATCTAGTGGCACTTTGATAACCGCATTCCGATACGAGTTTCACCTCTCTTAATAGTATGGCTATCAAACCTAAATGTGATCACACTCTCTAAGTGTCTTGATCACTTAAAACAAAATAGCTCCTATGGTTTATACCTTTGTCTTGAGCTTTTTGTTTTTCTCTTTCTTCATTTCAAGTTTAAGCCCTTGATCATCGCCATGCCATCACCATTGTCATGCTATGATCTTCATTAGCTTCTTCTACTTGAAGTGTGTTACCTATGTCACGATCACTTGATAAACTAGGTTAGCACTTAGGGTTTCATCAATTCACCAAAACCAAACTAGAGCTTTCATTAATGCATAAATCATTAACTTTCACAACTGTTCTTACACACTAATTCTACATCACCGTTGGGCAGAAGTAGAATTAATGCATAAATCATTAAAATTAACATCTGTTCTTATACACTAATTCTACATCACCGTTGGACAGAAGTAGAATTAATGCATAAATCATTAACATTACGATATTGTTATTAACAACGTTGGTCAGAAAATAACAACATCATAATTTTATCAAAATTCTTTTTCTCTAATTAAATACCACATTGGTTCAAAATAACTGGAGAATCAATAATTTCTTTGGCCGTGGAAAAACTCTCTTTTCCTTGAATTTTACCCACAGGAAAAATTGCTTTTTCTATTTTCTTTAATCCATTAATCAATTTCCAGGAAATAAATATTTACTGGAAAAACTTTCTTTTTCTTCAGTTAAATATCACGTCGGTTCAAAATCACTGAAGAATATACTTTTTCTTTAGCAGCGGAAAACGTATACTCAATTTCTTGAATTTTACCCACAGGTAAAATACATTTTTCTATTTTTCTTTTGAGCTAATTTGCATTTTCAATTTTCTAGAAAAAGAAAAAACGAAACTGGGCTCTTGCTATTCCTGTGTCGGCCCAAGCCGGTCAAAACCGACTCGGCCCATCTGTCCGCGGGCGCGCAGGCCGCACCCAGGCCACAACCTGGGCCTGGGCCGGCAAAGTGCCGTGGCGCGCTCGCACCCGCATGGGCTGGCGACGTGGCCCGTTCGATCTCGGCCGTCCGTCCAGATTTGACGGCCGAGCGCGCATTTCGCTCGGATAAAACGCGACGCCGCGAGCCCCCGAGGAAAACCCTAGCTTCATTTCTCTCCGTCTGCTTCTCTCTCTTCTTCGCCGCTCTCTCCTCTCTCTACCTCAGCGCAACAGTGCCGCCACAGCGAGACACCGAGAGCCAGCGAAGCGAGAGCGACGACGGTGGAGCGGCCATGGCGCCGTCGCCGGCCCCCTCGCCGGCCCACGTGATCTCCAACGGGTGAGCACGCCGCCGTCGAGCGGCCTGGCCACGGCGCTTCCTTAGCCGAGCCCGGAGATCCAGCTCCCTCGGCTCGGCTTCTTCTCCCGCGCTGGCAAAGGGACATCCCGACGCACGGCAAGGTAGATCCACCCCTTCCCCTTTCGGATTTGTATCTCCTTTTCTCTTATCCGAACAAAGGTTTAGATCTAGGGTTCGGAATCCGACCTTTCCCTAGTTCTTTCCGGTTCGGGGTTAGGGTTTGGGGATGGGGTTTCACTATTTTCTTTTTCCCTTGTTCCCCAATCGGATCTAGATCTTGTTTGCTTTTCTTTGTTTGACCGATTGGGGTGGGTCGTATCTTCTTTCTTTTCTTTTTGCTTGTTCATCCAAATGGGAAACTAGGGTTAGGGTTAGGGTTCCGACCCTTGTTCTTATTCTTTCTTTGGAATTTTCTTTTCTTTTCGGATTTGATTCCGATTGGGATGAGGATGGTTCATCCGAATCGGGTTCACTGTTCTTTTTCCCGAGACTGATTCCTTTCCCTTCTTCCCTCTTCCCTTTCTTCTTTTGGGATTAACCCGATTTGGGATGGGGTTAAAATTAGGGTTAGGTCTTAGGGTTCGGCCAAATCCGAACCCACTCTTCTTCTTCTTTCTTTAGATCCAAACTGGATCTGTTCTGTTCTTGCCGTGTGCCGGTGAGAACGGTGGTGCGGCATCTCTTCCCCGTGCGGTGGCGGTGGCGACCGGTAGACAGTGACTTCCGCCACCCCAGTCACTATTTCTTTCTTCTTTTACCCGATTAGGGTTAGGGTTACACAGAGGTAACCTAGCTCTGGTACCCTTGTTAGAATTGAATGGTGTACCTTTATGTGCGTGTAACCCGTAGATCCGGTGTGAGTCTTCTCACCCTTTGCGAAGATTCACCGCTCTGCCCATAGCGCCGCAGCAGCTTGGACGGCAGTGTAGAGGCAGCTCTGGCTCGGTGAAGTCCGTAGTGGTACGGTGATGGCCCTGCAGGAGCGACGGCGGTGGTGGCGGGCTCATCCCGTCGCTGGCAGCACTTCTTTAGGATCGGATTAGGTTTTCTGTGGGTGGGATGGTGGCTCCGTTCAACCTCGTGACCCGAGCCCAGTTCCCCACTCCTCTATATATATGTGCTGTGCGACAGGGGCCCACCAACCAGTTAGGGTTGGGCTCCTCCGATTAGGGAGCTGAGGCAAGGGTCCAATAGACCATTGGGCCTATTGGTGGAGATCAACTAACATGGTTGGCAAGCCATTATTGGCAGCTTTCATAGCAAAGACAGAGACCTTGGATGGCACTCGTACCTGCCATAGCTTGTTCCATCCGGCACGGCCCTGATCTGAACTTGCGCTACTGCCAGGAGCTCCAACTCTATACTGATTCCGTACCACTAACCAGTAAGCACTTCTCACAGAAAAAAATGCCGGTTTTCTCATAATGGCATGCAACAAAGTCAGCAGTACGCTGCTCAGGAAGCTTGATACTAAAAATCTCCGCTGCATCACAAGGATAGAAGTACCTGCGTACAGCCGTTTCATCCCAATCACCATTGTCATCAATAAGATAGTGAACCCACCTGAGCCTGTGCACATGCGACTGGGTCCAATCGGTTTAAGACCGTACTCCTTGGGCAGCCAATTATCCCACCAAATCTGGGTAGACCTTCCATCTCCTATACGATGAATCACTCCCTGTTTCAGCAGCTCTAGTCCATATTCAATTGCACACTAAGTCTGCGAGGCCTCACCAGCCGGAGCTCTATCCAGCAAATTGCCTTGAGGATAATATTTAGCTTTCAAAACCTTAGCACAAAGGCTGTCCGGTTCTCTTCAACTAAAAAGAGTTTCTCTTCAACATGTGACCATTTCCAAGTGAATTTGGAATGCTTGTATAATCCCAACGTTGAACAACGATCCCCGAACCAGGAATAATACTCTACTCAACAAAATATATGTTATAGACTCATTAAAAAACGTTCTAGGTGCTCCAACAAGGACTAATGAAAAGTACAAACACTTTCATATCTCCCATTGTTTTCTATTGCCATGAGGGTTAAAAGCTGTTTTACAAAACTCTTTTTGTGTGTTGTAGTCACAATTTATCAACCTTAGGTATATGGGTGAAATAAACACAAAATGGGAATCCTAAAGAGCATCGAGTCTTTTGGCGAAATTCAACGCTCTATTTCTCTCATGTCCAATTCAAGCCCAAATCAACCTCTAATCCGTCCGATTTGAGTAGTAAGGTTGCCTCCTCTAACCCCATCATGGCTCAGAGACTCAGATGCGGTTAAGGTGCAAGGCTCGGGGTTTAAGGTCTCATGCAAGGATTCTGGCACGCTTATAGAAAAATCTGGTGATTCTAAGGATGCCAAGCCGGCTCAACAATGGTGGACTGGTGGCAAGTGCGGGAGGGGAGGGGTGAGGCAGCAATACTACCGCTAGCCAGGACGACGATGGCGATTGGGTAAGTAGGGGCAAGGGCATCAAATTAATAGCCCGGAGGAGCCAGGTTAGCGTGTGGCGGTCATGGACAGTGGCGGGAGGGGGGTAAGGGTGCGCTGCCGAAGCCGGCGAGAGATGGTGGCAACAAGGGAGCGCGTCCAGACTTGATGAGAGCAACGTTCATATAGGCTAGGCTGCCCCAAATCCAATTCAGTGATCGTTCACCGGCAAGGAATCCAGCGAACGCTCCTACAGACGCGTACGTCTCAACTGGCGTGCCTCCCCTCCCTGAGCGGTTATGCATGCGCTGATGTCAGCGCTGACATCAGCAAAAACTAATCAAAGTATTTATTTTGAAATTATTATAACTTCTGAACGGTGTATCCATTTTAAATTCCATCTGTACCGATATGTTCTACACGACAAAGCGAACAAAACTAGACCCCATTTAAATATGTTTTAAATAATTTTTTAGTAGCAATTTATATGTATTTATAATATATAAAGTTGTAATGAATAACTTACGTACATGAATAACTTATATACATAAGTTATATAGAATAACTTATTTATAAAAGTTATGTTTGATAACTTTTGTATATAAGTTGTGTTCCATAACTTTTGTGTTCCCATGTTTTAGCATAAGTTATTATTTAATTCGTTCCTTATGTTTAATAATTTTTTGTGTTTCTAAGTTTTGGCATAAATTATAAGTTAATTGTTCCTTTGTGTTTAATAGCTTTTGTACATAAGTTTTGTTTTATAATTTTTGTGTTTCTAATCTTTAGGATAAGTTATATGTTATAAGTTATACGTAATAAGTTTTATGTATAAGTTATATGTTATAAGTTATTATACAGAAATTAGTACTAGAAAATTTTCTTCGAAACATATGTAAGTGGGATCTAGTTTTGTTAGTCACGTCACGTAGAACACACTAGTACAGACGGAATTAAAAATAGATACACAGTTCAGAAGTTATAGTATTTTAAAATAAATGTTTTTTTTATTATGTCAACGCTTCCTAACAAAGCGCAGGAAGAGAGAGGCGCGGTACCATAAGCTGTGCGCGTGCAGTTGGTTGGCCGGTTTGGTTGAGTTGCTTCCAAGGCCTTGTTTAGATGCCATTTAAATTTTAAGTTTTTTTATTTTCTTTTCATCACATTAATTTTTAGCCGCTTGCATGGAGTATTAAAAAGAGGTAAAAAAATAACTAATTATACAGTTTAGTTGAAAATCACGAGATGAATCTTTTGAGTCTAGTTGGTCCACGATTGGACAATATTTGCCAAATAAGACGAAAGTGATACTATTTATCGGGTTCACTTTTTTTGATCGCTGCATTTGTTTTGGATGAGCGTTCGCTGTTTAGAGGCGCTGCTAGGCTGCTGAGGTGGCTCCGATCGTGGCAGCACTACCCGAAGTCGGGTGGAAACGCATTGGTGGTGGGGCCGCACAGTCGCATCTAGCATTGGGCGGGCATGGATGGGCACTTGGAAGAAAGGGTAGGAGACAATTATAATTCATCTTTTTCAGGCCACGTTTAGTTTCTGGATTTGGGAGTAGCCAAATAATTAATGTGTTACTATAGCGTTTCGTTTGTATTTGTGAATTATTGTCGAAACATTGACTAATTAGGCTCAAAACGTTCGTCTCGCAAAGTACAACCAAACTGTGCAATTAGTTTTTGATTTCGTCAACATTTAGTACTCCATGCATGTACCGCAAGTTTGATGTGACGGGGAATCTTCTTTTTGCATAGTGCCAAAGTTTGGATTTTGGTGGGAACAATTTGTTTTTTTTAGCTGGAACAGTATTTTTCTCTTACAACGAATCAGTCGAAAGAGTGTTTCAGCTTGATTTTTCAGCGAAACGAATGGGACAAGGTATAGAAAGGGTGATTTGATATGGGCCCTTGATTTCGGATCTAACAAATAAAATATCGTGCGTTGATAGATTCTAAGAGCAACTTCTACCGTCTCTGTTTTGAACCCAAATTCTTAGATTTGGAAGCTCTCCGAAAAGGATGGTTCAGTGAAGAAATCTATCTGATTACTTCCAAATTTACTTTGGATTCTGAATTCGTTGATGTCATTGTCATTCATGGTTAAATTAATGGCCCAAAACATTCCTGTTTGCATGCTCTCTCTCTTCACATACTGTCAATTCTCTCCTTCTAAACCTCTATACATTATTGACAGGAAGGAACCAATGTATTTTTTTATTAATTGAATATCCATTATAAAATATCTTTTTTTTGGGCGAATGATCAACAATCTATTGTTAGTACTTGAAATAAGGTGCTGTGTTCTATGTTTTGTCTCCTTTCTCATGGAGGTGCAACGATTCCGAACATACTTTTATCAAAGGCACAACAACCGGGTATTATGATCAGGCTTGCAGCAGATCCGAAGGGGTACACTGGTTGATAAGGGCTTCTCCAACACACCACCACCTTAGACTACTACCCAAACCTCCACGTCTGCTACTGCAATCCATGTCATGATGAGTAGCCTTGCAGCATGGCAGTGCCCCTTGGAGAAGAGTCGATGGCTCCATCTGCCCGTGTTTTCAACCTCAGCCTCAAAACCTCAGCCTGTGTTCAGTTGTATCTCAGCCTGCAGCAATTGAGGATCTTCACTTTGGCGCTCTTTTCAAGCCTCAGAAAAAGGGCGAAGATCTGCACCTGTTGTGACCCACACCTGCAGAAAGATCAAGATTGGCCACTGAGGAAACTTCAGTCAACTTGATAAGAGTTTAATCAGGCCGCGTTTAGTTCTGGCCGGATTCGGCGCCGGCTGAATTCGTTAGTACTGTAGCTATACTGTAGCATTTGTTTTTATTTGATAATAATTATCTAATCGTTGACTAATTAGGCTCAAAACGTTCGTCTCACAAAGTACAACCAAACTGTGCAATTAGTTTTTGATTTCGTCAACGTTTAATACTCCATGCATGTAACACAAGTTTGATGTAACGGAGAATCTTCTTTTTACATAGTGCCAAAGTTTAGATTTTGGATGAAAACATGGCCTCAGTTGCAATTGCAGCTCAATCTCAGCTATTTCTCCGTCGTACAGGTAGAAAAATGTGGATTGCCAAATTGCTGATAGATTATTCCATGCTCAAGTAACCTCACATCGAGTTTGCTATTGGAGTTTGTTCCTTACAATGATTTTTACTATGTTTCTTCACAGAAAATGTCTACCCTTTCTCTATAATCGATCTTTCCCCTGAAACAACTCATCTATCGGTAACCCATACAATTATAGGTTTGCCAAAAACATCCCCCAAAGGGCGCAAAAGGTAGCTCTGCAAGTCTTCAAAAGTGAAAGTGCAGCCACTGGGTTCACTTCAAACTTCAGTATTTTATCTGAGAATTTGGGTACAACATAAAGCCTCTCGCCCTATAACATCCTCCTTCAATAGTCGGCGCTGACATTCCGTTTAAACTTCGCAGATTAGCTTCCGGAACTTCTCCATGTGCTCAGCCTGCAACGAGATAGCAATGGACAGGCTGCCGTCTCCATTCGCACTTGGGAGGACAAACGCCAGACCTTCATATGCAATGCCGCCTGGCCCCATGAACACAGGCCGGCCCCATCCGAAGTCGGCATCATGGATAGGAAGGCGCACCCAGCTGGTGAGCCCTAGGTTCGGGCACCGGAAGGTATGTGCTCCACGCACCAGTGCTGACAAATCCGGTTGCAGCTCCAGGTAGTCCAGCGCTGAACGGCAGTAGTCATTGTCCATCCTATCCAGTGCTCCCTGGATGACTGCTGCTCCTTTTGCCAGCCCACTGGTCACCTTGCCAGCCTCAGCAAGTGGTGTCGCAGTGAAGATGACATTGCCAAAGTAACCATCTGGTAGTGGAGGCTGTAGCCGTTGTCGCCCATCAGTAGCGCAATACAACTTGGTGGGTTGTTCAGGAGGTAGGCTGCGTGCAAGGGAGACACATTTCCAGACATGTGCCGCTAGCACTGCATATGTGCTGAACCGGGGTGCACCTTCCCCTGCAGGAAGCTGTGAGCGCAGCCGGCCAAGGTCTGAGCGAGTGAGCTTGAAAATGTCCACAGCAGTGGAATTCGCAGTGGCAAGTGGCTTTGACTTGGAAGCAAGGAACTGGGGTGTGGAGGACAACATAGCTGGGGCAGGCTGGTACTCAATATGTTGAAAAGATGGAGTTGGTGGATCACGAGCGCGAAGCAGAGTGCGGTCAATGAAGGGCATGGCAGAAATTTGAGCTCCACGACAGAGGTCAGACCATGAGTTAATGAAGTGCAAGCCAGACATGCCATCCGCGACATGGTGTTGCATGCCAACACCAAGGGAGACGCCTCCACATTTGAAATAAGTCACCTGGAACCAAGAAAAAAAAGAGAGAAATAATGTGGTCAATTCCAACCCACTTCATGAGGTTAATGCGGTATGCTGAAATATAATATCGAATGCAAAAGGACAAGTAATTGATTTGTATTCCATCATGCAACTTTCTTCGGGCACATGTGATTTCCAAGATGGATAGGATTATCCACTAGATTATTGTCCCACTGAGCTTAAAGACCAGATAAATCTTGAGGACAAGTGAAGGTAACTGATTATTTGATTTTCTATTAAAAGAAATAACTGTTGAATTGTGGAGTTGGCACAAGCTTGTCCAAGTCACTAACAAGAAAACAATTGCACCTGACAACCGATGGAACTCAAAAAAAAAAATGGAATGACAACCAGAGATGGCAGATAATTTTAATACAGAAACATCATGTGCATGAAATGGCTCTTGCACAGCGGCGTGGGTTTAAACTTGTAAATGGCCACAATGATAACGGGAGTAATATAAACCTATAAACGTAGGTTCTGGAAAGCAATTCCAAAGGACCAGTAACACATTTGTGAGTCAATCTATTGCCAATAATGAAAGAAGCTTGCAGTCTTCCACTGCATATAGCTTGTCTTCCCCAGAATGCAATACTGCTCACCTAAGACAGGGTCACCACCTGTCACTGCTTAATATTTTTATTTTCCCTTTTAAGTGATATGGAGCCCCTACTAGGCATATCTCTAAATTTATAATCGATGCTGGACACCAATATAAAGGTACAAAAATATGGTGTAATAAGGTAAAAAGAGCCTCGTGCCAAACTCTGTTATGCTACCTTCAGGTGTGAGACACAATACCTAACTCTTATGTCATACATCTAGCTCCCTGCCCACTGGTAAGATCTGTGATGCTAAATTACAGCCTAACAGATTATCCTGTATCGACGTTGTACAGTACAGCAATATTTACAATTTAAATTCAAGTTCATCAGATTATTCGCTATAAAACTGGTGATGCATCATATTCAATCAAATATTAGAAAATGAAATAGCATATGTGACAATGGACCACCAGAAGGCCAGCAGGTCAGACAAGTTTCATTTAGGCAGAATTCGAAGTGAAAGCTGAATGGTGTATTCATGAAAACCTAGTCACAGAAGAATAGTTTACAACTTGCAAGAATACAAAGTTTTGCAAAGCAAAAGGGTTCACTTTTAAGACAGGAAAACTTAAGCTATTGGGCTAGTTTAAAAGTAACAATCAGACATCAATATTAAATCCAATTAAACCTATGCATATCCAAAGATAATCAAACAAATGCTGACTACATGAAGCTGCAAACTTGACCAGGCAACCTCACTTGGAAACCATGTAGGCCCTACTAGCAAGTAGCAATTTCACGTAACGATTGACACTGGTCCAATATATACAAGGCATGATTAATGCAACCTAACATTATGACTACTATAGGCACAAAAGGCATACAATAGTCAAAAGAATTGAAGTATTAATATTTAAGTCAATAGGAAAGTTCTGCACATGCTACTTGTCCATTATTGGTATGGAACCAATTAGATGATTACGGGCATAAGACACAAGCCCGAAGCACCATAGGTTGAGACAAGAAACATCCAGAGGTCAGGAATATTTAAAAAGTCAACAAGTACATAGTACTCCCTCCGTTCCAAATTATAAGTTGCTTTGACTTTTTTGGTTCATCCATTTTGCTATGTATCTAGACATATTATTATATCTAGATGCATAGCAAAATGGATGTGCCAAAAAAGTCAAAGCGACTTATAATTTGGAACGGAGGGAGTAGTACACAATTGACATTGCATGAAGCCTCATTAGTTAGGTGTCCTTCTACCGGAAAATTATCATGTTTGCTCGGAGTATGCTCTCATGACTGGCCTGCTTGACTGTTACTATGTGCTATGAAATGATGCAATCGAATGAATGCTGATATTCATTTTTGACAGTACAAGTCAATGTGGAGAAGTAAAGGATTTAAATTGAATAAAATGGTCACTTCGTGACAAGTCAGGGCATGTTTGGATACAGTGCTAATTGCTAGCTAGCTAAAACATAGCCAAAATTAGCTCTAGTGGATCCAAACAGGATAGCTAATAGGTGGGCTAATTTTTTAGCCAAGCCTTCAACTAGCTAGCCAACCACAGCTAATTTGGGCTAACTTTTAGCCCCAACTAGTAACTAGCCATGTGTACCAAAAAGGCCCTCGGTTTGTGAATAAGATTGGCTACTAGCTGGTCCAGGTGAAGTAAGTTTATTTCGATGCATAATCACCAAAACAAATACGATGCCGACAGTGGCGGACCCAGGAATTGAACCGAGCCTGGGCGAAGTCAGAGGAAGTTTTTCTTCATCTTAGTATAGAACAGGGTTACAACCACAGACCACGAATATGATCACATATATGAATGCTAGGTTTTTTTTTTTCATGGCCGCACGTACCTAAGCACATTTTTATTAAGAAGAAAAAAGGTTATAATAATGCATGATCTTAGTAAATATAGGCTTATTAAGATCAACACGGCCTCTGCAAGACTAGTCTTATAGTATGGATCCTAAGGCTCTTCTGACATTATACATCGTGCTAGCGTCCGGCAGAAGGTGGTGATGCATGTTGGCTACGTGGTATCATGAAATGAAATCCCGTCAAGTGATCGTGAGTTCGTTTAATTTGCACACTATAAGGAGTAGCTATTCATTTGCTGCATAATCCTAACCTATCTAGTTTTGGATAGTGCGTACGTACTAGGCTAAGGAAATATGAAGTTACCCATAATATAACACATCCAGGAGCCACAAAATAGAAGTATGAGATACATTATTAGAGGTTTGACAGCGGCAATATAATGGTGGTAGTTTTACTAGAAAGTGATATGTGCCAGCTAGTGTCGTGCGTCCGTCACCTAGCAATAGCAGGTGCTCCGCTCAGCTCAGGCTCAATTTGCTTGACGGACATTCAATTTTCTGTAGCAGCGATTGTAGAATACCACTAAAAAAGCGTTGGAGCCCGGGCAGCCGCCCACGCTCGCCGGGCCTTGGGACCGCCCTTGGATGCCGAATTTTCTTAAGCAATTCTAACCAAGGGTACTAATAAAATCCAGCCAAAACAGAGGCCCAACTCAGAACAAGACAGCGACAGCACGGGTGGGTGGGTAGAACTACGCAAGCAAGTGGTACGGTTACAGCTAATAAAAGCCAACCTAGAACACGAGGTACTCTCAGGAGAATTACATCAACCGACAAAAAAAGGCCCAGCTATCCAATCATGCACTAAACAAATAGGAGTACTACAGGTGAACCAAAATTAGTTGCCGTGCTGTTTGTGAAGACTTTGCCGTACGACTTCCAGAAAGCTATAAACAGGGGTGTCCTCAGTTTCTGTCCTTAGTCTAATCGAAACAACACTAGGAACTGAGCAAGCTCACCTGGAGCACGAGTAGAGGGAAGGCCGAGATGTCGTCGGTGTAATCCACGGTCGGGATGAGGCGTTTCAGGTCCATGGTGGGCGCGAAGTCACCGTAGTCGTCGACGGAGGCGTCGGGCGCGTCGGCCTCGACGAAGAGCACTCCCTCGCCATTGCAGTCGATCTCGACCCTCCCGTCCTCGTCCCGCGCGAGGCGGCCCGCCATCGGATAGAACGGCACGAGCGCCTCTGCCAGCGCGCGCCGCATCCGCTCGCCGTCGAAGAACCCCTCCGCCGGCGCCGCGGCGCCGTCGCGGCGGTAGAAGTAGACGCTGGGCGTGTGGAAGCGCGGCACCACGAGGTCGAGGTTGGAGTTCCACAGCCTCTGCCGCGGCGTCTCCCGCGCCGGGCGCACCATCGTCGACCGCCTCACAGTGATCGCCATCTGCATTCCATTCCATTCCATTCCACGGAACAGCTTATAAGCGCCCCCCAAAAATTCCCCACCAACAGAAGAAATAATCGAAGCTGAAAACACTGCCATGAGTTGGACTGGACTGCTAGAGGAAGAAGGGCGGCTTGCGGCGACCAACCTGAGCGAAGACGCGGCGCCGCGGATCAGATCTAGGGCGGTCGAACAGGAGAGACTCTGGACAAATCCAGCGATAGGTTTGGTGGTGGCAGCAGCTCTTGGTGGAGAGCAGCTGGTGGGAGAGTGGGGGGTGGGGCGGATTTTATAGGCGGAGATCTCGGGGGAGGCGGGCGGATCCTCTGACTTGCTCGGATTGGCTTCCGCTCCTCCCATTTTCTTCTCTTTTCTTTTCACCGCTCCTCCTCCCCTTCGGGCCGGCGCAGTGCGTCTGAAGGAGGTGGCGTGGCGACGAAGAGTGGAGTTGGGGGTTGGTGGGACGGGGACGTGGAGGCGACAGGGACGGAGCCGCGGAGACGAATTGCAATGAACATGGTCCACACTCCATCGTCAGCACACTGGACGACGCTCTGGGCCCTTCTGCACAGTAGCGGGGGCGTCGGATTAGGCTATGACCAACCGCTACATGATGGCTGGTGGTGTCATTATAAGATTTTGCGGTCTGTGGTGATCAAAAACTTTCTTACATCTAATTAAATCTATAAAAAAAATATTAGTAATGTTTGTATCTCTAGATAAGTTTAGGATAAAAATATATCCAATGATTTATCTAATAATACTAATTATGCATCATAAATGTTAATGCTTTCTTATATATTTAGTAAAATTTAATAATATTTGACTTCTCCAGAAATATGAATGATATTTTGTATAGAATGGAGGGAGCAGTGTCTGTAGAGGTACCAAAGGCTTAGTCTAACCAAAGTACTCCCTCTATAATAGGATGCAATTCTATAACAATGCTATGTTAAAGTATATCAAGTTTAACAAATTTTATATAAGTACTATTAAACTAGATGTGTATCATTAGATTTTTTATGAAACATATTTTCATGGTGTATATATATATATATATATATATATATATATATATATATATATATATATATATATATATATATAGAACTACTATCCTGTAGCTGGCAACAGAATAACTTATTCTGTAGCCACTTTGAGTTATGATAATTACTATGTTAATTTACGAGATTATAGTAACTCCTTACTAAGTGGTTTAATATAATGTTATGGTAAATATCCCCATATGTTATAGTAACCCAACTATCGTAAATATGTATTGACATTATGGTAAATTAGTATATAAAATTATAGTAAATGAAGGTGGCTACAGAATAACTTATTTTGTAGCCGGCTACTGAATAGCCTCTCCCTATATATATATATATATATATATATATATATATATAGCGTGACTGAGAATCTATCTAGAATTATATTCTTTTGGAACAGAGGTAGTACGAAGCATCTGGTCGAGCGTGCCCCGTGGAGATGGAGAGACCTCGGCACACGGAGAAAGAGACGAGTAATTTGCCGAGACAGACAGTGTATGACTGGTGTCCTGCCCTAAGATCATAGGTCCTAGACTTTGACATCTACTAGTATACATGGACAGCTGCTTTTTTTAGGCTAACTTTTTATAGGTGCGTTAAGCTTGCTAAATCACACGGTGCCTATCGGCACCCGAAATATAAGGAACATGTTGCAAACACCATGTTTGATATAGTGCCTATCGAGTAAGTATTAGACTTTTAGCCTATTTTAAAAACTTGTATAATTACACAACACCTATATAGATGACTAGATGTGTGATATCTAATTGATAAACCTTACTTGTTTTCAATTCTCGATACTGATAAATATAATCATGATGATATATTACTCGTTAGATTAACAAATTTGACGAGTGCTCAAAACACACGAGCGCCCCCACAAACGTGGCCACGTGGGCACAGGTGCAAAATTGCACCAACAAGATATTTTGCTAGTTTTGTCGCAAACAAGTTGCTCCACTTGCGCCAACATCTAACCCGTAGTCATCCCTGTTTTTAGGGTTATCTAACAAAGGACTGGCAATTCTTCATGGTAGAATAATGTCTACTGTTACATGTGTTAAAATCCCAAACGACTCTTTTTGGAGGGGAAATTGAACAAATTCACTATATGGATCTTTTTGTAACGCAACATTTTTTTACAAATTTCGTCGCAAAAAAACATTTTTTTACAAATTGTACAAAAATTTCACAAAAATTAGTTTATTTTCATAGTAAAACACAAGAAATGGAAAAAAAAAATCATACGTTCTAAATGGGGTCTATATAACACATGGATTTTGATATTGCACGCACACGAGAGGTGTGCTTATTTTTTTACAAATAACTTTGTTAAAAAGCAACCTATGAAACCACATGTTCAACCGATTCTGCATGTTTTATGTTTGGAATGTAGAAATTTCATAGGAATTATATAAGAATTTTACAGAAAAATATAGGAATAGAAAACTTTTTCTGCATTCCAAACAGAGCCTTAGGTCGCCGGTGTAGAGCGAGCCACAACTTAACTAGTGCTTAGGTTATGGCTATTCATTATCATTATGTTATACTGAAGAAATTTTCCAGATAGCCAAAACCTAGTGTACGTTTATATTAGGTAACTCTGATAAATATTGTGTTGGACGCTCTATAAGGGAAATACGAACGAAATTGGCTTCATGTATGTTTAGTGCAGTCAGTGGTGTAGTGTTTGCTACAAACTCGAGTGGGTGGGATAGGCCTTTGTAATAACGGAAATGCTATTAAACAATCATGTATTTTATCACCCGGTGGCACACGAATTTTTTTGGCCGCGGCACCGCACGTCCGCCGCACCCGCGTCGCTGCAGCGTCTGCGCCCACCCGTCCCCGCGCCACCGCCGCCACCGCGCCCAGCGTCTTCCTCAAGTCTGGTGACCTTCTTCTTCCTCAACTCCGGCGCCACCACCAAGATCTGTTTTTGTCCTTTCATAAAAAAAATGTTACTTGTGATCTGTGATTTGTTACTTGTGATTTATGATTTATGGTAAGGAGGAAGATGAACTGTATCCATGGGAAAAAAAATTCGTGTGTCCCCAGATGCTAAAACACCCGGGTGTTAGATAGACAGACTCAACAACCATGTGTTTTATGCAGTTTCAACACATGAATTTTTTTGCACCATACAATTAAGATCCAATAGCCTCCATCCTCCTTTCACCTACAGCATTTTTCTACCTCCAGCCTTCTTCTACCTCCAGACAATCATAAATCACAAGATCATAGATCCACAGATCACAAGAAACATTTTTTTCTATGCAAGGACAAAAGGACAAATTGGTGGCACACGTATACGCGTATAGGTTCAGTGCTGCCCCGCCACCCGCGGCTGCGGCTGCCGTGTCGGCCGCGAGGCCGAGGCCGCCGATCACGTCGATGGAGCGGACCGTGCGTGCGTTGGACCGCCAGATCTCGCAGTTCGTGGCCATGGGTCGTCTGATTTGGGCGGACTCTGCCGACGTGGACGTGTTCCTGGAGGCGGTTGACGATCTCATCGGCACCGTGCAGGAGCTGGACGCCGCGGGGACCAACCGCGCCCTGTTCGACCACGCCTACGAGTTGCTCACTGGTGAGGAAGAGAGAGGGAAAAAATCATGTGTTTTTTTTTATGCTAAAACACATGTATGTTGTATAGCATTTCTAAAAAGAAAAGGTGTGCCGTCAACGGCGAACCAAACAATCTGGAGTTCCGGCTGCCCGCGATCATTGATGGAGTCACGATCGGCGACCTGGTGGGCGGAGGCGTTCACGTTCGACGCGGGCGGCTGCAGTGCGCGTACACATGCATCATCCGATCCGGCGATAAAATTGGCCGCGGCTCCGATGACGAGGCAGGTTCCGCCAGAAGAATGAAAGGTCGGTATAGATAATGGCCCTGTTCGCTTCGCTGAAAAAATAAGTCGAAATATTGTTACGACTAATTTATTATGAGAGAAAAATATTGTTTTGTCTAAAAAAAAACAAATTAAAAAATACGAATTATAAGACAAACGAGAACATGACCAATAATTGTGGCTTGCCTCGATCGAGTAAATTCAATGGACGAGAAAAAACGCTCGAGACAATATATATTAGTGGTAGAAAAAATGTTGACTGAAACATCTTTGCTTACTTTGGCAACGGCGGCGCAGCAGATCATATCTAGGTGCTGTTTAGTTGTACTTTATTTTGTAAAAATTTTCAAGATTTCTCGTTACATCGAATCTTTGAACGCATGTATAAAGTATTAAATATAAATAAAAATTAAAACTAATTACACAGTTTAGATGAAATCTACGAGACGAATCTTTTAAGTCTAATTAGACTATGATTGAACACTAATTACTAAATAACAATAAAAATACTACAATACCATTTTCTAAAAATTTTCACGAGCTAAACAAGACCCTAGTCTCAAGACTGAAAGACTAGTCCGAGGAGATGTCTCGGTGACGGTACGTAATGTGAAACGTTGTCGTGATCGACCACTTACTGGTCATCCCTCCGTCTGAAAGCATCGTTTTTAATTTTGAGGCCGACCGTTCGTCTTATTTAAATTTTTATATAAATAATAAAACAAAGAAATTATTATTAAAGTATCTACAGTGATAAAATAAGTCATAACAAAATAATAAGTCATTACAAAATAAATAATATTTATATAAAAAATTTGAATAAGACGAACAATTAAATAAGAAGTCTAAAAATTAAAAACGACAAATTCAACAAGACTGAGGGAGTAGTCCACAGTTCGCACGGACAAATTCGTTCAAACCTGTGCTCACGCGAACTGCACCAAAGAAAAAGAAAATGAGAAAAACAGTGGGCCCACGGAGGACAGCGGGCGACAGCCGACAGAGACTTCGCGTGCTGTCCGTGCGGATAGAGCGTTCCCTCTTGAGGAACCGGCGCTGAATTGGAATTGGGCCATGTTTGGTTCGGCGGAATCGGCGTCGACGAAATCACTATAGCTACACTGTAGATACAGTAGTATTTTGTTTTTATTTGGTAATAATTGTCCAATCGTTGACTAATTAGGCTCAAAACGTTCGTCTCGCAAAGTACAACCAAACTGTATAATTAGTTTTTGATTTCGTCAACATTTAATACTCTATGCATGTACTACAAGTTTAATGTAACGGAGAATCTTCTTTTTGCATAGTACCAAATTCAGGAATTTGGGAAACTAAACGTGGCCTTGGGCGGAAACATGGTTCATATTTCAGAGTCCTTCCTTGACTGCATAGCGTATCTGCTGTCAAGATGGTGTGTACACCATGCGTGAGCGTCATTTCATTATACGGAGCTCAGATGAGTAGTAGAGATTATTTGCTCTAGCATCACGTGGACACAATGACAAAGATTACACATTTGAAGTGAATGTAACAATACACACTGACATACGTGTATACTAGGTGTTTGGAAGGCAGGCAGAGGCAGCCATGGCCATGACTCACTCCCCCTCCTGGCATGCATGTTATTATGTGTCGGGTTCATAAATCCAGGGTTCCTCATGGACCAGCTTCCCAACAAAAGCTCGGTCTAGCAAACAACGTTGCAAACGACGCGCAACTCCTGAGCCGGCCCAAAAACCTAAACGACAGGCTAGAAGGGCGATCCAAATCTCCAACCGGAAGACCTAGCCGAGGAGGAACGGCGCCCGCTTCCGACTCCGGCCCGCCTCTCCGACTAGAAGAAGAACAACGCTAGCTTCCGACTCCAGCCCTCCTCCGGACAGCCTCTCCGACCGGAAGGCCTGGCCAAACACCACTTCCGACTCTGACCCGCGTCTCCGACCGGGGATACGCCGAACCCCTGCTCACAGCTCTTCTCCAACTGCCACAATCAGAGCCGACTAGGACTAACCGACCGGGGACGCCCACTCGGTAAAGACCAGGAAATAGACGGAGAAAGTAAGGCAGGACACTCAAATCAAACCGCAATACCAAGGACCGTACCATGTACACCTGCAGGACAGTACCCTACGACCTTTCCAAGCAATGTTGTAGGCTCCGACATTTTTCCTATAATATTGTGGGCGCCATCAACTCCCATACCAGATAACACACAGTAAAGGCTCCCCCACATGCCTCTGGACATCAACAGTGTTGTGGGCGCCGACATTTACCGTACCAGGCAAGCATGTTAAAAACCCTTGCATGCCTCTGAGCATCAACAGTATGGTAGGCACCAACATCTGCCATACCAGAAGAAGACGGCGCAACCTCCCACCTACATCTAACATTAACAATGTTATGGTCACCTACAATCATCTTGTACCCGACAGCGTGGGCAACAAGACTTAGCATACGTACACACACACACTCTCTCTCTCTTGTAAGGCTGTCCCCTTCATCTATAAAAGAGGATACGCTCTCTCCCAACAGATAGATCGATCAGGACACAACAACTCGAACAACATACACAACAGGAGAACCACTAGGTTCAAACTTTAAGCACACGCTCAAACACTTAGCACATAGCGAAGCTCCTGTCACTCTCGGTCCTTCAGACCAGAGTCCGACTGGACCTCTTGTACCCCTCATCTTTCTCCCTTCCGTTTGTAACCCCACAGCAAACTTCGAGCATCTAGGCTCAGGAATAAAGTCACCGACCGACTCCAACTAGACGTAGGGCATGTTGCCTGAACCAGTATAAACCCTGTGTCATTGAGTGCTAGGTCACCTCCGATCACAACGTACAATAAAACTATAAATATTTACATATTGGTCACTTTCTGCACCGACAGTTGGCGCCGTCTGTGGGGAAGACGTTGTACATTCACACTTTTTGGTCATTGGATGACCCACTTTTCCGCCACCTTCGCCATAGCGGGCTCAAGCGATACGACTCGCTTTGGCTCACTGAAGTTTTCCGCACTCCCACTTGTTGGGATGCGGGTTCCACCTATCTTCGAGCCGTCTCAGGCCTTCCTCTTTGGAAGCCTAGACTTCGTGGCTGGCCGGCTTGACATACTACACCTCCGCAAGGAGGCACTTGTTCTGGCACCCATCGTAGGGGCGCCCTCCATCGGCTACGGGACACATGATGACTTCAACGATGAGGTGCCTGCGCTTCAATTCGAGCAAACGCTCTGCTCAAACCTCGTTGTGAGTAATGTACATGATGTTATTTACTCGCTATTTACTATCTAAAAGATCCTTGTATGGTTTTGGTAATTGAGTGACAACCTAGATGGACTAATTGTGTTTATATGAGATACACAGGTGATTAGTCCATAGGTACATGTGTGTGAGCAACATATGCCATGAAGGTGAAAATGGCTTGGAGATGTTGCAAAGCTCACACATGTGATGATGAAGGAGCTCATTGCAAATAAGACATGACATTGAGTCATGTGATCAAGGTGGAGAAGATCAAGATATAACTTGGCTTGATGGACCGGTTGCAAGCGTGAAGGGCAGGTTGGAGGCTTTAGAGCGATGGACCGCGTGACGGTGAAGCTTAAGCAAGATTTGACATCGATGGACGAAGGCAATAGTAAAAAGCAAGTGAAGTCAAAATCGATGAACCAATATGATCATGTGATGATATGAAGTGGATCATATCATTGTTTATCATGTTGGTGCATGTGTTGCATCAACATCGGAGGAGATGGAATGGAATGCGCAAGGCAAAGGTATAACCTAGGGCATTTCATTTCACCGGTCATAGGTGTGTAGAGAAGTTGATGACCGGGTTTAGGATAGATGGCCGTACTATCAAGAGGGGCAAACTTATTTGCATATCGGTCATCTAGTGCCACTTGAGTGATCTAACTTTGCATCGTCGCTAGGATTGAGTGGCGTGGCAAGTTGAGTGGCTAATCCTTTGGAAAATGATTGTGAAAATGCTAACACACATACACATGGTGGTGTATACTTGGTGGTGTTGGCACATTTGTAAAGGAGAAGAAGTTGGAGTTGATGTGGATCAACTTGGTGAAGGAACGGAGGCAAGGGTTCAGAACTACACCGATGGAGTGTCCGCCCATAGAGTGCGAACAGTCCGACGGTGCCACTAGCATCCTATACAGAAAAGACAGGGTCTCAAAGAGTGGACCGGATGCTGGTCACATGGTGACTGGACGCTGGGTCCTATGTCCGGTCAGTGGCAGCAGAGAGCGCGCAGGCATCGGTCTTCGACCGGACGCTGACGCTAAAAGTGACCGAACGCTGGCAGGGTGTGTCTGGTTAGGCTAGCATACGTTGATGTAGGCAATGCATAGAAGTTGGAGAAGGACTGGATGCTGATGCTGCGTCCGATCATGACCAACCAGACGCGTCCGGTCGTGACTGGAACCTTACTAGAAACGACCGGGCGCTGGGGTCCTGCGTCCGGTCACTTTGAGCCGCTGCGTCCGGTCATCACTTGACCGTTGAGATCGGATGAACAATGTTTGAAGCCGATGACACATGGCAAGCATCGGGCAACCGAACGCTGGGGTCCTACGTCCGGTCGATCTGACCGGAGCGTCCGGTCGTCCTGAAATTTGCCCAGTGAAGGGGTGACGGCTAGTTTAGCCCATTGGGCTATAAATAGAAGGTGGTCTCGGCCATGGCTAGAGCTGAGCACCTTGGGGGACTTGGTGTCCATGCTTGAGAGTGCTTGGGAGCCCTCTATCTCACATATGCTTGATAGTGATCATCCGATTGTGTGAAAGAGCGATTCTAGTCCGATTGCATCGCGAGGTTGCATCGAGTGGCACTAGGTGATCGAGTTGCAAGCCAATGGTGCTTGTTACTCTTGGAGATTGTCACCTCCTAGATGGCTTGGTGGTGGTCTCTGTTGAAGCCCGCAAGAAGCTTGTGCGGTGCTCCAGAGAAGGGCTTTGTGAGGAGCATTGTGCTCGCCCCGCGGGAGCCACGAAGAGCAACTCTAGTAAAGTGTGTTATTGAGCTACCCTCACTTTCGGGGTAGGTTCTTGCGGTGCCCGACATGCGGGCTTGGCGGGTGATGCCAATTAGCTGCCGAACCACCAAGTGAGCGGTCGACACAATGGAGACATAGCGTGTTGGCAAGCACATGAACCTTGGGAGAAAATCACCGTGTCAACCTTGTTCTTCCCGTTGGTTTGCAATCCCTTTACACAAGCTTGTGATTACTTTTATATATATTGTGCTTGTGTAGTTGCTCTTGTAATTAGTTAGTTTGTGTAGGTCACTAGTTATCTTCTTGCTTGTGTAGCATAGAAGTAGCTCCCTTGCGTGGCTAATTTGAGTTGTGTAACCTTGTTAGTCACATTATTTAGTTTATGTAGCTAAATATTTGTGCCCTCTAATTTGGCATTAGTTTCCTTGTTATTGAGCATTATTAGTGAGCATTAGGTGGGTTTGTGCTTTTGCTTACTAGCATATGTAGGAGCTCCCTTGTTGCTTGAAGTACTAGTGGCATAGGTCTGTGTGACCTTACTTCTAGAATTGGTTAGGTGAGCTCTAGCTAGCTCAGCACCTTTGTTGCTTAATTAGTATCTTTGGAAGGTGCTAGAGAACATAGATAGAGGGGTGTAGTCTTGGTTAGACCGATAGTTTTAATTCCACACTTGTTTCTATTAGCCAATGCGATTAATTTTAGAAAGAACTATTCACCCCCCTCTAGTCTGTCATCTCGACCCTACAAGTGGTATAGGAGATAGGTCTCTCATTTGTTGTCTTCACCGACCTGAGAGGATGGTGGCTTATGGGCTAGATGTTGATTATCCATATATTTTTTATGCAAACACTTTATACGATGGAAAAATTGGATGATATGCAATTTTAAGTTTATTTGCCCTAAAATATGGTGGATGGTAGATGTAGGCTTTTCTCATGTGTTGGATGAAGATAATCTAACTCAAGCACAAGAGAAATGTCTAGATCTCGACATCCAAGCTACTAATATCATGTATAGATCTTTGCATGATTGCATATTTGGAGAGATCATTGACATGAAGACCGCCCATGAGATTTGGAGTTATCTCAATGAGAAGTATGGGACGGTCTCTGATGATGATGATGAGCCCAAGAAGGAGGCGCATGAGTATGTCGAGCATGATCACAATGTGGTGATTGAGAAAGATTGCTCCACCTCATGGTCAAGTGATGATGATAATGATCATATCACAAGATCACTTGACAAGATTGATGATGACGCCACAAGTGATGCCAATGATGATGCTACTCCATGCGCACTTGATGGTGGTAATGATGGATCATTGTAAGTGCAATCAAGCCCTATTGAGAGTTTTGGTATTGATGACCACCAAATTAGAGGACTAATGAGATTTATCAAGATGATAAGCAGGGAATCGAAGAATGAGGATGATGAACATGTTGCAAGTGTCCTAATTACAAAAGGTGGCCAGACCTAGCTCAAAGGAGGTTTAAATTCTTTTATGTTTTGAATTTGAGTTTAGGGAAAGCTGTACTATTAAGAGGGATTTTAGGACAATTGGTCAACTGTTGAATCAGATGCTCAAATTCATAGATTTATATCCTCCCACCTAGTCAAAATAGCCAGCCAAATTTGATAACACATTACCTATTTTGGCTAGGGCGGCAGTGTCGCCCTGTTAAGAGCGGTAGTGCCGCCCTTAACTGACCGTTGGGCTCAGGGGGTATTTATACCCTTCAGGCCCGGCCCACAACGGTCATCTTCTCCACTAAATCATTCTGCTCAAAACCAAACAAAACCAAAGCTCACCTCTCTCCTCCATTGTTGCTCCTCCATCCCTCAAGCTAATCCTTGATTCCAACCATCAAAACTTGAGAGAAAAGGCAACAAAACTCGATTGGAGAGAAGATCCACTGATTCTCAAAGTCTAAGAGCATTTAGTTCATGTTTGGTCGATGGTTCTAGGGTTTGTTACTCTTGGAGCTTGCTCCTAGCCAGCTAGGCATCGCCCTTATGCTTGCCAACTCGTGTGGTAGCCTTGGGAGGTTTGTAACCTCATTCGAAAGCTAATAAATCACCCCTCACTTTAAGAGTTCACTCTCTTGACTTGAGAATGAGGGTAAAGCAAGCCTTTGTGGCAAGCTCAAGCCTTTTGTGGCTTCCTCAACAATGTGAACTTAGGCAAACCTTAGTGGTGAGCTAAACCATAGGATAAATCTTGTGTCTTGCATGCTTTATCTTTACCATACTTGCTGTTTATCTTATTGCTAGCTGTTGTTAGGGTTTAGTTGCTCGATTCCCATTTGTGTGAAGTTTCTATGGTATCCAGTCTTCGAACTAGATCTTGAAGTTATATTGTAGGATTAAGCAGCTATTGGGGTATGGTTCATCTCTGTTAAATCTCAACTGTATTAGATTATTTTCTATAGAGCGGCAGTGCCGCCCTGTAAGGCCGACAGTGCCGCCCTCTGTTCTAATAGAGTTTTGAGTTGAATTTTTATAGGCCTATTCACCCCCCCTCTAGGCCTTCTTTATCTTCTAGTAGATCCTACAAGTGGTATCAGAGTGAGGTTGCTTCGTATACGCTTCACCACGTGAAGTATGGAAGAAGGAGAAGGTTCGAAGACCGTTCGTGTTGCGGACGCAAGTGGTGTGCACATCGAGGATGTTGGCAGCAGCAGCGAGCTGTCCATGTCCACAGCAAGTGATGCCACCATCAAAGAACCCAAGACCACCGATGCTGAAAGAAGAAAGGCAAGAAAAGAAAGAAAAGCCACAAAGATCGCAACAAGAGAAGCTAGAGAAAAGGAGGAAGAGCAGCGGCTCAAAGACAAGAAGAAGAGAAAAGAAGCTAGAAGAATCATAAGAGAGGCAAGAGCTAAGAGAAGGGCATCAAGAGCTTAAGAGCAAGAGAAGAATGAGTATGATGCATCATCTAGTGAGCTCTCTAGTAGCTCGGACGATGGAGATGATGATGTGTCATACCATACTTCAAAAGATAGCAAGGAGGTGAAGAACAAGGATAAAAAGAAGGATAGCAAGGACAAGGGCAGCAACAACAATAAGAACAAATATGCCATTGTATCCTTTAATTATTCTTATTTGTCTAACCATAACAAAAGGTCTTTTGTCAATGTGCCTATGGGCAAGTTGCCTCATTTTGATGGGACAAATTTTGCCAAGTGGAAGCACTTGATGAGTGCCTATCTTGTAGGTCTTCACCCCAGTCTTTGGGAGATTGTGGTGAATGGATTGCAGCCACCGGAAGATCCCGAAGCACCAACAAATGAAGAACTAGCTGCTGTCCATCTCAATGGCCAAGCCACAAGTCTTCTTAGTGCCTTGGATGGAAATGAGTACAACCGAGTGATGAATGTCAATGTTGCAAAACAGATTTGGGACACTTTGCATCTAGCACATGAAGGTGTTGATAAAGTAAGGAAGGCAAAGATTGATTTGTTGATGGCCAAGCTCAATAGGTTCATGATTGTAGATGGAGAGGGGCCACAAGAGATGTTTGATAGATTGATGACCTTGGTGAGCAAGATTAGAGGCTATGGATGTGATGAGCTTGATGATCACAAAGTGGTGAAGGTTATGTTGGAAGCCTACTCACCAAGAAATGAGACCATAGTCACCTTGATTAGGGATAAGAAATTTGAGCACTTCACACCTAATGATGTGTTTAGAAGATTGTTGACATTTGACATGCAAAGAGAAGAAGCTAATGAGAGGAGAAGACTTAGTGAGTTGCAAGCCAAGCTAGAAGGCATGAAAATCAAGGAAGTAGCTCTCAAGGCCAATAAATCAAGCAATCAAGGCATCTCTAACAAGGCAAAGGGCAGCAAGCAAGCATCAATAAGTCAACCCAAGGAAATCAAGTCAACTCCACAAAATGATGATCCAAGTTCATCCTCAAGTGAAGATGAAGATGATGGGGCTGATTATATGAAGATTGATGACATGGCTTTGTTCATGAAGAGCTATCACAAGGGGTTGAAAAAGAATGGGTATAAAATAGTGCAAAGAAGGTTTCCCAACAAGAAGAAGAGGACTTACTACAATTGTGGCAGCATGGAGCACTTCATTGCTAAGTGTCCCTATGACAAGAAAGAAAACAAATACAAGAGGGACAACAATGAAGACAAGCATGAACACAAAAAGAGATACAAACAAATAGGAGAGGCACACATTGGGCATGAGTGGGACTCAACTAAGGAGTCAAGTGAAGAGGATATGAAAGTTGCAACCGTAGCTATTGAAAAACCATCCTCTACATCAAGGCTCTTCAACAACATGTCCGATGATGATGACCACCGCTCCACTCACGTTTGTCTTATGGCAAAGGGTGAGAAGGTAAAACAAAGAGCCAAATCTCCTCCACCTCCTAGTGACATCTCTAGTAGTGAACTTAGTGATTCTAGTGATGATAATACTAGTGATGTGGAGAAATATGCTAAATTGACTAAAAAGTTAGATTCTAAGACCAAGCTCTTTATCATGAATCTAATGGAAGAATTAGAAAGTGTCAAAGCCGAGCTAGCCGATAGAGATGATTATCTTGAGGAAACCAAAAAGATGTATATTGGCTACAAGGAAGCTCTTGAGTTAGAGAGAAGTGAGGTGGACTCTTTGAACAAGGCCTTGGCCGAAGAACAAAGAGAACATGAAGGCAAATATTACACTCAATGATAAGTATTGTGTCTTAGTTGAAAAGCACAACAAACTTGAGAAGCAATATAACCTTCTATGTGAGAGCACCCCACTTCCCTCCAACACAAATGACACTTCTATTCCATCCACTAGCCAAGGATGTGGAAATTGCTATAATCTTGACTTAAATGTTCATTCCACTAACCTTGTAAACTTGAAGGTTATGAAAAAGGAGATTGCTAGGCTCAATGCTATGTTAGGAAAAAGATGCATGGAAGGCAAGAAACCTGCTAGTGGCAAAGGTGAAAAACCAAAGAGGCCATAATACAAAGATGGAAGAAATACACGCATCAAAGATGGGCTTGGATACACTCATGGAGGTAAAACCAATGAGAGAAAGGTAATCAATAGATATGAGTGTGTTCAGTTCATGAGCAAAGGGTAGGAAGGTACAGGTAGGTCTACACAGATGGTGGCACAAGGTCAGCCTAGAGCAGCACCGTGGCCTATGGGCGGCAGTGCCGCTATGAAGGGCGGTAGTACCGCCCCCCACAGAAAAGGGAAGACCACCTCCTACTCATCTGCTCATGTCAAGCCCAAGAAGAAGGTGTCTCATCCAGAGCAGATTGTCCAGAAACCAAAGAAATCTATCCGGGTCACTCCAAATAGATATGCTTACCAACCAAAGGCAAAAACACCTCCACAATGTTTGGATTCTAACTTTGTTTTGCAGCACAACAGCAAGGGGGAGGTGTTTGCCAAGTTTGTTGGCAATAGTCGAAATGTTTATCATAATGCTTTCATTTGGGTTCCTAAAGTTCTTGTGACTAACATGCAAGGCCCCAAGAATATTTGGGGACCTAAAACTAGGAACTAAACTTGTGTTGCAGGCATACTCCTTCGGTGGGTCAAGTTGGGTGCTTGACAGCGGCTGTACAAATCATATGACCGGAGAAAGGAGTATGTTCTCATCATACTCCCCAACTACAAATTCAGATGAGAATATCATATTTGGTGACAATTTAAAAGGGAGTGTGATTGGACTTGGTAAAGTAGCTATTACACTTGATCATTCAATTACAAATGTCCTACATGTTGATTCCTTGAAGTACAATCTGTTGTCCGTCTCTCAATTGTGTGAGATGGGTTACAATTGTCTCTTCATGGATAAGGGTGTGGAAGTCTCTAAGAGGGAGGATTTCTCTATTGTCTTTACGGGTCGCCTCAAGAACAAGCTTTACCTA
Organism: Miscanthus floridulus; assembly: GCF_019320115.1. Lineage (NCBI taxonomy): Eukaryota > Viridiplantae > Streptophyta > Magnoliopsida > Poales > Poaceae > Miscanthus > Miscanthus floridulus. The sequence continues at coordinate 55,714,882 of NC_089591.1, read as the reverse complement.
GTTGATTTCAGTAAAGGGAAAGCTAAGCTTGAGACCTGTTTAGTGGCAAAATCTAGTATGGGTTGGCTATGGCATCACCAACTAGCTCATGTTGGGATGAGGAACTTGGCCAAACTCCTAAAAGACAACCACATCCTTAGACTAACCAATGTTCAATTTGAGAAAGACAGGATTTGTGGTGCTTGCCAAGCCGGAAAGCAAGTAGGTGTACCTCACCCACCAAAGAGCATCATGACCACCACACAACCGTTGGAGTTGATTCACATGGATCTCTTTAGACCGGTCGCCTACCTAAGCATTGAGGGTAACAAATATGATCTAGTTATTGTTGATGATTATTCCCATTTCACTTGGGTGTTCTTTGTTTATGATAAGTCTCAGGTGCAAGAGAAAGTCAAGATATTTGTGAGAAGGGCACAAAGGGAGTTCGGTCTTCCTATCAAGAAGATAAGAAGTGACAATGGGACCGAATTCAAGAACACTCTAGTTGAAGAGTTTCTTGATGATGAGGGCATCAAGCATGAGTTTTCAACTCCTTACACCCCTCAACAAAATGGTGTAGTAGAGAGAAAGAACCATACACTTCTTGATATGGCAAGGACAATGCTAGATGAGTACAAGATGTCGGATCTCTTTTGGAGTGATGCCATGAACACCGCTTGCCATGCAATCAACCGCCTCTACTTACACAAGAAGCTCAAGAAGACTTCATATGAGCTTCTAACCAGTAACAAACCAAAGGTGTCATACTTTAGAGTGTTTGGGTGCAAGTGTTTTATACTTAACAAAAGACCCAAAACCTCTAAATTCGCACCTAAAGTTGATGAAGGCATTCTTCTTGGTTATGGATGAAATAAGCATGCCTATCGTGTCTTCAACAAAACCATGGGTACAGTTGAAGTCACTGTAGATGTGACATTTGATGAATCTAATGGCTCTCAAGTGGAGCAAGTTGATTCAAGTGTTGTAGGGAAGGAGGATCCATCATGTGAGGCAATCAAGCAAATGGCTATAGGCGACATTAGGCCACAAGAAGATCAAGCCACTGATGATGAGGATCCCTAGGCTGTTGCTGCACAAATTTCTGCTGACGTACTCCACCAATGAGGGCAACACTCACCTACTGAACATCAGCAGGGCGGTAGTGTCGCTCATGAGGGTGGTAGTGCTGCCCCATCTACCTTAGCAGCAGTTCCTTCAACTCCTACTCCATCACCTCATGGACTCAACCTGGAGCCTATCTTTGAACAAGAAGAGGCTGAAGGTCCAGAAGAGGAACAAGGAGGTGTTGAGCATCCAAGGCTATGTCAAACTATACAACAGGATCACCTAGTTGACAACATCTTTGGGAGCATTCGAAAGGGGGTAACAACTCATTCACATTTAGTAAATTTTTGTCAATATTACTCATTTGTTTACTCTTTGGAACCTCTCAAGGTAGAACAAGCACTTGAAGATCTGGATTGGGTCATGGCCATGCAAGAAGAGCTCAACAACTTTGAGAGAAATCAAGTGTGGAATTTGGTGGAAAGGCCCAATACCAATATCATTGGTACCAAGTGGGTCTTCCACAACAAGCAAGATGAAAATGGTGTGGTGACTAGGAACAAGGCAAGATTGGTGGCCCAAGGCTTCACTCAAGTAGAGGGCTTGGACTTTAAAGAAACATATGCACCGATGGCAAGACTTGAAGCAATCCGAATGCTTATAGCCTTTGCTGCCCATCATGACTTCAAGTTGTACCAAATGGATGTCAAGAGTGCATTCCTCAACGGCCCAATACAAGAGTTGGTGTATGTGGAGCAGCCACCGGGATTTGAAGATCCCAAGTTCCCCAACCACGTCTATAAACTCCAAAAGGCGCTCTATGGGCTTAAGCAAGCACCAAGAGCATGGTATGAATGCCTTAAGGAATTCTTGCTCAAACAAGGCTTTGAAATATGCAAAGCTGATCCTACACTCTTTACTCACAAAGTTGGAAATGATATATTTGTGTGCCAAATATATGTCGATGACATAATATTTGGTAGTACTAACTATGTGTATTGTGATGAGTTTAGTAGGATCATGACTAAGAGATTTGAGATGTCCATGATGGGTGAGCTGAAGTTCTTCCTTGGATTTCAAATCAAGCAAATGAAGGAAGGGACATTCATTAGCCAAACAAAGTACACCCATGATATACTTAAAAAGTTTGACATGGTGAATACCAAGCCTATCAAAACTCCCATGCCAACCAATGGACATCTTGATCTAAATGAAGAAGGGAAAGCCGTGGACATCAAGGTATATCGCTCCATGATCGGCTCTCTACTTTACTTATGTGCATCTAGGCCGGACATAATGCTTAGTGTGTGCATATGTGCTAGATTTCAAGCCAACCCAAAAGAGTGCCATTTAGTGCCTGTTAGAAGAATCTTGAGATATTTAGTACACACTCCTAACCTTGGCTTGTGGTATCTCAAGGGCTCCAAGTTCAATCTACTTAGCTATTCGGATTCCAATTATGCCAGTTGCAAGGTAGATAGAAAAAGTACTTTGGGGACATGTCAATTCCTTGGATGGTCCCTAGTGTCTTGGAGTTCTAAGAAGCAAAATTGTGTAGCCCTTTCCACAGCCGAGGCAGAGTATGTTGCAGCTGGTGCATGTTGTGCTGAATTACTTTGGATAAGGCAAACCCTTTGTGATTTCGGATGTCAATTTACCAAAATTCCACTCTTGTGTGACAATGAAAGTGCCATAAAGCTTGCAAACAATCCCGTAAGCCACTCAAGAACCAAACATATAGACATCCGACATCATTTCTTGAGAGACCACGAAACCAAAGGAGATATCGAAATTCGTCATGTGAGTACCGAAAAACAACTAGCCGATATCTTTACTAAGCCTCTCGATGAGTCAAGGTTTTGTGCTTTACGTAGTGAGCTAAATATACTTGATTCTCATAACATGGTTTGAAAAATGGCACACCTCTGGTTGACAACATAGTGAAATAGGAAAATGATTTAAAAAATATATATATTATATTGTGTTTCAAAATCATTTCAAAAGCCAACTAAGTGTCATAACCATTGTCTGTATTGTTGATTGCTTACTGGTCATGATATTTAGAGTATATATATCCATATCTGAGGTGAAGGAGGTCATAAAGTTTCAGTGTAATCCCTACAAGATTGGCAGGGCGGGAGTGCTGCCCATTATGGCCGGCTGTGCCGCTCTCTGAAAACTAAGCCGTTTTCAGCCAATTTTGGCTGGGTTGCGGGGCCCGTTTTCTTCTACTTATTCCTTCTGTGGCCCCGACCCAACTCTCTCCTTCTCTCCCAGCCGACGCCGATGCCTATGCTCCTCTCTTCCTCTCTCTCAAGCACACGTCGCCGCCGTTTCTTACGACCTGCCACCCCGATAGTGCCGCCCCTGCTGCCGGCCAAGTCTCTTCATCGCTGGTCACTGCAGGAGGCTCCTGGTCGAGCCGTTTCTTCTCTTCTCCCTCCACTCCAACGGTTTGGAAGCAAGGTGAAACCCTAACCCCTTTCGATCTATGCAATGTGAAGCTTTTAGTCATGGATTTTAGTTTCTAGGGGGAGTATGAAGGGTTTAGAAAGGTTTTTGATGGTTGAATCGAGTTGATTTTGGATTTCACCGATTGGATGATTTTGGGAAGATTGGCAATGCTGCCCTTAGGACCATTAATGGCACCCCTAGCAGATTCTAACTGCTATACTCAAGCTCATAAATCCAATGAATTTTAGAATGGATTGGATTCATTTATCAAAAATTATTTCTAAAGTTTTTCATACTCAATCTTTCAAATTCATGGCTAGGGTTTCATGTATTCCTTGCTTAGACTATGATTATGAAATTGTGATGATGAATAGACACTGTTGGAAATAGGATTTAACTAGAACGAGAAAGTTGAAAATAAAATAGTGAAGCAACTGAGGGCGGCAGTGCCACCCTACCATGCTGAATCCAAATCCAGCAAAAGCTTCCTGTGTCACTTTCAAAATTATTTTTCTTGTTAAAACCTACTTGCAGCTGTGCCTAACTCATCATCTTATACCATTTCTTATCAAGTCTCATTTAAATTGCATAGATGGACTGAGGTAAAAGGAAGGTGTTGACAACCAAGCAAAAGGTCAAGAGAGGCAGGGGACAGGTGAGCTATACTCCCAGAGACAGAAATCTTGATGAAGACCTTGCTAAAGAGGAAAACATTCAGAGGATGGGAAGAACTATTCATGTGTGGCCTGATTCTCCTTTGCACATTTCAGAGTTTGATAGTAGCTACATGAGAGATAACACTGATAGGTTCGATCTCATTCCTCCCCAAAACAGTGATGATCATAGAGTTGTTGATTATTCTATGAGTTGGAAGAAGACAGGTGAAGCCAGAGAGATTGATCCCTACTCCTCTAACAGATCAAATGGCATTGATTATAGATTTTGGAATGCTTTCTAATCTGATTTTTATGCTACAACCATTCTATCTAAGTCAAAGGGCAAGATTAGCAAGATGTAGTACATTGACTTTGGTGACTTGGAGAGCAGTAATGATCATCAGTTTGCTATAGTAATCAAGACATGTGACCACTTTGAGATGACAGACATCATGAGTTTTAGGTATGATTGGAACAGGGAGATTCTTGCTCAGTTCCATGCTACTTACTATTAGAATAAGGAAGTGGATGAGCTTCATTGGATGACTGATGGGCGACATTATCGCATTGATTTTATCACCTTCTATCGTATTCTTGGTTTTGGACACATTCACAGGGGTTATGAGAGGATTCATAATGAGCGTCGTCTTGAGCCAATGGAAGTAAGCTTCATGTGGGAGGATCAAAATCTTGTAGTTCCTGATTGGTCAAGGACCAAGCTCAAGAGTTTCTATTATATCATGAACAATCTTTTCAAGATCACTCTCAACCCTAAAGATAATGCAACAGATTTGAATGGCTATATCACTAATGTGTTGTCTAGGTTTCCTAGCTATGAAAAGTTTAATGTTCCAAGATTCATTTAGGTTAAGCTAGCATATGCCATGGATGATGGGAGGAGATCTTTGCCCTATGCTCCTTACCTCATGTTTATGATTGAGAGAGTGACTAGCATGGGGTTCCCTAAGGATTGTGAACACACTGCTTATAAGATCAAGAAGACCCATGGTGGTTTAGGGGGACTTGGATCAGCTACTCAGCACACTAGTTATGGAGGACCTGGAGATAGTGGGGCAGCTAGCTTTCACCCTTCTGGAGCTACACAGAGAGATATTCCTAAGCCGTCCAGGGCTAGGGAACAAAAGAAGAAGTCAAAGTGGGGAAAGATGAGTGCATGGATGAAGACAATCTTTGCTCATTATGCATATGCTTCACAAACTGCTTATGAGGATAGAATCGAGAATAGGGAAGCAGTGAGGCATGCTAGGGAGATGGCAGGGCTACCACCACTTCCACCAGTGCAGCCACCACCTCGGTTTCCTAACTTGCCTCGCCTTTCTTCTTCTGATGAGAAGCAGGATCAGGCAGATGAGCACCATGATGAATAGCCAGATGATCAGCAGCATGGGCACTCATATGAGTCATTCAGTCAGTACTACGGGTACCCATAGGGGCAACATTTTGAGGAGCCCCCAATGTAGCAGGACCTTGGTGCAGAGATTCACCCTACAGAGGCCGATCCACAGGTTCAGGTAGCTTTGTTTTGCACATATTCTAGGAGACTGCGTCCTTCGATGGATCAGCTAGGGCCATCTACTTCTGCTGGGACAGCACCTCTGTGATGTTTAGCATGCTTCACTTCACACACCCACGTCGCCGGACGTGCCCACGTCGACTCCAACAGTGATGAGTGATCTCTCTTCTTTTTCTTCTCTTTTTTGGTACTTGATGCCAAAGGGGGAGAAAATTAGAGGGGTCAAACAGTTTTTCGACGCCATTTATTCTTCGCTGCTGCACTTGATGTTCTGATCCAATGAGAGTAGTTAGGTTGTGAGTTTGAGGGTCGCTCAAAACTCTATTTTATGAAATTATGCTACTTTGTGACTTAATTTGCTTTGGATATGGACATGTATTCATGGTTACTGTTTAAGCTTGTCATATTATGATTTTAGATTGTTTTATATTCACATGATATGCTGTAGAAATTTGATTGCTACCTGACTAATATAGTCAGGACGGTAGTGCCGCCCTCTGGGGCTGGCAGTGCCGCCCTATGCTGTATCAGCTAGGATCTTATGTGCTTGAACTGATAAAACCTATCATGTGCATCAAGTTTATTCCTATGACACTTTGTTCAGCACCCCACATCAGGCATGGATGTAGGGGGAGGTTCCTATCTCACCTAAAATGTGAATTGTGGCCTTTCATGCCAAATTGAGAATTCAAATCTCTATTCACATATTTAGGAGGAGGCTCCTACACCCATGGTTCAAAAATCTCAGTTTAGATTTCATATTATGTGTAAGCTCTAATTGGGTTGTCATCAATTACCAAAAAGGGGGAGATTGTAAGTGCAATCAAGCCCTATTGAGGGTTTTAGTATTGATGACCACCAAATTAGAGGACTAATGAGATTTATCAAGATGATAAGCAGAGAATCGAAGAATGAGGATGATGAACAGGTTGCAAGTGTCCTAATTACAAAAGGTGGCCAGACCTAGCTCAAAGGAGGTTTAAATTCTTTTATGTTTTGAATTTGAGTTTAGGGAAAGTCGTACTATTAAGAGGGATTTTAGGATAGTTGGTTAACTGTTGAATCAGATGCTCAAATTCACATATTTACATCCTCCCACCTAGTCAAAATAGCCGGCCAAATTTGACAACACATTACCTATTTTGGCTAGGGTGGCAGTGCTACCCTGTTAAGAGCGGTAGTGCCACCCTTAACTGACCATTGGGCTCAGGGGGTATTTATACCCTTCAGGCCCGGCCCACAACGGTCATCTTCTCCACTGAATCATTCTGCTCAAAACTAGACAGAACCAAAGCTCACCTCTCTCCTCCATTATTGCTCCTCCATCCCTTAAGCTAATCCTTGATTCCAACCATCAAAAATTGAGAGAAAAGGCAGTAAAACTCAATTGGAGAGAAGATCCACTGATTCCCAAAGTCTAAGAGCATTTGGTTTACGTTTGGCCGGTGGTTCTAGGGTTTGTTACTCTTAGAGCTTGCTCCTAGCCGGCTAGGCGTTGCCCTTGTGCTTGCCAACTCGTGTGGCAGCCTTGGGAGGTTTGTAACCTCATTCGAAAGCTAAGAAATCACCCCTCACTTCAAGAGTTCACTCTCTTGACTTGAGAACGAGGGTAAGGCAAGCCTTTGTGGCTTCCTCAATAATGTGGACTTAGGCAAACCTTAGTGGTGAGCTGAACCACGGGATAAATCTTGTGTCTTGCGTGCTTTATCTTTACCATACTTGCTGTTTATCTTATTGGTAGCTGTTGTTAGGGTTTAGTTGCTCGATTCCCATTTGTGTGAAGTTTTTGTGGTATCCAGTCTTTGAACTGGATCTTGAAGTTATATTGCAGGATTAAGCAGCTATTGGGGTCCGGTTCATCTCTGTTAAATCTCAACTATGTTAGATTATTTTCCATAGAGTGGTAGTGCCGCCCTGTAAGGCCAGCAGTGCCGCCCTCTGTTCTAATAGAGTTTTGAGTTGAATTTTTATAGGCCTATTCACCTCCCCTCTAGGCCTTCTTTATCTTCTAGTAGATCCTACAATCATGCTCGGGCTATGAGAGTGATGTTTCTTCAAGCTCTCCAACTACATCACATTGCTTCATATCACAAGGTGACACTAAGGTATCTAATGCAAATGTGGTTGATCATGTTGATTCATATGATGAGCTTGTTAGTAGACTTGCTAGCATGACCATGTCTTTAGAAAATAAGAAAGCTAAAACATTGAAATTGGAAATTGAAAACTCATTTCTAAAAACTCTTATGAAGAACATAAGAAATTACTTGATGCTTTTAAATCTTCACATGATGAGCTAAAATTGAATCATGAGACACTTCTTGCATCTCATGATGAATTATTAGAACAACATGCTTCTCTCATTAAAGTGTTTACAAAGAAACCTAAAAATAATGAGAGCTCATCACATGGATCAATTGATCAATCACATATTGTTGCTAACCTGTGTGATGTAGGCAAGAAGCATGTATCCATCTCTTATGATGATTTATTAGAAATGCCATGTTCTTCACAATTAGATGCTTGTTCTACTTCTATATCTTGTGAGACTAACCTTTTGAAGGAGAACAATAAGCTCAAAAATGAGTGAAGAAATTGAGCAACAAGTTAGAGAGGTGCTACAACTCAAAAGTCACTTTTGAGCACATGCTAAAGACTCAAAGAAACTATGGTGACAAGTATGGCTTTGGCTTCAAGAAGAAGATGACAAAGGGCGAAATAAAGAGAGAAAGAAAGATGAAGAAGCTACAACAAAGAAAGTTCTCTCATACCATGTGCTACCGGTGTCATGAAGTGGGACACCTTGCAAATGGTTGCCCTAACATTGAGAAGCTCAAGAAAATAAAAGAAGAAGAGAGGCTCAAGCATGTGAAGTGCTTCAAGTGCCGCACTTGGGGTCACCTTACCTCAATGTGCCCAACCAAGCAATTGGTGAAGCAACTATAAGAGCCTCAACCAAAGCCACAAGTTGAGCAAGAGAAGACACCCCAAGAGCAAATCAAGATCAACCATGAAGATAGTGGTGATTTGATGATAAAGAAGAAGAAAACAAGAAGGGGTGGAAAGGTAAGGTATACAATGCAAACTCAAGATGCCAAGATAATGAGCAAGAATGAAGATGAGAAGAAAGATTATGCTCACATCAAGTGCTTCAAGTGTGGAAGTATGGGACACTTTGCCTCTAAGTGTCCTACCAAGCTTGAGAAGAAGGCTCAAGCAATCCATGAGAGGCAAGGCAATGAGAAGCACCACATGAGCAAGGAAGAGAAGGCTCAATCAAAAAAAAGTGCTACTCATGCCGGGAAAGGGGACACATGGCACATTCATGTCCCCTAGGTGACATTTGTAAGCCTATTTCAATTGTTGATAATAATGTGCTTAGAAAGAATGTTAATGATACCTCTATGGTTGCTATTGCAAAACATCCCGCTACTCATACTAAGGCGTTGCCTAAGTATGTTGCTCCTAACTTGAGAGGACCCAAACTTGTTTGGGTACCATCAAAAAGTAGATGATTGATTGTAGGTAACATCGGCATTGGAGACTTGATTCAATTGATTTCATATTGATCATCAAATGTTGAGTCAAGTTATGAAGCTTAGTGCATATCCAAACCCAATGCCAAATGAAGATTGAGTGAAGTTCAAGTGCTATCAATATACAAGTGCTATAGTTCAAGTTGTTGGTGATTCATTGGATATATTTGATGACATGCACATAATTGAATTGAAGATTGCTAGTTGGACGATCATGAGCTAGCCAAGGTATATCTGTTGTTGATCATTTTATTTGGGTGCATATGAGTTGATTGAATTGGATAAATATGCAATGTTGCTTGCTATGAGACGATTGAATGGATAATTGATTAGTAGTCAAGTTTGAATTGATTTGTGTTGGATAGGTTCATAAGATGATATTTAGCAAGTGGATTAAATGGATTTATGTCTTATGAAAGTATTCAAATGAGTTAGATTCAAGTTTGATTCATATTTGATGAAGTATAGCTCAATTGTTGAAATCTATCCTATATTAAAAATCTGAGTGAGTTATGATCTTAGCCATGTTTGAGTGATCAAAACTTATTGTATTGGCATAAAAATTGGTACACATGCTCTAGACTTATGGTATAAGTTGCTGTATAAATTTTATGATAATTGGATAAGAAATGCTTCGGTTTTGGAGTGGATCTTGTCAGCTATAGTGCAGCAGTTTTCAGCATGTAGCAGTGGTGGAAGAATTGAAATCTGATAGCAATCTAGAAGTCAAATGAATCTCAAATTTTTATAGATCCTAGATAACTTGGTGATGCACACCTCCACCAAATTTCGTGGTATTTGAATTTGTACTTTGTGAGATATGCATTTTTTCTTTGAAGAGTACAAAATCTGCCAGAAAAGTGACAAATATTGGATTGATCTAGAGTCACTTTGATTGAAAGGCCCTCAAGTTGAAAATATGTTTATAAGTAATTGAGGCACCTAAGTTTGGTTTTTATATGATCTAGAAGCATGAGAAGCAAAGAGTACAAGGCCATTTGATTGTGGAGTGTATTTTGCACACTTTTGGTACTCAAGATGAAGATCAAGATCAAACTCAAATTGAAGATGAAGTTTAAGTTTTAGATATAATTGGAGATCATTTGGTAGAAAGAAAAGGACTTAAAGAAGTAATCAAGGTTACTCATCAAGTTAAGTCCATCACTTGGATCAATCAATCAAGCTATTTCAAGTGAGTATCAAGAATGATTCTTTGGAAAGAGGTCACTTCTCCCTAGTGTAGGGGCTTGCCGCCTATGAGTAGGTAAACCAAGTGTGGTACTTAGAAGGCTAACATAGAAGTGGTGATCCGAGGGACATTTGAAATGCTTAGTTGAAGAAATTAAAAGGATTGGTCAAGAAAAGCAAGCAACACCCAAAAGAGAGCTAGTCATGATATTTCAAGTGGTATTATCACATTGATGCTCTCATGCAAGCATTGATCAAAAGATGAAACAAGCCAACCACAACAAGAAAGTGCATTTGATCATATGTGGTATTTATTTCATATGGGTAAAGAATGGAATTCAAAATGGTATCTATTGATCTTCACCAAGCTTATAATTGGACCTCACATTGCTATTGGAGTAATGAATTGGAATCTATGTGACTATTCTCTACTCCAACATAGCAAAGTGTCACACCCAATTTTAAGAACAAAAGAGGATGTATAAAAGTCTTATGTGCACCCTAGGAACGGTCGCACACATAAGTGGACAAATTGTAAATTGTATCATCACAATGTTTATTACATAGCGAATAATTATTCATCATATAGTCTCACACATAGATATAATAGCTACTAAGATAACTCGCTGGCGGAAGCTCCAACAGGGACGTCAACTGGTGAACACCAAGCCTAATACTCGTCACGGTAATCTTCAATCCAATCTTGATCTGTTACCCATCCGAGATTTTTCCAATATAAAAGATAAAGCAAGGCATAAGTACATGTCGTACTTAACAAGATAACTAAGGGTTCATGAGGCTCAAATAGCTGACACTAGTTTACTGCGGTTAGCATTTAAGTCATCATCAAGTTTAGCATTTATTAACAACAAGATAGCAATAATCCCTTAATACATAATCAATGAACATGAATAATCAATATCTTAAACAATTAACATAAATGATCATCTTAACAAGTAAAAATCATCATCTCTTATGTAAGTGTTCCAAGGCCGCTCGTATCCATGAGCACGGCTAGTATACCAGTTTGTTAACTCTGCGCAGAGGTGTACACTTTCACTGTGAGTCATGTTTTCCAAATGAGTGGGTTAATTACTCCCAAAACACCAGAAACCATATAGAGCCACCCAAGAGCTTGTCTAACCAGCCAGGGTCACAGGGTCATCAGATATAGGAACCCCCCTTCCAATAATATAAAAGGCCGCTTCCAAAGCTAGGCTCAACAGGACAGAGGCTGTCCTATACCCAACTCGCAGACCTCTAACCAGCTAGAAAAGGGTTTCTCAAATAACTAGAGCCAGAGCCATATAGCCCTCACAGCTGTACGTTAATCCCGGATAATCAGTTACAAGACAAGTCCTTCTATCGCTAAAAAGTCATCTTGTATATGTTTATAGCATATTCATTAATCAAGTTTCAAGATCATGTTTTGTTGCACTAGCAATAGAACTACCCAATGCAAACCTCCCAAGGTGACAAGGTAACTGAGTGTTCAAAATCTAGGAATTCCTACCATAGGTAGCAAGGAAGACGCATGCATATGTATTTTAGTGAGCATCATGAATAGGACAACAAGGAAGGTCCTTAGCTATACTTGCCTTGATCAAAGTTCTCTTGAAAATCTTGCTGGTCTTGCTGGTCGTAGAAGTTCTCTTGTTCACCAACGTAAACCTCACCGTCTGAACTCGATCAACAACACCAAGCAGCAACACACAATCATCCGAGCAATCATACACGAGGCAAACAAATAGATTTAATAAGAATAGTACACCACCAGAAATAAAACAGTTTGAAAAGTGTATAAAAACATTCTACTTGTCACTACGATCATATAAACGCGAGGATCATGAAAAACGGAATTACGACGAGAAAGTTATGATTAAAACAAGTTTTCCTATTAAAGAAATAGATTAAATATAAACTCAAAATTTAAAGTTCAAAAACATGGTGAAAAACTATATGAACAGATAGATCTCGAAAAGACGAATCTAACGCAAGTTGAATGGTTCGATTTGGAGTTAGAACGAATAAGTTATGAGCAATTAAAGGTAGTGGCAAAACTGTAATTAGATGGAACTTGATTTTTGAATCTGTTAAATGAAAAATACGTTTTCCAAAAGAGAAAGCGTATTCTATGGAATTCGCTTTGGACCGTGGGTTCAACATCTAAAGAACCTAGGGGCTCTTTAGCCAAAAGGCCACCCGAAGGGGTACGGTGCGATTCGGACCGTTGGATCCAATCCGAACGGACCGGATTAGATCGGGAGGGAGGGGCGGCGCTGCCGACCGGAGAAGAAGACCTCCACGGCGGTTGCCATCGCCGGCGGCCATCAAGCTCGTCGGCGGAACTTGTTCCAGCGATTCAGTGCACCAGGAGACTCCAGACCAGTACGGATCGAATCGGGGAAGGATGGGGAGCTCACCTAACGCGAAGATGGAGACCGAAGGAACCCGAGGTGAGCGTGGGGCTGTCGACAGCGGACGACGGCACACTGCAATGGCCGGCGAATATTAGTGAGCAAAACAAAGCGAAAAAGGAAGAGAGAAAAGGCTAGGCGGCTTCGCAGACACGATGCGAAGCTCGGTGACTTGCATACGGCGTCAAACGAGCGACGAGACGGCGGAATCGAAGGCGACGGCGGCGCTTAGGGTTGCGGCTCACGAGGTGCTCGAGCGAGGGCAGCGCATGTGCTAGGGCTCAGGAAAACAGATTGTGGGCGTGGAGATTCGGCCTTTATAGGGGCAGGACATGGCGCGGGCGCCCTGGCACGTGGACTGCGATTCGGTCGGTCTTGAGTTCGACATCGAACCGGAGGAGGAAGATGAGGTGCGGGCCCTAGCTGCCGACGGCACAAGGAAGAAAGAGGCGGCTGCTGCCCACAGCTGGGCCTTGGCCTCGGCCCAAGAAGAAAAAGGAAGGGAAGGCCGGCTACAGCGCTGGGCCAGGAGGGGAGGGAACAGGCCTACCGGGCCAAATACCAGGCAAGGAGAAAAGGGAGGCTTTTACTTTTTTTTCTCAAGCATTTTGAATACAATTTCAAATAGATTTGAATTCCTTTTGAATTTTTGGATAAAAGCCAATCATCACAATAAAAAGTATGCACCAGCATGAATACTCAAGCATGTATCTAACTTAGAGATTGATTTTATTTTTATAAAGTTACTATTTGGCCTATGTGAAATGCTCTCATAAATAAAAATAAATCCATTTAGCCAATTTAAGTTTATTCAAATTTTAGGGTGTTACACAAAGGTATCATTATAATGTGCATGATCATTTCATCCCTTACTAGTATGCGGTTAGTGCATATAGTACATGCTTCATAGGATCATGCATAACAAATGAAATGTTTTGTTCATGAGCTAGTGAACCTAATTACTTGACTTAATTTGGATTGCTAACAAGTGACAAGTACAACATTGGCAAGATAACCTTTGCAAGAGGTGTGAAGAAGCTTGTCATTGGTTCAAACCAAACTTGGAAGCTTAGGCAAATCAATTTAGTTCAAATCAACCATAGAAGCTCATGATAGTGATAAGAGTACAAGCACAAGACAACAATGCAAATGGATATCTGGTTTGTTTGTTATAAGTGGTATCTAGACTCAAATATTTCATCAAGAATCTACAAGTGATGTCTAGATCAACTCACAAGTGATATCCTATAAGTGGTACTCATGAAGATAGCAAATGTTTAAGAAATGGTTTTTATTGATAAATCCAATAAGTGATTCCATACTAAAAGATTCTTTCAAGTGGTATCACATCTATACATGGTATCAATCATGCAGGACGATGGTTCCACAAGTGATCCTCAACTTTAATTGATCATCAAATGAAGAATGCATCCCTCACCTACAAGAGCTCAAGTGTATCAAATGGATGACCCATGCTATCACATAGGGGGAGGTGTCACATAAATTGATATCAAGATCAAAGATCCTATGTGTGGTATCTCAAAGAAGCCCTACACAAGATGCAAGTGGTACAAGCTACAAGTGATATCTATAAGTGGTGTCATTCCAACAATTATGAAGATGTCCATAAAAAATGCAAGATTCAAGCCTCAACCATCTACCCCAAATGCATACCTTTGCATCAATGAGAAGCACACCTTTTATGGAAATTGATGACAAAGGGAGAGAGATTGTACAAAGATATGAAAGCCTTGAGATTAAGACTGTACAAGAGAGATAAGTTAAGATATGAAAGCTTTGAGAGAGATTGAGATAAAGAAGTAGAGGTTGGACATGGACATGGACAAAGATGGAGCAACATTGAAGAAAATAGATGGAACAAAATTCTTGGACAAGAGAAGCACACAAGTAGGGGGAGCAAGCTCATGAACTTTGATTAATTGCATTTGATATGTGCATATTCATGTGCTTGCTTGCATTGCATAAGTTCTTAAATTCAATATGAATGCTTATGTGATGTATTCTAGTTGTAGAATTTGATTGATGAAATGAAAACTAGCATGCATAGGATGATAGCTAGACACTTGGTATGCTTTTCAAGTAATGCTAGTACCTTGTTTTTAATGTTGATCTCATGAGGTATCTAGTGCTTTTTATTTCCAAGTGTTATCTAGCTAACCATGGTGCTAAGGATGAACTTAAAGGTGCAACTCTGATTGGTATCATGCTTCAAAGGTTTACTCTATACACCTTAACATCATTTGGTAGTAATTACTCTCCCACATTTTCAATCTATGTATATGTGCGAGCTTCAAATAAAAAACTCTAGCACATATGTAGGGGAAGCTAATACTACCATTTTGGATTTGTGGTACTTGTCCAAAATCATTTTCACATGGTAAAATTACTTGGGCAAGCAACATGAATCTAAAAGAGCTTATTTTCCATATCTTTGTAGAGTTGTCATCAATTACCAAAAAGGGGGAGATTGAAAGGTCCTTGTGTGGTTTTGGTAATTGAGTGACAACCTAGGTGGATTAATTGTGTTTATGTGAGATACACAGGTGATTAGTCTACAGGTATATGTGTGTGAGCAACATATGCCATGAAGGTGAAAATGACTTGGAGATGTTGCAAAGCTCACACATGTGATGATGAAGGAGCTCATTGCAAATGAGACTTGACATTGAGTCATGTGATCAAGGTGGAGAAGATCAAGATATAACTTGGCTTGATGGATCAGTTGCAAGCGTGAAGTGCAAGTTGGAGGCTTTAGAGCGATGGACCGCGTGGCGGTGAAGCTTAAGCAAGACTTAGCGCCGATAGACGAAGGCAACGGTGAAAAGCAAGTGAAGTCAAGATCGATGAACCAATATGATCACGTGATGATATGAAGTGGATCATATCATTGTTGATCATGTTGGTGCATGTGTTGCATCAACATTTGAGGAGATGGAATGGAATGCGCAAGACAAAGGTATAACCTAGGGCATTTCATTTCACCGGTCATAGGTGTGTAGAGAAGTTGATGATTGGGTTTAGGATAGATGGCCGTACTATCAAGAGGGGCAAACTTGTTTGCATATCGGTCATCTAGTGCCACTCGAGTGATCTAACTTTGCATCCTCGCTAGGATTGCGAACAGTCCGATGGTGCCAACGACGTCCTATACAGAAAAGATAGGGTCTCACAGAGTGGACCGGACGCTGGTCATGTGGTGACCGGACGCTGGGGTCCTACGTTCGGTCAGTGGCCGTAGAGAGCGCGCAGGCATCGGTCTTCGACCAGACGCTGGTGCTGAAAGTGACCGGACGCTAGCAGGGTGCGTCCGATCAGGCTGACGTACGCTGACATAGGCAACACGGAGAAGTTGGAGAAGGACCGGTCACGACTAGAACCTTACTGGAAATGACCGGACGCTGGGGTCCTGCGTCCGGTCACTTTAAGCCGCTGCGTCTAGTCATCACTTGACCATTGAGATCGGGTGAACAGTGTTTGAAGCCGATGATGCGTGGCAAGCATTGGGCGACCGGACACTGGGGTCCTACGTCCGGTCGATCTGACTAAAGTGTCCGATCGTCCTGAAATTTGCCCAGTGAAGGGGTAACGGCTAGTTTAGCCATTGGGATATAAATAGAAGGTGGTCTCAGCCATGGCTAGAGCTAAGCACCTTGAGGGACTTTATGTCCATGCTTGAGAGTGCTTGGGAGCCCTCTATCTCACATATGCTTGATAGTGATCATCCGATTGTGTGAGAGAGCGATTCTAGTGCGATTGCATCGCGAGGTTGCATCGAGTGGCACTAGGTGATTGAGCTGCAAGCCAGTGGTGCTTATTACTCTTGGAGGTTGCCACCTTCTAGATGGCTTGGTGGTGGTCTCCATTGAAGCCCACAAGAAGCTTGTGCGGTGCTCCGGAGAAGAGCTTTGTGAGGAGCATTGTGCTCGCCCCGCGGGAGCCGCGAAGAGCAACTCTAGTAAAGCGTGTTATTGAGCTACCCTCACTTTTAGGGTAGGTTCTTGCAGTACCCGGCATGAGGGCTTGGTAGGTGATGCCAATTAGCCACCGAACCACCAAGTGATCGGTCGACACAATGGGGACATAGCGTGTTGGCAAGCACGTGAACCTCAGGAGAAAATCACCGTGTCAACCTTGTTCTTCCCATTGGTTTGCAATCCCTTTACACAAGCTTGTGATTACTTTTATATACATTGTGCTTGTGTAGTTGCTCTTGTAATTAGTTAGCTTGTGTAGCTCACTAGTTACCTTCTTGCTTGTGTAGCATAGAAGTAGCTCTCTTGCGTGGCTAATTTGGGTTGTGTAACCTTGTTAGTCACATTGCTTAGTTTGTGTAGCTAAGTATTTATGCTCTCTAATTTGGCATTGGTTGCCTTGTTATTGAGCATTATTAGTGAGCATTAGGTGGCTTTGTGCTTTTGCTTACTAGCATGTGTAGGAGCTCCCGTGTTGCTTGAAGTACTCGTGGCATAGGTCTATGTGACCTTGCTTCTAGAATTGGTTAGGTGAGCTCTAGCTAGCTCAGCACCTTTGTTGCTTAATTAGTATCTTTGGAAGGTGCTGGAGAACATAGATTGATAGGTGTAGTCTTGGTTAGACCAATAGTTTTAATTCTGCACTTGTTTCGGTTAGCTGACGTGATTAATTTTAGAAAGGGCTGTTCACCCCCCTCTAGTCCGCCATCTCGACCCTGCACTATCTCCCATCGATTATCCAGTGGGACTGCATTGTACACACCGCAACCACCATATGACCAGTTCCCCTATGACCTCGTGTCCCCCACGGACACGTGCACTCAGAGACTCTGAAGGACGCTAGCGTTGCCCCCTCTCATGTCCAAATTCATGGGAATTGCGAGCTCTGCTCCCACCTACTTTCTCGATCTGATGGATGACGATGTCGAGAGCGATGACTCTAGCATCGGTGATGTGGCACCTAGCCACCGTCTATCCTGGGAGTGCGCTATGGTGGATGCTCTGGGATAGCCACCGGTGATAGCGGAGTCCTTGCAGACTCACACCCATCCGAATCCTCATGCGGGGGTCCTCGCGTTCATACAAAAGCACAACGAGGAGCTACAACAATGGTGGTAGGACCAGCCACCACATGCGCCAGCACACTCGGCGCACCATGCCGCATCCCATGCGCGAAACTCAGCGAGCGATGCTCGAGGTCACACCCACTAGGTCCAGCGCAACATCATGGATGGGGGGAACAATCCCCCATAGTTCGCTCAGGCCGGCCAGAACATGGCTGATGCAGCAATGCTTCTGCGCGGCCTTCCCGAGCCGAACAACCCCTAGGAACAGATGATCCACCGGAACCTCTAGGCACTGGTGGAAACCACCGCCGTTCAATAGGCGGAGAGCTCCATATCATGACACCGACTTGCGGCCTCTCTCTCCCCACCAGGGGAGTGGGGACACACTAGACGAATTGATCCACTCACTCACCGCTACAGCCACCAAGCATGGCACAAGAGGCCGCATCTGCGCCCTAGCCAGACTAGGCGCCTGCTCCACACCGACCGCCTGTACGCGAGTGGCTCAGGCCAAACCAAGATGCTTGCAACATCATCAGCGACCGACGTCGGTCTTGGCATGATGATGAGGTCCATCGAGCGGTAGTGATGGTAGGCGACACAGACCTCGGTCGAACCATCATGACGAGTGGTGAAACACACCCCAGGCATGGTCACTAGCCAGATGACCGAAGTCCTGGCCCGGAGGGCCCAGGACCATGGGCCTTTGGCCAACGCATCCAGAGAGTGCCATTCTCGTTGTGCTTCGACGAAGGCCATGACAAAGGCAAGGCCAAACGTGAGGATTAGGACGAGGGCCCCTTCACATAGAGGGGCAAAAAAAACAAGAAAGATCGTCGTCGACCAGCCAATTCCATGTTGGTCGTTGTGGCTGATCACATGGGCAAGTAGCCCTAGTAGGGCCTTCTGGACCACTTCAATGAGCTCATGGAGAGCCCGTGCACCAACCACACCTACCCCATCAAACACCTCTACAAGGACTACGAGCTCCTCAAGCGCCTTCTACGATAGGCCGGTGGGCCGAAGGAAGGAAAGGGCAAAGAGGTAGTGGCCAAGAAAGGGGGCATAGTAGGCAAGGATCTGAACGACTGAAGGTCCCTATATGGCGATCAAGGTGATCCAACTGGGTGCCTACCGACTGAAGGATGACAATGGCAACGTTCTCACCAACACTTGGAATAGAGAACAACTACGTCGTTTCTTCCCCTAAAATTCAGTCTTACATTTTTTTACTTAACGTTTGCTCCTATAAAGCGCCCTGACCCAAACACTTTTGGCCTGGGTCGCTCGGGGGCTCCATGGGGGTGCAATGTCACCCCTCTTTTCACTATCATATGATAAATATATTTTTCCTAAACGAAAGGGTAGTCTGTTCCTTTAATTACCTTACGTAACTTTGCTCTAAAGATTCTGACCGATCGCACCCCACCTCTACCTACGATTAGAGCAGCTGAGCCTCGTGGGCCATGCCCAGGCTCTTAAGGTTGTAGCCTACGGTGCGAACGGGTAGGTACAAAAAAGAAAGAATAAAAAACAAAGTTATGCTAAGGTAAAAATAAGGAACGAATGGGACAAGCTTCTCTGAATGAAGTAGTTCCATCACAAAAACCACTTTATATAGGGAGCTCCCCCACAACATTATCTTTTACATTTGCTAAAGAATTTCTACTCTAAAAACTTCTACTATGGCTCCTTGGCGGCATCGACTACTGGCTCAACCGACGAGGGTAGGGGCTACTTGTCCTTCGACTGGGCAACATTTGGCTCGGTCAGAGGCAGGGCGATGCCTGCTTCTGACCCAGGCTCCATGCCATCCATAGGCTGGGCAATGTACAACGCTAGCGGCCATGTCTGCACAGTGAGCATCCATCACCCATCGCACGGAGACTTGCTCAGCCACCAACTTTGCGTGTGGCAGCAAGCTCTCCCTGAGCGACTGGATGTCCTTCATGCTCTAGCCGTCGGCATACCCGCTGTAGATGGTAGCGAAGTCCAGGTCTGGGTGGTACGTCGCCACCGAGGTTAACACCCTCGACGTCCCGTAGAACAACCCGTCGGTGATGAGGGCCCGAACCTCATCCAGAACCTCCGCCAGCTGGATGGCGGGCACGCTGGTACTTGGCGCCAACCCAAAGACCTCCGAGATGATGAGTTGGGCAACATTGCGCATCTGGTCAAGTTCCCTCGCGAGAGCACGTCGCTCTTCAAGGGACATGGCCAGCGCCTCTGTATTCTGGCCAATTGTTGCCTTGGCTGTCTCTAGGTCCCGCTCCAATGACTCCACCTTTCCACCCAGCTCTGGAAGAAGGACAACAAGCTCAGAAACAAGCTAAAGGAAGAAACCAACACACCAAAAAGCAGAAAAGGTACGTGTCGGTGCAGAAAGTGACCAACACATAAATATTTGTAGTTTTGTTGTACATTGTAATTGGAGGTGGCCTAGCACTCAATAACACAGGATTTATACTAGTTCAGGCAACGTGCCCTATGTAGTAGAACCGCCTAATCTAATGCCTCCTAGGAGTGCTCGTCTTCCA
Source organism: Miscanthus floridulus (assembly GCF_019320115.1). Taxonomy (NCBI): domain Eukaryota; kingdom Viridiplantae; phylum Streptophyta; class Magnoliopsida; order Poales; family Poaceae; genus Miscanthus; species Miscanthus floridulus. The sequence continues at coordinate 55,694,454 of NC_089591.1, read as the reverse complement.
TTAGACACTAAGCACTCAGGGGAGAACACTAAATTACTCGGTTCCATCGGGCACACACCAGGGGAGAACCCGAAATCCACATTTTTGCCATCAGGATTACAAATGAGAGAATAACGCTTACATCATTCTTAACCATTTCTTACACCACTTTTAATACAACATCAGAGTATAATATTTATTACTATAACAGCGGAATGTAATTATATTATCAGAGTTATGAAACAATTTAATGTAACAGCGGAATATAAACATGTGATTAGAATTACAGTAGAAATAAATAGATATTCATGGCATGATGAAGCATTAGTATATAAGCTATGACAAAAAATTATAAATCTTTCATTTATAAAAACATTTGGGGAGAGTTGTAATAAATAAAGACTACGATCGCAGCGTAAAGGAAATCCTCTCTGAGCCCACTAGGAGGGATCCACACACAGGGGTCAGCTCTAGCATCCACCTATCACCTACAATAGGGGGAATAAAACCCTGAGTACTCAATTATACTTAGCAAGACTTACCCAACAGGAGGAAAGAAAAAGACTCCAAGGATATGCAAGGCTATCTGGCTTGTGGGTTTATTGCATTTGCAGGAAGCATTACTAAGTGTGCGTCCTTATATTCGATTTTTATCAATAGCTGCATTGGTTCATTAACTAACCATTCTATGTAAGCACCTATGCAACTTTCAAGCAGGTGGTAAGCAATCAGATTTCCTTTTTCCATCTTTCATCTTTCAGTTCTTACTACGATGCTAAACCGTAGACAAGCCGTACCGGATTTCTTGGCGATTCACGAATCAATGCCCCCAGCTGGGTACCCCGAAACACACACTCCGCTTGTACCCAAGGCATAAGCAGGACCAACCCATCACTCTCCTGTCCTAGGTGTCTAGGTCCCCGTCTAAACTAGGACTCCAAGCCCCCACCCCTGAGTCCCGGACTCAGTGTGGTGCAAGGACCTCCTCCACCAAAATAAAACCCTAACAGTCGGTCCAGAAAGAGCCAGATCTATGACAAGAGAGCAACAAGTCTTCCAAGCACCCATACATAAGTATGTGCTCGGGATAATAAGTCTGTGACCTGCCTAGAGCCTTATGCAATGATCGATCCTTAACCGACTAGACAGGGAAAGTAGTGTAACCAAGCCATGCCTCGCGTCCACGGCGACACAACCTCTTACACCCACCAATACCCAAACCATATCCCTGCCCGGTCACCATTTTTCCTTTCCACCATTTATATTTTCCAAGTGATAATAATCCATTAAGATATTTCCTATCTCTCGCGAGTGACAGCCATCACTCGACTTCTACCAGAGTCCTGTAGCATAGCAATCTACACGATCCTGTCATACTAATAAGACTCATAGGATAAAGATATATATATATATATATATATATATATATATATGCAAGTGGGTTTCATTCAACTCCTTAAACTTAATGCACAAATATAATTTAAACTGCAGAAAAGTAGGGGTTATGCACCAGGGCTTGCCTAGGTAAAATATAACCAAAAGTTAGCATTCCATCTTCGTGATATGATCCCTGACACCATCTTTTCAGCTACTCCAGTTGATACCATCGATCCACTGTCGTTCCTATTATGATATGTATTGATGCAAATGCATAGATGTAAATAATCAACGATAGCCGAAATTCTTAGAAATTCAATCACGCTTCCAAAAGTACCATTTCTCCAGCAACTCCTGATGACTCCGCGATCCATCGATGTCCCTCCATCGGCGTCGAACTCATGGTACTCAGCAAACAGACACAAATAAATATTCACATAAATTCAACTGCGTTCCAAAAATTATGAAACTTTATGGATAGGTAGGGTTCGATTTTAGATGAATTTAGGAAGAAGTGATGGAATCGGAGTTAGCATAGTGGAGATATTAATTATGCAAGGTGGCCACTAATTAATCACGAGGAGAGAAAATGAAACGTGATTAGTGGCCACATTCTGTCGCTGGTTTATTAGAAAGGGAAAAGGAATAAAGAAATGGGTGGAGTGGATTAATGGCTCACGACTCTTGACTTTACGTGTATAGGAGCTGAGTTGGTTCTCGGCTTTGCTACTAACACATAGCATTGGACAAGCTGCTACTATGGACTAAACAAAGAGCAAAGCGGGTATATGGCTAGGACTCTTCGAGAGAGACATAGAGAGCACCGGGCGTTTGTGCTCCTCAGCTCGTTCGCCATGGACAACTGCTGGACTTTTGCCTGATGGCAATTCTGGCCATGGCTTCCAAATCCAAGGGCATGGGGAGGTAGAAGGGAGGTAGGGGATGTATGGGGACTATCTACCTTGGTCTATTGCAGCTCGAGGAAGGAGATCAATAGACGCAACTTTTACGGGCAAGAACAGAGAAACTTGATTCGAGAGAAGTAAGTGAGCAGTGAAGCGGAATGGCTCGGCGTATCCTTTTAAAGGCAGGAGACGCGGGGATGGAATTAAGCAAGAGAAGGATAAGGAGGACGGCGAGAAGGTTAGGCATGGATACTGTGAATGAACTGGAGAAGCGTAGGCGTGACAGCGACGCGTCGTAAGGTTAGTGGCAAACTAGCTTGCTTAAAGGTAATAAAGCGCTGCTTGTGCACGATGCGATGCTTAGATGAATAGTGTTTCTATGGTGAACAGTGTTTTTCCATGACGCTACAGTGACCCTGCGGTGCTACAGTTCCCAACGTGCAAGACGGTCTAACGCAGTGAACAGTGTTTGGATTTCAGGTGATGGACTTGAGTGGTCTTTGGTCTTTCAACGTGTCAACTGGGCTAGTTGATTCATGATGGACTTGGACTCGAGTGTGTCTTTGTCGTGTCAATGGGGCTGGTCAGCAAGAAAGAGTGTATGTGTGCTAATTAAATTAAGAAGGGAGAAGAAGAAGATCATTCACAGACTAGCTCAAGACGAACAAGCAAGGAGACGCGTGCGTGCTCGGTTACTTCTTAAACATGACGGCAGGACGACCAGGCCCAACGTGGCCGGCAGGGCATGCTGGTTGGCACGGACAAGACCGCGGCCATAGAGATAAGCAAGGCAGGCAATCAGAGAAACAGAGACAAGCAGTGAGGGAGGGAAAACAAGGAGCAGCTCGACAAATGTAGACAGAAGTAATCAAGTCAGAGAGAGAAACAAAGCAAAAGCCAGGGAGCATGGATGCAGATGGATGAGGAGACTTTGCAATGCAGCGAATTGCAGGGCCACGATGAGAACGAGACAGTGATCAAAAGTAATGCCAGGCGAGTACTTTGCACGCCGAAAAAATAAACGAAGCTGCTGCGCTCTCTTTCTCGTCAGTTCATGCTTAACAAAATAAATCCGTGAGTTTATATATATGTATCGTTCTATTTATTAATGGATTTTATTTTATTTATAAAAGTTGATTTTTATGCTTAATCTAATCGAACAAACCATTTGCTAGAATCATCGTCGGACATTCCTAAATATTTCTATGCACCGAGTAATTTAACTTGGGCGTTTATTCGAGTCCATAAAACTGGGTCACCGAAGTCACTTATTGCCTCAAGTACATTTTAAACTAAACACACGAGAAACTCGCTTTGAAAATTTTACTTCGGCCTAAATCACGGTGCTGAACGAGATCGTAACACGAGGGGTGTTACACCCTATGTCTAGTTTGAGTCGATCGGTGACTTTATTCCTGAGCCTAGGTTCTTGAAGTTTGTTGTGGGGTTACAAACGGCAGGGAGAAAGATGGGGGGTACAAGAGGTCCGGTCGGACTCTGGTCTGAAGAGTCGAGAGTGATGGGAGCTCCATTATGTGCTAAGGGTTTGAGCCTATGCTCGAGGTTTGAACCTAGTGGTTCTGCTGTTGCGTGTTAGTGATCTGATCGATCTCTTTTTTGAGAAAGCGCATCCCTTTTATACATGAAGGGGATGGTCTTATAAGAGAGAGAGAGAGGGTATGTATGCTAAGTCTTGTTACCTACGTCGTTGGGTACAAGATGATTGTAGGTGCCCATAACACTATTTATGTCAGATGCATGTGGGAGGTTGCGTCGTCTTCTTCTGGTATGGCAGACGTCGGTGCCCGCCATACTGTTGATGTCGAGAGGCACACAGGGGGTTTTACCATGTTCGCCTAGTATGATAAATGCTAATGCCCACAACACTGTTGATGCCCAAAGGCATGTGGAGGGAGCCTTATCATGTTTGTCTTGTATGGGAGTTGATGGCGCCCACAACACTGTAAGGAAAATATCGGCGCCTACAATACTATTTGGGAAGGTCGCAGGGTACTGTCCTACAGGTGTATAGAGTATGGTCCTTGGTATTGCGGTTTGACTTAAGTGCCCTGCCTTACTTTCTTCATCCGTTTCCTGGTCCTTACCGAGCGGGCGTCCTCGGTCGTTTGGTCCTAGTCGGCTCTGATTGCGCCAGTTGGAGAAGAGCTATGAGCAGGGGTTCGGCGCATCCCCGGTCGAGGATGCGGGTTGGAGTCGAAAGTGGTGTGTGGCCAGGCCTTTCAGCTAGAGAGGCGGGCCAGAGTTAGAAGCGGGCGCTGTTCCTCCTTCATGAGGCCTTTTGGTCGGAGAGGCGGGTCGGAGTCAGAAGCAGGCGTCGTTCCTCCTCAGCTAGGTCTTCTAGTCGGAGATTGGATTGTCCTTCTAGCCTATCGTTTAGGTGTTGTTCGCAATGTTGTCTACTGGGTCGAGCCTTTGTTGGGAAGCAGTCCATGAGGGACCCCGGGTTTATGAACCCAACAAGAGCCTCCGAGCCTCCGGGCGATTTAGGTAGAATCGTCTGGGGGATTTCTATCTTGATGGTGGGTGCACGCGAGCGCACCCGTGGGTGTAGCCCCCGAGCCCCCGGGCGATTCGAGTAGAATTTGGGGGGTTTTTCGTGTTGCCAGCGGAGAAGTTTTGTTTTATCAGCGGGTGTGCATGAGCGCACCCATGGGTGTAGCCCTCGAGCCCCCGAGCGATTCGAGCAGAATCGCCTATGGGATTTTGTTAGTGGGCAGTTTAGGGATTGAGGTAGTTTTCAAGGATGGGGTGAGATGGAGCTCATGGATCTTGACGTCGGACATTTTATGGATCAGGCGAGACAGAGCTCGCGGATCCTAGCATCGGGCGGACGCGTCGGGTGCAGCCGAGGCAGTTTTTTAGGGATCGGGCAAGACGGAGTTCATAGATCCTAGCGTCGAGCGCATGCATCGAGCGCAACCGAGGCAGTTTAGGGATCAGGTGAGATGAAGCTCATGGATCCTGGCATTGGGCGTAGCCAAGGCAGTTTAGGTGTCTTGAGCCCCTAAGCCCTGTTTAGGCTTTGATAGGGGTTAGTTGAGTTTTGTGCATTACCCCATCCGTGGTTTCTCACAACTGGAGGGGCTGAGCTAACGTCGCTTTCCTCGATGGCTCAAGCTCGAGCGACATGCTTCATTGAGCTCGCTAACGGGTATGATCGCGTGAAATCTAGGTCCATCGTTTGTGACGGGGTTGGCATAGCCCTCATGTGACATTCCACAGCTCCTTAACCTGCAACCCGATAGATGCCTAGGTCGTTCTGAAGACCGACCCAGGTGCCCCATTGGCCTCCCCTTGATGGAGATTCTGTGGGTTTAGCAGAGGTTTAGGATCGAACGAGAAGGTTGAGATGACCTTGTCTGCTTTGGGGCAGACTTGGCAAGGGCCACTCAGGGCTCATCTGTGTTTTTCCCTTGGCTCTGCTTGACGCGAGGTGGCCTTGAACCCTTTATGGGCTAGCCTTCAAACCCCAGTCGGTCGTTGCTCATGTTGAATGAGGCAACTGCCGCTTCGTGACTCAACACGGAGCGTTGTGATGCATTTGACCACATATGCGATGCCTTAGCCCCCGAGCCCCTGGGTGATTCATGTAGAATTGTCTAGGGGGCACTGGTGTATGGAATGAATGAATGCGTGTATGGATGTATGCTTGATTATATAAAGAAAGAGTGGGGTCTTTAATATTTCCTTGATGACTCGAGCGACGGGGTGTGAGGAGCTCCAATCAGAAATGTCTGACCAGGATCCATGCTTGTCATTCATGATGGAGTCGGCATGGCCCACATGGGGCATCCCTTTGCTCCTTACCTGTCTCTTAGCATTCGCCTGAGCCATCTGATTAGACTTAGGAAGCCCATTGGTCTCTCCTGGCGGAGATCCTGTTGTTTGGGTTTTTTCAAGTCCTGCCTAGGAAGGCGGAGAGCTGCCTGCGTATAGTGGTGCCTTATTTCTTGCACTCAGTGTGCGGTAGTGGTGGGCCAAACCTAGGCCACATCCTATCTAACTAGGTGTTGTTCTATCGGGCAGGGTGCGTCCCATCGGTCAGGGTGCGTCCCATCGTATCCCATCCGCATTGAATGGGGGAAGGGAGAGGGTTTTTTGCCCCTGTCGTTTCACCTTTCCCTGATTGCCGTGCCTTTCCCAACTGCTATGCCCCTTTCTTTTAAGTAGGAGAAGGGAGAGGACTTTTATCCTGTTCCTTTGCCTATTCCTCATCTGCCATCTCTTCTCTTTCTTCCGTCTCACCACGAGCGTCTGAGTGCCGTGGCGGTTCCTAGGAGAGAAAAAGGGGAGAATGAGGGAGAGGAGAAAACACCCAGATCCATTCATGAACCCAGAGCAAAATGTCGAGCTAGAGGTCATCCGTCATGAGGGAGTTGGTGCTGGATGCCTTTATCGAGAAGGGGTTTCTACTGCTGAAGGAGGTAGCGCACTAGAGGGCTCCTAGGAGGGAGGATTTCCTACAACCTTAGGCCGGCGAGGTTGTTTCCTTCCTCACCTTCCATGAGTGTGGGTTAGGATATCCTGCACACTGGTTCCCGTGCGGGCTCCTCAATGAGTGGGGTCTAGAGCTGTAGCACCTCAATCTGACTGGGGTGCTGCATATCACTGGCTTTGTCATCGTATGTGAGGCCTTCCTTGGGATGGAGCTGCACGTGGACTTCTTCCGATGGATGTTCTCTGGGTGAGCTTTATCAGAGGGGAAGCCGCTCATGATTACGCCGGTGGGGGGCTTTGCGCTATAGAAGAAACTAAGCGCGGGAGGCTCGTACCATGTGTATACCTTCTATGATTCCAATCAGGGGTGGCACAGGGAATGGTTCTACATTAGGAACCCAGCGGAGGTGCCATTCCCCCCTTTCACCGGTAGGAGGCCAGAGAGGCTGGACAACTGGTTGTGGGGCCTCGCCAGTCGGCAGAAGAAAAAGGTGGAGATTATTGAGGCAGAGCTCCAGAAGGTCATGTGGCAGGGTCTTGATGGGGTGCGGGTGTTCCACACCCTCTTCCATTGTCGGGTCGCTCCGCTGGCAGAGTGGACACGACCGATGTGGAAGTACAGCGGTCTAATGAACCCCAACCATGCGTTGCCAGAGGAGGTGCCAAACGACGAGGTCTAGAGTCGCCTCGACTGGGTGCTGCAGCTGAGGCCTAAAGAGAACCTCAATAGAACGCCTGGACCTCTCAACTCCGCAGTTGTGTCCAAACTGGTATGCTCCCCTATTTCCTTGATGACTCGAGCGATGGGGTGTGAGGAGCTCCAATCGGAAATGTCCGACCAGGATCCACGCTTGTCATTCATGATGGAGTCGGCATGGTCCACATGGGGCATCCCTTTGCTCCTTACCTATCTCTTAGCATTCGCCTGAGCCATCTGATTAGACTCAGGAAGCCCATTGGTCTCTCTTGGCGGAGATCCCGTTGTTTGGGTTTTCCAAGTCCCGCCTAGGAAGGTGGAGAGCTGCCTGCGCATAGTGGTGCCTTATTTCTTGCACTCAGTGTGTGGTAGTGGTGGGCCAAGCCTAGGCCACATCCTATCTAACTAGGTGTTGTTCTGTCGGGCAAGGTGCGTCCCATCGGTCAGGGTGCGTCCCATCGTATCCCATCCGCATTGAATGGGGGAAGGGAGAGGGTTTTTTGCCCCTGTTGTTTCACCTTTCCCTGATTGCCGTGCCTTTCCCAACTGCTATGCCCCTTTCTTTTAAGTAGGAGAAGGGAGAGGACTTTTATCCTGTTCCTTTGCCTATTCCTCATCTGCCATCTCTTCTCTTTCTTCCTTCTCGCCACGAGCGTCTGAGTGTCATGGCGGTTCCTAGGAGAGAAAAAGGGGAGAATGAGGGAGAGGAGAAAACACACAGATCCATTCATGAACCCAGAGCAAAACGTCGAGCTGGAGGTCATCCGTCATGAGGGAGTCGGTGCTGGATGCCTTTGTCGAGAAGGGGTTTCTACTGCCAAAGGAGGTAGCGCACTAGAGGGCTCCTAGGAGGGAGGATTTCCTACAACCTTAGGCCGGTGAGGTTGTTTCCTTCCTCGCCTTCCATGAGTGTGGGTTAGGATATCCCGCACACTGGTTCTCGTGTGGGCTCCTCAATGAGTGGGGTCTAGAGCTATAGCACCTCAATCTGACTAGGGTGCTGCATATCACCGGCTTCGTCGCTGTATGCGAGGCCTTCCTTGGGATGGAGCTGCACGTGGACTTCTTCCGACGGATGTTCTCTGGGTGAGCTTTATCGGAGGGGAAGCCGCTCATGATTACGCCGGTGGGGGGCTTTGCGCTATAGAAGAAACTAAGCGCGGGAGGCTCGTACCATGTGTATACCTTCTATGATTCCAATCAGGGGTGGCATAGGGAATGGTTCTACATTAGGAACCAAGCGGAGGTGCCGTTCCCCCCTTTCACCGGTAGGAGGCCAGAGAGGCCGGACAACTAGTTGTGGGGCCTTGCCAGTCGGTAGAAGAAAAAGGTTGAGATTATTGAGGCAGAGCTCCAGAAGGTCATGTGGCGCAGTCTTGATGGAGTGTGGGTGTTCCACACCCTCTTCCATCATCGAGTCGCTCCGCTAGCAGAGTGGACACGACTGATGTGGAAGTACAGCGGTCTAACGAACCCCAACCATGCGTTGCTGGAGGAGCTGCCAAACGACAAGGTCTAGAGTCGCCTCGACCGGGTGCTGCAGCTGAGGCCTAAAGAGAACCTCAATAGAACGCCTAGACCTCTCAACTCCGCAGTGGTGTCCAAACTGGTATGCTCCCCTATTTCCTTGATGACTCGAGTGACAGGGTGTGAGGAGCTCCAATCGGAAATGTCCGACCAGGATCCACGCTTGTCATTCATGATAGAGTCGGCATGGTCCACATGGGGCATCCCTTTGCTCCTTACCTGTCTCTTAGCATTCGCCTGAGCCATCTGATTAGACTCAGGAAGCCCATTGGTCTCTCTTGGCGGAGATCCCATTGTTTGGGTTTTTCCATGTCCCGCCTAGGAAGGCGGAGAGCTGCCTGCGCATAGTGGTGCCTTATTTCTTGCACTCAGTGTGCGGTAGTGGTGGGCCAAACCTAGGCCACATCCTATCTAACTAGGTGTTGTTCTGTCGGGCAAGGTGCGTCCCATCGGTCAGGGTGCGTCCCATCGTATCCCATCCGCATTGAATGGGGGAAGGGAGAGGGTTTTTTTGCCCCCGTTGTTTCACCTTTCCCTGATTGCCGTGCCTTTCCCAACTGCTATGCCCCTTTCTTTTAAGTAGGAGAAGGGAGAGGACTTTTATCCTGTTCCTTTGCCTATTCCTCATCTGCCATCTCTTCTCTTTCTTCCTTCTCGCCACGAGCGTCTAAGTGTCGTGGCGGTTCCTAGGAGAGAAAAAGGGGAGAATGAGGGAGAGGAGAAAACACACAGATCCATTCATGAACCCAGAGCAAAATGTCGAGCTGGAGGTCATCCGTCATGAGGGAGTCGGTGCTGGATGCCTTTGTCGAGAAGGGGTTTCTACTGCCGAAGGAGGTAGCGCACTAGAGGGCTCCTGGGAGGGAGGATTTCCTACAACCTTAGGCCGGTGAGGTTGTTTCCTTCCTCGCCTTCCATGAGTGTGGGTTAGGATATCCCGCACACTGGTTCCCGTGTGGGCTCCTCAATGAGTGGGGTCTAGAGCTATAGCACCTCAATCTGACTAGGTTGCTGCATATCACCGGCTTCGCCACCGTATGCGAGGCCTTTCTTGGGATGGAGCTGCACGTGGACTTCTTCCGACGGATGTTCTCTAGGTGAGCTTTATCGAAGGGGAAGCCGCTCATGATTACGCCGGTGGGGGGCTTTGCACTATAGAAGAAACTAAGCGCGGGAGGCTCGTACCATGTGTATACCTTCTATGATTCCAATCAGGGGTGGCATAGGGAATGGTTCTACATTAGGAACCCAGCGGAGGTGCCGTTCCCCCCTTTCACCGATAGGAGGCCAGAGAGGCCGGACAACTAGTTGTGGGGCCTCGCCAGTCGGCAGAAGAAAAAGGTGGAGATTATTGAGGCAGAGCTCCAGAAGGTCATGTGGCGCAGTCTTGATGGGGTGTGGGTGTTCCACACCCTCTTCCATCATTGGGTCGCTCCGCTAGTAGAGTGGACACGACTGATGTGGAAGTACAGCGGTCTAACGAACCCAACCATGCGTTGCCGGAGGAGCTACCAAACGATGAGGTCTAGAGTCGCCTCGACCGGGTGCTGCAGCTGAGGCCTAAAGAGAACCTCAATAGAACACCTAGACCTCTCAACTCCGCAGTGGTGTCCAAACTGGTATGCTCCCCTCTCTCTATTCCATGTTCTTCTCTCCTTTGCTTTCCTATTTTTTAAACTTTGAGTCGCCTATTCCGTAGGGACTTGGGGTTTACAAGTCCTGGTAGCACCTTCTAAAGGGGCCAGAGGGCACAGCCTGGTAGGCCGCCTAGAAGGAGGCGACAGATGCCAAGAAGAAGAAGAAAGCCGTGGAGGCTCAGTAGAAGCTTGAGAAGGAGAAGGAGATCACCCGACGCATGTGGGCTAGGGAAAATAGGAGCGACGTCGAGTCAGAGCTCGAGTCGGAGGACCCCACAGAGGTGGGGGATGACATGATCTTCTCCAAGGAGGAGGAAAGCCAGGAGGTCGTCGTGACCTCGGTGGAGCATTGCGATCCTATGGCCGCATCTACTGGCGGTGAGCAGGAGGCGGAGAGGCGTGGCGATGTTCCCACGCCGAGGAAGCATGCTACAAGCGCGAACACCATTGGTGAGTGGGAGGCAAAGCAGACATGGTCACTGGGCCCTTCTGAGGCATCGCCGTCCTCGTCCTCGCCTGCCGTGGGCATGGCGGAGCAAGCCAGGCGGTCAGAGGAGTAGGTTCGCACCCGCATGTTATCGGGGCCAGCGCCAGCACACAACTTGTAGCAGGAGGATGCACCGCTAGTTGCTTCGGTCAGTGTGCCCTGAGCCAAAGGTCATGGTGATTCATGGCTTGAGCAGCTGCCGGTTGGGTCGACTCCACCCCCCTGGTTGAAGTGAGGGGGCATGGGTCATGGCCCGAGAGCAATTCTCACCCTTTGGGCCCATTGACATTGGGTCGAGGTTTTAGAGTCGTACCGCTTACATCCCAATATGCCTTTCTTTGTTTCTTTTCGATCTTGCTGTTGAGTTTTTTTTGGTGTGTGACTGACCTATACTTTTTCGACAGCAGTTGGAAGTTGATGGGGCTGAGCATCGCCCCAACTCTCATGTGGGAGGATTGGAGGCCCACCTTGCAGCATGCCATGGTGAGCGGTGGGGAGAGCAGGGTGGTGGTGGTGGGTCCTTCCCTTTCGAGGGTGGCACCCCTTGGGTCGGTCGCTAGTATGGCGGCAGTGGTGGTGACGCTGTTAGCGGTGATCTTGGTGGTGATGGTGGAGGCCACGTTGGAGGTATCCCTTGCGGCCCCTCCGCCACCGGCTATGGTGGAAGAGGAGAGGGAGACTAGGCTCCCTGCCTCCCCAGGCAAGGGGCTGCATAGCTCACCCTCCCGGTCGGAGCTAGAGGTGCTGGAGGGAGATGCGGCTAGGACGGAGTTGGAACGCCTGCCGGTGGCCCATGAAACCGAGGTGGTGGAGATCCCCTCTGATGATGAAGTAGGTGACGAGGTGGAGCTGCCGGCGCCGTCGCAGGAGCTGGCGGTGGTCCGGTCAGAAGCTGGGCCCTCCAGCGGGCTGGAGGAGACTGACTTAGTATGGCCCTGCCTTAAGGACCCAATGAAGGTTTGGTTCATTTTTTGGGATTCATAGGAGTGTCAGCTCTGGGAAATCCTTGGGGAGAGGATTCACCATGGAGTCCGATCTCTCCAAGCTGTCGGTGAAGCTTGAGGAGGCCTAGGAGCGGGTTGAATCCGTCGAGCGGTTGGTCAAGGTCGACCTGCATCGCGCCATGGTGGTGAGTTTCCCACGCTTGCCCTTGACCCCTTGGTCTTTCATCGGTTGCCTTAGCATGCTTGCTTCTCATTTTTGTAGGGTCTACAGGAGATGTCGAGCTGCAAGTCTCGTTCCCTCCTGATGGAGCACGCCCAGATGGCCAAGCTTGAGCGCCAGCTAGAGTCTGCCCGCCGTGAGTCCTAGGACCGGGCGGCGGAGACAACCAAGGCGTGGGCGGTGGAAGTGCTCGTGGTGGAACGGGCGATTGCCGCCGAGCGGGGGCTTGAGGCAACAAAGGCCCGCCAGGCGGAGATCGAGGTGGTACTACAGAAGTCCCTGGCGAACACTAAGGTAGCACTCCAAAGATCCCTAGAGACCTAGGATACAGAGCGAAGGCCCTAGAGTCGGAGCAAAAGGCCCGGTCGGAGCTTGACCAGGAAGTGCTCACGCTTCGGGGTCGGGTGATGGGGATGGAGGAGGCGAACGCCCGGCTACACAAGGAGGTGACTTGGTACGAGGAGGGACTCTCCATCCTTGAGAACACCCACCTTAGTACATACCTTTTCCATTTTTCAACGTGTTGGTTTCTTCCTTTAGCTCGATTCTAAGGTTGTCATCCTTTTTCTAGAGCTGGGTGGAAAGGTGGAGTCACCGAAGGAGGACTTGGCAACAATCGAGGTGACGATTGGCCGGAATGCGGATGCACTGGCCAAGTCCCTTGAAGAGCGACATGCTCTCGAGGGAGAACTTGACCAGATGCGCAATGTTGCCTAGCTCATTGTCTCGGAGGTCTTCGGGTCAGTGCCAAGTACTGGTGCGCCCGCCATCCGGCTGGTGAAGGTTCCAGATGAGGTTTGGACCCTCATCACTGAGGGGCTATTCTATGGGACGTTGAGGGTGCTGACTTCGATGGCGACGTACCACCTAGACCTAGACTTCACCACCATCTGCAGCGGGTATACCGACGGCTGGAGCACGGAGGACATCCACTCACTTAGGGAGAGCTTGCTGCCACACACAAAGTTAGTGGCAGAGCAAGTCTCTGCATAGTGGATGATGGATGCTTGCCATGCAGACATGGCCGCTGGCACGCATCAGGAGGATGTCACCTAGTCTATGGATGGTGTGGAGCCTAGGTCAGAAGCAGACGTCGCCCTGCCTTCGACCGAGCCAAACGTTGCCCAGTCAGAGGACGAGCAACCCCTACCCTCACTAGTCTAGCCCGTAGTCGATGTCGCTAAGGAGCCATAGTAGAAGTTTTTAGAGTAGAAATACTTTAGCAAATGTAAAAGATAATATCATGGGGAAGCCCCCTGTGTAAAATGTTTTTTTGTGATGGAACTACATTGTTCGGGGAAGCTTGTCCCGTTCATTCCTTATTTTTACCTTAGCATAACTTTGTTTTTTATTCTTTCTTTTTCATACCTGCCAGTTCGCACTGTAGGCTGCTTCTTTGCCTTTTCCTTCCTTTGGCCCACCGGCTTGTCGTAGAAGGCGCTTGAGGAGCTCATAGTCCTTGTAGAGGTGTTTGATGGGGTGGGTGTGGTTTGTCACAGAACTGACCAATTTATAAGAGTACAAGTACAATGGCAGCCTGCAAGCGGTCGTACTATCATACTTGAACCCATATAAACCCGGTAGTCCGTTGAGTACCACGACGGGTCTTGATAAACGATTTACAACAACCAAGATCGTCCATGATTCAACATATATGTCACATATTACATAAAGTTCATAGATACATTTTCATCATCAGAGTATGAAACAAAGTTATTACAAACCAAGTTTGATAGATAAAACCAGAAGCAAATTAAGTTTGAAAGTAGCATTTGCCAACATAGTTTAATACAGTGCCAACATACAATCACAGTCCACAAAAGCATGTAGAAGGATTAAATAAGAAGCCTGCCCAAGGCTTACTCCTCATCCACAGTGGGACAGAAGCAACTCTTGCAATAACCATGATAAATAGTGCCATCTACAATGATGGGAAATAAAACCCTGAGTACAAGAAGGTACTCAGCTAGACTTACCCGTCATAAACCAGAAATAAAATGACTTCAAGGATTATGCAAGGCTATATAGTGGAGATAGCTTGACAATATTTTGCATAGAAAGCGATTAACTTAATTGTGAAATTATAATTCCATTATCAAGTTATTTATGTCTATCCATCTCTAAATTAGCAACTATCCTGTGCCAAACATGTGGTATATCATTTTAAGAGCATACAATAGTAACCATAGCAGGTATTGTAATTCCATGTTTATTCGAACCATCATATTCTATAGTACAGTTACTACGATATTGGGGCTAGCCAAGTTTCTCACTATCCAGGAGAGATGGCGATTCGAATCGATTTCAACCAGCTAGGAATTTATTCCTAACACAAACCTAGGCAGACCAGATCAATAATCACCTTAGGTCACCTTTGGTATAATTCAAGTACACATTTTATGGGTTCACCCAGCGCCGCACAATTAGGGACAACCAAATGCCAGGACGTTCAGGCCTAGCCTACCCTTGGGCTTAGTCTGGCTCCCCGCACATCCTTACTACTATCCAGAGTGCACACTCTTATAGAGCAGGGCCTAGCCTGAGTTGAGCTACTCGACTTCGCAGTCGGAACGAGTTATCCAGCCAGCTAAGTGATAGGCATGCGTTCAATCTTGTCAAAAGTGCCAATAATGGTACGGTCCTTAATCGGCACAGATAGAATCACATGAGTCAACCTACCATAGACTCCGTCTAGCCTCGATTTTCATAATTCCATGGTTCTTTTCCACGATAGCAAATATAGCCAACCGTGCTTCGGTATCCACCTATATCTCGCAGGTGACAAGAAATCACCCGACTTCTACCGGTCTAAGCATATACTCGATCCTGGACAAGGTAGTATTTCTAGACAAGGAATTTATATGCATCAAGTGGTTCCAATCAACTCTTATAACCTAATGCATCAATCATAAGGACTTGAGTAATATTTTGTAAAATACTGGGAGACTTAGAATGCTCTGGGCTTACCTTTTAGAAAGGAAGTGGGGCGGTGGTCAGGGCACTCTAGAAGCTCTTCTGGGCTCTGCTCCTCACCTTTGGGAGCTGCGGCTTGAGGAATCTCCTGCTGGTCCCCTTCATCTCCTTTGTTGAACTTTAGCAACGTTATCTCCTCCGTCGATCCTAGATGTATGAGTATGGTATAAGATATTGCGAATGCATACATGTTGACAAGTATAGTATGGTGATACATGATGAATGGATTCTTGTAAGCATTCTTAACAACATGGTGTTAAAGTAATAATAAGTGCATCACATTTTACTGAGTATGTGCATATCTCTTCTTGATTATTTAATCAACTACTTCAACAATGCATTTACTATACCACAAAACAACAGCTACTTGTTTTACTCATAACTGAAGTTTTACTTATCCAAATGTGGTGATCTTGGATTTTCTGGAAAGCCTATAAAATTATCTACAACTTTCCTTTAATACTCATTGTGATTCAAGAGTTATGTAGGGCAAACAAATCATTCAATCAAATCTGTCCAGAAAGTAAACCCTTCGGACAACAAACTTGTAACAGCTAGAACTCAAAAACCCTAAGTCCTATGACTGTGAAAATTTAACACAAGGTAGATTAGTAAGTTATCTATAACTTTATTATTAACAAGTTTTACAGCAGAGACCATTATCCATACAAAACCATCCACACAATCAAAACTATACATGCAGTCTTGTATTTGAATGATAAAGCGATAATTAGTTATTTGTACACCATCAATGGCTTCTAAGCCTTACCATTGACATCAACAGTTACTATGCATCGTAAGAACAATAGAAAACATTATGCTTAATCACAATCTAATTATTTAAATGCCTTTATTAATGTAATTAAATAATTAGGGTAAATAATAAACATATACTAAAGGTGCATCATAAATTCTCAAACATTTACAGTGGCTTACTAGTGCTACCAATAGACTACTGTAAAAGTTTCATGCCATTTTACGAAGTAAAACATCCTATGCAAAAATGACAAGGCATAAAGGCTTAAAATAGCATAAATAGGAAACCCTAGTGAAAAGTGTCAAGCAATAAATTTTATATTTTTCTTAGCATCCATATGGTACTAGGACAACCTCCAATAAATTTCATGAGGATTGGATTCATAAATAATTTATAAAAATTCACACAAGGACCACCTAATTATAAAAGGAAAATCTATAACTAAAAATCTATTCATACACTGACCCTCAAATTTTTACCAGAGCTTATACTTGTCAAGAACAGCTCGCCACATAAATTTCATAATTTTTGGAGCATAGGAACTCTAGATATAAATTAAACAAGTTTACATACATTTAAAAACACATTTCAAGTTTCATTTTAAATCTTCTACAAAATCTACTACAAATGCTAATATAATATTTTTCATAAATACTACACTTCCTAAGAAACACTACAAAATTTGGTTCACAAATTTTGGATCTCTATAGCTCAACTTATAAATTTTCAAAGTTGCACACAAAAACAGAAACAAATGAACTAGCCTACTGCACTACAGTCGCTGACAGGCGGGACCCGCTGTTAGTTGACCCCACACGTCAGTGAAACAAAAACAGGGCACGGCGCTGCATCGATGTGGTTCGGCCACAACTCATCACCGGTGAGTCCTCCGGTGGAGGCAAGTGGACCTACATGATCTACAGAGCAAACCATGCCGGGTAACCTAGGTGGTGGCAGTGTAGGTGTGGCAGAGCATGCTCGTCGCCGGTTATGGTGGCACAACGATGCTGCTCTGCGGTGCGCCGGCCATCACCGGCCATGGCGAAGCCAGGCGAGGTGCACAACAGCCTCATGGTGACCTAGTGACGCTATTTCAACTACATAAGCCTGGTGAAAAGCTCCGACGAGGTCCGGCCACGGCGTGGTGGCACGGAGGTGAGAACGCGGCGGCGCGGGTCGCCGTGTTCCGCGCCGACGAGACCACTATCGGTGGTAACACCATAACATGAGCTAACATCCATCCTAACCAAGCCCTAATGCCAATAACCAGAAGAAAAGCGCGTGCGAGCCGAGCGGTGGCGAGTTCACCGTGGAGGCGGCCATGGCGGTCGAGAGTTCTAGCGAGGGGGGAAAAGGCGAATATGTCCTCACCGAAGCTCTATTGACGCAGCCAATACGTCAAGGCGGTGGAGGTGGACGTGGCGCAGCTATGGGCGAGATGGAGACGGTGATGGTGCGGTGGAGCGCACGTGAGGCGACGGTGGAGGCGAGGCTGCGCTGCTGCAAATGGCAAAGGAGGAGGCAGAGAATTGAAAATGTGAGCGTGAGGATGGAGCAGTGAGTGCGGGGCGCGATATAGTGCGCTCTGCCTTGACATGGCTGCGCTGGGCAGGACGCCGATGACGCGCAACCTCCACCAGCTCCATGCGGCATTCATGCGCTGGCGACGGTCAGCCACTATTGGTCATCATCAGAGGTGAGTGATCTGGTCTGATAGCGTGAATTGATAGAGCTCGATCTCCTAAACCGTGAGGAATTAGCGCCAACGATCTAAACCAAACTTATAGCCCTATGTACCAGCTTGAATTCTTATTTAAGGATCAAGGCCTAATTCTAAATGGTTAGTGAGTAAATTCATCTCAAAGTGGAGCCTGTCAGACTGTCAGTGCAAGAAGACTTAGAAAAATTTGCTAAGTGTTTAAAACAGTGGAAAACTGATTTTTGTGAGCCAATTTCAAGCATGTTAGGAGCTAAACTAATCTATGACCAAAAAATAAAAGTTGTTTCTCTTTCAAATACTACAACTTTGCTTTAGTGACCACCTCCATGCAAGGTCTCTATCATATGGTTCAAACTTGGTCAAACACATTACATTCATAAGATGACTTATACATTAACTCTGATTTAGTGACCACTTTAGCCCTAACCATGAATACCAAAGTTGTTCATAATGATCTTCTAAACATGTTTAAGCTATTTGTAAGGTCACACACTCATTTCATGCATTGGTTACACATAGAGATGTCCAGGTTCACATGCATAACATCATTTAAGTATTTGATTAGACAAAATGATCTTCATGAACATTGTTCCACTAGTTATCATAAGTGTAGCTAATATATTTTAGTGTCTCACATCCATCATTTACATGTATTCCCTCATGATCACATGCATAATTACAAAGAAACATAAAATAACAAGCAATATTGCATGTTTCAATCACATGTTTCAATTGTAAAAGCTCAAATATGAATGCTTAATGCTCATGCTCATGCAATGCAAGTCAATTTATGCAAGGCTAACACCTAGGGTGTTACATGGTTGGTGCACGGGCTCTCTAAGAGCTCATTGAAGTGGTCCAGAAGGCCCTGCTAGGGCTGCTTGCCCGTGTGATCAGCCGTGGTGACCAACGCGGAGTTGGCTAGTCGGCGATGATCTTTTTTGTTCTTTTTGCCCCTCTACGTGGAGGGACCCTCATCCTATCCTTGTGCTTGGCCTTGCCTTTGTTCCAGCCTCCATTGAAGCACTGCGAGAATGGTGCTTTCTGGATGCGTCGGCCAAAGGCCTGTGGTCCTGGGCCATCTAGCCTGGGACTCCGGTCGTCCGGTTAGCGACCACGCCTAGGGTGTGTTTCACCACTCCTCATGATGGTCTAGCCAGGGTCTATGTCACCTATCATCACTACTGCTCGATGGACGCCATCATCTTACTAGGACCGACGCCGGTTGCCGATGACGATGCGAGCGTCTTGGTTCGGCTCGAGCCTCTCACGTGCAGGCGATCGGTCTAGAGCGGGTGCAAGGTCGGGCCGGCCCATGAGTTGGTGTCATGATGCAAAGCTCTCTGCATATTGAATGGCAGCGGTTTCAACTAGTGCCTAGAGGTTCTGGTGGATCGCCTATTCCTAGGGGTCATTCGGCTTGGGAAGGCCATGTAGAAGCATTGCTGCTGCGGCGATGTTCTGGCTAGCCCAAGCAAACTGCGGGGGATCATTCCCCCCATCCATGATGTTGTGCTAGACCTAGCGAGCGCCGCTCATCGGGTTATGTGCACGGGGCGTAGTGTGGTGCGCCAAGCGTGCCGGTGCAGGTGGCGGCTGGTTCTGTCGCCGTTGTCGTAGCTCCTCGCCATGCTCTCGTGTGAGCACGAGGGTCCCCGCATGAGGATCTAGAGGGGTGTGAGTCTGTAAGGACTCCACTACCACCGGTGGCTATCCTAGAGCATCCGCCATAGCGCACTCCTAGGACAGATGGTGACTAGGTGCCACGTCGCCGATATTGGAGCCATCACTCTCAACATCATCATCCATGAGGTCAAGGAAACAGGTGGGAGCATAGCTCACCATCCCCATGAATTCGGACGTGAGAGGGGGTGGCGCTAGCATCCTTCGGAGCCTCTGGGCGTATGCATCCATGGGGAATGCGAGGCCATATGGGAACCGGTCGCATGGTGGTCGTGGTAGGTACAGCGGGGTCCCTCTAGATAATCAGCGAAAGAGAGTAAATAGCGAGTAAATAATAGTATGTATATTACTCATAGTGGGGTTTGAGTAGGGCGTTTGCTCAGAATGAAGTGTGGGTGCCTCGTCGTTGAAGTCGTTGGGTGTCCCAGAGCTGATGGAGGGTGCCCCTCCAATGGGCACCGGGATGGTTGCCTCCTCACGGAGGTGTAGTATGCCGAGCCAGTCGGTGATGAAGTCTAGGCTTCTGTAGAGGAAGGCCTAGGATGGCTTGAAGATGGGTGGAATCCACATCCCAACAAGTGGGAGTGCACGAAGCTCCAGCGAGCCAAAGCGAGTCATATCGCTTGAGCCCGCCATGGAGAAGGTGGTGGAAAATTGGGCCATCCGATGACCAAAAAGTGTGAATGTATAGCGTCTTCCCCATGGACGGCGCCAACTATCGGTGCAGAAAGTGACCAACACATAAATATTTATAGTTTTGTTGTACGTTGTGATCGAAGGTGGCCTAGCACTCAATGACACAGGGTTTATACTGGTTTAGGCAACTTGCCCTACATCTAGTTTGAGTCGGTCGATGACTTTATTCCTGATCCTAGGTGCTCGAAGTTTGCTGTGGGGTTACAAACGAAAGGGAGAAAGATAGGGGGTACAAGAGGTCCGGTCAGACTCTAGTCTGAAGGGCTGAGAGTGACGGGAGCTCCATTACGTGCTAAGTTTTTTAGCCGTTGCTCAAGGTTTGAACCTAGTGGTTCTGCTATTGCGTGTTAGTGAACTGATTGATCTCTTTTTGGGAGAAAGTGCATCCCCTTTTATAGATGAAGGGGATGGTCTTACAAGAGAGAGAGAGTATGTATGCTAAGTCATGTTGCTACGCCGTCTGGTACAAGATGATTGTAGGCGCCCATAATACTGTTTATGTCAGATGCATGAGGGAGGTTGCATCGTCTTCTTCTGGTATGGTAGACATCGGTGCCTGTCATACTATTGATGCCGAGAGTCACGTAGGGGGTTTTACCATGTTTGCCTGGTACGGTAAATGCCAGCGCCCACAACACTATTGATGCCTAGAGGCATGTGTAGGGAGCCTTATCGTGTTTGTCTGGTATGGGAGTTGATGGTGCCCACAACACTATAGGGAAAATATCGGCACCAACAACACTATTTGGGAAGGTCATAGGGTACTATCCTACAGGTGTACAGGGTATGGTCCTTGGTATTGTGGTTGACTTGAGTGCCCTACCTTACTTTCTCTGTCTGTTTTCTAGCCCTTACCGAGCGGGTGTCCTCGGTCGGTTGGTCCTAGTCAGCTTTGATTGCAGCAGTTGGAGAAGAGCTATGAGCAGAGATTTGGTGCATCCCTGGTTGAGGACGTGGGTTGGAGTTAGAAGTGGTGTTTGGCCAGGCCTTCTGGTCGGAGAGGCAGGCCAGAGTCGGAAGCGGGGGTTGTTCCTCCTTTGTGAGGCCTTCTGGTCAGAGAGGCGGGCCAAAGTCAGAAGCAAGCGCCATTCCTCCTTGGTCAGGCCTTTCGGTCAGAGATGAGATTGTCCTTCTGGCCTATCGTTTAGGTGTTTGGGCCGGCCCATGAGTTGTGTGTTGTTCGTAACGTTATCTGCTGGGCCGAGCCTTTGTTAGGAAGCTAGTTCATGACGGACCTTGGGTTTATGAACCTGATAGTACGTACTGAAGTGAGCATTCTCAAGGATGGAGAGTCCCTCCTTCTGCCAAGTCACCTGCTCGCACAGCCAGGCGTTCACCTCCTCCGTTCCCATCACCCGGCCCTAAAGCGCGAGCACTTCCTGGTCTGCCTCTGACTTGGCCTTTCGCTCCTACTCCAAGGCATTCCGCTCTGTCTCTAGGGTCTCTAGGGA
This sequence comes from Miscanthus floridulus, assembly GCF_019320115.1. Classification (NCBI taxonomy): domain Eukaryota; kingdom Viridiplantae; phylum Streptophyta; class Magnoliopsida; order Poales; family Poaceae; genus Miscanthus; species Miscanthus floridulus. The sequence goes on along the minus strand of NC_089591.1, from coordinate 55,672,943 downwards.
TCTCTAGAGCACCACCTCGGTGTCTGCCAGGGACTTCTACAGCGCTGCCTCAGTCTCCGCCTAGCGAGCCTTCGCCACCTTAAGCCCCCGCTCAGCGGCCGTCGCTCGCTCCGCCACAAGTAGCTCCACCGCCCATGCCTCGTTCATCTCTACCGCCCGGTCTTGGGACTCACGGCAGGCGAACTCCAGCTCATGATTGAGCTCGGCCATCTGGGCGTGCTCCTCCCGGAGAAAAAGGGACTTGCGACACGACATCCCCTCCAAGCCCTATAAAGCAAGGAGCTAACACACTGAAGCAACCAGTAAGGAACCAAGGAATCAAGGACAAATCACAAAGGACTTAGCTCTACGACATGGGGCAGGTCAACCGTAACCGTCCGATGGAATGACTTGACCCGCTCCAAGACCTCCTCAAGCCTTGCCCTAGTTTGGCCAAGATCGGACTCCATCGACACTCCGCTCTCCATTAGGAAGTGCTAGAGTGCCACCTCCTTGTCATTGCGGAGGACGAACCGAGCCTTCCTTAGGTCATCGGGGTAGGGCCACACTAGATTATGGGTCACCCTGAATCCGCTGGAAGGCCTAGCTGATGATTCGACCACTGCCAGCTCCCGCAACAGCACCGATGGCTCCACCTCATCACCTGCTTCACCGTCAGATGGGATCTCCACCACCTCAACTTCATGGACCCCCGGTAGATATTCCAGTTCCATCCTGGCCGCATTTCCCGACGCCTTTGGCTCCGACCAGGAGGGTGAGCCATATAGCCCTTTGCCCAGTGAGGTAGGGAGCCCAGTCTCCTTCTCCTCTTCTGCCACAGCCGGTGGAGGAGGGGCCACAAGGGTTACCTCCAACATGGCCTCCGCCATCACCACCAGGATCTCCATCAATGCCGACACCACCGTTGCCTCCGTACTACCAAACGACCCAAGGGGCACCGCCCCTAGAAGGGAAGGACCCACCGCCGCCACCCTGCTCTCCCCATCGCTCACCATGGCGCACTGCAAAGTGGGCCTCCAATCCTCCCGCACGGGAGTTGGGGCGATGCTCAGCCCTGTCAACATCCAGCCACTATCAAAAAAGTACAAGTCAGTCACACTCTAGAAAACTCAACAACAAGATCGAAAAGAAACAAAGAAATACATACCGGGATGTAAGCGGTACGACGCTGAAGCCCTGACCCGATGTTAATGGACCCACCGGACAAAGACCGCTCCTGGGTCTTGACCCACGCCCCCTCACTTCAACCGGGGGGAGTCGACCCAACTGGCTCCTGCTCAGCCCGTGAGTCACCATGACCTTTGGCTTGGGGCACACCGACAGGGGCAGCTGGTGGGACATCCTCCCATCATGGGTCATGCGTTGGCGCTAGCCCTGATGATGCGCGGGTGCGAGCCCACTCCTCTAACTGCCTAGCTTGCTCCGTCGTGCCTGGAGCAGGTGGGGACAAGGCCGGTGACGCCTTAGAAGGGCATGGTGACTGCATCCGCTTTGCCTCCCATTCACCGATGGCGTCCACGGTCACAGCACGCTTCCTCGGCACAGAAACATCACCACGCCTCTCTGCCTCCTGCTCGCCGCCAGCATGTGTGGCCGTAGGATCGCAATGCTCCGCCAAGGTCGCAATGACCTCCTAGCTTTCCTCCTCCTCGGAGAAGATCATGTCATCTCCCACCTCTGTGGGGTCCTCCGACTCGAGCTCTGACTCAATGTCGCTCCTATTTTCCCTAGGCTGCACATGTCGGGCTATCTCCTTCTCCTTCACATGCTTCCGCCAAGCCTCCTTGGCTTTCTTCTTCTTCCACTCAACCGTCGCCTCTTTCTAGGCTGCCTACCGGGTCGCGCCCTCCAGCCCCTTCGGAAGGTGCGGTCGGAACTTGTAAACTCCAAGTCCCTACGGAATAGGTGACTCAAACTCAAAAAATAGGAGAGCAAAGGGGAAAAGAACATGGAGTAAAGAGAGGGGAGCATACCAGTTTAGACACCGTCGTGGCATTGAGAGGTCTAGGCTTTCCATCGAGGGTCTCTTTGGGCTTCAGCTGCAGCACCCGGTCAACATGACTCTAGACCTTGTCATTCGGCAGCTCCTCTGGCGATGTGTGGTCGGGGTCCGTCGGGCCACCGTACTTCCACATTGCCCGTGTCCTCTCCACTGGCGGAGCAACCCAACAGTGGAAGAGGGTGTGGAACACCCGCACCCCCATCAAGGCCGCGCCGCACGAGCTTCTAGAGCTCCACCTCAATAATCTCCACCTTCTTCTTCTGTCGGCTGGTGAGGCCCCACGACCAGCTTTCTTGCCTCTCCGGCCTCCCAATGGTGAAAGGTGGGAACGATGCCTCCGCCAGGTTCCTCGTGCCACCCCGATTAGAATCGCAGGGGGTGTACATGGGGTACAAGCCCAACACGCTCGGTTTCTTCTGTAGCATGAATCCCCCACCAATGAAATCATGAGCATCTTCCCCTCTGACAAAGCTCGCCCAGAAAACATCCACCGAAAGAAGTCCACATGCGGCTCCATCCCAAGGAAGGCCTCACACACGGTAACGAAGCCGGCGATATGCAGCACCCCAGTCGGATTGAGGTGCTACAGCTTCAGGCCCCACTCATTGAGTAGCTCGCACAGGAACCAATGCACGGGGTATCCTAACCTAGGCTCATGGAAGGCGAGGAAGGAAACAACCTTGCCGGCCCAAGGTTGCGGGAAATCCTCCCTTCCAGGAGCCCTCCAGTGCACCACCTCCTTCGGCGGCAGAAACCCCTTCTTGGCGAAGGCAACCAACACCAACTCCCTCATGACAAATGACCTTCAGCTCGACATTTCGCTCTAGGTTCGTGAATGGATCTGTGTGTTTTCTCCTCTTCCTCGCTCTCCCCTTTTCTCTCCTAGGAACCGCCGCAGTACTCAGATGCTCTTGGCAAGAAGGAAGAAAGAGAAGAGATGGCAGATGAGGAATGGGTGAAGGAACACGACGAAAGCCCTCTCCCTTACCTTACTTAAAGAAAGAGGCACACCAGTTAGGAAAGGTGCGGCGATCGGAGAAAGGCAAAATGACGAGGGTGAAAAATCCTCTCTCTTCCCCCATTCAATGCAGATGGGATACGATGGGATGTACCCTGACCGATGGGACACACCCTGCCCAATGAAATGATGCCTGGTCAGATAGGACGTGGCCTAGGTATGGCCCATCACTACCGCAGGACTGGGCACAAGAAACAAAGCACCACCACCCACAGGCGGCCCTCCGCCTTCCCAGGCAGGACATGGAAAGGCCCAACTATGGGATCTCCGCCCAGGAGAGACCATCAGGCTTCCTGAGTCAATTGGATGGCTCAGGAAAATGCCAAGGGACAGGTAAGGAGCAAAGGGACGCCCCATGTGGGCCATGTCGACTCCATCATAAACGACGAGCGTGGATCCTGGTCGGACATTTTCGATTAGAGCTCTTCAAACCCCATCACTCGAGTCATCAAGGTAACGTTACCAACCCCACAATTTCTTTATATAAACATTCATTCATCCATGTACGCATTCATTTATTCCATACATCCAAAGCATTGCATATGCAGTCAAATGCTTCACAACGCTCCATGTTGCGTCATGAAGCGGCAGTTGCCTCATTCAACATGAGCAACGACCGACCGGGGTTTGAAGGCTGGCCCACGAAGGGCTTGAGGCCGCCTTGCATCAAATAGAGTCAGGGGAGAAAACACAGATGAGCCCCAAGCAGCCCTCACCCAGTCTGCCCCAAAGCAGACAGGGTCATCTCAACCTTCTCGTTAGATCCTAACCTCGCTAAACCCATAGAATCTCCATCGAGGGGAGGCCAGCGGGCCACCCAGGTCGGTCTTCGGAATGATCCAGGCATCTGCAGGGTTGCAGATTAAGGAGCAGTGGAGTACCACATAAGGGCTATGCTGACCTCATCATGAACGATGGACCCGGACTTCACTCGAACGTACCCGTTAGCGAGCTCACTGAGCGCATCACTCGAACCATCAAGGCAAGTGATGTTAGCTCAGCCCCTCTGATTGTGAGAAACTGCAGACTGGGTAACGCACAGAACTCAACTGACCCCTACCAAGCCCAACGGGGCTCAGGGGCCCAAGACACCCAAAACGCCTCGGCTGCGCTTAGGTCTACGACTCCGACTCACCCGATCCCCCGGCGTGCCCAAACGCCTGGATCCGTGACTCCGACTCGCTCGATCCCTCGGTGCGCCCGACGTCTGGATCCACGAGTCTGTCTCGTCTGATCCCACGGCGCACCCGATGCCTAGATCCACGACTCCGACTCGCCTGTTTCCTCGACGTGCCCAACACCTGGATCCATGACTTTGACTCATCTAACCCCCCGGCACGCCCGACGCCCTGATCTGTGAGTCTGTCTCATCCGATCCCTCGGCGCACCCGACATCTGTATTCGTGACTCCAATGTCTCGCTCGATCCCTCGACCGCGACCAAACACCTAGGACCATGCTCCCAGAAACGACAGGTCAAAAACCAAAAAAAGAAAAACTACGTCCACTAACCAAAACCCCCAAGCGATTCTGCCTGAATCACCCGGGGGCTTGGGGGCTACACCCGCGGGTGCGCTCGCGCGCACCCGCTGACGAAACAAAAACTTCCCCCACCGGCAAACTTGAAAAAAACCCAGATGATTCTACCTGAACCGCCCGGAGGCTCGGGGGCTACACCCGCAGGTGCGCTCGCGTGCACCCGCCGTCAAGACAAAAATCTCCCAGACGACTCTACCGAATCGTCCAGGGGCTCAGGGGCTCCTATCGGGTTCATAAACCCGGGGTCCCTCATGAACCAGGTTACCAACAAAAGCCCAGCCCAGCAGAAAACGTTGCAAACGACGCGCAACTCCTGGGCTGGCCCAAAAACCTAAACGACTAGCCGAAAGGGCGATCCAAATCTCCAACCGGAAGGCCTGGTCGACGAGGAACGACGCCCGCTTCCAACTCCGCCCCGTCTCTCCGACTAGAAGAAGAACAATGCTCGCTTCCGACTCTAGCCTGTCTCTGGACGCCCTCTTCGACCGACAGACCAGGCCAAACACCACTTTCGACTCTAACCCGCGTCTCCGACCGAAGATACGTCGAACCCCCTGCTCACAGCTCTTCTCCAACTGGCGCAATCAGAGCCGACTGGGACCAACCGACCGGGGACGCCCGCTCGGTAAGGACCAGGAAGCGAACAGAGAAAGTAAGGCTGGGCACTCAAGTTAAACCGTAATACCATGGACCGTACCCTATACACCTACAGGACAGTACCCTACGACTTTCCCAAACAGTGTTGTAGGCGTCAAAAATTTTCCTACAGTATTATGGCGCGCCATGAACTCCCATACCAGACAAACACGGTAAATGCTCCCCCTACATGCCTCTGGACATCAGCAGTGTTGTGGGCGCAGACATTTACCATACCAGGCAAGCACATTAAAACTCCTTGCATGCCTTTGAGCATCAATAGTATAGCAGGCACTGACATCTGCCATACCAGAAGAAGACGACGCAACCTTCCACCTACATCTGACATTAACAGTGTTATGGGCGCCTACAATCATCTTGTACCCGACGGCGTGGGTAACAAGACTTAGCATACGTACACTCTCTCTCTTGTAAGGTCGTCCTCTTCATCTATAAAAGGGGATACGCTCTCTCCCAATAGATAGATCGATCAGGACACAACAACTTGAACAACAAACACAACAGAGAACCACTAGGTTCAAACTTCGAGCACACGCTCAAACACTTAGCACATAGCGGAGCTCCCGTCACTCTCGGTCCTTCAGACCAGAGTTCGATCGGACCTCTTGTACCCTACATCTTTCTCTTTTCCGTTTGTAACCTCACAGCAAACTTCGAGCACCTGGACTCAGGAATAAAGTCACCGACTGACTCCAACTGGACATAAGGCACGTTGCCTGAACCAGTATAAATCAGATATCATTGAATGCTAAGTCACCTTAGATCACAACGTAATTATAAATATATACGTGTTGATTGCGGGTGATGTTGCATGAAGTCGTGTAGTTTATATGCGGCGTGGAGCTCCGAGCTCGTGCAGCTGACACGGCCAGGAGACTGCATCGGATATAACATCTTGGGAGTTGAGAGCGTGGCGTTAAATTCAGCATCCTTTGATTTGCGACACTGAGATGTGTGTCTCTGCTGCCATTCAATTGTTTTTTCTCGTCTGATTTAATTTCTTGCTGCTCCAATTGATCTTTAACATAAATAAGTTTGGTTTTGTGCTCCAATCTGATGTTTGATGTATCTAGTATGATGCTATGAGCACCGATTTGGCGATTTCAGGTTCAATTCGAAAATAGAGGCCAACGCAGCGCTAATTTTGTCTACCCAAGCTCATGAAAAATGATACAGTCTCCAAACAACAGTTTTTTTTTTTTTCCCAATGAGAAGCATCCTCCTATATTCTAAGGTTTTCTTTTGTGTACAACAAAATACATGTGCAATTACATTTACAAGGGAAAAATGATACAGAGCGTCCCTTAGTATCGATCGACTCCGATTTACAATCTTTTTTTTGAATCCTCCGATTTACAAATTAAAACCGCCACACATGCATCAAATCAATGGCACGGAGTCGACGTGCCGGGCATCGCCTTATCTTGGGTAATTAATTACACAGATATATACCGGCGGTGGGTCGGGCACGCCGCACGCAGCCGCCAGCAGGCCGCACGCACTTGATCAGCACTGGAGGCCCAGCGGGCCTTCGACGCACAGCTGCGAGAAGAGGCCGGCCGCAGCCTGCCGCGGACGATGATCTGGTAGAACATGTCGCTGGCGCTACCCGTTGTGGTCGTTGTCGTTGATAGCTCGCTGTAGGGCACGCGAAGGTCTTCAACGCCCCGCAGCACCGCTCCGCCGACGGCACCGGCCGGTCCCTGCAGCTGCCGGCCCACCGCGGCTGATCCCGCGCGCGTGGTCGAACCGCACGGGACACACCCCTGCCACCATCGCAATCCGCACGCGCCGACCATCGTCGACGCGCGTGGCTCAGATCAATTTGGCTCCATTGGCACACGTGGACGCGGAAGAATCAAGCTGCGTTTGGTTTAGAGACACGTACCGTTGCCTTCAACAGCGCCCAGCTTGCGCGATGGGCGTTGTCTTCGCTATGTTATCGGATCACTCAAGAGCGCCCACTGAAGGCGAGAATCAGAGAAAAAAAAAAGGGAGCGACAAGTCAGCTCACGCACTAGGCTCAAAATGGGTTAATTTCCACGGTGAGCAACAGTACTTGAGATAAACTTGGGGGTTGGTTTCCTCCGGGGCGGCGGACCCGACGACGAACCATGGACGACAACAATGCGACGACGACGCCGATGCAGCAGAAGAGGATGGCGGCAGAGCCGGTGGGACGACCCATCTCGCTCGGATCTCCTGGATCTTCCGCCACGAGCCGCAGAAATGGGTTAGATTTCTCTGCTCCTTTTGCGGGGGGAGCAGAAGATGATCGAGGAGAAATTGGAGCGGCGGTGGATAGCGAGACGCCGACCACCACCCGCCTGCAAATTGGCGAAGAGATGGTACTTGTTGAGGACCCTGCCTTTTATAGCAGGTTCACGACGATATGCATGGCGAGCTGACCATACGCGCGTGTGGTTTGAGCCTGTGTGGACCTCCTTATTTCGAGAGAGCATGGGCCGGGATAGCGTTGAGCAAATTATTGGAAGGCTTGTCTTGCAGCAAGACCGGGTCAAACTGGTTGTTCTCAAGGGTTCTAATGTAGGAAATGGCTCAACTTAGCAGTTGCGTTCTTCGATTAGAAGAAGAAGAAGAAAGCACACGAACGGCAAAGAAGAACTACTAGAGCAGCTAGCTCCTTCATGTTTTAGCTGAGTTATAAAAAGGATACTAACTAGATGATACATCCTGACCAATGTGGAGAATGTGGAGAATCCACAAAGATTAAAGCACTTAAGCCTACCACGTCACGTGAGATACTCCGTGACAATCAAATTCATTTGAGGCATAGTGTACGTTTTTGTTTTTTTTAACAAGCTTCTGTTCAAAAATTTCGTAAGTATTCTATACAAATCTGTCGTATACTATACATTATATTCTGATCCTACAAATCTTGTCATCAGTCCGGTTTTTCAAACTGTCCACAAGAAAGTAAACCTGGTGAACAAATTATTTTGTCGCCTACAATGCAAAATGACTCCGTCCATAGGAGCACCGGGTGCATAAAGAGGAAAAATTGATGCATACATGCACAAGCTCGACACTTGGGGTCCAATTTGAGTTGCACAAGCTCGACTCTTGTCCCTCTTGAGCTCACTTAGGCCCAGTTAGATTCTGTCCAATTAAAAAGGTGAACTGTTGTAACATATATATGAAAATATATGCAACGTATGTGTGAAAACGATTGCAACATACGTCTGGAAACAGATGAAACATTTTAAACAAATGCTTGCAATATGCCTCTAAAACACTTGCAACATATACAACATCCCCCGATCTACTTTTGCAACATCCATATGAAACAATTGCAACATATATTTGAAATGCCTGAAACACTTAAAACATACATATGCAACATAGAGGAGGAGAAGGCTGGACCGGTAGATCCTGGTCGTCGGGGTCAGAGACGGTGGCGAGAGGCTGCGCGCGAGGACCAGCGCCACCAGTACCGGGCTTGGCTCGGTAGTGACGATGGGGGATGGGAGGCGAGGAGCACCATGGCCGCCAGGGAGGGGGAGCTCGGTCGCCGGGGTGAGAGAGGGCACCGCCGAGGGTGGGGAGGGCACTGCGCGTGGGTTGGGGGAGAGCCGTCCACTCCTTGCAACACCACCCACGCCATCTCCATGGATCTAGATCATTCTCCATGGATCTCGCCAGGGTGGGGGAGATGGCCACCGGATCTGTGGGCGTTAGGGCGCTCCCGGTGGGTGAGGATGCCAGGGTTGGGGGAGGGGCGCCACCGGGGTAGGGGAGGAGGACGCCGGGTGGGTTGGGGCGCCGCTGCCGACCAGGGAGGCAGCCATGGCCGCACGTCGAGGTGTGGCAGGGTGCAAGCGCGGAAGGGATAAGGATGGGGAAAGAGGAAGCGAGGGAAGCGAGAGTTAGCAGAGATGCGAGCGAGCGGTGCCTCACGATGTAGGCGTCTGGGTGCGGGTCACGGGATGGACGCCTATGCCGTAGCATTACCAAAGATTAAAGCACTTAAGCCTACCACGTCACGTGAGATACTCCGTGACAATCAAATTAATTTGAGGCATAGCGTACGCTTTTGTTTTTTTAACAAGCTTCTGTTCAAATTTTGTAAGGATTCAATACAAATCTGTCATATACTATACGGAGTGCATTATATTGTGATCCTATAAATCGCTTATTGACCAGTCCGATTTTCAAACTGTCCACAAGGAAGTAAACCTGGTGAACTAATTATTTTGTCGCGTACAATGCAATGACTCCGTCCATAGGAGCACCAGGTCATAGAGAGATTTTTTTTTTTGATGATACATGCACATGCTCGTCACTTGGGGTCCAATTTGAGTAGCACTAGCTCGACTCTTGTCCAACCTGGTGAACTACAGTAATGGATCGGATAGCACATAGCACGAATCAGCTCTGGCTTGTGCATGATGTCTGTAAATCTGAACTGTTAATCCAGCATTGGTGACACCAGGCAGGCAATTCTTTGCGAGAATCCTACCGTGCATACGAAACCGTAGGACGAATAAAGCCACTACGCTAATCTGCAAGAAGGGTGAGAAATCAGAACAAAAGATTTCGCGTGCTAATCAACCTGATTCCAATTACTAACCATCAGCCCTGCGTGGTATAGACAATCAAACAGATCACTCTGAAGATGCAGAAAAGCGAGAAGATACTAACCATCAGCACTTGCATCGACGTTTGCCGAAGCCAGAATGTGTGCAGACTTCCCTCCCCGTCGGTCATTCTGGTCACTGTAATAACGCAGTGTATTTTCCTTCTCTCGTGCAGTGTTAACTGTGTCAAGAACTCAGGATCAGGGAGTCACAACTCACAAGCTAATTTTGCACTTCCATGTCCGGCCACCCTAGAAACTACTCCCTGCGGCCTGCTTATCCCTCAAAACTTCACGGTGTTTTCCTGAAGACATTAGGCTCACAGCCACTGGCACAAAGAAGCATTATAAACCACAAATATGAAATGACCAAACATACCCTTATTAAATAGTACTATCATGTCATTAGTAGAGCGTCTTTCATTTCAAAATTTGCAACATAGACCAATGTTTTAATACAGTACAGTACGTACTAAGAAATGACAAATATCCCAAAAAATTAATGCTTCTACTTTATGTCTAATTTGCTTTTTTCCCGCTTGGACAAACTTTCTAAAAAAATGATATATACTCCCTCTGTTCAAAATTATAAGTCATTTCAAGAATCTTGGAGAGTCAAAACACCTTAAATTTGACCAAATTATAGAGAAAATTACAAAAATTTATAACATCAAATAGGTTTACTATGAAAATATAATTAATGAAGAATCTAATAATACTTAGTTGGTATCAAAAATATTATTATCTTATCATATAAATTTGTTCAAACTTGAGATCCTTTGACTCTTCAAAATTCTTAAAATGACTTATAATTTAGGATGTAATGTGTCAGAGATATGGGTCAGGGGTACCTGCACCGCCCATATATCTGATTACCACCAAGCTATCGGCCCGGTAACCATCAAGGAGAAGGCCCGCAAGGGCTGATGTTGTCGACCAACGTGGAGATCAAGGCAAACCAAGACAGACGTATCTAGACGATAGCTAGGATCAATCTGTTATAACAAACTAGGAACACAATCTGCTAGCCCGATCGCCCTTTTTGTAACCCTACCTCTCCTGCCTATATAAATAAGGGTAGGGACCTCGGGCACGGGTTCCAACCTTCATCATTCCAATCTTCTCGTAACTAGGAGTAACAACCCCTGTAATTGAGCATACGAATAAAGAGCAGCCGCACCACTGGAGTAGGGATTAGCGTGTACCACGTCCCGAACCAATCTAAATCTCTGTGTCTCGTGTGCTGCTACCATCTGATTCTGTCTATGTGATCACGTTGCTGGATATTACCGAAGCAAAACAATCCGACAGTTGGCGCGTCAGGTAGGGGCCTTTCGCGTTCAAATTTGTTTTTGTGTTTCGAATGGCTATTCTCTGCAGGTCGAGCTAGGACGTGGTCAAGAGGCGATCGAAGAAGGACGACCACGGCGCCGCCACGCCCGTGCGATCGAGAGTTCCACAGCGTGGCAACCTCAAGGCTCGCGCGCCTGCCTTGACGTCATTATCGCCCAATCAGCTCTACCTCGACGGGCTTAGGGACGCGATCACCGCAGGACCGCTCTAGTTAGCACGTCACGTAAGTCGCTACGCAAGTCTACCTTTTCTCAATTCTATCAGAATACCTCCTCAACATCACACGCACGATCTAGTGGTAATCACACCTCCCAGATGATGCACTACTATCCCCATCGTTGGATGCTGCCTTGCCTAGATTCTTTGATAGGCTCAAGAGCACCGCGATGGCACACCCCTGAGAACTCTTCCCGGCACCCGCGACAACCCTAACAGGGCCAGGACACCCTGGATAGAGAAGAGAATTGTGGAACTAACTGGCGAGCATCAAGCGAAGCCAAAAGCTGAGTTATCTGGTAAATCTTGGCTAACGCCATGAACCTTCCATGTCTAGAACCATGGATACCGAGTAGCTCACCTCGCCAAAGATTGTAAGATGCACCGTGCGACGCCGCTATGGTGACTCTCTCATAGAGCACCCCTCGAGGGGACAATCGGCGCATAAGGGACACTCGAAACAAACCCTCAAATCGAGTGATGACCATCCATGCCCATAATGGGACCCAGTTAGATTCGGGACACATGCCTATTGTTCAAGAGGCTGGTGTCGCGAGGTCCCTACGATTAGCGACCTAGCTACCTATGGTTAGAGCACCCGATCACTTTCGATGACAGTGACCAACCCGAACGCTCGCGTCAACATCGGTCGGTTCCCCCTAGTCGTTTTTAGCGCAGTGCTCCAAAACTGTCTGTGCCAACTAAGGTCTTCATGGATGGAGGAAGTGATTTGATTCCAACCTAATATATTAGGACACTTTCAAAAAAACTAAAGATCAGCATAGATAAACTACGCCCACCGAGGGGCCCGATCAACAGGATAGTACCAGGGAGAACAGGTATGTCTCTTGGCATGCATAGATCTACGGGTTATGTTTGGTGAGGCCAGCAAACTTTTGCCAGGAGATACTCTCCTATTGAGGTTGGGATTTTTAGACACATATCACGCCTCCTCAGCATTATCGTGAGTTTGTTAAATTCATGGCTGTGCCTCACTATGCGTACCTAAAGATGAAGATGCCAAGACTAACAGGTATCATCACAATCTCTAAAGATCTTTAAAACGCCTATCAGTGCGATATGCTGGCTATCAAGAATGCGGTCCAAAACTTGGATCCAGCGCAGCGTGAGCTGGACTATGTCCTCATGCAAAGACGGGACTCGGGGGCTCCGACGCCAGCGCCGCCGCATCTCGATGTCCAATCTTTACCTCCCGAAGAAAAGAGGCTGTCACCAGCCTAGTTCACGGCCTCAGAGCCAACCATGGCCCCATCATTCACGCCCGAGGAAGATTCAAGGAAGGTCCGCTTGGAGAAAACTGACCTGAGCAAGACCATGAACATCGGGAGGAGCCTGAACCAGGCACAATAGGACGAACTCATCAAATTCTTGATTGATAGTCAGGACATATTCGCCTAGAAACCCTCAGACATGCCGAGAATCCCAAGGGAAATCACCGAGCATTCCCTGAGAATCCAGGCCGACGCCAAGCCGGTTAAGCAGCACTTAAGAAAGTTTGACGATGAAAGACGTAGGGCTATAGAGGAAGAAATAGCCAAGCTCCTTGATGTGGGCTTCATCAGGGAGGTTCTACATCCAGACTAGCTCGTAAACCCTATCCTGGTGCCCAAGAAAAACAACAAGTGAGGAATGTGTGTTGACTATACTAGCCTTAACAAGGCATGCTCGAAGGATCCTTACCCCTTACCCCATATAGATCAGATCATTGACTCCACATCAGGATCAGAACTACTCTATTTCCTCAACGCTTACTCTAGTTATCATTAGATCCGGATGAAAGAGTCCAACCAACTAGCTACTTCGTTCATCACCCTGATTGGGGTATAATGCTATGTCACCATGCCATTCGGGTTGAAGAACGCAGGGGCTACCTACCAGCGCTGCATGAAGCACTGCCTCCATGAGCAAATCGGCAGAACCACTGAAGCTTACGTCGATGACATCGTTGTGAAATCATCAAGAGCTAGAAACCTTATTCAAGATCTCTTGGAAACCTTTGATAACCTCTGAAAGTTCAAGATCAAGCTCAACTTAGAAAAGTGTACCTTTGGTGTACCATCCGGTAAACTGCTCGGTTACATCATATCGGCTCGCGGGATTGAGACCAATCCCATGAAGGTCAAAGCCATCCTAGATATGGGACCTCCTTGAGCATTAAGAGACGCCTAGAAGTGCACGGGATGTCTGGCTTCCCTAAGCTGGATTATCTCTAAACTAGGCAAGAAGGGACTCCCTCTCTACAAACTCTTACGCAAAAATGTCAAACTGGCGATGGACCTAGAGGCTCAAAAAACTTTCGACGATATCAAGGACTTCCTCACCAAACCCCTGTTCTGGTGGCTCCTCACGAAGAGGAGCCTCTACTCCTGTACGTCGCAGCTACCACCCAGGTGGTCAGCGTGGCTATAGTTGTAGAGAGAAAGAAAGAGGGCCACATTTAGACCATCCAGCGATCGGTATACTTCCTCAGTCAAATACTAGCCAAGAACAAAACTCGCTACCCGCACATCCAAAAGATACACTATGGGGTGTAGTTGATAAAGAAGAAGCTGGTTCACTACTTTGATGTGCACCCGATTACCGTGGTCACCTCCTTTCCGCTAGGGGAGATCATCAACAATCGGGATGTGACTAGACGAATAGCCAAATGGGCCCTAGAACTTAAGGCGTATGACATCACATATGTGCCACGCACGTCCATAAAATCCTAGGCTCTGGTGGACATTGTTGTCAAATGGACAGAAGCACTTGTTGAACTGGCTATAGCCGAACTAGAGTACTGGAGCATGTACTTCGATAGCTCTTTGATGTTACATGGAGTGGGAGTGGGAGTTATCTTGGTCTCCCCTAGCAGGAACCGAATGAGGTACATATTCTGTTTAAATTTCGAGGGTGCTACCAATAACATAGCAGAGTGTGAGGCTATGCTCCATGGGCTGCAAACCGCAGTCACCCTTGGAGTCAGAAGACTTGTTGCCTTAGGAGACTCTGAACTTTGTCATCGGGCAAGTAATGAAAGCCTCAGTGTGCTGCGACCACAAGATGGAAGCCTATTGCGCTGAGGTGAGAAAACTTGAGGCAAAGTTTGACAGACTCGAGCTACGCCACATCCATCAAAAGGACAACGAAGAGGCTAACAGCCTCACCAAAATCAGCTTGACCCGAGACATGCCCCCAGGTGGCGTGTTCCTCGATGAGCTCACAAAACCCTTGGCACGCTTGGAAATTGAAACTCAACCTCTCCCTGAGCTGAGCGTACTCACCATCGCCAAGGCCATAGGCTCCAACCTAGACTGGGCACAGGAACTCATTGACTATATGTGACACGGCATCCTCCCTATCAATAGGGACGAAGCCGATCGAGTATGTAGAGGAGCTAAGTCCTATGTTATGAGGGATGACGAAATCCATCATAAAAGCATGAGCGGAATCTTGCAATGGTGCATACCCACAGAGGACAAGAAAAAACTCTTGCAAGATATACACTTGGGGGCTTGTGGCCACCATGCAACTCCGAACACCTTGGTGGGTAAGAACTTTTCGACAAGGGTTTTATTGGCCTACCATGGTTAAGGACGCGCAACACATCATGAGGACTTGTGAGGGATGCCAGTACTTTGCCAAGCATAAAACACGTCACCTCTCAAGAACTCCAAACGATCCGAATCACATGGCCCTTCGCCGTCTAGGGGACACAACCTTGTCGGGAAACTCCCGCCTACCCCGAGGGGCTTTGACCACTTGTTTGTCATGATCAACAAGTCTCACCAAGTGGATCATGGCCAAGCCCATAGCTATCAGCTAGCTCGAAGGCGACAGTCAAGTTCATCAAGGAAGTCATAAACTAGTATGGGGTCATGAACACGATCATTACTGACAACGGCACCCAATTCACAGGAGCGCATTTGTCAACTTCTATGAAAACAACAGATCAATGTAAGATGGGCCTGCAGTGGCCCACCCCCTAGACTAATTGTCAGGTAGAAAGGGCGAATGGTTGCATCCTCTAAGGTCCTTAAACCCCAAATCTTTAGGAAACTAAAAAAGTTCGAGGGTAGATGGGTCATGGAGCTTCATCCAGTCCTATGGGGGCCTATAAACCACTCCTACTAGGCCGACAGGGTTCACTCTATTCTATCTTATCTATGGCACGGATGTGGTACTACCCGAGGAGATCGGCTATGCCACTCCTCACATCCACGCCTATGATGAGGAAACAGCAGAGGAAGCCATACAGGATTCCCTTAATAGACTCGATGAGCACTACGGAACGACACTCGTCCACTCCACAAGATATCAACAACAACTACGCAAGTACCACAGCAAGCACGTTCGACCACTAAACTTCATGAAAGGTGATCTGGTTCTACATCGAGTGTAGATAACCAAGGGGAAAAACAAGTTCACACCTCCTTAGGAAGGACTGTTTATTGTGGCCGAAGTGCTAAAGTTGGGAACGTACAAGCTGGCAAACATGAATGGTCAAGTCTACACAAATGCTTGGAACGTCGACTTGTTGCGACGGTTCTACACGTAAAAAGCAGCCCTATGCTAGGGCCCAATTAATAAGCGGTGTGACCACCAACCCATAATAAAGATAGTAGGCTCTAGTAAAAAAGATAATCAGTATGTCCCTGGGCTTAAACTAAGCACCCTAACAGATCAAACTGATCTACCAAGGCACTCGGACGCTACCCGATCAAAAAATTTCCAAGAGTATACGACATTCGGGTGAGTCATGTTGGGGTCTCCAGTTAATCACCATGATACGTTATGCTAACCTATTACGGTGATCTGGGGGCTAAAACTAACATTACATGAGTCACCAAGCCATTACTCAAGAGAACACAAACTATAAAGTGCAAAAGTCTTTATTCCAAGGCCAATGCAGTTTACACATCATGGGGAGCAGACTGGATTGCATCCTCTCCTCTCTCATATTCGGCAATGGCGCTACCACGCCCCTAGACTCCATGGTTAGTGCACCAACATCGTCGGGCCTTTCCATCGGCGAAAACCTAGTTGCCATGTCGTGAAGGTCCTCGCCGCTCTAGAGTATAGCGGCCGCCAATGCCAACGTGGCTCCACGACAAACCATGTGACGAACCACTTCTCTGAACCGCCTTAGGATGTTGTCGAGGCGCTCCTCTACGCTCACCCCCACTAGCAAGAGCATGTCAATAACACCGCCACACGCCTCCAGCAAGGCAGCATGATGGTCCCGAAATTGACCTGCTCTAACCGCCACGGCGAAAGAATCAGCCACATCAGTGTCACTGTCGCGCTCTGCCTCCGTCACTTGCTTGGCCACAACAACATTGGCATCATGAAGCCTCGCCACCTTTCTTTGGGCAGAGGCTAGTTGTTCTTGGATGACTAGGAAGCATAATCAAAGCAATCGCTCATCAAAGCAAGACATCTTCATAAGGATGGATAGGGAAATCTCACCTGGAACTCACCAAGAACAAGCACCTATGACTCGACGCGAGACACTGCGACATAGGCCACCTCCCACTCTGACCCAGCCGTCGCTTCTTGTATGGCCTCCAACTGCGCTCGAACATGGCTCACTTCATCCTCGGCCATCGCGACCGCTGGTGGGGCTATGGCTTCTACCACCATAGCGCTGCTCGATGAATCAGGAGGACTCATGTCATTAAGCCCAGGAAGCCTGGAGGGGCACCCAGTGAGAAGAAGCACAAAGCCCCAAGTTTGCCTAATTTGGGTCGGTCCAAAGACTTACCCAACGAAAGCAAGATGGATGGGTGGATAGCGCTCGCATGCCACCCGTCTAGAAACCTCCATTCTCGAGCTCTCTACGCTCTCCATCAGATTGGATCTAAAGGGATAGAGGTAGAGGAAGACCAAGAATTAAAAGAAAGGGAGGTAAGCTCAACAATGTGTAGATAAAATTATGCCCATTTATGCCTCCCCCTTCTTTATATAAGTAGGAACCGGCGCACGGATGGCATACCGACCGCACACGCTCGTGCATGGGAAAATGAGCTACAAACACCAACGCCTTGGCTTTCTGGTAAGCAAACTCATCCACGGATCCCAGTAGTCCGCTTTTAATACACTCACCCAAGCCAGCGCAGGCGAGTGGTCTAACACTCAGATCGAGTACTCGACCTGGCTCACCCCTCAGTTGGTGTAAGCGGTAGCGATGCATTCGCTATCGACCCTACCCCTCTAGAGTTAGGGGGTATTCATGAGGGTCACCAGTCTGACTCTAAAACCTTTGACACTCAATGTCATGTAAATCTCTCAATACCCGAACGAGCTCAAAGTATCTTATTTTAGCGGATGTGCGCCTCTTTGGGGGAAACTAGAAAACTGGTTGACCCATGGCTGTAACCAAAGTATGAGCTCCTAGAATTTGGAAAAAGAGTTTTATGACATGCCCCCGCTGGTCTGGCTTTGTCCTGCCTTTTCCTTTTAGTGAAGTGGATGTTCACTTGTTCTACCCGTTATCAGCTCGAAGAGTAACACACGCAACTACCGATAGCTGCCCACGCGGTTTTTACTCACCATCAGTAGCTCCCACACAAAGACAATGTCACATTGGCCTTAGGGCTCCAGGACAACGTCCTCCTCATTCACTGATGCAGCTCATGACAATTTGTTCCGCATCGCTTAACGGGCCTCGAAGGAAAACGTGACTTCCTTAGTGCTCGAGATACCAAGCGACCTGCAACAGGTCACCCTAAAAATCAACTGGCTTAGTGACGCGTGGACGATGGAGGTGCACCTACCCCATCCTCATTATTGTTTTACAGCTAGGACTTAATGATGCGCAACCACTATCTATACGCCAAAATACGTTAGGAACCAACTTCTCGAGTACAACGGTATTTCTACCCTAACTTGGCATCTACGATGATCTAGAAGCTACGCTTCCGGTTATCGGGTACACCACCCGAACGAGACGTTAACAACGTCCTAAGGGCTACACCCAGGAAACTACGTTTCCTGATATGGTGTGAACCATCCGAGCCAGGCACTTACAGCTACTAGGGCACAATGTCCCTTGATGTACGGTGTACCACCGCCGCACTCGATGCTTGAAGAAGGTTCTCGCTATCCGAGAAATGCTCTTGGTACTCGAACGGCAACATATTGGCTCCCCAATACTTGGGAATATCCAATTTTGCTGTTCAAATACTTTGGCACCCGAAGATGCTCACTATGTGCTCACAGTACGCAGAACTTACAGGGGAGACTGTGACGTCCCAAGGGCTTTAACCTACATGCTAGCTTATCATTAAGTCCTACGGGGAATACTGTTAGAGATATGGGCTAGGTGTACCTACACCGCCCATATATCTAATTACAACAAAGCTATTGGCTCGGTAACCGTCAAGGAGAAGGCCCACAAGGGCTGACGCTATCGACCAACATGGAGATCAAGGCAAATCGAGACGGACGTATCTGGACGATAGCTAGGATCAATCTGTTGTAACAAACTAGGAACACAATCTGTTAGTCGGACCGCCCTCTCTGTATCCCTACCTCTCCTGCCTATATAAAGGAGGGTCAGGACCTTAGGCACGGGATCCAACCTTCATCATTCCAATCTACTCGTAGTTAGGAGCAACAACCCCTGTAATTGAGCATACGAATACAAGAGCAGCCGCACCACTGGACCAAGGATTAGCGTGTACCACGCCCCGAACCAGTATAAATCTCTGTGTCTTGTGTGCTACCATCCGATTCCGTCTACGTGATCATGTTGCTAGATATTGCTAGAGCAAAACAATCCAATAGAATGAGTACCTCGTATGTGCAATTTAACTTTTTTGTACAGACATTTGAAGAAGTTTATACACTATGGGACGATCGTGGACATATATTTTTTGGTCCGGTCCAAAAAAGAGGCTTGGGCTATGAAAGGGATCGTGACGCCTAAGAGGGGGGTGAATTAGGCAACTTAAAACTCTAACTCTAAACTATGGTCTCTTTTTCCTTCGCAAAACCTATGCAAAAGATAAACTATCTAAATATGCAACTATGATTTTGCTAGGTGTGTTGCTATCTCTACCGCAAAATAAGTTATGCAACCTAGGTTCCAATCCTATCAACTAGCCTATCACTAAGCTAGGAAAATAAAGCACACACCAAGATTGCAATGTAAATGTGAAAGCTAAAGAGTAAGGTAGAGATATGCAAACTTCTGTCAACGACTCCAGTATTTTTACCAAGGTATCGAGAAGCACGTAAGCTTCCTCCTAGTCCTCGTTGCAGCCCCTCACAAGAAATCCCTCGCAAGGGCCAAGCCCCTGGTCAGGTAACTCTGTGGATAGCCTCGGGCCTTTCCCACACGCAAGTGGGTCTCCGACGTGCCTTCCGTCAAGCCTCTCCCGGATGCTCCCTGCCGTCTTTACTATCAAGCTTCCAGCCAAAATGCCACAAGCCTTGTTCCCTTCGGTACACGGTGGCGGCCATACCACAAACGTGGTTGGTGTGATCTCGCAAGACTATAAGCCCCTCTGATGTACAACAATGGTGCGCGCAAGCACCGAGTGGTAAGAGGTGTGCAAACCTCACTAAACACTAGGCCTAAACCTAGAGCAAGCGCATAAGCGGAGGTCTAATCAACCTAAGCACTTTGTAAAGCACCTTCGCTAATCACCTAATGAATCACTAAGCACTATGTAAGTGGAGATCACTAAAATGGTGTATCAACACCCTTGGTATGTTTCCTCAACTCTCCACAACTCAAATGGCCGGTTAGAGGGTCCAGACCGTTAGAGCGCGTGCGTTGATCAGACTCTAGGCTGAGTCCGGTCTCACTCGATCGGACGCGTCCGGTCGCGCTGGCACCGCTCTGGAACCTCTCTAGACTCAATCGGACGTTGTACTTTGTGCGTCCGGTCGTCCAGTGCCGCTGTGTCCGGTCACGCTGAAAACATTGCTGTGACAAAGAACAGTGTCATCGGTGCATCCGGTCACTGCTTCGCTCAGCGTCCGGTCACAGCTGCTGACGCCTGCTGTTGCCGGGCAACTGATCGGACGCGTTCGGTCCCTATAAGGACCGCGTCCGATCACCTCTACCGAGCTCGTTTCTTTGAATCTTGCGTCCAGTTAAGTTCCCATCTTCGTGCTTGGACTATGCTTGATATCTTGGGTTTTCTCTTGTGCTTTTAGGGTCTTGTTTATGGTGTTGATCGTGGAATCATCATGTCGCCTTCGTCCAAGTCACGTCTTGCACCCTATTGAACTACAAAACAATTACTTGCAAATTCATTAGTCCAATTTGGTTGTGTTGGTCATCAAACACCAAAATCCAAAGTAAATGGGCCTAGGATCTATTTTCCTTACACGCTGAGTGGATAGGTGTGAACCAAATGGTAGAGAACAGATAACTGAATATGAGAGGATATGTTGGTTTTGTACATGTGGATGTGGTTGAGCAAGGTTCAATTTAATTTAGGGGTTGTTTGGATCTTTGATTTTGGAGGAATGGGAATCTACTTAATATATTAGGCTATTTGATTTAGAATTTGATATTCCACAACTTTCATAAGTTCAGATATAAGTCTATCTCAAATTTATAGTGTGGGAGATAAAAATTGATTCTATAGATCACTACGCTATATTTCTACTCTCTAACTTATAGCACGCTCATCAACCGGCTTCCCTGTAGTAAAAATGAAAATATAAATATCTCCATTATATGGGTAACAATAATTATATAAATATATTCCATAAACAACAATACTAGCTAAATTACTCTATGCCTAATTATTAGTTCCAAACGAAGAATAGAAGTTTGTCATTGACATTGGTTCATGCGATCGTGTCCTTTCGGTACAAAGCCAGCCTGCACGTGTGTGGAAACTACAAAAGTCAAAGGCTACCAGTAACCATTAAAGTGCCGAACTTTATCATTCGGTCTCTAATCCACCGAACTCCACAAACTGAGAGTACGTATCATCCCATTGCCATGGCAAACCTACTGCATCAGTTCATGCGCGAGCTGATGGCTCCACGAGCATGGTTCCTGCTGCTCCTCCCTCTCTTGCTCTTGCTCGTACGCTACTCGGTGACTACCAAGAGAGCGAGGAAGAGGCAGCAGCTAGACGAAGACGTCGACGACCATCTACCTCTGCCGCCTTCGCCTCCGGCGCTGCCCGTCTTCGGGCACCTGCACCTCATCGGCTCGCTGCCTCACGTCTCCCGCCGGAACCTCGCCACGAAGCACGGCTCCGACCTCATGCTGCTCCGCCTCGGCGCCATGCCGGTGGTCGTCGTGTCGTCGCCCCGCGCCGCCGAGGCGGGGTGCTGCGCACGCACGACCACGTGTTCGCGTCCCGGCCGCACTCTGTGGTCGCTGAGGTCGTCCTGTACGGCTCGTCCGACATCAGCTTCGCGCCGTACGGGGACCACTGGCGGAAGGCCAGGAAGCTCGTCACCACCCACCTGCTCACCGTCAGAGGGGTGCAGTCGTTCCGCCACGCCCGCGAGGAAGAGGTAGGCTGTGCCCTGGTGTGTGTGTGTGTGCAAGCGACAATACCTGTGTGTGTGCAAACGACAATAACTCTGTGACGTGTGCTTGGGTAGGTGAGCATGGTGATGGCTCGGATCGCCGAGGCGGCCGCTGCTGGCGCGGCGGTGGACGTGGGCGAGCTAGCTGCTGGGCTCGTTCACGAATGATCTGGCGTGCCGCGCCGTCATGGGCAAGTCATCCGGCCGGATCCGGAGCAAGCTGTTGCGGGAGCTCATCGCCGACACGTCGCCCCTCTTGGGAGACTTCAACGTCGAGGAGTTCTTCCCGTTCCTGGCTCGCTTCGGCGTTCTCAGCAAGGTGGTCCGCGCCAAGTCCGAGAGACTGAGGAAGAGGTGGGACGAGCTCCAGGACGGGCTCATCGACGACCGTGAGAGCATGTACGAGCCGATGGCAGCGGCGTCGGCGAGTGATCTGAAGGACGAGGACCAGGACTTCATACATATCTTGCTCTCTGTTCGACACGAGTACGGCCTCACCAGAGAGTCGATGAAAGCTATCCTACTTATAAGTTCATCTGATCTGATCCTGATGTTTCGCACAAGAAGTTGTTGATACTTTTAAGAATCTACAATTTTAATTAGTAGATACACATCATCACGAATTCGCGATGAACATGCAGGACGTCTTTTTCGGCGGCGTAGACACAGCAGCTTCGCTACTCGAATACACCATCATTGAGCTCATTCAGAGGCCACACGTGATGAAGAAACTACAGGCCGAGGTGAGGAGCAGCCTGCCCCAGCACCAGCAGGAACGACAAGAAATCGTCAGAGAGACCGACCTGCACAACATGGCCTACCTGAGAGCTGTCATAAAGGAGTCGCTCCGGCTACGCACCGTGACGCCGCTGCTGGCGCCGCACCTCTCGATGACCCAGTGCACCATCGACGGGCTCGTGGTTCCGGCCGGCGTGCGCGTCCTCATCAACGTCTGGGCCATCGCCAGGGACGCGCGGTTCTGGGAGGACGCGGAGGAGTTCGTCCCGGAGAGGTTTCTCGACGGCGGCAGCGCGGCGGACGTGGGCTTCAGGGGCACCGATTTCCAGTTCCTGCCGTTCAGCGCCGGGCGCAGGCAGTGCCCCGGGATCAACTTCGGGATGGCCGCCGTCGAGGTGATGTTGGCGAACCTCGTGCACCGCTTCGACTGGGAGATGACGGCGGGTAAGGCGGCGCGCGACATTGACATGTCCGAGGAGTTCGGGCTGGTGGTGCACCGGAAGGAGAAGCTCCTCCTAGAACCGAAACTATGCGCGTAGGAGGCGTAGCTCCGTACTGCGTCAAAGCTGGTGGATTATATACTACTATTATTGATAGTGATACTGATACGACAGGAAATAAAAAATTCCATAGACGGTGATTTGTGTCCATGGCTACACGCATACAACAGATTGTGCTTGAATACGTGTGCCGAACGCACTGTGATGGTGTGCAAAATTGGATTAGTACATCCATGTCGCTGTTTGTAAGAATCAGTCTTCTAAATTACTAGAATAAGTTATTCCGCTTACATTTCCATGTATAGTTCTGGCATAATACAAGTCCGTGTTAGAATTTTCTCATTGATGTTTCTATAAAAAAATTGTTGGTTACTAAGCAAATCATAAGCATGATAGTCAGAGGAAGAACATTCTGCAAAGATATTACCACACGCCATATCTATTACTTAATATAAATATGCGATCATCCGTTACGGTGATAAGATATAATTTAAAATGAGAAGTTGACATCCAAATTGTTTTGGTGCATCCTACTGGAGCCCGTGGTGCGCGTGGCCTCATACGGCTTCCATTTTTGGCCGACATGTGAAGTCGGAGGTCATGGTCCAGCACTATTCGATTCGACAGCAGATATGGTACTAAAAGAATGATCCAGAACGTGGCCCAACAGCTGTGGTGTATCGTTTCTAATATTTTTTATACACAGCTGAGTGATTCTATGGATTCCATTGGAAAGTTTTGGCCTACCAATAAAAAGAATTGTGTGCTTAATGTTATTATTTCAGCAGCTTGCTGGTGTTTGTGGAAGCTTAGAAATGATTTGTGCTTTCGGAAAGCTAGGTGGCAAGAGTGGCGGCTATGGCGCGGAGTTGGATTATCTTGTGCAAGACAGAGTATCATCCTGTGTTGAAGGAGAAGATTGCGGAGATTCAAGGAAGGGCATCTATGTAGCTACCGGGCTAACTCCGGCCTGGGATCTTCATTGGACTCAGGATCTGTCCAAGAAATTGATCGGTGGTCCTCTCTTCAAGGAGGTGCGAGCTTTTCAAGGATAGGATGGAGCCTAGAGTTGTGCGAGCCTTTTTATGTTGGTCTGTTCAGGCTGGTCTTACTTGTTTTTTCGAGTTAGCTAATGGTCTTTGTGTTGGAGTTTGTTGGGTTCATTTTGGCGGATGGTATGCCATCCTTAGGGCCCGTTTGGCTGGTGGAACGGTTCCGATTCTCACCCGAAACCCAAAAATCGTTGCCAAACGAAAATACGCGTAGTGTTTCGTACTTTCGTTCCAGAAACAGTGAGAAACGATTCTCCCTTTTACACTACGCAGATGAATCGGCTCAATCCTGGTTTCGCACGAGAAACGTATCGATGCTTCCTTATTAGCCCGTTCTGCCCCTGAGCACCCTCTGCTTTCTCATGATCCAGCGGCGGTGGCCTGCTTCTATGAGCTCCAATCCGTAGCCATGGAGGCACAACCACGACCGGACCCAGACGGCGGCAGCCTTCTATGAGCTCCCGCCCGCAGCCATGGAGGCGCGCAGACGGCCTCCTCAGATCAGCCCCCTTCGGATCCCGCTCCTCCTGCAGTCCCAAGCTATCAGTTAAAAGACTGGAGCATTTGCCCTAAAACTGTAAGGACCTATTTGGCAACATAGTAATCTTTTACAAATGAAAATTTATGCGCATGTAATTCGATCCTTGTGCAGTAGGAAACCCTTGAATCCGCTTTCCGCTTGTAATCTTCTGCTTGGGTCGACAGGCTTGGTGGCCTCACCGTCGTCGTTGCTTGACCGTGATTGCTCGCCGCCAACCAAATTGAATCGAAGTTCTGATATGCCCGCCGTGCTGATCTGCCGAAATTCCTCATCACCCGTGGTGCAAACTACAAGCTCTGTCGCGGCCATGCCATCTCCTGCAACCTTGTTGCCCTTTGCATGGCTCGATGTCAATCGTCCAGGCAAATTAAAGCAGCGAGCAGCACAGATCGAGACCAAAATTGCATCGGTGCCAGGAATTGAGGGATGGGAATCGGGATCTAGTAGAGTGAAGAGAAGGAGAAGAGGTGGAGGGAGGGAGAGCTCGCCATGACACTGACCTGAAGCGTCGCGGTGTGTGGACAACGACGACTCGAGGAGCGGACGATGAGCCCGACATCTGTCGTATTTTTAGTATGAGCTAAGGAGACGACTATTTTTATCCGGGTCCGGGTGTAAGGGCCGATTACCGGTGTGAGCCTTTTTATTATGCTCTCCATCCAGACAAGATTTTCGAGATCGATATGGAAATTTTGTGGGCTCTAGTTTTACACCGGTTTTTGGATACAAAACCAGCCATCCCAACGTGGCCTAAAAAAGAATGATCCAGAACGCGGCATCACTGGT
The DNA here is from genome assembly GCF_019320115.1 of Miscanthus floridulus. NCBI lineage: Eukaryota > Viridiplantae > Streptophyta > Magnoliopsida > Poales > Poaceae > Miscanthus > Miscanthus floridulus. The sequence goes on along the minus strand of NC_089591.1, from coordinate 55,647,436 downwards.
GGCCAATGGCTTTAACAAGGTTGCAGCTTGCAACCGTGATGCTGAGGAGCCAAGCTAAATGACACGTTGGTGATGGCTGGGCAGAACTCGGAAGGAAGGGGTGCCTGACGTGTGGCTAGGAGACCATGCACATGCACCACGGACTCGCCGGGGACGCAGCAGGCGGGCACGATGCCGGTGGCAAGGAGCGTGCACGGATCGGAGTTGAAGAGGGATCGCGACGGGGGCACTCATAGCCGTGTTCGGCTGGACAGCTGATGCCGGCTGGGCTGGCTGCTCTCCCTCACAATGCGAGACCGGGCAGAGGCGTGGATGAGCTCCGTGAATTGACGGGGAATGGATGGAAAAGCCACAAGACAATTTTAGCCTGAGGTATATCTAGATTTTTTGTTAGCCCGAGGTCTATCTAGATAGCCCTAGGCAAAAATAATTGAGAACCGAAAATCGAACCGAAAGAACCGAAACCGAAAATTTTGGTTCCTTATTCGGTTCCTGATATCGAGAAACCAAAATAACCGAATAAAATTCAGTTCCTACTCTCGGTTAACTGAATTAACCGAAAGAACCGAATTACATGAATTATACTCCACTTACTTGTATTTTGTAAGATAATATTTGGTTTATGTGTAGTGTTTTATATTTGAACTGCTATATATTTGTGTTACTATATTGCTATTGTTTTCTTATATATTATTATTATTATTAAAAATAAATATAGTGTTGCATAAATTTATCTTAGAATACGTATATTTATTGTTGTCTCGGTTCCTAAAATTTAGTTTTTTTTGTTCTAGAACCGAGAGATCCGAACCGAAACGGAACGCCGACCCTGATATCCAGATGGTGACGTGGGTCACAGAGGAGAACGCCCCATGGGCCTCGTCACCCTTGCGGATTGGGCCAGGATCCCCACGTGGATTGGCTATCCAAAGCCTAAAGAAGCCCTGAAAATTAACTCTGATGAGGGTTTTGACGTGCACTCAAGTCTCAAGCACGAGGAGCACTCCTGAGAGGAGTGGCTCTGGGCTGTAACAAGATCGTTCTCCAACTCGACAACAGCTTAGCTCAGCTCACCCGTGCAGTTACTTCAAATCGAAATGCGAGAGCTGGGCTGGAATTAGTTTTTTTTCTTTCATATTGGTCATTTTCTCGTTTCGCTGAAAAGTCATAGCTGAAAGTATTATTCGTCAATTTATTATGATAAAAAATATTATTTCTTCGTTGAAACAGTACGACTCGTAAGATAAAAAAAAAAAAAAAAAAAAACATGGCCATTTTTTTTTCTCGACCTGAGACCAATTTCGCAGCTCATCGCTGTGCGAATAGGCCCACGAGCTTTAAACGAGTGTACTAGTTTAGGTTACTTTTTTACTTTTCTTATGAGTTGTACTATTTCAGTATACAAATAGTATTTTCCTTTAATAACAAATTAGTAAATAGTACTTTCAGCCATAGCTTTTCAGCAAAACAAACATGACCTTAGTCGAGATTTTTTAAATAAAGCTCTCCAGATTTATCCTAAAAAGAACTAAATATGGCTGACTCTGACAAGGGCAAATCCCCCGATTCAAAGTTTTTCGGCACGAGCAAAGATAAGCCGGTCTCCAACGGAAGGCCTACTAGGCGACCCACATATTCAACAAATACATATAACCTCTAATAGAATATCTATATAGAAGATTTATTTTGGGTGTCACGAGAAGTATAGCCTAAATCTAAGTACCATCTCTGCCAGAGAACCATCTGTAGAAATAGTTCTTTTTAGGTATTATTGTTGGAGAAAAAAATGAGTATTAAACTCTTAATTTGTAACGTTACCTTAACGGGGAACGTGCCTTGTATTTGGGATAACGCACCTTAACGGGGAATGTATTTGGGATAAAGCTCGTTGGAGACAGTCCAAGCGACAACTGCAAAACGGGGCACTGACACCTAATTACAGCCCATGCCACTCTTCTTCCTCCTCTTCGTTCTTCCCTGCTCCTCCTTCATCGGCCTGCCCTCCGGCTTCGCAGCCTCCAGGACGCCGTCGCCGTCGTTGTCCTCCCCACCGGTGCCGGGCGCGGAGTAGAGCGGCAACGCGGTCGATTCAGGGGACTTCACGTGCAGCGCCCGCACATTCCGCCACTTCCTCGGTACGCACGCGGCGGCCGCCTCCACGGCGGCCACCACGTTCTCCACGGCCTCCTCCTGCGCCATCGCACCGTGGCCCACGCGCACGGCGCGGCAAGTCCCGCCCTCCACCCGCAGCTCCACGCAGCGCGCCGCCTCCCTCGCGGACTCCACCCACGCCGGGTCCGACAGGTCCACGGGCACGGGCACGCCGCGCTTGGCGCCCGCCGCCTTGCCGCTGCCGCCGGGGACCCTGAGGCGGCGGTCGACGAGGATCAGGCCGCGCCGCGTGGCCGCGGGGAGGGACCGGAGCGCGGAGGAAGGGAGCGGGTCGATGTCGTCGGGGAGGTCGGCGGGGAGGCGGTCGGAGACAAGGGAGATGGAGGGGAATGGGGAGTGCGGGAGGCGGAGTTGGTGCTCGAAGCGCCGGACGGGAGCGCTCTTGAGGGTGACGATGAGGTATATGGGCTCCGGCGCCGGGGTAGGGTGCTTCTGGAGCCATCCGAGGAGCGCGGCCACCGCACGGACCACGGCCTCGCGGCGGAGGCGGCTGGTGGGGTTGGAGGGAGTGGATGCCATTGCCATCGTTGGCGCCTTGGCGGCGGCGGCGGCGGCGGCGGGAGTTTGGGAACTGATGAGATTTGAGAGGAGGGGGGGTTAGGGTTTGTATCGACGCGTGCGTTCGTGTCTGGTTGAAGTGTTGGACCCGAAGTGAGTTCGGCCTGGTTGAGTCGGACCACGAAGCTGGTGGCTCGGCTTCCGCGAAAAAAGTGAGCCAGAAGGCTGGGGCTCAGCTCGGCTCGAGATCGTGCACACTTTTTCAGTTATATCTAAACTAACGTGTCCAACTAGATTTAACATGAAAAATTGATTTATAATCTCTAATCCATGGATGATACTGCAAAGCCCGAAACCGAAGGTGGAGGCGTGGAGCAGCTACGGAGGCCCGCGCTGAAATGGCGTGCGATGCCGCCACCATAGTGTGGCTTCATCAGCTCTAGCAAGGAGCACACACACGTTCATGTTGGAATCTAAGAGGGTGTTTAGTTGGGTGAATTTTGGATTTTGGGCTATTATAGCATTTTTGTTTTTATTTGGCAATTAGGATTTAATCATGGTCTAATTAGATTCAAAACGTTCGTCTCGCGATTTCCAATTAAACTGTGCAAAGTTTTTTTTCGCCTATATTTAATGCTCTATACACGTATCGCAAGATTCGATGTGACGGATATTGTAGCACTTTTTTGGAATTTGGCTTGCAACTAAACACGGGCTAAGGTTGTGTTCGGCTGGCATTTTTTGGCTGGCTGGTTGGCTACAGTTTTTAGCCGAAGCAGTATTTTTCTCTCACAACATTCTAGCATAAATAGTATTTTTCAGTATAAACAGTAAAAAATTAAGTCCAGCCGACCACTGCCTAAATGCATGTTTAGTAGAAGTAAGTGCCATCTGTATTTTAGTATTTGGCTAAAGAAAAAGTCGTGGCGTTCGTTTGAGAATCTAGAAACTACATTACAAGAAATAAAAAAAAAACTATACCGTTGGCTTTTGTTGATGATCTAACGGCTTAGATTAAACAAAAAAAGTCAATGCTAATACAATTATAAAATTAATTAGAAAAAAGAAAAGAAAAATACCCTTGAAATTTATAATGATCTACGGCTTAGACTAAATCAAAGTCTCTATGCTTAATACAATCACGAGTCAATAAGAAAATAGAAAAAAAAAAAACTACACCATTGGACTTCGGCTTAGATTAACCAAATAGACCATGTCTAATACAACTAATAGATAATAAATTTGAAAAATAAATTAAAAACAGCAGTCCATATAGATTCCATGTAAAACACCGTTTCTAAGACAAAAAATTTAATAGAAACTATGAAGAAGTTAATGTAAATAAGAAATACCTAAATAGGTAGTCATATAAATTATATTAGTAAATATCTAAATTCAAATTTAAATTTCACAAAAAAATAGTAATTATTTCTATATGTTGCAAAAGGTACCTAAACAAAAATTAATGTATTACTAAGTATAAAGTTATTTTATTAGAACAATCTAGATTTAGGTAGAACATAAACCAAAAGAGTGTTGAATTCAATTACCTTTCAAACTAGATTTTATCATAGTAATAGCAACCAAGGAAACCATGGGGTCATCTAAGGGGGGGATTACATGCATGCACAACAACTATCACTAATGTTTTGGCACGGTTGTGAAAAATCATTGAAGCACTTCGAATCCGCATGCCGCTTCAGATGCAATATTGGCTCTAACAGACAAGCACAACATTGTGATTAACCGTGTCATATTTTAGGGCAAAAGTGACAAGGACAAATCCACAATAGAATGTACAAGGTGATAAAAAATTAAATTTAGAAGAGTGCTAAGAAATAAACAATTTGTAGAGGCTTGGACTACTCTGTGAGAGACATGGACAATGTTTTTTTTAGAATGGAGCTAAGACTGAAAGCTACCTTAATTTGGCATCTGCAAAAATTGCATAGCCACATTGTAGTGGTGAAAAAAAAATGTTAGGAGAGGCAACAATAGTTCCAAGCTAAGAAATTCGTCCACAAAAGTGACGGATACAACCAGCGGGGTACAAGGCAGGTGCAGAGAGTTGAGGGATCGGGTTTGATAAGTTAAGACACAACAAAAGGGATCGATGCCACTGTAACACCTAAAAATTCAGCCTTTTTAAAATAAGTAAATTTGATTCAATTATGTTATTAAGTGTGCATTTCAAATATAGGAAATTAATATTTTTTGAGAAATTAAAATCAAATATAAGGAATAGAAACATGTTGATGCATACATGCTGCTGCATATTTATTTATGTGATGATTGGTCTTGATTTAAAGTTTAAATGAATTAAAAATCTATTTGAAAATGCTTTTGGAAATTTTGTTTGGAAAAAAAGAAAAAGGAAATTTCTTTCCTTTCCTCCCCTTTTTCAATTCGGCCCATGGCCTTTCTCCCTCCCGCTGGCCCTCCTTGCCTCCGCGTCAGCCCAGCCCTACTCGGCCTCCTCTCTTGCGGACCGCGCCGGCCCAGCTCTGCGCCGGCCCAGCACCAGCGGGCAACCGCCGCGCCTCCCCCTTCCCTCTTCAGCAGCTGACATCCCGGCCCCGCCTGTCAGCTCCTCCCCCTTCCTCCCGCGCGATCCGCAACCGCCCGCGCCTGGCGCAGCCGCAACCGCCGCCCACGTCCTCGATCGTGGGAGCGTTGCCCACTCCCCGGCCTCTTTAAAGTGAAGCCGAGACCCACCCCCCCCCCGCGCGCGCCCCCCTACTGCCCCGCTCCCTCCTTCGCGCTCGCTGTGCACGGAAGGCACAACCGCCGTGACGCCGGTTCCGCCCTCCGCGCGAAACACCGTCCCCGAGCCGCCTCCGCTCCGAATTTCGCCGTGGTGAGCCTCGCCGTACTCCCCTCTCTCTCCTCCCATGCCGTTTATTTTGAGTTTCGTGGCTTCTAGAGCCCTATCCGCGGGCGCCCGTGAGCTCTTGCTCGCCGGCTATGGCGGCCACCGCACCAACCGCGCCCACCGGCCGTCTTCTCGGCCTGGTCGAGTTCACGAGAACACCCGCAGCTCCCCGGTGCTCTCGGATACGCAATCAGTGGCCCGTAGGCCCCTAACCGTGCTCGCCGGCGTGATCTCGCCGTCGGCCATGGCTGAACAGCCGCTGGAAACACTGTTCTGGCCGGCCCTTCTTCTCTCTCCCTAGATCTATTTCTGGCCGTTCATTTCAAATCCGACGGCCACCGTTGGCCGATACCCCTTCGTGGGTCAAATTGCTAAAGAGCCTCCTGATTTCGCGTAATAGAACCCGCCATCCTTAGCGCATTTCCCCGAGTACGCATTCTCGTTTTGAAAGCGTAAAGTTCACTGCTTTAGTCTAAAATACGTTTTCAGTATTTACAGAAATGTCATTTGTACTGTTTTGCTTATAAAATCGTCGTTTTAGCTCCGAATTAACCCGTTTCAATTTCGTTAGCTTCATAAATTCATAATCTACGCGTTAGTACCACTGTTAATCAAGTTTGTAACTTTTAAATTTCATGGTTAGATTTAATTAAATATATTGCTATAGAAAATCCCGTTTAAATCATAACTTTTGTATTTTAGCTCCGTTTTTCGTGAACTTCGCATTGACGTGATCGTAGCGAGACATAGATTATTTTCATAAACATTTCATTTTGTTTTCTATACTATTGGTGTACTGTTCTAATTATAGGAATGTTTGCTTTGCATGAATGCCTTTGGAATGTTGTATGTTGCCGTGTTGGTCGCGTTTAGACGGTGAGGAGAACGTTGGAGACCAAGAATTCTTTGACGACCAGCAGGACCAGCAAGAGTTTGTGAACCAAGGCAAGTATAGCATGGGCCTACCTTGATGTCCTATTCACTTTAATCATTTACTCATGTGCATGTGTCTAATTTTGGTAACCATAAGGACATTCTAGTCATTGATGACTTGTTCCCGACTCCTATGGGTTAATTGCATATGGGTAGATTGCTAGTGTTCTAATTGAACATAATCTACATGATGATGAATGGTTCTATGGAACTAAAAGTATAACATGATTTATAACAACTGATCCATAGGGCGAAGGTGCAAATAACTTTTGATCATGTTGCTCCCGGCCCTCCATAAGGACTTATCTGTCGGTAAAAGCCGGGACTGACAGTGCAACCGGAAGAGTCATATGGCTCTGACTTTAGCTCAGTAATAGAACATTTTCTAGCTTGTTAGAGGTTACCTTTATGGCGCAAAAGGGGCTTGCCACGTTGGGTATAGGGCTGCCTTTGTTCCTATGTGTACAGCCGCGATGGATATGTGCCATAGGAAAGGGGGTTCCTACATCTGCCTGCCGAGGATACCTAGCGGCCCTAACTTGTTAGAGAAACCTATGAAATGGCTTCATAGTGTACCCTGCCCGCTCACCTTGGCAGTGACATGGGAGTAATTAACCCGGGCATATGGGAATCACGACTCGCGGTGAATGTGCATCACCTCTGCAGAGGGTTACAAACTGTTATAACAGCCGTGCTCACGGTCACGAGCGGTCCGAAAAACTCATAGAATAACTGGTTACTTGTTGATGATCATTTAAGATGTTCTATGATGATATATGATACACTTGACCCTGATATCTATTCACATGGGATTAAATGGGAGTTTAAGCATAATTTGATAATACCTGATAATAAAAGCTTAACTTACTAAAAATGCTAACTGCAGTAAACCAGTGTCAACCTTTTTGAGCTTCATAACCCCATGTTAACTTGTTAAGTACGGGATGTACTTACGCTTGTTTATTTTCTTTATTTGGATAAAAATCCCGGATGGGTAACAGATGACAACGGGTATGAGGAATTTCCTGAGGATTATTAGGCGTGTGGTCAACCAGTTGACCTTCCCTGTGATGGTGTTCCACGTGAGAGAGTTACCTTTTATTTTCCGTTGTGATGTATAAGACTAAGTTATATTATGAATCTGATGTAAGAGACACCGTGATGATACTTTATGTAATTTGTCAGTGTGTGTGATTGATCCCTGGACACACATGAGTTAGTGTATTCAATTTTATCCTTAAAATTGGGTGACACCTCACATACATAGATCAAGGCACAATAATGGCTCTAGGGTGCAAAAGTAGTAATAGCCAGGCGTTTGCGTAAATTACTAACGAAGAAATATGCAACTATAGCTTTAGCAAAGTAAACATGCCAAGTTGCATAAATAGCATTGGTGCATGAATAAAAGTGAACATAAGATTTAACCTATCTATCTAATTTAAATTTGAATAACATGCGGTGTGAGATCAATCTTTTGTGAGACATTCATTTGGTACTCCCACCGTTCCAAATTCTAAATTATAAGATGTTTTTGGTTTTTCTATATATATTGCTTTTACTATGTAGTTAGCGCAGTGTATATCTAAATGCAATAACAAAAACTATATATCTAGAAAAAATAAAACATCTTTAATTTTGAATAGAGAGAGTAACTCTATATTAAAGCCAATAAAATATTAGCTTGCCTATGTTTTTTTAGAATTGCACGGTATAACGCAGATGCTCACATAGCACGCACACTTACCTCTATGAACATATGCACACAAACTCTACCTTTATGGGGTCCCTACCATTGAAAATACAATGCTGTAAAATGTTGAAATATCAACGCTGTAAAATGTTGAAATATTCGCTCTCATGAGGAGTCGAACCCAGGACCTTAGACTAGAAATTTCAAATTTAATAACCTACACTGGTATGTCCCAAAAAGATGATGTTTTAGCTATGAATCTAGACAAGTGCCAGCTAAAACATGTGATCAATCGGTCCGGACTGCTCGCTGAGCGTCCGCGTCCACGCGAGCACCTCGCAAACCACTGTCAGTTCCCGGCACTTCAAGCAATGGCAGCTGACCTTCAGTATTCAAATACGACGACCTGTATTTCTCTTGTCCAATTAAATCGAAGGTCCATGAGCACGAGCAGCACGAGATTGTGAGAAACATCAAAACATTTTGGATGCGGACCTGCTGTGATCTTGATTTTTATCCGTTAGTACGTTGTACGTACCAATTGTGAGAAACATCAAAATTCAGCCTATTATTATACTTACTCTTAGTAGAGGCAAATGCAGGTGAGAAGCGCTTTGGGGCACCGCTTCTAGTTGATCGACTACCTATGTAGAAATAAATTAAATATTATGTTTTGGGTAATGCAAAAATAAAGGAAGCACTAATGATTCTCAATGGCCTGGTCCACTACACCATCCTAACCCAGCTAAAGCCCATGTAGTTAATTAGCTTGGCTACTCATATGGTCCTTCCTCGTCACCACTAATGACTAGCAAACAGACTACCTCCCTCCAAGACTCAACAGACGCTACCACAAAAACGATTTAGAAAATGATTTAGGGAGATAGTTTCTCTTATTAATAGAGGCACGTCTAGTGAGGTACCCTAGGTCCACAACACTGACACAAGGAAAAGCACGAGAGTAGATGATCAATACCACAAGGATAAGACGCAATATATATCCCCATGGTTTGGTGACTTGCTGGTCACCAACGTCCATGTCGAGGCATGCTCAATGATCGTCGCTTCTCTACAAGCTCGACAACTTCTCAAGTTTGGCTCCGACGTGAGCGCTTGTTTATAAGCCAACTCAATCACGAGATGCTTCTCAAGCCCCGATTCCATAAAATTGCTCTTTGCCGGTCTTCGGTGAGGATGAGCACAAGAGCCTCTTCTAGGCTGGTGGTAGCAGTGATAATGTTGTGTCGTAGTCGTAATCACCGTGGATGTTCTTCTCCCTCAATAGCTACCTTTGCTACAAGCACCATCCATTGGGTGCACAAGCTGCTCGCTAGCGAGTGTCTCTGTGCTAATGTTGTGGGGGTATGACCCCCGATACCCACAGGACAAGACATGGACCTTAGCCCACAAGATCAAGGCGTGTGGCGCACGGCACTGGTTGGCGTGCACCGCAAGACTACAAAAAGATATTGTAGTACCAAATATGATATTTTCCTTATAACCGTACCCCTCCAGAGTATATAAGGAGGAGCAGGGGTCCCCTAGTCGATATTCTCATACGGATTTTAGGCTTAGCCTAAGACATCGAATCTCTCATAATACAATCCACAAAGACAAAGGACGTAGGGTATTACGTCAAGCTGACGGCTTGAACCTGCCTAATCATTGTCTCATGCGTTCTGTGTCACCTTCCGGTTCCCTCACGCGCACCTCCACCTACTACCGTGAGTATACCCCTCGGTAGACTACCGGACGTATTTCATCGACAGTGGCGCACCATATAGGAAATGTGTGTGCTGATTCCATGGTGAGCCAGATGGCGTACCTCAAGATCAACATCACGTTCTCGGCAAGATTGTTCTTCCATTTTGCACGAGAATTTCTTCATCGCTGTCATCTGCAGTGATTCGCTTAGCGTACCTCGCCTACAGCGATTCGCTTTCTAGCATACCTCGATCTACAGGGCGCCAGGCCCAGTGCGACCGCCTCGTCCTCCTCATGGAGCACTTCGTCGAATCGTCAGTAGCGTTGTCGACAAGCAATGCATCCAGATCGAGCCCGACTTTGACACGAGGGCGATCTACTCCGACCGACTCCCCTAATCCAAGACACGGCATACGCGTGGTCCGTTAGTGATGGCGTACGGAGAAACTCAAACCTTGCTGATCGGATCTGATCCCATTGTGATGCTTAGCCTGTCTACGACACGATCCAATCCAGCTCATGATTCACGGGCATGCAAGCAAATAAGGAGCCATCGTAGTATATCTTATAGAGCCATGCAAAGGAAGCATATACGTGGTGTACAGGGCCATGCATCGATGGAGGATATATGTCTGTCCAACGATACTCCGTACAAGTCCAAGCTAGATCACCACACAAGCCAACAACAGCGACGAGTACTCCGGCAGCGACAAAGGCTGCTCCTACTACTCCTACACCATCGCCGATCGCGAGCCACCCGAGCCGTGCCACGTCGCAATGATGATCGTCACAAAGAACGGCGTCATGACAACCGCGACCGTCGCCATGACGACAGGCCGGAAAGCTCAAGGGCCAAACAATTTCGTCGGCGCCGACCAACCGTTCTGACTATAGATAAATACCCTTCCTATATATGTATTTAATACAATTTTCTTCTCAGTGCTTCTTCAATTATTATTTCTTCGGTCATTCTCCATGTTTAGTATCTTTAATATACTCCATTTAATTTTTATGTATACCATCTTAAATATGACATGCAAACTACGCCTAAGGCAAATATCTGATCAGTCATGTTGACGCTCGGACGTTTTTAGAGACGGCCATGTCTCTGGCTTCTCCCTACACGTGCACGAGCTCCGCGCTCTTCGTTATGGGTGGTCGGCAACGGCTCCATGGCGACGCTTTGTTCTTCCTACACGCACACAGGCTCCGCGCTCCGCGTTACGGTTAACGGGCTAGCTAAGGCTGAAGGCTCAGCTACACACAAACTGCTCAGATGATTTATATTACATATAAACACAAAACCCACCACACCAAAAGCTATTGTTGGCATTTCTTAGCGTCGCTACTAAGAACAGAGTTTTAAATCTAGTCCCTAATAATAGCACTAGAAATACATGTTGGTATTTATTAACGTGTCACTTATTTTTAAATAGCCACCTATTATAAATCTATATCTCCTAATTTTACTAGGTTGTCATCCCTAGTGATGATATCAGAGATACTTGTTGGTACTACATAGCATTACTACTAGAATAATACTAAACAGTTCTTTATTAATTATGTGACTAGGAAGAATAAATAAATATATGAATGAAAAGGATCTGTAAGCCCACAAATAATAATTATCATTGTAGCAATTTACCCGATAGTATTCCAGGTATCGTTATTTATATTTTTACCACAGAGAAGGTCTAGCATGGGCATGTATTGATAACTTATACTATTGAAGGAGAAGTAAATCATAACCAATATTCTACTCATAACAGGGATAAGTCATAGGATAAGATATATATATGATGAGTATTGATCAATGATAATAATAAATCACTCAGAGTACTCCTTTCTATGACATTAGCATGGTTAGGTAGAATATTAGAGTAATAATTCCTAAGTCATTCTTAATTACGAGTCAAAGCATATATTGATTAGTGCAATTATACCTAGTAATCATCATTAAGGTCATCATCATATCTACACATAAGGGATATTACTAAAGAAGATTAGGAGCAGAGCTTGCTCTTTCCTTCGTAACCGAACCCTACGTGCGCCTATATTCGGAGAGTGAACTACAAAGGACTCAACGAGAGTGTCACATCCGTGATCTACCACATGACCTAGAATATATGGTGTATCCGTAGGTAAACAACGTATAAGCACCATACTTACACAATGTCGACCACCCACCCATAGATCCTTAGAGTGAGCGCTATATGAACTTATACATGAACACAATGATAATCTAACTATACTAAGTATATAATCAAAGTAGACCATGAACATTATAACAAAGAATATGAATAAGATGAATACTGATATTGTTATAACAATTATAACTAGCATATAAAAATAATGGAGATACAAAAAAAGAGAGGTACAAAGATTATACCAAACTATGATCTTAACAAGATCGGGAATCCAAGCGAAGCCTGCTTGCCTCCCTCTAGACCTAGCCTAACTAGCTATGCCCTAGGATATGGTGGAGCTCTAAGGATGATTAGGGTTTCTGTCTTCTCAAATGACTTATGCCTTCTCAGAGGGGGACAGGGGCTGATATATAGGGTGGAGCGTCCAACATGAGCCCTTAGATCAAACTGACTTAAAGAACGGCGTAGATGCAACTTAAGAGGCGGTGGAGAACCGATATAGCAACGAGGGGTTGACAGGTGGGTCCCAGGGGCCGGGCGGCTTACAGGTGGGGCCGGTCGGCGGTGTCTCGCCCTCCGCTTCGGTGTGGAGTCCTCCCGGGTCTTCTAGAGTCTTCTGGTGTCCGTTTTGCTGCAGATAAGCGTAATTAAATCTGACATGTAGGTCCACCTTGACGGTTTTTTAGATAAATCCTGCATAAAATACATATTCACCAAAACTCATGAAATTTGTTAGTTTAAACCCCTAAGCCTTCATTGGTGATTATATTTATGCCCTTATACATGTTATATTGACGGTTTATAATGGTTGTTAACTACCGCCAACAGCTGCTAAGCATTTTTACACAGCATTCAAACATAAGATTTTTCCTAATCTACTGGACATTGTCTCGTCCCTCACCGAACAGGTCGACGTCCCCGGCAAGCTTTGCCACTGCTTTCTCCGTCGATCAACTGGTAGGACCGCTAGGTTCATGGACTTCATCGCCGACCAGTTGGTCAGACTGTTCGGCGCTCACTTCTACTTGGTGCTCACTTCGTCGTCGACCAGTTGGTTGAGCTGCTCAATGCTCGATTCTTCGCCAACCAGCTGGTCGAATTGTTCGTCACTTCATCGTCAGCTATGCTGGGGACTCCTCGACATTCAGATTCTTCGTGCAAGCATCGCCAGCTAAGCTGGGGACTTCCTTGGTGGTCGAATCTTGCTACATCTCATCGGTGTGCTATCAAGTTGCTCCATACCGTTCGCATCAGGGTGCTGATCTTAGGCAGCACGTCCAGGATCTTGATAAGTACATGACAGATGACGTTGGTAAGCTTTCATTAAAATTTTTTGATCCTGCTACAAGATTTCTTCTCAATCTTTTAGCAGTCTCGAGGACTACATGTGTACACGTCATCTCGCAATGATTGTACTATTTTTACGCTTCTTTTTCTCAGCTAAGCTGGGGACTGATTTAGCACCTAAAGTCTACTATTTTGGACCCTAGCACCACGTGAATACTTCACCTACTATAAGGCTCGAGGACTAAATGGACACACTTCACCTTGCGGTGAATGTGCTTGTCTCTAGGACCCAATGTTTTTCTACATGACTAAGTCATGATCTACGCTTGGCTCTAAGAGTCTCTTTTTCGCCTAAGGCAAGTGGGCACACTTCATCTAAGGTGAAGGCTTCAAAATTTTTTACTTGACTTCCTTACATCCTTATGGCAAACCTCAACTTTGAGTGAATTCGAGCTCGACGCCCAATTAAACTGGTCGGACGCCTGTCTCAACTGTTTAGACACCCACTTCAACAGCTCAGACGCTGGTCTCAACAGCTCGGACGCTCGTTCAAACCGCTAGGACGCTTGCTTCAACAGCTTGGCTCCCAGTTAAACTAGTCGGAAGCCTGCTCCTGGTGATCAGCAGCAAGTTGGATAGCTTGGACGAACTCAAGACTGTGTTGCTCAGTGGATACAAGGTGTTCGGGGACTAGCTGTGGAGGTATGACCCTCGGTACCCACAGGACAAGAATGGGTTGCACCATTAGAGGTGGCCCAGCCAGCAAGATCAAGGCGTGCGGCGCACGGCACTGGTTGCCGGGCACCACAAGGCTACAAGAAGATATTGTAATATCAAATATGATATTTTCCTTGTAACCCTACCCCTACAGAGTATATAAGGAGGAACATGGGTCCCCTAGTCGACATCCTCATACGGATCCTAGGCTTAGCCTAAGGCATCGAATCTCTCATAATTCAATCCACAAAGATATAGGACGTAGGGTATTACGTCAAACTGACGGCTTAAACCTGCCTAATCGCTATATCTTGTGTTCTGTGTCACCATTCGGTTCCCTCACGCGCACCTCCACCGATTCATCTACTATCGTGGGCATACCCCTCGATAGACTGTCGGACGTATTTCGTTGACAAATGTCCTCTACGATCCTTGATTCTTGGATCTATTTGTTTTCTATTTTATGATCCTCCATCCTTTGAGGCTTCTCCCTCAAGAGGAGATGGTAGGTGTCAATAGGATCTCAGATGTGCCCCATATAGACGATGTCAATCATCACAATGGTCCCCTATCGATTTTGACTCAAAGCTTAACATTTATCGATGAAGTATTCATCACATTAGGTGGCCGCATTGGTCGGTGAACATTCACTACGTCAAATATCATTTCCAGAGGCGGCTAATGAGCATTTGCAGAGGCGGTTCGGCCAGCCGCCCTACCATACCGTCTCTACAAATCATGCATTTGTAGGGGCGGTTCCCAGACCGCCCCTACAAATCGATTTGTAGAGGCGGCTGGTGTTATCAGCCGCCCCTACAAATCGATTTGTAGGGGTAGCTACAGTACCAGCCGCCCCTACGGTGCATTTTTTCGCCAAAAAAAAATCAAATGATATGACACTAAATAGTGACACTGCATTAAAGAAAGTCATATACTGTATAACAGATGCATGATCGCCATCACAAACAACTTTAGTGAGTAAAGGAAAATAAAGGATAGAGAGAGATATAAGGTGAAATTTTGGACAGAAAATGATATGGAAACTCCTACATTGAGCATGGTAGCTTTGGGAAGATGCAAATGTCCACAGTTAGGCGGCAACATATTAATAGAGTAATTGGAAACATATGCCCATTGAATTCTGCACTAATTCATTGTCACCTCAGTGTACCTGCAGTGATGTCACTTCGAAGAGCGCCAAAAGGGGAGGAAGCAACTAGTTCATTATAGATTGCTTTTGTTGGTCGATGCCTAGCAATCTGCAACAGAACAACACACACATACAAAACTGGATCAGCTAAAGCAACTAACATTCATATGTATACATACATCAACATGGATAGAACACAATATAGATATACAACTATTGTCATATTACCATGCTAAAAACGCAATGGGATCAAAGGAAAATCATCCAAACCTGTGAATCAAGGTTCACTTCAGCACTGGCACCAAATACTGCATCTCCTTCCTCCATAGCCCCATCGTTTTTATGGCCTTCATCTGCATCTCATCAGGTACTCTTGCCTTTGCTTTCATGGCTTCTTGAACTTTCCTTTGATGCTCCAAAACTACAGCTTCACGTTTTCGGTCCTGGAGGTGATTAAAAGCATTAAGTATGAGTTGCCAACATCATTCTAATTATCTAATCAACTCATAAAATAAACCCTAATAACTTGATGTTCTTAAGAAAAATCTTCACCCATTGTGTTTGTATATGAACTCTAGAAAGCCCTCAAATTTAAGTCACCATAAGGAGCATTGCCATCAAAAGTAGGATCTAAATGAATCAATGCCCCCCTCTTAGGGTAAGACATGCAGGAAGGCCTGCAGAAGCTTGAAAGGTTGTCTTCTTAACGAAAAAACAATATCAGTAGAACTTTTCGTCCTAATATTGTTAGTTAGCCTCTTTTGTTGCATAATATGGAGTCCAGTTACTAACAATCTGTACTTGACAATTAAACTACTCAGTTAACTGCACTGCAGCAAATAACTAGTATAGTTCCAATCATGTTTCTGTTAATACTATTAGAAATAGAAACACAGGACTCTACCAGCTCAGCTTTGTCCTCTTTAGGATCAATTGCATCTTCATCTTCATTGCCATGCATTAGTTGTGGAGAGAAGGGTCCATCTTCCTCTTCAAACTGGTTTTCTGTGTGCTAAGGTATAGGCTCAGGCGAATATCGCTTATCATCTACAAATAGAACATACATCAGAAATCACTTCATTATCTTGGAAACATAGTTGATTGAGTAATCAGAAAAGAAGGTAAACCTTCGTCCTCATGTATCTCATCCTCCAGTTTATTATCATCTTCTTTCTCAAATTCCACATCCTGTTCAACAGCACCAGGATGCTCCGGTCGATGTAAATGCTTCCTTAGGATAGAAGCATGGATCTCCCTCAGGCAAGCCTGCGATGCAAACAAGCATTTTTCGTAAGTATAAACTGCAAAATCAAAATTCAGAAGTTCAATGCAATAGCGCAGCTCTAGATTATAAAGGATTACTGTAATAAGCCTATACATTTTATACATCTTGCTCACAGTTATCCAGGAAGAAGGTAATATTGTCATGCATCTTAATGCCAACAAGTTATTCAGGAAAAAGGTTAAAGAAAATGACATGTACCTCCCAGTACTTAACATTTGTTTGGCTTTCCTTGTCCAGATCAAGATGCATCTTAATGTCATCACGTAGCTCTTCCATTGCTTTCACTGTTAATCCCTGATATTTTGCAAAATACACATATATTTCAGGAAGTGCTAAGTTATAAAATGCATATCTTTTGAATGCACTGTATGATGGTGTCAGAATATTATACAATAGCTGGCTTTAAAAACCATACAGAAAATTACACAGGTAAGTGCTGCTGGGACAACTTTTTTCAGTTGAATTACAATTGGATAAGGATGAACAAAGGATGCTCACCTTGAACACCAGATAGGGCTCATTTAACTCAATGTCAAATTCATCTGAGAAATTAAGATTCTTAAGGAGAACATCAATAGGCTTTGTACACCCCTCCCGCAACCTGATCTTAGACCTGACCTTGCTTTGGTCAAAATGAAACTGCACTCCAAATGAGAAATGCTAGATAAATAACAATTCCATATTAACTCCAACACAAATTGAATAGTGTTTGTCAGGTTTTAAGATATTAACCTCTTCCTCTTTCTTCTCCCCGTCTTGAAAGTCGGCACGTGCTCTTTCTCTAGCTAGCAATGCCTTCAAAATGGCAAGTACATGCATTTAATTCCAAATGCAAAAACTGTCTGAATGTAATAAATGATAGACATAAACCAACAAAATTATTGTAAAAGAGATTTATGATCATCAAATACAAACCATTTCCTCTTCATGCTGTGCCTTTTCAATTGCTCTTTCTTCCCTTCTTTTCTTAACCTTCTCTATTTCAGCCTACATTTGACAGAGCGAATATAACGATTAGGCACTGCAAAGATGAACCAGATCTAGGGAGGATGAACCAGATCTAGGGAAGATGAACCAGATCCTAGGTGCTCGGTTTCGCGCAGCAGGAAGGGAAATGAAGGGGCCGGCATACCTAGGTGCTTGTTGCCGGTGAAGGGCACGACGAAGAACTGAGCACCGAGGCGGCGGCGTGGCGTACGCGCCGATGGGCGGCCAAACCCTAGGACGGCGTGGCCACGCCAGGGGCCATCCGCCCAGGTCGACGTGCCAGCTCAGGGGCCGGAGAGAAGGCCGTGGCGTTCGGAGGAGGCGACCTCGCCGGGGGGGCGCCGTCGCGCCACCAGCGCCTCGCACGGGGAGCCAGAGGTGGGGGGCCGGCCAGGACGACGCGAGGGGGGAGGAGGAAGAGGAGGGGGCAGCCGCAGCTGCAGCACCGCGCGTGCCAGCGGCCATCGCCTGTCGGCGTCGGGAGAGCGAGGGAGGGAGAAAGCGAAGAGGAGAGAGCGGGCGAGGGAGGGAGAAGAAGCCTCTGGAACCACGACCTGAAGCCGACTATTTATTTGTTGGAGCATTTGTAGGGGCGGCTGGTTATTAAGCCGCCCCTACAAATAGTAGTACCGGGAGCGGCTGGTGAGTGAGCCGCCCCTATAAATCCAATCTATTTGTAGGGGCGGCTCGTATCACCAGCCGCCCCTGCTGTTCCATCTGTAGGGGCGGCTCGTATCACCAGCCGCCCCTGCGGTCTCTGGGGTTCCGAGCACGTCACTGTAGGGGCGGCTCCACCACCAGCCGCCCCTACAAAAAATTTATCCCGTTGCTGTCGTTTTTCACGTAGTGATTAACATCCTTCCCTTGTAGGAGAAGGCGAACACGTCTCTTGCCTCTCCTCCTATGTAACACTAGAGCTGGTGCCCCAATCAATGTAATTAACTAGCGCGTGGCACTATATATCCATTCTCGGCCTTTCCTGTATCAGTGAAAAAATATATATTCAGGTGGGTACTCTCATCTCATGTGAATTGTGATATCTCAAAAAGAATTAGCACAACTAATCATCATATATATGGTCACATATAAATTGTACTGTTTCCACACTCCACACCCATGCAACTGCAACATCTATTTTTGCGCTTCCAGGCACAACACATATAGCATACGATTCTACACGCGTAATTTTGGAACTAAGAGGAGTTTGTCTTTTCTGTTCACTACTAGCCCAAACACTTCCGACATATCGATGGCACCTCTCTTCTTCCCCACCGGCAGCTCCCAGTCAAAACGGTGCACGAGGTTAGCCAGCATCAGCTCGACGCTGGCTATCCCGAAGTTCACTCCAGCGCACGTCCTTCGCCCAGACCCAAAAGGCAGGAACTGGAAATCGTTCCCCTTGAAGCTAACGTGCGCGGCGCTGCCGTAGTGCCGTGCCCGATGAACCTCTCCGGGACGAACTCCTCGGCGTCCTCCCAGCAGCGCGCGTCCCTGCCGATGGCCAGGGAGTTAATCAGGACCCGTACCCCAGCTGGGATCGTGTAGCCGTCGACGCTGCAGCGAGCCATGGAGAAATGTGGGAGCAGAGGCGCCACGGGGTGTAACCGGAGCGACTCTTTCACGACAGCTCTCAGATAAGTCATGTCGGTTAGATCAGCTTCGCTGACAGCTTCTTGTCCCTAGGGGATGCTGCTGTCCACCTCAGCTTGAAGCTTCTTCACCATACGCGGCCTCCGCATGAACTCTGAGATGGTGAAGTCCAGCGCCGAAGACGATGTCCCTGTTCCTCCGAAAAATACATCCTGCACACAGCACGCTCGAAAAAACCGAGAAAGATCACATCCGGGACAAAAAATTGGCTGGGACTTGAAGTTATGTTTGCTAGAATATATACTACCAAGCAGGATTCCTTTCATCTGCTCTCCGCTGAGTCCGTACTCATGTCGAACGGACAGCAAAACATGAATGAAATCACCATCTTTGTCTTTCGGCAGATCGCTGTTTCTCTCATGATCCTGGATCAGCTTGTCCAGCAGATGGTCCCACCTCCGCTTCAGCCTCTCGGATTTCGCGCGAACCATCTTGCTGAGCACGCCGAATCGAGCTAAGAACGGGAAGAACTCCTCGACGTTGAAACCGGCCAGCAGCGGCGAGGTGTCGCCGACAAGCTCCCGGAGCAGCTTGTTCCGGCCCTCGCTCCGGAAGGACTTGCCCATCACGGTGCGGCAGCCCAGGTCGTTGATGAACGAGCCGAGCAGGTCACTCATGTCCACCGCCGCACCTGCCGCGCCCGCTTCGCCAATCTGGGCCATCACCAATCTCACCTGCGTGCACATCATCGCCATGGACTCATCGCCTGAAGTCCTGAACTAATTAATGGGGGATTGTTTTGTTTAATTACCTCCTTCTCGTGGGAAAGGCGCAACGATTGCACCTTCTTGACGCTGAGCATGTGTGTGGTGACTAGCTTCCTGGCCTGCCGCCAGTAGTCCCCGTGCGGCGCGAAGCCCACGTCGGAGGGGCCGTAGAGGACGATCTCGGCGACTAAAGAGTGCGGCCGCGACGCGAACACGTGGTCGTGCGTGCGCAGCACCGCCTCGGCGGCGGTTGGCGACGACACGACGATGACCGGCATGGCACCGAGGCGGAGGAACATGAGGTCCATGCCGTGCTTCGTGGCGAGGTTCCGGAGGGAGAGGTGAGGGAGCGAGCCGACGAGGTGGAGGTGACCGAGGACGGGCAGAGCGGGAGGCGAAGGCGGGAGACGGTCGTCGTCTACGACCAGAGGCGGCCTCTGCCTCTGCCTGTTGGCCAACGAGTAGCGCACGATCAAGAGCAAGAGTGGAAGGAGTAGCAGAAACCATGCTCGTGGAGACGTCATCTCACGCATGAATAGCTGCTGTACTTGGTTTGCCGTGACAGAGAGGATGGTAGCCTGGCCCTGGTTTAGTTCACGAAAAGTTTTCTCAAAAAGTACTACAATACTTATCACATCGAATCTTGCGATATGTGCATGGAGCATTAAATATAGACGAAAAAAAACTAATTGCACAGTTTAGTTGAAAATTACGAGACGAACGTTTTGAGCCTAATTAGTCCATGATTGAATACTAATTGCTAAATAAAAACGAAAATACTACGGTAGCCAAATTTTTAACTTTCCGTCAACTAAACACGGGCATGGAGTAGCTCTCTGTCTCTGGTCAGTTTGTTAGACCTCGATCTGGGGAGGGACGAATGATAATGCTCCTTTGTAACCGGTTGCTTGTCATGGTCGAAGAAGGACGAGCCGGTTTGTTTGCTGCATTGTCGAAGATCTCGTCGTTTTCATTGGTCATTTCAGTAAGGATGAAGTTGAGGAGGATCCTGAAGTCACGTTTGATTCGTTGCGGCCCAAGTGGCCAAGTGGTCCTTTACGTCATGTGACATCTCAATGCTAATACAAGTATAAAATTAATTAGAAAAAAGAAAAGAAAAATACCCTTGAAATTTATAATGATCTACGGCTTAGACTAAATCAAAGTCTCTATGCTTAATACAATCACGAGTCAATAAGAAAATAGAAAAAAAAACTACACCATTGGACTTCGGCTTAGATTAACCAAATAGACCATGTCTAATACAACTAATAGATAATAAATTTGAAAAATAAATTAAAAACAGCAGTCCATATAGATTCCATGTAAAACACCGTTTCTAAGACAAAAAATTTAATAGAAACTATGAAGAAGTTAATGTAAATAAGAAATACCTAAATAGGTAGTCCATATAAATTATATTATTAAATATCTAAATTCAAATTTAAATTTCACAAAAAATAGTAATTATTTCTAAATGTTGCAAAAGGTACCTAAACAAAAGTTAATGGATTACTAAGTATAAAGTTATTTTATTAGAACTATCTAGATTTAGGTAGAACACAAACCAAAAGAGTGTTGAATTCAATTACCTTTCAAACTAGATTTTATCATAGTAATAGCAACCCAGGAAACCATGGGGTCATCTAAGGGGGGATTACATGCATGCACAACAACTATCACTAATGTTTTGGCACGGTTGTGAAAAATCATTGAAGCACTTCGAATCCGCATGCCGCTTCAGATGCAATATTGGCTCTAACAGACAAGCACAACATTGTGATGAACCGTGTCCTATTTTAGGGCAAAAGTGACAAGGACAAATCCACAATAGAATGTACAAGGTGATAAAAAAAATAAATTTAGAAGAGTGCTAAGAAATAAACAATTTGTAGAGGCTTGGACTACTCTATGAGAGACATGGACAATGTTTTTTTTTAGAATGGAGCTAAGACTGAAAGCTACCTTAATTTGGCATCTGCAAAAATTGCATAGCCACATTGTAGTGGTGAAAAAAAAAATGTTAGGAGAGGCAACAATAGTTCCAAGCTAAGAAATTCGTCCACAAAAGTGACGGATACAACCAGCGGGGTACAAGGCAGGTGCAGAGAGTTGAGGGATCGGGTTTGATAAGTTAAGACACAACAAAAGGGATCGATGCCACACCTCACATACATAGATCAAGGCACAATAATGGCTCTAGGGTGCAAAAGTAGTAATAGCCAGGCGTTTGCGTAAATTAGTAACGAAGAAATATGCAACTATAGCTTTAGCAAAGTAAACATGCCAAGTTGCATAAATAGCATTGGTGCATGAATAAAAGTGAACATAAGATTTAACGTATCTATCTAATTTAAATTTGAATAACATGCGGTGTGAGATCAATCTTTTCTGAGACATCCATTTGGTACTCCCACTGTTCCAAATTCCAAATTATAAGATGTTTTTTATTTTTCTATATATATTGCTTTTACTATGTAGTTAGCACAGTGTATATCTAAATACAATAATAAAAACTATATATCTAGAAAAATCAAAACATCTTTAATTTTGAATGGAGAGAGTAACTCTATATTAAAGCCAATAAAATATTAGCTTGCCCATGTTTTTTTTTAGAATTGTACAGTACAACGTAGACGCTCACAATGCACGCATACTCACCCCTATGAACACATGCACACAAACTCTACCCTTACGGGGTCCCTGCCACTGAAAATACAATGCTGTAAAATGTTGAAATATCAACGCTGTAAAATATTGAAATATTCGCTCTCACGAGGAGTCACCCAGAACCTTAGACTAGAAATTTTAAATTTAATAACCTACACTGGTATGTCCCAAAAAGATAGGCGTTTTAGCTATGAATCTATGAATCTAGACAAGTGCTAGCTAAAACATGTGATCAATCGGTGCGAACTGCTCGCTGAGCGTCCGCGTCCACGCGAGCACCTCGCAAACCACTGTCAGTTCCCGGCACTTCAAGCAATGGCAGCTGACCTTCAGTATTCAAATACGACGACCTGTATTTCTCTTGTCCAATTAAATCGAAGGTCCATGAGCACGAGCAGCACGAGATTGTGAGAAACATCAAAACATTTTGGATGCGGACCTGCTGTGATCTTGATTTTTATCCGTTCGTACGTTGTACGTACCAATTATTGTGTTTAATTATGCAAAATATAGGCCGTGTCGTTCTCATATGCTACCGTTTAACAATATTTTATTAGTTTGAGTTCTTATACTTTGACAGTTACTGCCTTTTAAAATAACTTATTGAAACTTGAAAGTTACTTCTGACAGGGGATTTAATCCAGAAAGTAGAAACGCCGCGTGCTTGCGAGGATGGACAACCACGTATACTCATTTGTTTTGATCAACATGCAACAGAGAGCATTGCCAGCGCTCCAAGGGCTCTTACTTGAGAATACCCCCAAAAGTTACTTCAAACAACTTTTAATTTATTTCTTTGGAAAAGGAAACCAACAATTTTCGGCTCGTCTGTTGCCGGTTTTCACGGCTGTGGCTGTGGATGCCGTAGCTTTCGCTACATATTTTATCTCTTGCTGCTGCTGCCACCTCAAAAAAAAAAAAACAGATGAATAGAGCATTTGTAAAACTCTCCAAAGATTGCACTTGGTAAATCTTCTCCTCAACTCTAAGATATATGCATGTCTTTTACACTTACTAGTTACTACCGACTAAAACATCCCTTTCTCGTGGTTTTCCTCCCCGCATCTAGTTTTCGAGAGCCCCATAGCTATTTATTTTATTCACTTGACATAATCATTAGTTTACCAAACAATTTTTTTTAAAAAAAAAAAGCTTGAAGATGGTCGTCTAAGGCCAATTTGGAATGACTCGATAGCTTTGGTTCTAGATTCTTTAGTGGAGCAGCTTCTTTAATAAAGTTAAAATAAAATCCTTTATAGACAATGTGGGTAATTTTGGGAACATTGCATGCTTGGGGGAGGGGGGGGGGGGGGGGGGGGGGGGGGGGGGAGGGGGTTAAGCTAGACGAACTCCCTTTTTCTCCTAGTGAAAAATGGCACCGGCTCTAAAGTGCTTCTTGAGAGGAGCACTTTTGCTTGCTTTTGGCCATTGGGTATAGTTTCGTTAAGAGCACGCAGATGAAAGAATCAATTTGGGAGCACCTCGATCTAAAGGAGTCCTCCTAGAGCAAGGCTAATAATGTAGTATGTTGTTGCTGGTTTTATGGATTTTTGCAGTTTATTTCTTAGCCTATCCATACGTAGTTAGCTCTCCACTATTAATACATGACCCACTATCTTCTTTTATAAAATTTCTTGATTTTTGTGCATAAGCTGGCTGTAAACTTATAGTATGCTTTCCTTCTCTCTCCTCTTCTCTTTTTTCCACCTCAAAATTCAGCCTATTATTATACTTACTCTTAGTAGAGGCAAATGCAGGTGAGAAGCGCTTTGGGGCACCGCTTCTAGTTGACTACCTATGTAGAAATAAATTAAATATTATGTTTTGGGTAATGCAAAAATAAAGGACGCACTAATGATTCTCCATGGCCTGGTCCACTACACCATCCTAACCCAGCTAAAGCCCATGTAGTTAATTAGCTTGGCTACTTCCTCGTCACCACTAATGACTAGCAAACAGACTACCTCCCTCCAAGACTCAACAGACGCTACCACAAAAACGATTTAGAAAATGATTTAGGGAGATAGTTTCTCTTATTAATAGAGGCATGTCTAGTGAGGTACCCTAGATCCACAACACTGACACAAGGAAAAGCACGAGAGTAGATGATCAATACCACAAGGATAAGGCGTAATATATATCCCCGTGGTTTGGTGACTTGTTGGTCACCAACGTCCATGTCGAGGCATGCTCAATGATCGTCGCTCCTCTACAAGCTCGACAACTTCTCAAGTTTGGCTCCGACGTGAGCGCTTGTTTATAAGCCAACTCAATCACGAGATGCTTCTCAAGCCTCGATTCCATAAAGTTGCTCTTTGCCGGTCTTCGGTGAGGATGAGCACAAGAGCCTCTTCTAGGCTGGTGGTAGCAGCGATAATGTTGTGTCCTAGTCGTAAGCATCACCGTGGATGTTCTTCTCCCTCAATAGCTACCTTTGCTACAAGCACCATTCATTGGGTGCACAAGCTGCTCGCTAGCGAGTGTCTCTGTGCTAATGTTGTGGGGGTATGACCCCCGGTACCCACAGGACAAGATATGGGCCCTAGCCCATAAGATCAAGGCGTGTGGCGCACGGCACTAGTCGGCGTGCACCGTAAGGCTACAAGAAGATATTGTAGTACCAAATATGATATTTTCCTTATAATCATACCCCTCCAGAGTATATAAGGAGGAGCAGGGGTCCCCTAGTCGACATTCTCATACGGATTTTAGGCTTAGCCTAAGGCATCGAATCTCTCATAATACAATCCACAAAAACAAAGGACGTAGGGTATTACGTCAAGCTGATGGCTTGAACCTGCCTAATCATTGTCTCTTGCGTTCTGTGTCACCTTCCAGTTCCCTCACGCGCATCTCCACCTACTACCATGATATACCCCTCGGTAGACTACCGGACATATTTCGTCGATAGTGACGCGCCATGTAGGGAATGTACGTGCTGATTCCATGGCGAGCCAGATGGCGTACCTCAAGATCAGCATCACGTTCTCGGCAAGATCGTTCTTCGGTTTTGCACGGGAACTTCTTCATCGCTGTCATATGCAGTGATTCGCTTAGCGTACCTCGCCTACAGTGATTCGCTTTCTAGCATACCTCGATCTACAGGGCGCCAGGCCCAGTGCGACCGCCTCGTCCTCCTTATGGAGCACTTCGTCGAATCGTCAGCAGCATTGTCGACAAGCAACGCATCCAGATCGAGTTCGACTTTGACACGAGGGCGATCTGCTCCGACCGACTCCCCTAATCCAAGACACGGCATACGCGTGGTACGTTAGCGGCGACGTACGAAGCAACTCAAACCTTTCTGATCGGATCTGATCCCATTGTGATGCTTAGCCTGTCTATGACACGATCCAATCCGGCTCATGATTCACGGGCAAGCAAGCAAATAAGGAGCCATCGTACTATATCTTACAGAGCCATGCAAAGGAAGCATATACGTGGTGTACAGGGCCATGCATCGATGGAGGATATATGTATGTCCAACGATACTCTGCACATGTCCAAGCTAGATCACCACACAAGCCAACGACGGCGACGAGTACTCCAGCAGCGACAAAGCATGCTCCTACTACTCCTACACCACCGTTGATCGCGAGCCGCCCGAGCCATCAAACAAGCCGTGCCATGTCGCAATGATGATCGCCATGAAAAACGGTGTCGTGACAACCGCGACCATCGCCACGACGATAGGCCAGAAAGCTCAAAAGCCGAACAATTTCATCGACGCTGACCAACCGTTCTGACTATAGATAAGTACCCTTCCTACACATGTATTTAATACAATTTTCTCCTCGGTGCTTCTCCAATTATTATTTCTCTGGTCATTCTCCATGTTTAGTATCTTTAAGATACTCCATTTAATTTTTATGTGTACCATCTTAAATATGACAAGCAAACTATGCCTAAGGCAAATACCCGATCAGTCATGTTGACGTTCAGACGTTTTCAGAGACGGCCCTGTCTCTGGTTTCTCCCTACACGTACACAAGCTCCACGCTCTGCGTTATGGGTGGCCGGCAGCGGCTCCTTGGCGACGCTTTGTTCTTCCTACATGCACACGGGCTCCACGCTCCGCATTACGGTTAACGGGCTAGCTAAGGCTGGAGGCTCAGCTACACACAAACTGCTCAGATGATTTATATTAAATATAAACACAAAACCCACCATAACACTAGGCGTTCACCAAAAGCTATTGTTGGCATTTCTTAGCGTCGCTACTAAGAACAAAGTTTTAAATCTAGTCCCTAATAACAACACTAGAAATACTTGTTGGTATTTATTAACATGTCACTTATTTTTAAATAGCCACCTATTATAAATTTATATCTCCTAATTTTACTATGTTGTTATCCATAGTGATGATATCAGAGATACTTGTTGGTACTACATAGCATTACTACTAGAATAATACTAAGCAGTTCTTTATTAATTATATGACTAGGAAGAATAAATAAATATATGAATGAAAATAATCTGCAAGCGCACAGATAATATATCATTGTAGTAATTTTCCCGAGAATATTCTAGGTATCGTTATTTATATTTTTACCACAGAGAAGGTCTAGCATGGGCATGTATTGATAACTTATACTATTGAAGGAGAAGTAAACCATAACCAATAGTCTACTCATAACAGGAGTAAGTTATAGGATCATATATATATATATATATACGATGAGCATTGATCAATGATAATGATAAATCACTCATAGTACTCATTTATATGACATTAGCATGGTTAGGTAGAATATTAGAGGAATAATTCCTAAGTCATTCTTAATTATGAGTCAAAGCATACATTGATTAGTGCAATTATACCTAGTAACCATCACTAAGGTCATCATCATATCTACACATAAGGGATATTACTAAAGAAGATTAGGAGCAGAGCTTGCTCTTTCTTCGTAACCGAACCCTACGTGCACCTATATTTGGGGAGTGAACTACAAAGGACTCAACGAGAGTGGCCCCGTTCGCTGGTCTGAAACTTGGCTGAAACTGGCTGAAAAAATATTGTTCTGGCTGAATTATTGTGAGAGAAAAACACTATTCTGACTGAAAAAACAAGTCAAACAAGCCAAATATGGGGTAAGTCGAACAGAGCCAGTGTTACATCCGTGATCTACCACATGACCCAGAATATAGAGTGTATCTGTAGGTAAACAACGTATAAGCACCATGCTTACACAATGTCGACCACCCACCCATGGATCCTTAGAGTGAGCGCTATATGAATTTATGCATGAACACAATGATAATCTAACTATACTAAGTATATAATCAAAGTAGACCATGAACATTATAACAAAGAACATGAATAAGATGAATATTGATATTGTCAAAACAATTGTAACTAGCATATAAAAATAATGGAGATATAAAAAAGAGAGGGGTACAAAGATTATACCAAACCACACTCTTAACAAGATCGGGAATCCAAGCGAAGCCTGCTTGCCTCCCTTTAGACATAGCCTAACTAGCTATACCCTAGATATGGTGGAGCTCTGAGGATGATTAGGGTTTCTGTCTTCTCAAATGACTTATGCCTTCTCAGAGGGGGACAGGGGCTGATGTATAGGGTGGAGCGTCCAACGTGAGCCCTTAGATCAAACCGACTTAAAGAACGGCGTAGATGCAACTTAAGAGGCGGTGGAGAACCGATATAGCAACGAGGGGTTGATAGGTGGGTCCCAGGGGACGGGCGGCTTATAGGTGGGGTTGGTCGGTGGTGTCTCACCCTCCCCTTCGGTGTGGAGTCCTCCTGAGTCTTATAGAGTCTTCTGGTGTCCGTTTCACTGCGAATAAACGCAATTAAATCTGATATGTAGGTCCACCTTGATGGTTTTTTGGATAAACCCTGCAGATAATATAGATTCACCAAAACTCATGGAATTTGTTAGTTTAAACCCCTAAGCCTTCATTGGTGATTATATTTATATCCTTATACATGTTATATTGACGGTTTATAATGGTTGTTAACTACCGCCAATAGCTGCTAAGCACTTTTACACAGCATTCAAACATAAGTTTTTCCTAATCTACTGGACATTGTCTCATCCCTCGCCGAACAGGTCGATGTCCCTAGCAAGCTTTGCCACTGCTTTCTCCATCGATCAACTAGTAGGACCGCTAGGTTCATGGACTTCATCGCCGACCAGTTGGTCAGACTATTCGGTGCTCACTTCTACTCGGCGCTCACTTTGTCGTTGACCAGTTGGTTGAGCTGCTCGATGCTCGATTCTTTGCCAACCAGCTGGTCAAACTGTTCGTCGCTTCATCGTCAGCTACGCTAGGGACTCGCCAGCTAAGCTAGGGACTCCTTGACGTTCAGATTCTTTGTGCAAGTGTCGCCAGCTAAGCTGGGGACTTCCTTGGTGGTCAAATATTGCTATGTCTCATCGGTGTGCTATCAAGTTGCTCCATACCGTTCGCATCAGGGTGTTGATCTTAGGCAGCATGTCTAGGATCTTGATAAGTACATGACAGATGACATTGGTAAGCTTTTATTAAAATTTTTTGATCCTGCTACAAGATTTCTTCTCAATCTTCTAGCAGTCTCGGGGACTACATGTGTACACGTCATCTCACGATGATTGTACTATTTTTTACGCTTCTTTTTCTCAGCTAAGCTGGGGACTGGTTTAGCACCTAAAGTCTACTATTTTGGACCCTGGCACCACGTGAATACTTCACCTACTATGAGGCTCCAGGACTAAATGGACACACTTTACCTTGCGGTGAATGTGCTTGTCTCTAGGACCCAATGTTTTTCTGCATGACTAAGTCATGATCTACGCTTGGCTCTAAGAGTCTCTTTTTCGCCTAAGGCAAGTGGGCACACTTCATCTAAGGTGAAGGCTTCAAAAATTTTTACTTGACTTCCTTACATCCTTATGGCAAACCTCAACTTTGAGTGAGTTTGAGCTCGACACCCAATTAAACTAGTCGGACGCCTATCTCAACTGTTCGGACACCCACTTCAACAGCTTGGACGCTGGTCTCAACAGCTCGGACACTCATTCAAACTGCTCGGACGCTTGCTTCAACTATAGTTGGCCATGCAGCCCGAGCCCGTTGGCCTGGCCCAAGGCCTAGTTTTTTGGCCCGACCCAGAGCAGCAGGCCATGCCTAGGCCTGAGTGCCTGACCCCAGGCACGTGGGCCAGCATGACACAACCTACTTTAGAGCAGCTGACCCGGTGATGGCCCGGCCTGCCAGCGCCCCCCCCCCCCCGCTCTGCACCGTATGGCCCACGCCCCGCCCCTGCATATAAGCGGCTCCCTAGTCCCCTCGTCACCCGTCGCCTCACCTCCTCAATCCTCACCTCTCCACTCTCCCTCCTCGCCCGCTCTACCATCAGTAGTTGCCTCGCCTCCTCGTCTGCTCCGCTCTCCGCTCCAAACCCTAACCCTAATCCCTAGTTCCCACTTGCTCGCCACGGCGCAGCCGAGCCCCGCTCACCCAGTCACCTCGGCCTCACTAGCGGCTGACTCTGCAGTATGCTCCCAACCCTAATCCCCACTCACTCGCTGGCTTGCCACGGCACAATCTCTGCTCCCTCTCTCACCCGCATCGGCTGCATCCATGATCTGGTGAATCTAAGCTCTCTCTCGTGATCTACTGATCTCGTTCATCGTCCTCGACTCTGGTGACCTCGATCCACCTCTCCTCCCTTCTCCCTCTCTCCTCCCTTCTCGCTCTCTTCTCTCGCTCTCAGTGAACTATGTGAGTTTGTGACCGTGTTCTTGTCCGTCCCTCCTCCGCCGTTCGCCATCGTTTCTAATCGGTCTCTCTCCTCTAGGTGGCCCTCGCCATCTCCGGCACCGAGCTCTGGTTGCACAGGTACTCCGCTAACCCTAACCCTAACCCTAACCCTAGATCTATCTTCTCCACTTCTTGTGTCTCTTCCACTGACTCTAGATCTATACCTCTATGGCTCTATCTCTCTGACTCTGTTTTTCTTCTCCGTGTAGGTCGGTTGTCGATGCCTCATCGTCCTCTTCCTATGGCATAGACTGAGCATGGTGGCCGCACGCACCATTGAGGAACGGTGTTGGAGATAAGCTGTCCATGATCAAGATCACCATGGTGGATGACGATGATGTCGTCTATCCACTCACTGGCAACGATGACTTGATCGTGGTAGGGCTGCTCCTAGAGGAGGACGACAACATCCGTGATGACGCTACTGTGTTGTTGGATATCAATGTCGGTAGCAGCTCTACTCTGATTGATTTGGATGGTGGCGACGGTGGTGGAGGGGTGGAGCCGGCGCCATCAGCGATGGCGACAAGGACACCGGTTGGCTCCAACAGCACAGATGGTACCTCATGCCTTGGTAAGCGTAAATCTAGTGTTTAGGTTGATTTTGATGAGATCTATGAGACTGTGAATGGTCAAATGGTTCAAACTGCTACTATCTGTAAAATGTGTAAGAGTAGATTGTCTGCTAGATCTTCTGTTGGCACTAGCCATTTGATTAGGCATCAGAAATCTTATAGGAAAAAAGTTGATCATGCTGCTAGGGTTCAGTCTAGGCTTTCTTACAATCCTGATGAATCTGTGCATAACTGGGACTACAATCCTATTGTTGCTCGCTCTAAGTTGTGTAGGTTGATTGCTAGGCTTGACCTTCCATTAGGTATAGGTGAGTCACATGTATGGGAGGATTACATTGTTCTTGCTCATAACCCTAGGTTTGCCAAGGTTTCTAGACAGACCACCACTAGAGATCTTGGTAAGCTGTTTACTGAACGCCGTGATAAGCTTAAGAATTTTATGTTGCCTACTGCTTCTTCTGTTGCTTTGACTTCAGACATTTGATCTGGTAATGCTAAGGAGGACTATATTAGTGTTGTTGCTCACTATGTGAATGCTGATTGGGAGTTACAGAAAAGGGTTATTGGTCTTAGGCTGATTGAGGTTAAACATTCTGGTAAAAACATTGCTGAAAGAATTGCTACTATGGTTGAGGAGTATTGTCTGATTGCCAAGATTTTCTCTGTCACTCTAGACAATGCTTCTTCTAATGCTAGGGCTATGAACACTTTGACACCTCTATTTGCTTGTTACTTGGGTCCTGATCCTTCACCTAATCCTTTGGATCCTAGTAACCGTAAGTATAGTCTTGTACATCAACGTTGTGCTTGTCATATCATTAATCTCATTGTAAAATCTAGATTAAAGAGGTTGAAACCTTACACTGAAGATTTTAGAACTGCAATTAACTTCTTAAATTCCTCTAATCAAAGAATTGCATTGTTCAAGGAATACTGTAATGCTAAGGGTGTTAGACCTAGAAAGTTTGACTTGGATATGGATGTTAGATGGAATTCTACTTACCTAATGCTTAAACACTTGGTTTCATACAAGAATGTCTTTTCTGTGTTCATTAATTCTCATTATGGTTCACAATTGTTGACTACAAATCATTGGTATTTTGCTGAGAAGTTACTGGAGTTCTTGGAACTCTTCTATGACTCCACTCTTGTACTGTCTAGTGTTTATTATCCTACAAGTCCACTTGTTCTGCACCATATTCTAGAGATTGCTTCTCATTTGCATGCATATGAAAAAGAGCATAATCTAAGAGCTATTGTATTACCTATGAAGCTTAAGTTCCTTAAATATTGGTAGGACATAGCTCTGTTATATTCATATGCATTCATTCTTGATCCTAGAGCTAAGATGAGTGGTTTCTTTAATGTGCTGCAATTACTTGATGAATACACTAGTTCTGAGTATAGTTCATACTATGCTGATGTCAAAACTGAATTGTATAAACTGTTTAACAAATATGAGAACAAGTTTGGTGCAGCTTGGTCTCAAAGGGTTGCACAACCATCACATCATACAGGTAAGAAAAAGCAGGCCTGGGGAAGAATCTTTGGCCATGGATCAGGTGTTGTTGGTCCTTCCCCTCTCCCTGCCACTTCATCTTCATCTACTTCTGTTATTTCTAAGCTATCAGCTTACTTAGATAGTGACAATGTCACTTCTTATGAAGATGATTTTGTCCTACTTCTGTGGTGGCGTGACCACAAGCTAACATTTCCAATCCTATCTATAATGGCTAGAGATATCCTATCAGTTCCTGTATCTACTGTATCTTCGGAGTCTTGTTTCAGTTTGACAGGTAGGATAATTGAGGAATTGCGGCGTCGCTTGTCACCAGAGACTGTGGAGATGCTGACCTGCTTAAAGGACTGGGAGTTAGGAGAAAAAAGGGAACAACATGCTGTTGATAACCAAGAACTTGAAGACTCATTCCAGAACTTATACCTTGATTAAGATGGACCTGCTGGTGGTGCTCCTGGTACTTAGTGAGGTACTGAGGTTGAGACTTCCCTCCTGAGTGTGTGTGTGTGATCTATGACTATGAAAGGGTGTGTGTGACTCAGTGACTGTGAAAGACTTGTCTATCATTTGAACAATGGTTAATTAAGAGCTGGCTGTACTCTTTTTTTTCCTTTCTAGGGTTTCTCACAAGGGTGAGTTTTACCTAGAAAGGTTTTTAATGAGGCAGCATTGCACTAAACAGCTCATTTTGGTTATTTCTATTGTCTGTCGGCTTTGAACTTTGATTATGTGAATCAGTGAATGTATAAAACTGTGATCTGTGAATGTATCGGACATTTCGACTTTGATTCTATGTGTCGGTGTTTCGGACCAGGGGGGTCCTCAACCAACCAGTGAATTTGAACTGTGTGCCCCTAATCCTGGATGGTGATGCAAAGAGACACAAGGTTTATACTGGTTCAGGCAATCGATGCCCTACGTCTAGTCTGAGAGATTGATCTTGTATTCTTTGCACCGAAGTGCTTGTAGTAGGGGGTTACAAGCTAGGGAGAGAGGGAGCTAGTCCTAGGTCTCGGCAAGGTGTCGTGTGGGTCGCTTGAGACATTGCTCTCAGGCGGCTGGGATGTGTGCGTGTGTGTGTGTGTTACAAGGTGTTCTCCCTTTTTTCCGTTCTCCCTAAGTGGCCCAAGTCCTCTCCTTTTATAGTTGAAGGGAGGATAAGGATAGTACATGTTGTTAACTATGCGGCGTCGTGCCAACAGGGGCGGCATGTCTGAGCCCTGTGGCCTGTTCCTATGGCGGCGTGGTCGTCGGAGTGGTCTGGCCTTGGAGCACTGGGGTGGTGTGCTAGTCCCATCCGATCCTATGCGTCGTGAGAGCCCTAGGACTGCCTTGGAGTGGGTGCGGCGATGGACGTGCAAACCGCTGTGGACGGACTGTGCGTGAGGCCGAGGCTTGGTCGGTGCCGAGGCTGCACCGCAGTGGGGGGTCTCGGTGGGCACAAACCCCAAGATAGCCAAGACCTTGGTGCATAGTGCCGAGGCCCCGAGTGGGTGGCTGATGACCCGGGCCAAGTTGTCCGTGTGATGTTATTTTCGAGGTGGGGATCGCGGGACATAGTGTAGTGTGGGCGCTGATCGTGGGCACAGCGTTAGAACACAGTGGCGGGGTAATCCCCGCCGTGCCCTGTCCCAGCCGGTATGGCGCTGATGCGACCTCAGGTCTCGTCGGCCATTCTGTGGCGTTGAGCCCTCGTCTGGCTAAGATTGCGGGAGTGGTTGAGGTATTAATGAGACACGATGCGCTATTGGGAGGGTCGGCTGAGGCGGGGGGGGCGACGGGCCACGGACGTACCGGCCTCGAGCGACATGGAGAATGAGGCCTCGCACGAGACGGAGATCGGACTCCTTGCCGAGGCCTTGCGCGAGAGGCCTCGCGCGACACGGAGAATGCACCCCCTGCCGAGGCCTTCCGTGGGGAGCCTCGCGCGAGGCGGAGATCGTGTTCCCTACCGAGGCCTCCCGTGGAGAGCCTCGCGCGAGGCGGAGATTGCGTCAGGACGCTAAGACCTCCTATGCGAGGCTCGAGGCAAGGCGGAGGGCTTGGTGGGCCCGGTCGTGGCGGGCAAGGGGCCCACGGCTTACCTTCTAGCTTTGTTTTTTGATGGGACTTAAGCGACCCCTTTGATGTTCGCTCGGGGTACCCCGTTCTAAGGTACCCGACAGTAGCCCCCGAGCCTCTGGGGGAGTGCGTGCACTCTCCCTGAGGGTTTGCCGAGGGTTGGTTCATACCCGCTCCCGTAGGAATTGGGTTTTGTTTCTTGAGGTTCCAGTGGGTGCGCACGAGCGTACCCACCGGGTGTAGCCCCCGAGGCCCTGGAGGAGTGGAGTTACTCCTCTAGGGGCTTTTTTTTATTTTCACGTTTGAGCGAGTAGTTCTTATCGTATTTGCCGAGCCCATAAGCGCAAGTTTAGGTTGCGAGGGTCTCGGCGAGGCTACAGGAAAAAGCCCTCTAGCCTCCACATGGAGCGACAGGGCCGTCGGGAGTTCACCTGGCTTTTTATACGCCCCTCGCATGTGAGGGTTTGTTTGTCAAGGCCCCTTTTGGGCGTGAGCTCAGGTTGTGGGGTCTCGGCGTATTTGCAGGAAGAGCCCCCTAGCCTCTGCATAGGGTGAGAGGGCCGTCAGGAGTCCCCCTGACTTTGGATATGACCCTCATGCTTCCTTTTCGCTCAGAAGGAGGGGTGGAATGTGCCAGGCTACCCTCGATGGGTACGAGCGTGGGCACTTCCATTGAGCTGTTAACGGGTGAGTCCGAGTGGAGGCCCGTACCCCGTTCGCTAGGGGACGGCTAGTGGTCTAGAGATGCACTCCATGAGTACCAGAGGGTTTCTCTAGTGGGTGCCGAGGCCATTCACTGGGCCTCGGTGGCTCGGTGCCTCCCTACGGTGGGATCCCATTCGGAGACTTCCCTGTCGGTCTCGGACACAACTTAGGATGCCCCGAGCGATTGCTCGCTCAGGCCTGGGCCATTCGTAGGCTCGCCCCGAAGTCGTCCCTGACTCTGTTGCCCGGAGGCGGCTATCGAAACCTCTTGGAGGCCCAGCCTTCGAACCCCTAGATCGTAACGGGCTCGGTGCCCTTTATCGTGTTTTTTAATGAAACCTCTAGCGTGGGCTTGGACCGTTTGTCTTTTGTCTTGGGTGCAAGAGGAGCCCCCGAGCCTCCGCCTAGAGCAAGAGGGCGGTCAGGGGTCCCCTGACTTTTTCATCTGACCCTCACATATCCTTTTCGTTCAGACAGAGGGTTTGTTTGCCGAGCCCATTCTAGTCTCGGCGAGGTTGCAGGAAGAGCCCCTAGCCTCTGCGTGGAGCGAGAGGGCCGTCGGGAGTTCCCCTGG
The DNA here is from genome assembly GCF_019320115.1 of Miscanthus floridulus. NCBI lineage: Eukaryota > Viridiplantae > Streptophyta > Magnoliopsida > Poales > Poaceae > Miscanthus > Miscanthus floridulus. The sequence goes on along the minus strand of NC_089591.1, from coordinate 55,611,763 downwards.
CTTTTTATATGCCCCTCGCGCATGAGGGTTTGTTTGCCAAGGCCCCTTTTGGGCGCAAGCTCAGGTTGTAGGGTCTCGGCATATTTGCCGAAAGAGCCCCCTAGCCTCTGCACAGGGTGAGAGGGCCATCAGGAGCTCCCCCGTCTTTTTGTATGACCCTCACGCTTCCTTTTTGCTCGGAAGGAGGGTTTGTTTTGCCGAGCCCCTTTGAGTGCGAGCCAGGGTCGCTGGGTCTCGGCAAGGTTGTAGGAAGAGCCCCTTAGCCTCTGCATAGAGCGAGAAGGCCGTCGGGGGTTCCCCTGACTTTTTGTGTGACCCTCATGCTTCCTTTTCGCTCGGAAGGAGGGGTGGAATGTGCCTCGCTACCCTCGATGGGCACGAGCGGTGGCACTTCCGGTGAGCTGTTATCGAGTAGTCCGAGTGGAGGCCTGAACCCCGTTCGCTAGGGGATGGCTAGCGGTCTAGAGACACACTCCAAGAGTACCAAAGGATTTCTCTAGTGGGTGCCGAGGTCGTTCGCTGGGCCTCAGTGGCTCGGTGCCTCCCTACAGTGGGATCCCATTCGGAGACTTTCCTGCTGGTCTCGGACACGACTTTGGGCGTCCCAAGCGTTTCGCTTGCTTGGGCCTCGGCCCCATATAGGCTCGCCCACGGTCGTCCCTGACTCTGTTATCCTAGGGCAGCTGTCGAAACCCTTTGGGGCCTAGCCTTCGAACCCCTGGATCGTAATAGGCTCAGAGCCTGGTTCCTTCATACGAAAGGAATAGGCCGCGGGGAATATCTTCCCTATTGGCTCGGCAACAGGAGGCGCGCCTTTTGAGGCGGTTTCATGGGGAGGCGAAATGATGCCTGCTGCCGTAGTGGCTGAGCATGATGTGGTGGATGGGACATAACTATCCTCGCATTTAATGCGGGAGACATGAGCGCGTGGGCCGGCGAAATCGGCTCGTGGTTAACTGCGCCGGATCGGGGGGAAAACCTCCCCGATTTTGTCGCTCGTTTGTTTCGCCTCCTCCCTGCATAAATACCCGAAGGGTCTCACCCCTCCTCATATTACCTTGCCTGCATTAGCACTGCCTCCATCGAGCCATCGCTAGAGCATCGGGTGCCAGGAAGAAGAGGAGAGAAGAGCGAGCCTAGGGAGAAAGCGAGAAAAAAGCGAGAGCGTGGGAGAGAGAGAAAAAACTCACCGCCGCACCCGATTCCTCCATCGCACCCATGGTCGGCGACATCGTCGTTGTCGAGGCGGACCCCTAGGATTCGTCGGATGTCACCGAGGAGATGCTTCAGTTGCTTGTCGATGGTGGACTCCTTCGCCCGGTGACAGACCCCACCAGGCCAGAGTGGATTGCTCCATACGGCGAGCCAGAGCCGAGGCCTCGTGACGGCTACGTCGTGAGCTTCGTCTCCTTTCACGAGCGCAGCCTCGGCATCCCGGCGGACCAGTTCATGTGGGCGCTCCTGCACTACTACGGCGTGGAGCTCCACAACTTCAATCCTAACTCCATCGCTCAGGCGGCTATCTTTGTTGTCGTCTGCGAGGGGTATTTGGGGATTGCTCCCCATTGGGAGTTGTGGCTCCACCTATTCTGGGCGGGGCATACTACCAAGCCGACGGGCACATCAGGTAAGAGGAAGGCAACGAGGGCCGGCGGCTGCACTCTCCAAGTACATTAGGACCGCCTACACCTCTATATCCTGGCCCAACTCGCGTCCTCCAATCACCGGTGGTACACGAGTTGGTTCTACCTCCGCAACGACGACGGAGGACTTCCCCCCTACACTAGGCAGATTGTGGGGAGTTACTCGGAGAGATGGAAGTACGGCGTCCCAAAGGACGACCAGCCCAAGCTGCAGCCGCTTCTGGAGGAGCTGGCGAGGCTACGGGGCCACAGTCTCACTGTGGCTATGGTCATGGCCGCCTTCCACCACCGGAGGGTGCTGCCGCTGATGGCTCGGCGCCGGCGGCTGTTCGAGATGAAGTCGGGTGAGCCCATTGAGGCCACCCGGATGTCCTCCTCTGCCCTTTTCGATGAGGAAATTCTTCGTCGGGTAGGGGAGACGGTAGAGGCGAAGCTGAGGGGTGACAACTTGACCCCTATCGTGATGTGGCCATCGCGGGGGTTCCTCTCACTGGTAAGTCGTGTGCCACTATAGCCTCCGAGCCTCCTCAATCTCCCCTTACCCCTTGTTTCCTTATGCGCGTCCGTCGTTCCTGTAGGGGATGAGGGACGTGCGTTCCTCTCCACCGCCCATCCCCAAGGACGTGAGGCGGCGGGTGATCAACCACGCGCATGCCGATGCACAGAAAAAGCGGAAAGACGCCAAGGTGGCGAAGCGCACAAAGCAAATCCTTGTGCGCGAGGAGCTAGATAAGCGTCGCCACCAACAACGGAAGGATGGTCTCCCGTTGGAGGAATCCCCATCGACGTCGCTGTCGATGGAGGCCTCGGACGGGGATGATGGGGGCGAGGTGGGGCAAGGTCCCCTGGACCACCTTCCTGACGTCGTGGAGGTGGCACCTGGGGTGTCGGCAAGCAGCCCAGCACCCCCGAGAGGGGGAGGAGAAGCGGACCCGGGGCCGGCGGTTGCCCGCTTTGGGGCCGAGGCCGACATGCCCGAGGCATGGGCATTAGGCAAACGCGCCGTCAGCCCGGTAGGCTCGGTGGCCGTGGTGGAGCAGGTGGCGGTGGAGGCGACGCCACCGCCCCCGTAGAGGACCGAAGGGGCGCCGGGCTCCATTGAGGACAGACCGGCGCCGATGGATATGGAGGCGACGCCTCTGCCGTCGCCTCTACCGTTGCGGACAAGGTTTGCCGTGGCGAAGCGGCTGCCGCCCCGTTCAAGGTAAGTGTATTTTTGGCAGGGTCATAGTGCCTTCCGTTCACTTTTTTGGTCTCGCGCTGACCCTGTAGGTTATTTTTCCTTAGTCAGAAGTGGCCTTCGGACGAGCTCCCCTTGGCGCCCCTTAAGGCGCTTAAGGCGAGCCCTGGCTCCTCCGCCCATTTGGTGGTGGAGGCACAAGCCGCTATCCAACATGGCACGGCATCGGCGAGGGTCGACCCGAAGGAGCTAGCCGCCCAAGGAGGGGCTGCTGAGGTGGCCCCTATATAGACAAGGGAGGGAGCACCTCCGCCCCATAGGGGCGAGGCTCATGAGTCGGATGGGGCCGGCGTGCCCTTGGTTGCTGAGGCCCCTGGGGTCTTCGAGGCTGAGGCGACGGAGGACAGGGCGCCCAAGACCGCCAAGACCATAGTGGCCACGGTCGGTGTTTTTGCGTCCTCTGAGGCCACGATGGCAGAGGCTGGAGCCCCCGAGGCCACCAATGCCACCGTAATGGCAGCGAGGCCATCTGCCCAGGAGGCGAAGATGAAGGCGGCGGAGGCCTCGGAGGCGCCCTTGGTTCAGGGGTCGCCATTGTTGTGAGAGAGTGCCCGGGAGGCGGAGATCTATCCGATCTCCTCCAACGATACTTTCTGAGCATGGGAGGTGGTCGAGGCTGAGGATGCCGGTGTCGTGGAACAATCGGCGCCGGTCTTGGATGAGGGAAACTCGGCCCTCGTGCGGGCGCGACCCGAGCCTCGCGGGTGGGATCACCCGCGGGTACTGTGGCGGAGCTAGGACGACCCTGAGGGGGAGCCTCTATTCGCCCTTGAGGACGTAGCCGAGGGCGGGCGTTGGGGCACCTTCGAGCAATACCACCAGCTGGTGGAGCGGTCGCTACGGACGGCCCTAACCGTGGTGGCCGACGAACTGCCCAGAGTCACCCAGGTTCGTGTTTTCCTTTCTCGCGCGATGTTGTCCTTTTCTGGTTTTGTTGCAATTAATGACCCCTGTTCTGCTTCCCCAGGAGCTCGAGACCTAGTCCCTTGGGAAGTCGGTCTTTCTCCGATGGGAGAGGGGCGTCTAGGACCAGCTTCAGCGGTAGAAGGGCCTTCTTGCCGGCGCCAACGAGCTCCTGTCGGCGCGGAGCGCAGAGGTAGAGGACCTCCGCCTTCGTTGTGCTGATGCGAAGGTCAAGGCGGCCATGGCCCAGACGCAGCTCGCCCCTCTAGCAGTGCGGGTGAAGGAGTTGGAGGAGGAGCTCACCCGCGCAGCCCGCGATCGGGATGCCTTCAGGGGCCGAGCCATTGAAGCTACGGCCTCGGCCGCGGCTCTCACGGGGCAGCTGGGGGTGGAATAGGAGTCGCTCCAGTTGACGAAAAGTGCCTTGGATGAGGCCCTTGCTGCAGCTGAGGCCTCGCAAACTGAGGCTATGGTTTGGAGGGGGACGGTTGAGGGTGAGTTTTTCTCCCCTCCTTTTGTTTTCTTTTCCTTATGTTTGCTCCCTAACTCCCTTATGCGACGTAGAGCTGGGGGTGAAGCTTCCAGGGCAGCCGAGGCTTCTCGGGTCGAGGCCCAGCGCTTGAAGGAGGAAGCCGAGGCTTCCCGGGCTGAGGCCCTGCGCTGGAAGGAGAAAGCTGAGGCCTGTCAGGTCGAGACCCAATGCTGGGAGCAGAAGGCCAAGGGTGAGTTCCGTGGGCTTCCGCCCCTAACTTAGGTTGTTTTTTCCCTCGCTCGACCTCATTCCATTTTCTATGGTGCAGAGTCAGAGGCAAAGGTTACTCGGGCCGCCGAGGCTTCCAGCGCGGTGTAGACGGTGCTCAAGACCGAGATCGGGGAGCACGAGGCGCTGAAGCGTGCTATCCTTTCCGCCTACGAGGCCCTAGAGGTTGAAGGGGTTCAGTCAGGCAGCTCCCTGGGGAGCCATTTGATCACGCTGAGCAACCAGATGCGTGAGCGACTCCGAGGAGCGCTGCACACGGGTGTTAAGCGTGCGTTGGCCGTCATCTCTTCTCACTATGTCGGCGTCGACCTCCTAGCCATCAGTGATGGGTATGTCCTGCCTGATGATAACAAGGAGGCTGACACGGCGGTCACAAAGCTGATGGAGGCGGCGGAAGGCCCTGGCACGGCGCTGGCGATGCTCTTTGAAGAGGAGGTGGTTCCTCCCCTATCACCCACCGGTGTTGAAGGCCCTGAGCCTTGATCTGGGCCCTAGGGGCTTATGTAAAAATAGAGTAGGAGTTATTTTTATATCATAACGCTTGCGGCCGTCGAGGCCTTTATTTCTGAAGTATTTGTGTTTCTTAGTTATTTTTCTTATGTTTCCGAGCCTCTGCCCTCTATTGCTCCTGATCAGATTTCATTTGCAAAACACCCCTTTGGGGCCTAAGCCGTCCCTTGGGCGAGAGGTAGTGAGGGAGTGCCATAGCCCGGAGGCGTAGGCCATCTCGCGGCTCTACCGGCCTCTTGCTTAGGAAATAGACCTTGGTCCAAGGAGTTTTTACAACTGATTCGTCAGAACCTGCTAGAGTCTTGGCGTAGAAATTTTTGCGAAAAACAACTGAAGAATGGTGTGTGGGGCCTAGGGGGGAGTCCCCCATCTAGCCCCCGAGGGAGGCTTGGTTCTACCGAGGCAGAGCCGAGTCTCCCTTGCCATGTTACCGAATTGCTGTGACCTACGATGGGCTCGGGGGGTTTCTCGAAAAATTATACCAACTAAAGAACGCTTTTTAATTGTATTTCGAGAAACGACATATACAATGCTTGGAAATTTAGGAATAAAAGCGACGTAGTTGTTCTATGTTCCAAGCGTTGGTGAAGACTTCGCCCTTCTCGTTGGCCAGCTTGTAGGTCTCGGGCTTCAGTACTTGGGCGATGATGTACGGTCCTTCCCATGGTGGGGTCAGCTTGTGGCGGCCCTTATTGCTCTATGCTAGCCTCAACACCAGGTCGCCTACCTTCATGTCTCAGCCTCAGACGCGTCGGGCCTGATAGCGCCGTAGGCTCTGCTGGTATTTGGCCATGTGTAGTAGCGCGACGTCTCGGGCTTCCTCTAGTTGATCGAGGGCGTCCTCTTGGGTGGTGCGGTTACTTTGTTCGTTATAGGCTTGTAGCCTTGGGGAACCATATTCCAAGTCGGTGGGGAGGATGGCCTTAGCCCCATAGACCAGGAAGAAAGGCATGAACCCCATGGCTCGGCTTGGAGTGTTCCTCAGGCTCTAGATGACCGACGGGAGTTCGGCGAGCCATTTCTTGCCAAACTTTTTCAACCCGTTGTGAATCCTTGGCTTGAGGCCTTGTAGGATCATGCCGTTGGCACGCTCTACTTGGCCGTTGGTCCTTGGGTGTCCTACGGCCGACCAGGCCACATGGATGTGGTGGTCGTCGCAAAACGTCAGGAACTTTTTGCCAGTGAACTGCGTCCCGTTGTCGGTGATGATGGTGTTGGGGACCCCAAACCTGTGGATAATGTCAGTGAAGAACAACACCGCCTGCTCGGATTTGATTCGATTGATCGGACAAGTCTCGATCCATTTGGAGAACTTGTTGATTGATACCAGTAGATGGGTGTAGCCCCCGGGGGCCTTTTGCAGGGGCCCGACCATGTCGAGCCCCCACACAGCGAACGGCCATGTGATGGGGATGGTTTGTAGGGCTAGGGCCGGGAGATGTGTCTGCCGAGCATAGTACTGGCATCCTTCGTAGGAGCGTACTAGCTTGGTAGCGTCGGCGACCGCCATCGGCCAGTAGAACCCTTGGCGGAAAGCGTTCCCTATGAGCGTTTGAGGCGCCGCATGGTGCCCACAGGCGCCTACGTGCAAGTCCCAAAGCAGGGCTTGGCCCGCCTCGGTAGTGATACATCGTTGGAGGACACCTAAGGGACTTCGCCTGTACAATTCGTCATTATAGAGGGCGAAGGTCTTGGCTCGGCGCGCAAGCCGTCGCGCTTCGGTTCTGTCGCCAGGAAGCTCCCCCGATCAAGCCAATCGAGGAACAGGACTCACCAATCCACATCCTGATCAGTCTACGGAGGCTCAGTGTTGACTTCCATGACCTCGGGCTCGATCGAGGGGGTCTCAGTAGCAGAGGGGGCATCAAGCTTTGCCGTGGGTTCCATAGGTGGGCCCTCCTCTTTTGTTGAGGTGTAGCCAATGGAAGGTTTGTGGAGGTCTCTGGTGAAGACGTTTGAGGGGACCGGAGCCCGTGCCGAGGCCATCTTTGCCAGCTCGTCGGCGGCCTCGTTGTACTTCCGCGCGACGTGATTTAGTTCGAGACCGTTGAACTTGTCTTCTTGGCATCGTACCAACTTGCAGTAAGCCTCCATTTTGGGGTCAAGGCAATTTGACTCCTTCATCACTTGATCTATGATGAGCCACGAGTCGCCTCGGATGTCGAGGCACCGTGCCCCAAGTTCGATGGCGACTTGTAAGCCATTGATGAAGGCCTCGTACTCTACCATGTTGTTGGAGGCAGCAAAGTGGAGCCGCACCAGGTAGCACATGTGTACTCCGAGGGGCGAGATGAACAGCAGACCCGCACCTACCCCGGTTTTCATGAGGGATCCGTCGAAGTACAGGGTCTAGCACTCCGTCTGAGTTTGAGCCAGTGGCAGTTGGGTGTCTGTCCACTCAGCCATGAAATTGGCCAAGACATGAGACTTGATCGCTTTTCGAGGCGCAAAAGTCAAGGTTTCCCCCATAAGCTCGATGGCCCACTTGGCTATCCTGCCCAAGGCCTTCCGGTTATGAACTATCTCCCCTAGGGGAAAAGATGATACCACAGTCACTGGGTGAGACTCGAAGTAGTGATGCAGTTTGCGCCAGGCCAGGACCATGGCATAGACCAGCTTCTGGATGTGGGGGTGGCGTGCTTTGGTCTCAGAGAGCACCTCACTGATGAAATAAAAAGGTCGTTGGGTGGGTAGAGTATGCCCCTCTTCCTGCCTCTCTACCACTACGGCAGTGCTGACCACTTAGGTCGTTGCGGCGACATAGAGTAAGAGGGCCTCGTCCCTGGCCAGGGGTACTAGGACGGGAGGATTTGTGAGCAGCCTCTTGAGTCTATCGAGGGCTTCTTCGTCCTTGGGGGTCCAGGAAAAACGCTCGGATTTTCTCAAGAGTCGGTATAGAGGCAAACCTTTTTCGCCGAGGCGCGAGATGAAGCGACTCAGGGCCGCAAGGCATCCCATGACCCTTTGTACTCCCTTGAGGTCTCCGATTGGTCCCATGCTGGTTATGGCCGAGACCTTCTCTGGGTTGGCTTCAATGCCGCGTTCTGAGACTATGAATCCCAAGAGCATGCCTCGGGGGACCCCGAACACACACTTCTTGGGATTGAGCTTGATGCCCTTCTCTCTAAGGCATTTGAAGGTTATCCTCAAGTCGTCGATGAGATCCTCGGCCTTTCTGGTCTTGACTACGATGTCGTCTACGTAGGCCTCGACGGTCCACCCAATGTTGTCGTCAAAGACCTGGGTCATGCACCGCTGGTACATGGCACCTGCGTTTCTGAGGCCGAAAGGCATAGTCACGTAGCAGTACATGCCTAATGGTGTGATGAAAGAAGTCGCAAGCTGGTCTGACTCTTTCATCTTGATTTGATGGTAACCAGAATATGCATCAAGGAAAGACAAGGTCTCGCACCCTACCGTGGAATCAACGATTTGATCGATTCGGGGTAATGGAAAGGGGACTTTTGGACAGGCTTTGTTCAAACTGGTGTAGTCCACGCACATCCTCCATTTCCCATTTTTCTTCTTGACTAACATGGGGTTAGCCAACCACTCTGGGTGGGACACTTCTTTGATGAATCTGGCCGCCAAGAGTTTCTATATCTCCTCACCGATGGCCCTATGCTTTTCCTCGTCGAAGCGGCGCAGGCGTTGCCTCACCGGCCTAGATCTGGCCTGGATGTCCAGGGCATGCTCGGTGACCTCCCTCGGTATGCCCAGCATGTCCGAGGGACTCCATGCAAATATGTCGGCGTTTGCACGGAGAAAGTCGACGAGCACGGCTTCCTATTTGATGTCGAGGGTGGCGCTGATCCTCAGCGCTCGGTCGTCGGGGCAGGCGGGGTCGACCGAGACGAGTTTGATGGCTTTCGCGGGCTCGAACGCCCCCACGTGACGCTTGGAGTTAGGCGCCTCGCCACTGAGTTGGTCAAGGTGGGCGATGAGGGTCTCGGCCTCTGCAAGAGCCTCAGCGTACTCGATGCAGTCAACGTCGCAGTCGTATGCATGTTCGTACGTGGACTCAATTTTGATGATACTGCTAGGGCCTGGCATCTTGAGCTTGAGGTAGGTATAGTTGGGGACTGCCATGAACTTGGCATAGCATGGCCGCCCCAGGATGGCGTGGTAGGCTCCCCGAACCTGGCTACCTCGAAGGTAAGGACTTCCTTGCGGTAGTTGGAGGGAGTGCCGAAACAGACAGGAAGGTCGATGCGCCCAATGGGTCGCGTGCACTTCCCTGGCATGATGCCGTGGAAGGGGGTGACGTCGCCTTGGAGCCTCGACCGGTCGATCTCCAAGAGCTCCAGGGTATTGACGTAGAGGATGTTGAGGCCGCTGCCTCCGTCCATCAGTACCTTGGAGAGTCGGGTGTTGCCGATGATCGGGTCGACAACCAGTGGGTACTGCTTGGGATTCGGAACATGGTAAGGGTGGTCATCTCGATCGAAGGTGATTGCCTCTCGAGACCAGTTAAGGTACTAGGGGTGGCCACCTTGATCGAGAAGACTTCTCGGCGTTCCCTCTTGCGCTGCCGCGCCGTAAGGCACGCCGAGGGCCCACCGAAGATCATGAAGGCATTCGTACCTCGGGGAACTGTCGTCCTTGTCTTCATCCCGATCGTCGGCGCCCTTCCGCTTGGCGTTGTCGTTGGGGAGCCTGAGCCTAGCATAGTAACGTCGCAACATGGAGCAATCCTCGAGGGCGTGCTTGACCGAGCCTTGGTGATAAGGGCATGGTTTCTTGAGCATTTCGTCGAAAGGCCTAGGGCCTCGGGGATTCTTGCATTCTGTGGCCCTGACCAGATCGGCCTCTAGGACCTCCTGCTTCCCTAGGCGCCCCTTTTTCTTTCTCTTAGGGAGGTGGGAGGCCGAGGCCTCGGGGGCCTCGTCCCTCCGCTTTCCCTTGGAGTCGTTGTCGGGGAAGATGGCTCCGACAGCCTCCTCGCCCGAGGCGAAGTTGGTGGCAATGTCGAGGAGCGCGGCAGCGGAGCGTGGTACGTTCCAACCTAACTCTCGAACTAGGTCTCGGCAGGTGGTGCCGGAGAGGAAAGCCTGGACGATCTCTGAGTCGCCGACGCTGGGCAACTCGGTGCACTGTTTGGAGAAGCACCGGATGAAGTCTCGGAGAGACTCGTTCGGCTTCTGGCGACAGCTTTTAAGGTCCTAGGAATTCCCAGGGCGCACGTATGTGCCTTGGAAGTTCCCGACGAAGATCCTAACCAAGTCGCGCCAGTCGTGGATTTGTGAGGGAGGAAGGTGCTCGAGCTAGGCTCGCGCTGAGTCTGACAAGAGCAAGGGGAGGTTGCGGATGATGAGCAGGTCATCATCTACGCCACCTAGCTGGCAGGCCAGGTGGTAATCGGCAAGCCAGAGTTCGGGGTTGGTCTCGCCGCTATATTTCGCGAGATTGGCTGGTTGGTGAAACCGGGCCGAGAAAAGGGCAGCGTGGATGGCCCTGCTAAAGACCCGAGGGCCTGGTGGTTCAGGAGAAGGACTGTGGTCCTCCTCGCTATCATAGCGACCGTCTCGGTGTGGGTGGTAGCCCTGAGCGGGCCCCTCATTGTCGTGGCGTCATCGCCTACTGGCCACCTCATGGTCTCCCTACACCTCGCGCCGATTGCCGAGGCGGTCCAAAAGCACGGGGACCCTATGGGCTATCGGCGCTCGAGCGGGCTCGGGTCGAGCCGAGGCTTCCCTGTCCTACCGAGGCGGTGCCGCGGGCAGGTTCAAGACACCCCCGTGCCGTCGGGAGGCGGAACTCTCGGCCTGCTGAACCGCGGCGGTCTCTAAGAGATCCCAGAGCTCGCCGTGGACCCGCTGCCCCTCCGTGGTAGAAGGCTCGGGCATTGCGCGGACCAGCATTGCCGCAGTCGCGATGTTCTGGCTAGCGCGATTGAAGACTGGGGGTTGCTCACTCCCTTCGTCGTCATGGATGCGGTGATGCACATCGCGGGCCCTCCGTTGGGCTCCCCCACCTTCGTCGTGACCTCACTGTTCCTATTCGAGAGTGTCTCAAAGCTGCTGCAGAAGAAGTTGGTCTTGTTCGACCTTGGCCTAGAGCTCACGGAGTTGTTCCAGGTCTGGGCGTTGAGGTCGCGCAAGGGCGGGGATCTCGTTTCGTGCGGCCGGCAGGACAATGCATGGAGGTGTGGCGGCGCCTGTACCTGGGCGAAGCGGGGAACGGCTACCTACCCCCTCATCCTCTTCGCCCGCCCTCGGCGTCCCGAGCCCGACGTGAAAACATTCGCGAGTGGGGTCGTAGGTACCCTCGTCGTCGGAGTCGGGGTAGCCGAGGCAGTAATCACTTGCGGCCAACAACTGGCGCATAGCCCCAGGGTCGTGGAGTCCAGAGAAATCCATTTCGGGCCATGCCTCATCCTCCTCCGAGGAGTCAGCGTGGGTGCGCAGGTCGAGAGCGAAGCGCTGGCAGCGTTCTGAGGGATCCTCATGAGCGGTAGTGTAAGCATAGGCGTAAGAGGCGGTGGCATTTCTTAACCCAAAGGGGTATGGGGATGGTGCCATCGCCAGATTCTGCTCCGCCGGGATCGGCTCCTCAGGGAGTGGTGGAGCGGAGCTTGACGACTAGGTATCACCGCGTGTCATCGGTGATTTTCCTTTGTCTAAGCTCAGGCTAGACAGGTCCACAGCCAGGGACCCTATGCCAATAGCTGGTCATAGGATATCGGTGGGGAGCGGCGTGCCACCCCGGATTCATGTAGCATCAGGGTGGTCTTGCTCGCGTCGTGCCTGGCGAGCGCGGCGAGAGCGGCCGCTCGGGCGCCGCCTGCGCCTGGGCTATCAGTGCATGACTTCGTCGTCGGTTGGTGGGGCTCGAGGAGTGAGGAGTACCATGTCATACTCATGCCCTAGAGACATGAACTCTAGGCTCCCAAACCAAACCACCGTGTCGAGGCGCAATGGTCGTACAGGGTCTGCCATCCGGGACTTGCTGGGATGACGAAACTGACACGCAGAGGCCCCTACCTAGCGCGCCAACTGTCAGTGTTTCGGACCGGGGGGTCCTCAACCAACCAGTGAATTTGAACTACGTGCCCCTAATCCTGGATGGTGATGCAAAGAGACACAAGGTTTATACTGGTTTAGGCAATCGATGCCCTACGTCCAGTCTGAGAGATTGATCTTATATTCCTTGCACCGAAGTGCTTGTAGTAGGGGGTTACAAGCTAGGGAGAGAGGGAGCTAGTCCCAGGTCTTGGCAAGGTGTCATGTGGGTCGCTTGAGACGTTGCTCTCAGGAGGCTGGGATGTGTGCATGTGTGTGTGTGTTACAAGGTGTTCTCCCTTTTTTCCGTTCTCCCTAAGTGGCCCAAGTCCTCTCCTTTTATAGTTGAAGGGAGGATAAGGATAGTACATGTTGTTAACTATGCAGCGTCGTGCCAACAGGGGCGGCATGTCCGAGCCCTGTGGCCTGTTCCTGTGGCGGCATGGTCGTCGGAGTGGTCCGGCCTTGGAGCACTGGGGCGGCGTGCTAGTCCCATCTGATCCTGTGCGTCATGAGAGCCCTGGGACTGCCTCGGAGTGGGTGCGGCTGTGGATGTGCAAACCGCTGTGGACAGACTATGCGCGAGGCTGAGGCTTGGTCGATGCCGAGGCTGCACCGCAGTGGGGGGTCTCGGTGGGCATGAACCCCAAGATAGCCAAGACCTTGGTGCACAGTGCCGAGGCCCCGAGTGGGCGGCTGATGACCCGGGCCAAGTTGTCCGTGCGATGTTGTTTTCGAGGCGAGGATCACGGGACATAGTGTAGTGTGGGCGCTGATCGTGGGCACAACATCAGAACACAGTGGCCGGTAATCCCTGCCGTGCCCTGTCCCAGCCGGTATGGCGCTGATGCGACCTCAGATCCCATCGGCCATTCTGTGGCATTGAGCCCTCGTCCGGCTAAGATTGCGGGAGTGATTGAGGTATTAATGAGACACGACGCGCTGTCGGGAGGGTCGGCTGAGGCGGGGGAGGGGGGGCGACGGGCCGCGGACGTACCAGCCTCGAGCGACATGGAGAATGAGGCCTCGCGCGAGATGGAGATCGGACTCCTTGCCGAGGCCTTGCACGAGAGGCCTCGCGCGACACGGAGAATGCACCCCCTACCGAGGCCTTCCGTGGGGAGCCTCGCGCGAGGCGGAGATCGTGTCCCCTGCCGAGGCCTCCCGTGGAGAGCCTCGCGCGAGGCGAAGATTGCGTCAGGACGCCGAGACCTCCTGTGCGAGGCTCGAGGCGAGGCGGAGGGCTTGGTGGGCCCGGTCGTGGCGGGTGAGGGGCCCACGGCTTACCTTCTAGCTTTGTTTTTTTATGGGACTTAAACGACCCCTTTGATGTTCGCTCGGGGTACCCCGTTCTAAGGTACCCGACACTATGAATGTATGAAAACGTGACTGTATCGGACAAGTTTTGGACTTTGATTTTGTGAATATAAGAAACTGTGATGATGTATTGATGTGAACTGTGAATGTATGAATTATGAAACTGTGAGCTGTTATCTGTTTGTGAAATTGTGAATGCAAAGGGTAACAAGCCGCGGGCTAGCACGACCCGTGATTCTGACCGTGCTTCACGGGCCGGGCTGGCACGGAAATCGGCCCATAGGGCCGGGCCTGGGCCAAAGGCCAGGCCTGTGGGACTATGAGGCACGACCCGTGGGCCTATGATTGTACTATTTTTTACGCTTCTTTTTCTCAGCTAAGCTGGGGACTGGTTTAGCACCTAAAGTCTATTGTTTTGGACCCTGACACCACGTGAATACTTCACCTACTATGAGGCTCGAGGACTAAATGGACACACTTCATATTGCGGTGAATGTGCTTATCTCTAGGACCCAATGTTTTTCTGCATGACTAAGTCATGATCTACGCTTGGCTCTAAGAGTCTCTTTTTCGCCTAAGACAAGTGGGAACACTTCATCTAAGGTGAAGGCTTCAAAATTTTTTACTTGACTTCCTTACATCCTTATGGCAAACCTCAACTTCGAGTGAGTTCGAGCTCGACGCCCAGTTCAACTGGTCAGACGCCTGTCTCAACTATTCGGACACCCACTTCAACAACTCGGACGCTGGTCTCAACAGCTCGGACGCTCGTTCAAACTGCTTGGACGCTTGCTTCAACAGCTTGGCTCCTAGTTAAACTAGTCGAAAGCCTGCTCCTGGTGATCAGCAGCAAGTTGGACAGCTCGGACGAACTCAAGACTGTGTTGCTCAGCGGATAGAAGGTGCTCGGGGACTAACTGTGGAGGTATGACCCTCGATACCCACAGGACAAGACATAGGCCGCACCATCAGAGGTGGCCCAGCCCGTAAGATCAAGGCATGCGGCATACGACACCGGTCGCGGTGCACCGCAAGGCTACAAGAAGATATTGTAATACCAAATAACCCTACCCCTCCAGAGTATATAAGGAGGGGCAGGGGTCCCCTAGTCGACATCCTCATACGGATCCTAGGCTTAGCCTAAGGCATCGAATCTCTCATAATTCAATCCACGAAGATACAGGACGTAGGGTATTACGTCAAGCTGATGGCTTAAACCTGCCTAATCGTTGTATCTTGTGTTCTGTGTCACCATCCGGTTTCCTCACGCGCACCTCTATCGATTCATCTACTACTGTGGGCATATCCCTCGATAGACTGTCGGACGTATTTCGTCGACAAATGTCCTCTACGATCCTTGATTCTTGGACCTATTCGTTTTCTATTTTATGATCCTCCATCCTTTGAGGCTTCTCCCTCAAGAGGTGATGGTAGGTGTCAATAGGATCTCAGATGTGCCCCATATAGACAATGTCGATCATCACAACGGTCCCCTGTCGATTTTGACTCAAAGCTTAACATTTATCGGTGAAGTATTCATCACATTAGGTGGCCGCATTGGTCGGTGAACATTAACATCCTTCCCTTGTAGGAGAAGGCGAACACGTTCATCGTCTCTCGCCTCTCCTCCTATGTAACACTAGACTGGTGCCCCAATCAATGTAATTAACTAGCGCGTGGCACTATATATCCATTCTCGGCCTTGCCTGTATCAGTGAAAAAATATATATTCAGGTGGGTACTCTCATCTCATGTGAATTGTGGTATCTCAAAAAGAATTAGCACAACTAATCATCATATATATGGTCACATATAAATTGTACTGTTTCCACACTCCACACCCATGCAACTGCAACATCTATTTTTGCGCTTCCAGGCAACACATATAGCATACGATTCTACACGCGTAATTTTGGAACTAAGAGGAGTTTGTCTTTTCTGTTCACTACTAGCCCAAACACTTCCGACATATCGATGGCACCTCTCTTCTTCCCCACCGGCAGTTCCCAGTCAAAACGGTGCACGAGGTTCACTACTGGAAAACCGAGATTTGACTAGTGTTTAATAGTTTGCCTAGTGCCAATCATCGGATACTAGGTAAAGAGCTTGTTTGCTGAGTGTTAGACCCCGGAGCACTCGGCAAAATAAAGGCACTAGGTAAAATAACGATTTGCCGAGTGTCGACACTAGGCAAAGAAATCCACTCGGTAAATGATCATTTTGCCCAGTGTCAATACTAGGCATACCATCACACTCGGCAAAGGCTGCCGGAGGGCAACCGCTGTTACCATTTTGCCGAGTGTCTTCCGTTAACACTCGGCAAAATTAGAACTTTGCCTAGTGTCTCCGGACGACACTAGGCAAACTGGCCAGTTTGCCTAGTGTCTTACAGAGACACTAGGCAAAATATTTTTTCTTTTTTTTTATTTTAGCTTCCAATTTTTTCTGTAGCTTTCCTACAATACCTTGACCAACATGTTGAAAGTTGGCACAATTTTATGAAATTTTGCTATATTTCTTTAGTTTATTTAATTTCTTTGAATTTTTTCGACAAATGCAAATTTGAACTGCAAGTGTGTCGAATAATGGCAATTCATGAATGCAAAAATGATATTCATGTTAGTAAGTGTTAGTTGAGGCCGTATCCAGAAATAGACCAAAAATTTCACACATCTTCACGTCGAGACATGACCACGAACTTGCGAGCAAATAGTTTTTACATTCTATTAAATGAAAATGGAGTCTGAAATTCATGAAACTTGTCGACAAGTAAAGATATCGCATGCGGGTGCCATGATAAAAATTTAAAAAGATTTCGAGCACATCGTCACGTATAATGCTTAGAAACCCTAACATCTCCACATGATCACATCGTCACGTATGTGGAGATGTTAGGGTTTCTAAGCATCATACGTGACGATGTGCTCGAAATCTTTTTAAATTTTTATCATGGCACCCGCATGCGATATCTTGACTTGTCGACAAGTTTTATGAATTTCAGACTCCGTTTTCATTTAATAGAATTTAAAAACTATTTGCTCGTAAGTTCGTGGTCATGTCTCGACGTGAAGATGTGTCAAATTTTTGGTCTGTTTCTGGATACGGCCTCAACTAACACTTACTAACATTAATATCATTTTTGCATTCATGAATTGCCATTATTCGACACACTTGCAGTTCAAATTTGCATTTGTCGAAAAAATTCAAAGAAATTAAATAAACTAAAGAAATATAGAAAAATTTCATAAAATTATGCCAACTTTCAACATGTAGTCTCATTTTATGTAGGGAGGCTCGATAAAAAGTTTGAAGACCAAAATTGAAAAAAAAAATAAGTTTGCCTAGTGTGCTAGCTAGACACTAGACAAAGTGGCCTCTTTACCTAGTGTCTCATGGAAGACACTAGGCAAACTTATTTTTTATAGTGTTTGCCTAGTGTTGGGTTATCGACACTCGGCAAAGTTAATTTTCAATTTATATTGTTTGAGTGTTTTTTAATTTTAAAAAAAAATCATAGGTGTACTGCTACGGCTCTTGGGCCTTTTTGTTCCAGCAAATCACGCTGTAAGTGGGCTTTTCTCACTTAGCCCGATGTCACTCGCGCTCCTATGCCGTTGAATGAAAACCGATGGTCAAGATGCATCAGGATAGGAATAAAAGTCAAGAACCCTAACCGTTCCCTCTCATTTCTCTATTCTCCGCAGCCGCCGCACTTCCTCAGACGCTCCTCCTCCACCCCACGTTTCAGGAGTCTGAGAACCCAACCCTAACCACCACTCACCAGTCTCCCAGTGTCTCGAGCAGCCGCCGTAGCATGCCGCCGCCGCCGGCGATCTGCATTGCGCCGACATAGATCCGGCCATGGAGGTCGTAGATCGGGCCTTCTCCAATCGCCTCCGGCTTGGGGAGGCTGCAAGGCACCATGGCCGGCCTTCGGTCGTCTCTGGCCAAGTCCCATTGCCGGGGCCGGCCTCCTCTCCGCTCCTCGTCAAGCTCAGGGCGGCGCGGTGTTGCGGCCACCGTCCTCGGAGGAGTACGTGAGATCACCGTCGTGGTACGCGCCAGGCCCGTCCTATTCTTACTCGGCAGTCCGTCGCAAGGCTTGGTGTAGCCGTTCTCGCGTGGTCCCGTGCGCAGCCTGGCGTGACCTGTGGAAATCCACAGTGGCGAAGCTCGTGCTCGGATCTGAGAGGGGGAAAAGGGGATGGAGTTCACGGAGGCATGCAAGCAACCATGCTCCTCCCCTGACTCGCCGTCTAGTGCGCCATCTCACTGAAGGTCCGCCGCCTCGCTTCCTGTTGTCCGTCGATCCGTCTGCCTGTCTATTTTTGTGTTAACACCAGATGCTGCAGGCTTCGGCTACCGCTGCCTCTTGGATTGGGGTCCAGACCGGTGAAAACGCCTCGAGGCTGAGCCGTGGGCCGTGGCAGCGTGCTGTTCCTGTGCCTGACGCTGCTCTTTCAAGCTGCCAAATGGGAGAAGCAGCCAAGTAAGCAGGTGCTCCTGATTTCCCCAATCTCCGTGACGGCATGGCACATTTTTGTTGGAATATCCTTTTGTAATGTTGATTGGTCATCTTGCTTTCTTAAATAATATGGTACTAAATTGCAGTATGTGCTATAAGTCCATCTTGCCGTATATAACAGTACAGCTATAAAATATTATGTTTGCTGAAGTTATTTATTTGGCACCGGGGCATAAGCCTGAATGCAACTTTGATTGGCATGTGAATAGCTAGCTTCTCTAATAGAATAACTGTGTTACCGAATAGCTAACTTTTCTGTGTGCTATTATTTAAAAAAAACTTTAGCAATCATTGATAAGTCTATGCTAATTAAAATTGTTCATTCATTCCTGTGTGAGATGTAGCAGCCGTCTTGAATGCAGTTCACAAGTTTTTTGAATGTTCATTCATACTGTGTGAGATGTAGCAGCCCTCTTAGTTCACAAGTTTTCTGATTAAAGACAGTTTTGGTTAATCGATTTTGTTTACTAACTCTACATATGGTTGCACTATCAGCCGTGAATGTTTCTGAGATAATCTAAATTTTCTTTACCATATATTAGTTCTGAAAAATATTTGAGTCTGGATTTGTTTCTTTAATATGATGGCCACATTATTACCCTAGAATGTAATAGATCTTGTCCATTATTTTATGTGATATGAAACTACAAATGGTGTATCCTTTACGTTGTTTTCCCATATGTTAGTGCCCTGGAGGTTGATGTTTATTGCTGCACAATTTGTGACGCTGGTTTTTTGATGTTCGAATTTTTGTCAACTGGATGTCATAAATCTTAAGTTGTGACATTAATTCCATATATTTTGACATAAATAGAATGTCAAAAAACCACACATGTCTTATAGTGTTTAACATTGGGGGTCAAATGTTGTAGGCCCAACTGCTAGAAGAAAGGAGGCTTCGCGAGGAGATGGAAGCGAGGGCGGTGGAAGAGCGGGAGGCCCAACGACAGAGGATAGAGGAGCTGGTGGGGTTCGTGTCCACTCTTGGCGCCGCTATGGGGCGGACCATGCCAGCTAGCCTAGTCTTGCCACTTCCTCAAGCAGCTACTCCTGTGAGTACCAATATATTACTTATTATGTTCCAACCTGACATAGGGCACACTAGAAAAAATATGCAATCTCAAACATATAATATGGTGTTGGTGGTGACGGCGGTTGTTGTTGTGGTGTGGTGGTGGCAGTTGTGGTGTTCGGGTGGTGGTGGTGTTGGTGGCGGTGTATTGATATGTATGTTCTTGACGGTCATCGTGCCGTTTGTCTTCTTGCAGGGTTTGGAAACCTCTCCGTGCAGGGGAGGTTCTGTCGAAATTTTTTATTGACGGTATCTTTTTCATGTTTTTCAGTATCAATCGGGCGTGGCATCGAATCAAATTGGAGGGTCGCCGGCTTCACAGATTGGAGCGTCGTCGGCACCACAGCTTGAGCCGAATCAAGTGGAAGGGTCGTCGGCTTCACAGATTGGAGCGTCGCCGGCACCACAGCTTGAGCCGAATCAAGTGGAAGGGTCGCCTGGAGCATCAAACCACGGGCCTCTTCACCCTTGACAATCGTCGTGATCAGCTTGTTGTGAACTTTGTTAAGAAATTTGGTTGTGCACTTATGAACTTGTGAGCTTGTGGCACATTTAGACTTTTGGTATGAACATGTGATATATGTGAACATGTGGTTCTTATTTATGATTCATGTGATATATTTGCGGTGTTTGAATATGATTTATATTTGTGTCGCAAATGGAATAATCAAAAAAAAATCAGCTTCTGGTTACTTTGCCTAGTGTCAAGGGTCTGACACTAGGCAAAGGGGCCACACGTGGCACACCTGGGAACATGCTTTGCCTAGTGTCAGAAAACTAACACTAGGCAAAGTAGGCAGTTTGCCTAGTGTCGGAGGCCTGACACTAGGCAAAGCTTATCATATTTGCCTAGTGTAGGCGGCCTGACACTAGGCAAAGCTTGACATATTTGCTTAGTGTCGGACGCCTGGCACTAGGCAAACCTAGCATACTTTGCCGAGTGTCTGACCTCCGACACTAGGCAAAACGTCCGTTACTATTTTCACCGTCAGTGGAATACTTTTGTCGAGTGGTGTCCTTGACACTAGACAAACACTTTGTCGAGTGTCCGAGGTTTGACACTCGGCAAAGTGCTCTTTGCCTAATCCGCCTCTGTCGACCCTTGTTTACTTAGTGTGACACTATGTAAACTGTTTGTCTAGTGTTTCTAGGCCTTTGCCTAGTGCCTGCGGCACTAGGCAAATCCCACGATTCCAGTAGTGGTTAGCCAGCATCAGCTGGACGCTGGCTATCCCGAAGTTCACTCCAGCGCATGTCCTTCGCCCAGACCCAAAAGGCAGGAACTGGAAATCGTTCCCCTTGAAGCTAACGTGCGCGGCGCTGCCGTAGTGCCGTGCCCGATGAACCTCTCCGGGACGAACTCCTCGGCGTCCTCCCAGCAGCGCGCGTCCCTGCCGATGGCCAGGGAGTTAATCAGGACCCGTACCCCAGCTGGGATCGTGTAGCCGTCGACGCTGCAGCGAGCCATGGAGAAATGTGGGAGCAGAGGCGCCACGGGGTGTAACCGGAGCGACTCTTTCACGACAGCTCTCAGATAAGTCATGTCGGTTAGATCAGCTTCGCTGACAGCTTCTTGTCCCTCGGGGATGCTGCTGTCCACCTCAGCTTGAAGCTTCTTCACCATACGCGGCCTCCGCATGAACTCTGAGATGGTGAAGTCCAGCGCCGAAGACGATGTCCCTGTTCCTCCGAAAAATACATCCTGCACACAGCACGCTCGAAAAAACCGAGAAAGATCACATCCGGGACAAAAAATTGGCTGGGACTTGAAGTTATGTTTGCTAGAATATATACTACCAAGCAGGATTCCTTTCATCTGCTCTCCGCTGAGTCCGTACTCATGTCGAACGGACAGCAAAACATGAATGAAATCACCATCTTTGTCTTTCGGCAGATCGCTGTTTCTCTCATGATCCTGGATCAGCTTGTCCAGCAGATGGTCCCACCTCCGCTTCAGCCTCTCGGATTTCGCGCGAACCATCTTGCTGAGCACGCCGAATCGAGCTAAGAACGGGAAGAACTCCTCGACGTTGAAACCGGCCAGCAGCGGCGAGGTGTCGCCGACAAGCTCCCGGAGCAGCTTGTTCCGGCCCTCGCTCCGGAAGGACTTGCCCATCACGGTGCGGCAGCCCAGGTCGTTGATGAACGAGCCGAGCAGGTCACTCATGTCCACCGCCGCACCTGCCGCGCCCGCTTCGCCAATCTGGGCCATCACCAATCTCACCTGCGTGCACATCATCGCCATGGACTCATCGCCTGAAGTCCTGAACTAATTAATGGGGGATTGTTTTGTTTAATTACCTCCTTCTCGTGGGAAAGGCGCAACGATTGCACCTTCTTGACGCTGAGCATGTGTGTGGTGACTAGCTTCCTGGCCTGCCGCCAGTAGTCCCCGTGCGGCGCGAAGCCCACGTCGGAGGGGCCGTAGAGGACGATCTCGGCGACTAAAGAGTGCGGCCGCGACGCGAACACGTGGTCGTGCGTGCGCAGCACCGCCTCGGCGGCGGTTGGCGACGACACGACGATGACCGGCATGGCACCGAGGCGGAGGAACATGAGGTCCATGCCGTGCTTCGTGGCGAGGTTCCGGAGGGAGAGGTGAGGGAGCGAGCCGACGAGGTGGAGGTGACCGAGGACGGGCAGAGCGGGAGGCGAAGGCGGGAGACGGTCGTCGTCTACGACCAGAGGCGGCCTCTGCCTCTGCCTGTTGGCCAACGAGTAGCGCACGATCAAGAGCAAGAGTGGAAGGAGTAGCAGAAACCATGCTCGTGGAGACGTCATCTCACGCATGAATAGCTGCTGTACTTGGTTTGCCGTGACAGAGAGGATGGTAGCCTGGTCCTGGTTTAGTTCACGAAAAGTTTTTCTAAAAAATACTACAATACTCATCACATCGAATCTTGCGATATGTGCATGGAGCATTAAATATAGACGAAAAAAAACTAATTACACAGTTTAGTTAAAAATTGCGAGACGAACGTTTTGAGCCTAATTAGTCCATGATTGAATACTAATTGCTAAATAAAAACGAAAATACTATAGTAGCTAAATTTTTAACTTTCCATCAACTAAACACAGGCCTGGAGTAGCTCTCTGTCTCTGGTCAGTTTGTTAAACCTCGATCTGGGGAGGGACGAATGATAATGCTCCTTTGTAACCGGTTGCTTGTCATGGTCGAAGAAGGACGAGCCGGTTTGTTTGCTGCATTGTCGAAGATCTCGTCGTTTTCATTGGTCATTTCAGTAAGGATGAAGTTGAGGAGGATCCTGAAGTCACGTTTGATTCGTTGCGGCCCAAGTGGCCAAGTGGTCCTTTACGTCATCTGACATCTCCAAGTTTTGTTGTCATTAGGAGTTAACGAAACTGTAAATAGCTCCCCTCAACGTTTTCTTAGCGAAACGATTTCAGCTTCAGACACTCTGTTCGAGAAAAAAGATGGAGTTGTGAGAGCACCTAGAGATGCTTCACAAACACTAGGTTTTTGTGAAGCTGCTCTATGGTAAAGTTTATGGAGCAGAATTTGTGGAGCAGTCCCAAAACACTTAGGGGGTGTTTGGGACTGCTCCGCTCCACGTTTTTCAGCTTCGCTCCATGTTTTTTAGTCAAATAGTTTCAGCTCCACGCACTCTGTTCGAAGAAAAAGGGTGGAGTTGTAAGAGCAGCTAAAGATGTACTCCACAAACTCTAGTTTTTTTTGTAAAGCTGCTCCATGGTGGAGTTCGTGGAGTAGAGTTTGGGAAGCAGTCCCAAACATCCCCTTAATTGTCGAGCTTGTATTGACAGTAGGCATATCCTTCTATAATCTTTCTGTTGTGAACTGATGAATGTAGCTAGTCAACGTATACACTATTACATGCCATCGTATCTGTGGCCTATGGATGCAACCTTTCCTTCTCTACTGACGAATGAATCACAGTTCAAATTGAAGATCGATTTCTGGGCCATGAAAGGCCATTTTTATAAAACGTTGGAGTCCCACGAGAACCACGTGAACGTACTAAGTGGCAACGGTGCAGTTGGATGTCAATTTGACAATTTGTGGTCTTATGACCAAATCATCTTTTTTTAACGAGACCAATCATCTTTTTTTTTTTTGAGGGAATTCATGATTCCATTAATCAACCACGTCGGCTAAATCGCCTGACACTAAATACATGATACAATCTGGCACCACGGCCAACACTGAGGGCTGAGCCTCTTCACACTTGCTACCTAGAGCAGCTAATTCATGAGCAACTCGATTACAATCACGTGGGGCATAAAGCACTAAGGCCTGCGTAAAATTTTCAGCTAGCAAGCCCTTCACTTCATGCACGAGGCCTCCAACCAAGGAAAGTCTGAAGTCATTTCCCTTGATTGCATCAACAACTTGCTTCGCATCGGTCTCCAGTTCCAGGTACCGAGTGCCAGGCTGCACCGCCGCACTGAGTCCCTGAAGACACGCCAATAGCTCCATATGTAACGGCAGGCGAAGACTTTACGACCCCAGCCTGATTGGATGATAGCTCCCAGATCATCTCTAATCACATATCCCCAGCCTCCACATGCATCTTGACATTTGAAAGAGCCATCGACATTCATCTTCAGCGTGCCTTGATGGGGGCGCTGCCACCTCTGCCGCCCTTGTCTAGTGGCCGTCTCCAACCCAGGTGATCCCATCTCCGTCAGCTCCAGAGTTTGTCGGCTGCTCAAAATAGCAATGTGATCCGCCGATCTTCTCAGTTCACCCTCACAAACTTCTGCTTTTTTTGAGGGGACAAACTTCTGCTTTTAATCAAGCATAAAGTATATCCTGGGTGTATTATGCATAAATATCACTGCTTTTAATTCCGAGAGGTTTGGAACCCGGGTTGAGAGAATTAAATTGCATGGACCCTGGGTCCAAACCTCTTACATGGATCTCTATCCTTGATGAATAACATGTGACATCTTAAACAAATCATATATGGTTAACAAATCTATCAATTAAATGCACAAATATGGTTCACGAAGCATTACCTTGTTAGACCAGTAGATCAGCCATGTGATTAATTCTAAGGACATGTGTCATTCATCGAGGATAAGGTCCATCTGAGAGATTGGATCTATTCTTGATGGATGACACATGTCTTTAAAATTAATCACACGACTGATCTTGAACCATATTGGTGAACCATATCTGCTGAACTACTCTTTGAAATTTCAGGCATCCGAAGAATGGGTCATGCATTATACCAGTATATATACAAGTCATGTTGCAGCTTACACCTAAGCAACCTTTATTGCAGTGCATCCATATATGCAACATACGGAATATCCCAGTATGTCTTCAGAAAAAATGCTACTAGTACACACACAATTTTGTAACGAAGATAAGTTTCTCTTTCCGACGGACGACTAGCCCGAACACCTGTGACACATCAATGTCGCGACTCTCCTTCTTCCCCGGTGGTAAACCCCAGTCAAAATGATGCACGAGGTTCGCCAGCATTAGCTCTACAGCGGCCATCGCAAAATTCATCCCGGCGCACATCCTTCGTCTAGACCCAAAAGGCAGGAATGTTAGATTGATCCCACCAGTTTGGCCCAACGGCCAATTGGGCCTTGATCCAAGCCCTGATCGAGGACGCCCAACCCTAACTATGGTTGGTGGGCTCCATCGCACAACGCCATAAAAAGGAAAGTGGGGCCGGGGCACAAGGCACGAGGTTCACCTGAGCCACCAGACGCCCCACCTACATCCTTAGCCTAGCCTATCTAGAGAGGGGGCGTTGCCAGCGACGGGAAGCTCTGCCACCCGCCACCGCCGCCCCTGCACCGCCACCACCGCGACAGCGTCTTCAGCGTCGGGCTTCACTTCGCCACCGACAAGCGACTCCATGGTCAGCTCGTCTTCTACGAAGGCGGCCGATGGTTTGTACCTCCGCAACCCCTATCTCTCTCTCATCCTATCTCTAAATCCCGTACTAGTTCATGTTCAAAGACTTGTTGTTTATCTCAAATGTCAGCATACATGCTAGATCTATGGCTAGATGATCCTGTCAAGTCTATCAATGGTATCAATAGCCTAACTAGGCGTAGATCTAGCTTATCGAGATAGAAAACCGAGTAGAATAAATTAGAAGGAGGTGATTCGGTTTGGATCGAAAGAAAAGAGAAGCAGAGGGTTCATCGAACCCTAAACCCTAACCGGGTAAAGAAAAGGAGTAAGAAGGAGGTCTCGGTTTTGAAAAGTACTCGAACCCTAACCCTAACCCGTTGGGGAAGATGAACAGTAACCCAAATCCTAACCCTAGCCCTAACCCTAGATTGGACCAGCTCCGATAAAAATAGAAGAAGATCCAATACAGAGAGAAGAAGGGGAAAAGGGAAGGGCTTGGGATGCGGTTTGAGGCTTACCTCACCGGCCTCCACTCACCGGAGTACTCCGGGAAGGGCTCCACACCGCGCTAGGGCACGGCTCCACGCTGCGCTAGGGCACCGCCGCCAGGCCGCTCGACGGCGGCACGCTCACCTGCTAGGGAGTGCGCGCGCCGGAGAGGGGGCCGGTGACGGTGCCATCATCCTCCGCTTCGGGCTCTAACCGGTGGCCGCTGCGCTCGTTCGCATGCGGGGCTGAGAGACAGAAGGGGAGACCAAATGGCTAGGGTTCGAGGGCGAGCGGCGCCGTCGCGCCGTTTTGATCAACCGAGACGCACGCTCAACCGTCGATCTGAGATGGACGGCTACGAGCGCACCGAGCCGCTTTGCCAGCCTAGGCCCAGGTTGCGGCCTAGGAGGCGCAGCGGACGCATGCGGGCGTGAGCAGGCCGGGCCGCCTTTTTTGTCGCTGGGCCGAGCACTGTTTCAACGGACTGGGCCAAATGAACAGTGAACTATGAGTTTATGTTTTATTCTTTTTCAAAAGTAATTTTTTGATGATTTTTGTCTAATTTAAATCTCTGTCAAAATTTGAACTAACGGGATAATTTTTTCAGAGAGTAGATGAGAAAAGTTAAATGCTTCTGAAAAATAGATAATGAATTTTTTTCATGTTTTCGCTGCAATGTTAAAGTTTATTATCTTCTAATTAAATTCGAACCAACGAGAGAATTTAATTTGAAGAGTAGTCATTTTTAATTAGTAAATTATAATATTGTTATTTTTCTGACCAACGTTGACAATAGCAATATTATAATATTTATTCATAAGTTTTTCATGCATTAATTCTATTTCTGCCCAACGGTGATGTAGAATTAGTGTATAAGAAAGTTGTATGTTTTAATTTTGACCAACGTTAAATTAAACCATGCAATTATTATGTCAAATTTCTCACTTTCTCTGACGGTGTTTTTCCAGGACTCGACCCAATGGCTTTTATCTCGCACATACCGTCTCTTGAAGGGGGCAACTATAGGGTATGACGAAAGAAGTATGAACTAGCACTTGCGTTGTCTAAAAATAACCTAGCGCTTACCTCTCCGTGCCCTAGTGAGCCAGTGGATCCGATGAGGGAAGATAATGAGACTGATGCTGATTTCATTGCTCGACAGCGAGATCATGCAGAAGTGTGGATGAAATATGATCTCGAATGCAAGAAATGGGACATTTCAAACCGCAAATGCTTGATGGTGGCTAAGTCCACAATTTCAGATGTTATAAGAGGGTCTATCCCAGATTGTGATACCGCCACAGAGTATCTTAAGAAAGTGGAGAGTCAGTTCACTGGCTCTTCAAAGGCTTATGCCAGTACTTTGATCAAGAAATTGTTCAATGAGAAACACACTGGTGGCGGTATCAGAGATCACATATTGAAGATGAGCAACACGGCTTCGAAGCTGAAGCCAATGGATTTGAGGCTCAAGGATGTGTTTCTCATTCATTTGATTTTTGCTTTCTTGCCTAAGAAATATAAAACTTTTGTTGTGAACTATAACATGCAGCCCGATAAGTGGGATATAGAGAAGTTCATCGCAATGTGTGTTCAAGAAGAGAAGAGGCTGAAAAGCTCACAAGGTGACTCTGCTAACCTTGTGAAGGACAATAAAAAGAAGAATTTTAATAAGAATGCCAAACCTTAAGGGAAAGTCCCTCAGAATGACCACCATTAAAAGAACAGCAATGCTCAAGTTTAACAGAATCAGTGTAAATGGTGCAAGAAGCATGGACATTACCAGAGGGATTGTCCGGACTTCTTGAAAAGCCTTCTGAAGAGAGGTGAGGATTTCATTACATTTATAGATGAATCCTTATTTTTAAGTTATGCAAAATCTACTTGATGGATTGATTCAGGTGCAACTGTTTATGTTGCAAATTCATTGTATGGATTTCGTACGAGGAGAACCCTGCAAAGAGGAGAAAGAAGGATTAAAGTAGCAAATGAAGTTGAAGCTGAAGTTAAATCCATTGGAGATCTCTCTCTAGAATTAGATGATGGATTTGGACTTTAGCTTTCAGATATTCTTTATGTACCCTCTTTGCATAGAAACATGATAAGTGTCTCATGACTTGACAATGATGGTTATGATTGTCCTTTTGGTAATGGCAAATGTCGGATTGTGTATAATAATAATTGTGTTAGTCTTGCCTTCCGACAAGACAAGTTTTATTTATTATTATTTTCTAAGAATGTGAATGTTGTGAGCAATGAGAATGAGAATATTTTCTCGTCTATGAATGCAACAAATAAGCGGAAGAGAATGTATGATGTATCTTTGAAATTATGGCACTATCGTTTAGGCCATATTTTGAGGGGGAGAATAGAGCGATTGATTAAGAAATCAATTCTTCCACCTTTAGAATTTTCAGATTTAGAGCAATGCATTGACTACATAAAAGGAAAGTACATTAAAAAAATAAAGAAAGATGTCAAATGAAGCGTAGGAATTTTAAAAAATAGTTCACACAGACATCTATGGTCCTTTTCCTATGAAAAGTGTGGATGGTTATGATTCATTTATAACATTCACAAATGATTATTCTCATTTTGGCTATATTTATCCAATTAAGGAAAGATCGAAAGCGTTGGATAAATTTAAGATATTTAAGGCTAAAGTTGAAAATTAGCACAACTTAAAGATTAAGGTAGTAAGATCCGACCATAGGGGAGAGTACTATGGTCAACACCCCCCATATGGCCAAGTTCCTGGACCCTTTGCAAGGTTCTTACAGAAAAATGGCATAGTTGCCTAGTATTCTACACTAGGCAAGCCTCAGCAGAATTGAGCAGCTGAAAGATGCAACCGTTCCTTAATGGATATGATGAGAAGCATGATAAGTTACTCTACCCTACTAATAAGTTTATGGATGCAGACATTAAAAACCGTCATTCATATTCTTAATCGAGTGCCAAGCAAGTTGGTTCCCAAAACACTGTATGAGTTATGGACAGGAAAGGAACCCTCACTTAACTATTTACGTGTGTGGGGTTGTCCAATTGAGCCAAAAGTTTTTAACCCAAATATAGGGAAGCTAGACTCCAAGACAGTCAGTTGCCATTTCATTGGCTATCTAGAAAAGTCAAAAGATTATCGCTTCTATTGTCCTGACAGATAAACAAAGTTTGTAGAAACAAAACATGTTGTCTTCTTGGAGGATGATATGATCAGGGGGGATGGTAGCGCGAGAAATTAGTTTTGAAGAGAAGCGGGTATATGTGCCCACTCTGATGGTTCAAGAACCATTCTTCACGCTACCTGCCATTGCTATACCAACAATGTAAGACACTGTAGTAACATCACCTGTTGTTAGTTCTCCTGTGGCAACCATGAATGAACATGAGGAACTTGTCTTTTAGGATCCCCTAAAACCTGTTGTCACACATGAGGGAGAGCAACAACAGCCTTATATAGAACAAGCGTCATCTAACGAGGCCCCTAGAAGGTCTCAAAGAGTTAGGAGATCAACCATTTCTAATGACTATGAAGTTTATGAATGTGAGGAATTTTAAATGGAGGGTGATCCCACCTCATTTGAAGAAGCCATGAGAAGCGCTCACTCATCCAAGTGGCCTGAAGCTATGGAAGATGAAATGAAATCAATGAAAACCAACGGTGTTTGGGACTTAGAAACCATTCCAAATGAAGCCAAGGCAGTAGGCTATAAAATGGGTCTACAAAACCAAACATGACTCTAAAGGGAATATAGAAAGATTTAAAGTGCAACTTGTGGCAAAAGGTTTCACACAAAGAGAAGGTATAGATTATAATGAGACATTTTCTCTAGTCTCATATAAGGATTCCTTTAGAATCGTAATGGCACTTGTAGCACATTACGATTTAGAATTACATCAGATGAATGTAAAGACGGCATTCCTAAACAGAGATCTAGAGGGAAATGTTTACATGGCACAACCAAAAGGTTTTGTTGTGAAAGGAAAAGAATGTATGGGATGCCGCCTGAAGAAATCCATTTATGGATTAAAACAAGCTTCAAGATAGTGGTATTTGAAATTTGATAGTACAATAAAAAAGTTTGGGTTTTAAGAAAATGTGGAGGACAATTGCGTTTATGCAAAGTTCAAGAATGGGAAATACATTTTCCTAGTCTTGTATGTGGAAGACATCTTGCTCGCTAGCAGTGATGTTAATCTACTACTAGAAACAAAGAAGTTCTTGTCCTCAAAGTTTAATATGAAGGATCTCGGTGAAGCTTCATTCGTCCTAGGAATAGAGATTCACCGAGATAGAGAAAATGTGATATTAGGATTATCACAAAAGGCATACTTAGAAAAAGTTCTAAAGAAATATAGTATGCAAAATTGTAAGTCTTCACCTGCTCTCATAGTCAAGGGCGATAGATATGGAGAATTTTAATATCCTAGGAACCAATATGAGATCAATCAAATAAAAGTGGTTCCATATAGTTCAGATGTCGGAAGTTTACAGTATGCTCAAGTGTGTACTCGTTCTGACTTAGCATTTGTTACCGGGTTACTTGACAGATATCAGAGTAATCCAAGAATAGAACACTAGAAATTAGTAAAGAAAGTTTTGCGTTATCTGCAAGGTACGAAGGGTCTCATGCTAACATAAAGAAGATCCGATTCTCTGCACATAGAGTGGTATATAGATTCTGATTATGCGGGAGATGACAGAAAGTCCACGTCAGGATACATATTCACTCTCGCAGGAGGAGCTATATCATGGAAAAGCTCAAAGCAAGCTATCACTACATCGTCCACAATGTATGCCGAGTTTATAACATGTTATGAGGCCACACGGTAGGTGAATTGGCTGAAGAAATTCTTGCTCGGGTTGAAAGTGGTAGACGATATACATAAACCACTCAAGTTATACTGTTATAATAATCCAACAATATGTTATGCTCACGACAATAAGTCAAGTGTGAAAGGATCAAGATGCCCAAGAGGTGGGGATGAATTGGGCTAATTCTAAAATTCTTTGTAATAATTAAACCCAATGGTTAGCCCAATTAACCCCTTGTGCCTAGAAAGTGTTTCTATTGATCTACCATATAAAAGTTTAGCAACCTATGTTCCAATCCAACTCAAGCATAGCAATTCTATAAATATAAATGACAAGAATTGAATTACTCAAAGTAAATGCTCAAAATAAAGAGAGGAGGAATGCGGCGATGTTTTGCCAAGGTATCGGAGAGTTACCACTCCCCACTAGTCCATGTTGGAGCACCCGTGCAAGGGTGTAGCTCCCCCTTGATCCGCGCAAGGATCAAGTGCTCTCTACGGGTTGATTCTTTGACACTCCGTCGCGGTGAATCACCCACAACCGCTCACAACTCAAGTTGGGTCATCCACAAGCTCCGCCGGATGATCACCAAACTCCCAATCACCACCAAGCCATCTAGGTGATGGCGATCACCAAGAGTAACAAGCACGAACTCTCACTTGACCACGATAAGCCTAATGAGAAGGGTGGATGCACACTTTGCTACTCTTGCTTTCACTAATGAGGGCTCTCTTTGGGATTCAAAAATCTCAATCACCTCACTAGGACCTTGCTCTTATTTGCACTCTCAAGGGTGTTTCTCAGCTGTTGGAATGAGCAAAAGTACCCCCTCACACGAATAGAGGTAGTATTTATAACCTTAGTTGAAAAATGAACCGTTATGTGCCTCTATAGGGTGACCGGACGCTCCGATCAATTCTCTCCGAACTTCAGTGTTTAAGTTATGACCGGACGCATTCGGTCATGATTTTCCCTCTCTAGAACCTTACTAGAGTCGATCGGACGCTGGGACTCAGCGTTCGGTCTCACCAGACGAAATCACCTTGATCAAATGAATTAACTGGACTCTGCGCTAGTGAAAGGATCAAGATGCCCAAGAGGGGGGTGAATTGGGCTAATTCTAAATTTTCTTGCAATAATTAAATCCTACGGTTAGCCCAATTAACCCCTTGTGCCTAGAAAAGTGTTTCTATCAATCTAACGCACAAAGGACTTGCAACCTATGTTCCAAACTTACTCTAGCATGGCAATTCTATGAATGTAAAAACAAGTATTGAATTGCTTAAAGTAAATGCTCAAAGTAAATAGGGAAAGAGGAACACGGCGATGTTTTGCCGAGGTATCGGAGAGTCGCCACTCCCCACTAGTCCTCGTTGGAGCACCCGCGCAAGGGTGTAGCTCCCCCTTGATCCGCTCAAGGATCAAGTGCTCTCTACGGGTTGATTCTTCGACACTCCGTCGCGGTGAATCACCCAAAACCGCTCACAACTTGAGTTGGGTCACCCATAAGCTCCGTCGGGTGATCACTAAGCTCCCAATCACCACCAAGCCATCTAGGTGATGGTGATCACTAAGAGTAACAAGCACAAACTCTCACTTGACCATGCGAAGCCTAATGAGAACGGTGGATGCACACTTTGCTACTCTTGATTCACTAATGAGGCTACTCTCTTGGATTCTCGAATCTCAATCACCTCACTAGGACCTTGCTCTTCTTGGCACTCACAAACGTGTTTCTCAGCTGTTGGAATGAGCAAAAGTGACTCCACACATGAGTGGAGCTTCTATTTATAAGACAGCCAGAAAAATGAACCATTATGTGTCTCTGTGGGGTGACCGGATGCTCCGGTCATGTTGATCGGACGCTCCGATCAGTTCAACCCGCACACCAGTGATTAAGTGTTGATCGGATGCTGGCAGGGTCCGATCACCACTGACCGGACGTGTTCGATTGCATTAAACCCTTACTGGATGCTTACTGTACTCGACCGAACGCTGGATCCTCAGGGTCCGGTCAGTATCGACCAGACGCATCCGGTCGCAAATTCACTCTTCTAGAACCTTATTGGAGTCGACCGACGCTGCCTCTCAGCATCTGGTCACTTGACCACTCAGCGCCTGGTCACACCGAACGCAATCTCCTTGATCAAATGAACTGACAGGACCCAGCGGCCAGCGTCCGTCGCACCGGAGCCAGCGTCCGGTCAGCATTTGACCCTCCATTCACTTCTAACTCTCGATCATATATGAATGAAGTTTGCTCCATAGGATCATAGGGCTATTGTGGAGCTACCTAGTGCTAGTTTTAACAAGTGTGCACCACACCTAACTCACTAGACTCATCTAGGTCAATCTACCCGTCCATACCCCCCTTAATAGTATAGCTAAAGGAAAAACAAAGTCCTAAACTACTCTAAGTGTCACTCCAACTCCAATCGACACTTAGAACTAGTCATCCTTAACCTTGTCGTCCATCCTTTGAAAACCGAAACGATTTCCATCGTAGGGGCATGACCACTTCGATTGCCCAATTGATCTCCATTACCATGACCTAACTTAATTGCCTCTACAAAACACACGTTAGTCATAGTAATCTTGTATTGTCATTAATCACCAAAACCCAACAAGGGGCATAGATGCTTTTAGCCAGCATCCGGTCACTCTCAAGCGTGACATTCTTGATCTTTTCTTTGAGCTTCTCATTCTCAAGAATCAAGTCACCATCATGATCAAGATTTTCTAGCACTATAGTGTTGGTGGTTTTGAGCTCTTCAAGATCTTTCTTTAGCTTTTCATTGTTATTCTTGAGCTTGACATACTCATCATAATTATTGGTCTCAACCACTTGCTTGCCCTTGCTACTAGAACTTTGCTCAATGCTCTCAATGATCAAATCATCACATGATGTAGCTATATCAA
Source organism: Miscanthus floridulus (assembly GCF_019320115.1). NCBI lineage: Eukaryota > Viridiplantae > Streptophyta > Magnoliopsida > Poales > Poaceae > Miscanthus > Miscanthus floridulus. Next base: position 55,578,708 of record NC_089591.1, on the reverse strand, counting down.
TCTTAACAACATCATTAGTAGCATCATGTGGCTCATTAGATAAATATTCTTGAGCAATGACAAGATTATAATGATTAATCTTAAGAGTAGTATATTCTTCTTTTAGCATGTTGGGGCTAGTGATGAGCTCATTGTGTATCCTCTCGAGTTTATCATGTTTTTCTTTAAGCTCTTTCTTAGAAGATTTGAGCTCCTTGAGTTTGGATGATATAGCATCATTTGCTTCTCTAAGCTCAACACTAGCATTTTTGGCTACATCACATTTAGCTAAAAGATAATCATTCTTAGCTTCTAACTTGTCATTCTTAGCTCTAGTCTTTCTAATGATCCTAGTATATTTGTTTAGCAATTTGACAAGTTCATCATAGGAAGGTGATTCAGATTCATTATCATCACTATCACTATCACAATCATCATTGTTAGCATGATCATCACTACTACTATCATCATCATTTGATACCTTTTGTTCACCCTTGGCCATAAGGCATAGGTGTGTAGAGGATGATAGCGGTGGTGTTGGTGAAGATGATGAAGAGTCAATCACAATGGCGGCCACCTTCTCATTATCACTATCATCATCGGATGAGCAACTTGATGAATCAATGCCTGTGAGCCAATCACCGACGATGTATGTCTTCCCACTTTTCTTCTTCTTATGGAATTCCTTCTTCTTGCCATCCTTCTTCTTGTATGGCTTGTTTTTCTTCTCATCTTCTTCTTCATTACTTGAGTCGTCTTTCTTGCCCTTGTACTTGTCTTTCTTGGGCTCTGTGCATTGGTGTGCTAGATGACCAAATTCTTCATAATTGTAGCAATCCATCTCCGAGATTGGCTTCCTTCTAGAGCTAGTGAAGAACTTCTTTTTTACCATCAAACTTGATGCCACTCTTGTTAAGCTTCTTTAGCATCTTGGCGATTCCTTCTCACCATGAGAGTAAGACTTGCATCATCAATTTCATCATCACTTGAGCTCTCATACTCAAGCCTTGCTTTACCCTTCTCTTGACTAGCTTTGAATGCTAAGTCCTTGTCTTTCTTCTTAGTAGAGGATGAGCCATCTTGTGGTGTGATATGCATATACATCTCATGAGCATTGATCTTCTCAAGATTTGTGTCGGTGTAGCGGTGGAAAGATCACCTTGAAGCATGGTCACAATATGCCCATATTTATCAATGGGGAGGACACTCAAGATCTTTCTTACAACATCGGATGATTGCATTTGAGTGAGTCCAAGGCCATTGACTTCCTCTATAAGAACATTCAAGCGTGAGTACTTTCATTAGCACTCTCTTTAGGAAGCATTTCAAATGAATTTAGCTTTTTCATGACAAGATGATACAATTTCTCACGCTCACTCTTTGTTCTCTCATGGAGTGCACAAATATCCGACCATAGTGCATGGGTGTCTTTATGGTTCCTCACCCGGTTGAACACATCTTTGCAAAGGCCTCTAAAGATAGTGTTTCGAGCATTTACATTCCATTTCTCATAATTCACTTCATCGCCTTGTAGGTGTGTGGCATCCCGAGGTTTTGGGAAGCCTTGTGAGGCGGCTCTAAGTATTCCAACATCTAGAGCTTCTAGATACGCCTCCATGCGGATTTTTCAATATGGAAAATCATCCCTCTCAAAGATAGAAGGAGGTCCATCCCCGTGAGACATCTTTCTCCAGGTGGTTATGCCTAAATACGTGAGCACGAGGTTCTGATACCAATTGAAATGATCAAGATGCCCAAGAGGGGGTGAATTGGGCTAATTCTAAAATTATTTGCAATAATTAAACCCTACGGTTAGCCCAATTAACCCCTTGTGCCTAGAAAGTGTTTCTATTGATCTACCACACAAAAGTTTAGCAACCTATGTTCCAATCCTACTCTAGCATGGCAATTCTATAAATGTAAATGACAAGAATTGAATTGCTCAAAGTAAAGAGAGAAGGAGGAACGCGGCGATGTTTTGCCAAGGTATCGAAGAGTCGTCACTCCCTACTAGTCCTCGTTAGAGCACCCGCGCAAGGGTGTAGCTCCCCCTTGATTCGCGCAAGGATCAAGTGCTCTCTATAGGTTGATTCTTTGATACTCTGTCGTGGTGAATCACCCACAACCGCTCACAACTCAAGTTGGATCATCCATAAGCTTCGTCGGATGATCACCAAACTCGCAATCAACACCAAGCCATCTAGGTGATGGCGATCACCAAGAGTAACAAGCACAAACTCTCACTTGACCATGATAAGCCTAATGAGAAGGGTGGATGCACACTATGCTACTCTTGCTTTCACTAATGAGGGTTCTCTTTAGGATTCTTAAATCTCAATCACCTCACTAGGACCTTGCTCTTCTTGGCACCGTCAAGGGTGTTTCTTAGTTGTTGGAATAAGCAAAAGTGCCCCCTCATACGAATGGAGAAAGTATTTATAACCTTGGTTGAAAAACGAATCGTTATATGCCTCTACGGGGTGACTGGATGCCCCAGTCAGTTCTCCCCGAACTCTAGTGTTTAAGTTATGACCGGACGCTAGACAGCGTCCGGTCATGATTTTCCCTCTCTGGAACCTTACTGAAGTCGATCGGATGCTGGGACTCAGCGTCTGGTCGCACTAGACGAAATCACCTTGATCAAATGAACTGACCGAACTCTAAGCCAGCATCCGATCACTCCGAAACCAGCGTCCGGTCAGCATTTGACCCTCCATTCACTTTCAACTCTCGATCATATGTGAATGAAGTTTTCTCTAATGGATCTAAGGGCTTTTTAGGAGCTACCTAGTGCTAGATTTAGCAAGTGTGCACCACACCTAATCCACTAGACTCTCCTAGGTCAAGCTACCCGTCCATACCCCCCTTAATAATACGGCCAAAGGAAAAATAAAGTCCTAAACTACTCTAAGTGTCTCCTCAACACCAAACGACACTTAGAACTAGTCCATCCTTAACCTTGTCGTCCATCCTTTGAAAACCAAAATGATTTCCATCATAGGGGCCTGGCCACCATGATAGCCCAATCGATCTCCATTACTGTGACCTAACTTAATTGCCTCTGCAAAACACACGTTAGTTACAGTAATCATGTATTATCATTAATCACCAAAACCTAACTAGAGGCCTATATGCTTTTTGTATCTATAGGCAGGCGAGGTGGGGGGCTCGGATCCTCATCACTAGGACCTCCTTCAACATTCTTGACATGAGCCATCTGATGGATCTTAAAAGAATAACTACCGCTGACAAAGATCAATTGCCAACTGTCATTTTCGAGGCTTGGCCTCGATCCGTACTCGCGAGCTTAGCCCTGAGTTGACTGATAACTACCAATGAGACCTCAGAAATACCGACTCGCTACACGTTAGAATAGATCAGATTTATAAATAATTACAACATATCTAGAGATACGAAACCCAAAGAAGCAAGCAATAGATACAAAAATGGAAACGAGGGCTTGCTACCTAACGAACCGGTGAACCGAAGAATAAGGAACGGATCGGGAAACCACCGGATCGGCACTATGAAGCTAGGGTTCTGGTGAAGTGCTACGACAGCCGAGTAGATGTAGGGTAGTGGATTAGGCCATGGCATGGAGCAATGTGGCACTGGTGCTTGGCTATGGTGAGGGCAGCGCTAGGGCACGAGCTCGATAGCATTAGGGTAGGGGCTCGACGGCGCTAGGGAAGAGGCGCGGGCACTACGGCGGCGCTGCAGTTGAGGCGTGGACTAGAGGCAGCGCGCTAGAGCGGCTGTGCATGGGCATGGCGGCTAGGGCGTGGGAGCTGGGCGGCGCGGTGAGCTGAGTAGCGCGACGTGCTTGCTGCGTGGCTAGGGCTTTACGTGGCATGGTGGTAGGGGAAAATGGTGATGTCGGTGCTGGTGCGGTTGAGGGATTAGGTCACGGCGCGTACGACAGTTATATGGTGGTTCCCCGCGAGACAGAAAAGGAAACGGAGAAGAAGTCCTAAATCCGCACGATTTCTACTAACTGGACGCTCTGGTGGCAACGATTGGACACTGCCACCCCAAGTCTGGTCGATTCTAGAGAGGTCCAAAACCCTTGGAATCACGACCGAACGCATCCAGTGAACCCCAATCGGACGCAGCTAGAGTTTGGTCCTCACTGCCTTGAATGCCTTTGCTTGATCGAATGCTGAACCACCATCTGACCGGACGCTGAACAGCAGAGTTCGGTCACTCCATTGCAGCAGGTTCACCTCCTATGAACTGATCGGATGCTAGACTTCAGAGTTCGGTGCAGCGTCCGATCACTCTTTTTCTAGCAAATCTTCAAAGTCCTTCGTGTTGCCTATTCCCAATCAAGTCCCAACATGAATAAGACCCAAATAAACACCGATTGGGACTGATATGAGTGACCTCTCTCAAACCCTCATATTTTTAAAATATTTTGCCTTAGGCTATAATTCTTTTTTAAGAAAATAGGCAATAAGAGGGCAATTGAAAAAAACGACAAAGCAACATTCATGCATATGCAATGCAATACTTGAAAGTAAATCTAGTTGCTTTTCAAGTTTGATCAAGGTTAAGCTTCTTCACATGCTTTACGGTGGTTATCTTAACCATGTTAGACAAGCCCTAAGTGCATTACCATAAAGTAAACATGTTGTATATTACAATACAATGCAAAGGACAATACAAGCTCAATTTTTAGTGAAGTTACTAAAATCAAGAACATTGAGCTCATTCCGCAATCGACAAAAAGTCACCTCAACTAGCGGTTTAGTAAAGATATCCACCAATTGATCTTCGGTCCTTACACCTTATAATGAAATATCATTCTTTGCAACATGATCTCCAAAAAAGTGATGGTGGATATCTATGTGCTTGGTGCGAGAGTGTTGAACCGGATTATTTGCAAGTTTTACCGCACTTTTGTCACACAAAAGAGGTACTTTTTCTAGAACTACATCATAGTCTAGCAAAGTTTGTTTCATATAAAGTATTTGTGCACAACAAGCACCTACGGCAATGTATTCCGCTTCGACGGTGGATAAAGCCACACTTTTTTGTTTCTTGGAGGACCAAGACACAAGTGATCTACCAAGCAAATGGCACCCTCCGGATATGCTTTTTCTATCCACTTTACAACCGGCATAATCCGAATCAGAATAGCCAACTAATTCAAATATAGCTCCTTTAGGATACCAAAGGCCAATGCTTGGTGTGTGCTTAAGATACCTAAGGATTCTTTTAACAGCAATCAAATGAGTTTCCTTAGGATTAGCTTGAAATCTAGCACATATACACACACTAAACATGATGTCGGGCCTAGATGCGGTTAAATATAATAAGCTACCAATCATAGAGTGGTAGAGAGTTTGATCAACCATGTTACCTCCCTCATCTAGGTCGAGATGTCCATTAGTTGGCATTGGTGTCTTGATTAACTTACATTCATCCATCTTGAATCTCTTGAGAAGATCATTTGTATATTTTTCTTGAGAGATGAAAATCTCTTCTCTCATTTGTTTGACTTGAAAACCAAGAAAGAATGTAAGCTCTCTAATCATTGACATCTTGAACTCCTTCGACATCAATTCACCAAACTCTTTGTAAGAATCTTCATTTTATGATCCAAAGATGATAGGGGAAATTGGCTGGCAGACACCCATAGTGGTGGTCATTTGCTGGCGAATACCCAAAGTGAAGCTATATGCTAGAAGACATTCTGGTTTGCTGTAATTATGCCAGAGGACACCGCGGGCCGGTTTCCCCCAGTTGAGGAGAGAGAAATTTTTAGTTTGGACATCTGGTGCCCCTGAGCCACGTTTGGGTCGTTCTTTACTATTCTATGTACATCCCCTGTGTATGCATAGCAATTTATCATGTGGTTGACGCGTGGGTCAGGGCTGACTGGGGCACTGTGAGCTCATGGACCTATACACCGATCTGTGGACTTGCCCCTTCAGTATTAGTGGTCTTTGTGAACCTTGTCTACAGAAGAGGAGGGACAGGGAGTGGAGCCTATGATAGGCGGGCCCCACGGCCATGCGTGGCCTACCCCTATTGGGCCGAGTGATGTGACCGAGTGTTGCCTTACACTGGTCATCCTCATCTGCTGCCAAGCCATGAGGTCAGAAAGGAGAGGAAGGGAGAGAGAGAAAGAAGAGAGAGAGGGCGACGGAAAGAGAGGAGAGGGCATGGTGGCGGTGGCTCATGGCCATGGCTCCAATGCGGTGACCGATCGACGGAGGACATAGGGGATGGTGACGGAGGAGAGAGAGAGAGTAGAGGAAGATAGTGAGGGAGGAGAGGGAGGCAGAACAGAGAGGGAGGGATGCATCGACTATGGGGAGGTTGGCTCCGGCGGTGTGGGGTGAAAGTGGAGCAGAGAGGGAGATGAGAGAGAGACGGAGAGGGCAGAGGGCTCATGGCATTGGGCAAGGCAGAGGATGGGGAGGAGTCAGAGCAGGGCTGCTAAGGGTGGCTCTGGCGTGGGCTCGGGCTGCCATGGTGCGGGTGGCGTCTGTGCTCCGACGGTGAGCGGCGGACCGGCTTCGGTCTCCTTGTCCCCGTGTGGAGCAGAGGAAGGCAAGAGAGCGACGAAGAAGGAACGAGTTGCGACAATGCTCGGCCTCATCCACCTTCCTATCCATCTAGTTCCCTGCTTCCTCCATAGCATCCACGGTGAGCTTGCTGGCTCCCTTTTGTAGTCAGAGTAAGCTGGTTCGGCATAGTAGGTCAACTTGTAGATATTTCCTTGCCATGGCCAAGCTCCAGCTCGATCGACAGGACACGACATAGGAGGAGGTCGGTTTGGCACAGCGAGGTCGGCGGCCATGGTGACGACCGTCGCACAGTAAGTCCGAGCAAATTGGGACGGGCCGCAGACCAGGTTCGGGTCGGTTATTAGCCGATCCAACCAGACCCAAACATGACTCAGGGGCACCGGATGTCCAAACTGAAAATTTCTCTCTCCTCAACCAGGGGAAACCAGCCCGCGGTATCCTCTGGCATAATTACAACAAACCAGAGTGTCTTCTAGCATACAGCTCCACTTTGGGTGTTCGCCAGCAAACGACCACCACTGTGGGTGTCCGCCAGCCAATTTCCCCAAGATGATATCATCAGCATACACTTGACAAATGAAGATATATCCATCAAGCTTCTTGATGAATAGTATGGTATCGACTTTCCTAATGGTGAAGCCTTCTCAATGAGGAAGTCCCAAAGGCGCTCATACCAAGCTCTTGGGGCTTGCTTAAGCCCATATAGCGCCTTGGACAACCTATAAGCATGATTAGGATATCTAGGGTCTTCAAACTTGGGAGGTTGATCAACATAGACTAGTTCATTAATAAAGCTATTTAAAATGCACTTTTCACATCCATTTGATATAGTTTTATTTCATGATGTGATGTATATGCAAGGAGGATACAAATGGCTTCTAGTCTTACAACCGGTGCAAAGGTCTCTCCAAAATTCAAACCTTCAACTTGAGAGAACCCCTTTGCAACTAGTCTTGCCTTGTTCCTCACAACAACGCCTTGATCATCTTGCTTGTTATGGAACACCCACTTTGTTCCAATGACTCTTGCACCTTTTGGTCGCTCTTTAAGAGTCCACACTTCATTGCAGGTGAAGTTGTTCAACTCTTCATGCATGGTGTTTATCCAATCCGGATCTTGAAGAGCTTCTTATACCTTAGTAGGCTCAAAGCAAGAGACAAAAGAGTGATGTTCAATAAATGAAGCAAGCTTTTGAGAATAAGTCATTACTCCCTTTGATGGACTCTCTATGATGAGAACTTGTGGATGAGCTTATAATAGAGGTAAATTTCTTCTATCAACCACTTGAGTGGGAGGTTGTAGAGCATCAACATCTTATGCTTGTACCACCATTTGCTCATGGGAGACATGAGTGTCTTCATTTTCTACTCTCCTATCTTTTTCACCATCTTGTGGCACACTTGATGAAGGAGGATTGATCACTTGTACATCATCTTTATCATCATTAGGCTTGATGTCTCCAATCGGAATGTTCTTCATGGCCTCCCTCAATGGTTCATCACCTACATCATTAAGATTCTCATGTGCTCCTTAGGAGCCATTAGATTCATCAAATTCCACATCATATGTTTCTTCAACCAAGCCAGTGGCATGATTAAATACTCTATATGCTTTGGATTTTGATGAGTAACCAATAAGAAAACCAATATCACAACGTCTTTAAAACTTCCCTAGGTGTTGTCGTTTCTTGTAGATGTAGCATTTGCAACCAAACACCCTAAAGAAGGAGACGTCTGACTTCTTCCCATTGAGCAACTTATAAGGTGTCTTGCCAAGAAACTTTTGAAGGAATAGGCGGTTGGATGTATAACAAGCGGTGTTGATAGCTTCCGCCCATAGAGCTTTGGGAGTGTTATACTCATCAAGCATTGTTCTTACTAGAGTGATCAATGTCCGGTTCTTTCTCTCAACTACACCATCTTGTTGAGGAGTATATGTTGCGGAGACCTCATGCTTGATCCCAACTTCATCACAGTAGGCTTCTATGTTTGTGTTGTCAAATTCTTTGCCGTTGTCACTTCTAATCTTCTTGAGTTTCACTTAAAATTCATTTTATGCTCTCTTAGCAAACTTCTTAAAGCATGATGCAACTTCGGATTTGTCATGAAGGAAGAATACCCATGTGTATCTTGAATAGTTATCAATAATCATAAGACAATAAAGATTTCCTCCCAAACTCTTGTATGTTGTTGGTCTAAATAAGTCCATATGAAGGAGTTCTAGCACTCTTGTGGTTGACATGAAAACTTTTGTTGGATGAGTATTTGCAACTTACTTGTCGGCTTGACATGCACTACAAAGCTTGTCCTTCTCAAACTTCACATCCTTCAACCCTCTCACCAAATCATTCTTCATTAGCTTTCTGAGTGAACTCATCCCAATATGAGCAAGTCTTCTATGCCATAGCCACCCAAGTGTTGTTTTGTTAAATAGATATGTCTTCAAGTTAGCATCTTCAGAGGTGAAATCTACTAAATATAGGTTGTTGTATCTAAATTCTTTGAATATCACTTTATCATCATCCTTCTTAGATATAATAACTTCCTTCTTGGTGAACAAGCATTAGAAGCCAAGATCACACAATTGTCTAACGGATAGCAAGTTGAAGCTCAGTGAAGCAACATATAGCACATTTGAGATAGAATGATTATTTGATATTGCCACTTTGCCCAATCCTTTAACCTTGCCCTTTGACTTATCTCCAAATATGATTCTTTCTTGTCCATCTACTTCTTCATCTAGTGAGGTGAACATACGAGGATCATCGGTCATATGTTGTGTGCAACCACTATCAATAACCCAATGACTTCCACCGGTCTTGTAGTTCATCTACACACAAGAGATCAAGCATTAGGAACCCAAACTTGTTGAGGGTCCTTCACCTTCTCAACAAGTGACTTTGCTACCCAAATTTTCTTATGCCTATTCTTATTGGGAGGTCCTAAGAACATAACTTTCATCTTACCACTAGAATCCTTTCTAAGCATATAATGAGCATTGAAAGTAAAAGGTCTAGCATGCTTGGGCAAGGGTTGTGGTGGTGGAGTTTGGCACTCATGGGCAAAGTGGCCTTCTTGTCCACACTCAAAACATCTCTTTGGCTTTGGCTTTGACTTGTATTGTTGTCGAGTTTAAGCCTTCTTCTCTTGGTTTGCCAAGTACCCAATGCCATTTCTATCCATCTTCATGATGGTGTTCATTAGTAGTTCACTTTAAAGATGCTTGCCTCTTATGAACTTGCTCAATCCAATCTTGAGATGCTCTTTCTCCAACTTGAGCTTCTTGTTTTCTTCCTTGAGTGCATCATTGTTTTCTCTTCCGTGAGTTTCTTGTTCTATTCTTTGAGCTTCTCATTCTCAAGAATCAAGTCACCATCATGATCAAGATTTTCTAGCACTATAGTGTTGGTGGTTTTGAGCTCTTCAAGATCTTTCTTTAGCTTTTCATTGTCATTCTTGAGTTTGACATACTCATCATAATTATTGGTCTCAACCACTTGCTTGCCCTTGCTACTAGAACTTTGCTCAATGCTCTCAATGATCAAATCATCACATGATGTAGCTATATCAATCTTAACAACATCGTTAGTAGCATCATGTGGCTCATTAGATAAATATTCTTGAGCAATGACAAGATTATAATGATTAATCTTAAGAGTAGTGTATTCTTCTTTTAGTATGTTGTGGCTAGTGATGAGCTCATTGTGTATCCTCTTGAGTTTATCATGTTTTTCTTTAAGCTCTTTCTTAGAAGATTTGAGCTCCTTGAGTTTGGATGATATAGCATCATTTGCTTCTCTAAGCTCAACACTAGCATTTTTGGCTACATCACATTTAGTCATTCTTAGCTCTAGTCTTTCTAATGATCCTAGTATATTTGTTTAGCAATTTGATAAGTTCATCATATGAAGGTGATTCAGATTCATCATCATCACTATCACTATCACAATCATCATTGTTAGCATGATCATCACTACTACTATCATCATCATTTGATACCTTTTGTTCACCCTTGGCCATAAGGCATAGGTGTGTAGAGGATGATAGCGGTGGTATTGGTGAAGATGATGAAGAGTCAATCACAATGGCGGCCACCTTCTCATTATCACTATTATCATCGGATGAGCAACTTGATGAATCAATGTCTGTAAGCCAATCATCGACGATGTATGTCTTCCCACTTTTCTTCTTCTTGTGGAATTCCTTCTTCTTGCCATCCTTCTTCTTGTATGGCTTGTTTTTTTCTTCTCATCTTCTTCTTCATTACTTGAGTCATCTTTTTTGCCCTTGTACTTGTCTTTCTTGGGCTTTGTGCATTGGTGTGCTAGATGACCAAATTCTTCATAATTGTAGCAATCCATCTCCAAGATTGGCTTCCTTCTAGAGCTAGTGAAGAACTTCTTTTTTACCATCAAACGTGATGCTACTCTTGTTAAGCTTCTTTAGCATCTTGGTGATTCTTCTCACCATAAGAGTAAGACTTGCATCATCAATTTCATCATCACTTGAGCTCTCATACTCAAGCCTTGCTTTGCCCTTCTCTTGACTAGCTTTGAATGCTAAGTCCTTGTCTTTCTTCTTAGTAGATGATGAGCCATCTTGTGGTGTGATATGCATGTACATCTCATGAGCATTGATCTTTCCCAAGATTTGTGTCGGTGTAGCGGTGGAAAGATCACCTTGATGAAGCACGGTCACAATATGCCCATATTTATCAATGTGGAGGACACTCAAGATCTTTCTTACAACATCGGATGGTTGCATTTGAGTGAGTCCAAGGCCATTGACTTCCTCTATAAGAACATTCAAGCGTGAGTACTTTCATTAGCACTCTCTTTAGGAAGCATTTCAAATGAATTTAGCTTTTTCATGACAAGATGATAGCGTTCCTCACGCTCGCTCTTTGTTCCCTCATGGAGCGCACAAATATCCGACCATAGTGCATGGGTGTCTTTGTGGTTCCTCACCCGGTTGAACACATCTTTGCAAAGGCCTCTAAAGATGGTGTTTCGAGCCTTTACATTCCATTTCTCATAATTCACTTCATCGCCTTGTAGGTGTGTGGCATCCCGAGGTTTTGGGAAGCCTTGTGAGGCGGCTCTAAGTATTTCAACATCTAGAGCTTCTAGATACGCCTCCATACGGATTTTCCTATATGGAAAATCATCCCTCTCAAAGATAGAAGGAGGTCCATCCCCGTGAGACATCTTTCTCTAGGCGGTTAAGCCTAAATACGTGAGCACGAGGTTCTGATACCAATTGAAATGATCAAGATGCCCAAGAGGGGGTGAATTGGGCTAATTCTAAAATTATTTGCAATAATTAAACCCTACGGTTAGCCCAATTAACCCCTTGTGCCTAGAAAGTGTTTCTATTGATCTACCGCACAAAAGTTTAGCAACCTATGTTCCAATCCTACTCTAGCATGGCAATTCTATAAATGTAAATGACAAGAATTGAATTGCTCAAAGTAAAGAGAGAAGGAGGAACGCGGCGATGTTTTGCCAAGGTATCGAAGAGTCGTCACTCCCTACTAGTCCTCGTTAGAGCACCCGCGCAAGGGTGTAGCTCCTCCTTGATCCGCGTAAGGATCAAGTGCTCTCTATAGGTTGATTCTTTGATACTCTGTCGTGGTGAATCACCCACAACCGCTCACAACTCAAGTTGGATCATCCACAAGCTCCGTTGGATGATCACCAAACTCGCAATCAACACCAAGCCGTCTAGGTGATGGCGATCACCAAGAGTAACAAGCACAAACTCTCACTTGACCATGATAAGCCTAATGAGAAGGGTGGATGCACACTATGCTACTCTTGCTTTCACTAATGAGGGTTCTCTTTGGGATTCTCAAATCTCAATCACCTCACTAGGACCTTGCTCTTCTTGGCATCGTCAAGGGTGTTTCTCAGCTGTTGGAATGAGCAAAAGTGCCCCCTCACACGAATGGAGAAAGTATTTATAACCTTGGTTGAAAAACGAATCGTTATATGCCTCTGCGGGGTGATCGGATACCCTAGTCAGTTCTCTCCGAACTCTAGTGTTTAAGTTATGATCGGACGCTGGACAGCGTCCGGTCACGATTTTCCCTCTTTGGAACCTTACTGAAGCCGATCAGACGCTGGGACTCAGTGTCCGGTCGCACCAGACAAAATCACCTTGATCAAATGAACTGACCGAACTCTGCACCAGCATCCGATCACTCCGGAACCAGCGTCCGGTCAGTATTTGACCCTCCATTCACTTTCAACTCTCGATCATATGTGAATGAAGTTTTCTCCAATGGATCTAAGGGCTTTTTAGGAGCTACCTAGTGCTAGATTTAGCAAGTGTGCACCACACCTAACCCACTAGACTCTCCTAGGTCAAGCTACCCGTCCATACCCCCCTTAATAGTATAGCCAAAGGAAAAATAAAGTCCTAAATTACTCTAAGTATCTCCTCAACACCAAATGACACTTAGAACTAGTCCATCCTTAACCTTGTCGTCTAGCATTTAAAAACCAAAATGATTTTCATCGTAGGGGTATGACCACCATGATAGCCCAATCGATCTCCATTACCGTGACCTAACTTAATTGCGTCTGCAAAACACACGTTAGTCACAGTAATCACGTATTGTCATTAATCACCGAAACCCAACTAGGGGCCTAGATGCTTTCAAAGTGGTGCTGCCAAACATATTGACATAAAGTATTATGTTATAAAATACAAAGTCTGGAGTCATATAATTAGTCTTGAGCATATAAAAACAGAAAATATGCTCGCGGATCCACTTACAAAAGGCTTACTACCCAGTGTGTTCAGAGAACACTTAGCCGGTGTGGGTTTAAGGGAAAGTCTATGATTCCTAGACAATGAGGGCCTAGTTGAGAATCTGTTTCAAAACAGAGAGGTGCATTGTAGCTGTTTAATCTAATGACAACAGACCATGATGATGAGGCACGCTCTATGTTCTGATCTGTGATGGAATAGGAACAAGATAAAGTAAGTAAGTTAAGATTAAGTTATAAGGTGAGATCAAGGGAGAGAATGTTAGATTGATCCCACCAGTTTGGCCCAATGGCCAATTGGGCCTTGATCCACGCCCTGATCGAAGGAGCCCAACCCTAACTATGGTTGGTGGGTCCCCGTCACACAATACCATAAAAAGAGAGGTGGGGGCCAGGGCACAAGACACGAGGTTCACCTGAGCTGCCAGACGCCCCATCTACATCCTAACCCTAGCCGATCTAGAGAGAGGGCGTTGCCAGCGACGGGAAGTTTCGCCACCGGCCACCGCCGCCCCTGCACCGCCGCCACCATGACAACGTCTTCACCGCCGGGCTTCACCGCGTCACCGACAAGCAACTCCATGGCCAGCTCGTCTTCTACGAAGGCAGACGATGGTTTGCACCTCTGCAACCCCTCTCTCTATCTCACCTTATCTTTAAATCCAGTACTAGTTCATATTCTAGGACTTGCTGTTTATCCTAAATGTTATACATGCTAGATCTATGGCTAGACGATCCTGTCAAATCTATCGAGGAACTCAAAGTCACTCCCCTTGAAGCTGACATGTACAGCGCTGCCGCCATCCATGAACCTCTCAGGGACAAACTCCTCGGCGTCCTCGCCCCAGTAGCGCCCACACGGACGTGCTGCTCGTTATTACCTCGGCTTGTAGCTTGTTCATCACTCGTGGCTTCCTCATGAGCTCGGCCAAGGTGAACTCGAGCAGCGAAGATGATGAGTCTATCCCCCCGACAAACACGTCCTGCATGTTCAGATCTAGTTCATGCCAGTTCGATGATTGCTGTAGACTTGCAGCAACTTTTTAAGTACAGGCAAGACATGAGCTGGATATGCACTTACAAGCAAGAGAGCTTTCATTTGCTCCCTGGTAAGGTCGTACTCCCGTCGAACTGAGAGCAAAACATGTATGAAGTCGTCATCGTCCTTGAGATAACTCGCCGCCGCCATCGCCGCCTCATACTGGCTTCTCATGGTCCTCGATCAGCCTGTCGAGTAGGTCGTCCCACCTCTGCCTCAGTCTCTCGGGCTTGGCGCAGACCAGCTTCCCGCAGTGGCGGAGGACCGAAAAAAATTAAGGTAGGTAGAGAACCGAGCTTTACTCCCGGTGGGGAACCCCCTCTAGTCCCGGTTCCCCACCCGGGAGCAAGCATCCGGGACTAAAGGGGGGGTCCTTTAGTCCCGGGTCAGGAACCGGGACTAAAGGAGGACCTTTAGTCCCGGTGGGTAACACCAACCGGGACTAAAGGTGCCTCCTGACATGCCACGATGGCCGGCACCTTTAGTCCCGGTTGGTAATACGAACCGGGACTAAAGGTTTTTTTCTTTTTTCTTTTCTTTTCATTTTTTTGTTTTCTTTTCAAAATAGGTTTTCGAAGTCGTATTGTACGCTGCTAATTATACATTTATACGCGCATATAGTATGTTTCGGTTCAAGCACAATGAACGTATTAAATCACACAATTCAAGCATAGAAATATATATATATATATGCATGCATCATATATATATTTACATGCATGCATGCATATGTGTATTTTACATTATATTATTTCATGTGCATATATTACAAAAGATTGCATTATAGTTGTTGTGACATAACAAGTTTCTTCTCATCCTCTAGCTTGGCTTCAATGGCAGTGTTGGGTCGAAGTAGAACTCGCCCTTGGAATCGATGACCTGCTCATTAAAAAATCCGGCTATAGACTCTTGAATTGCTTTGATTTGGTCTTGCCGTATGACCTTTTTCTCCAACCATCGAGTCTACAGGTTTGAATTAAAGGAAAATAAATTAATATATGTACATATATATATATAAAGACATAGTAACACAATCAATAATAATAATTAAATGAATATATAGTGTATTTTTAACGTACTTTGAGTCTCTCTGTAGGAGTTCTTTGGGAGAGCACCTTGATAAACTTGCAAACATAGTAACCACAGTAGTTGTTCCCCTGTTCCTGCCTCAGACACCACTTTACGAGAAAAAGATTTGTCATCCAATCTGGTGATCCGGTGAAAGCTATATGTTTAATTAATAAAGATGATGCGATTCAGGGGACTTACTTTCAATGGGATTACATTCAGTGGCGCTTTGCATTTTTCCATGTGTTGCTTCTCAATAAAGGTTTTCCAAACACTGCCCAATAAAAAATTTGCCACGTCATCAGATATAGTTAATCATCATGTTTGTGTGTATATATAGTTGCTAGAGATCCCGAAATTACCTCTGGATAATATCTATCATATCTTGGTAGTCTTGTTGTGGTTTTCTCATCGAGTCATAGATTATCAAGTGACTTTTCACCAGATCAATGTCCATCAATATCCAGTGATTGCTGCATGTGTTTATAGGATATAACGCATAACACTCATTAATCAACTAGAATCAACATATGAGCCATTAAGGCTATGATCGACATGATTAACACTCACTTGAAGTTATAGGGAAAGAGTATATCCTTCTTGTGGCGTTGGTTCACTAAGAAGTTCATGAGGTTACTCTCTGACTCAGACTTTCAATTAGTCATTGGAGTAATTGGGTCTTTGAATACTATATGGGGATCAACAAAACCAATTTCATTGCAGCCTTCCTTTCTGAGCTCTGTCATTGTAAATCTGCATATATATAGTACTTGTTAGGATAATTTATATGCATATACACACATATGATGAGTTTAATAATAGATCGAAAGAATTATTACTTACAGGCAATAGCAGCTAATGATAACTTTGTCCAGAGAGGTCAGGTGGCATAGTTGATGAAATTCTGCAAAGTCAACATACATAACATCATCGCCACGGAACCAATGTTCGTCTCTAATTCTGACACCAACGCAGAAGTCTCCACTGGTAGACGCCTGCATGTACCACTTGTTTAGTAGGTACATTTGCGTCCCCAGATCAGATAAGGCTTGAGGGTTGTATAGACTCTGGCCTAGTACAAATTTTTTCTTCCAAATATCAACCTCCGCCGCACTCTCAATGTTTCCATCACCAAACATCTGGTAAAGGTCGAGACCAGTCTCATCAAGAAATTCACCAAGGTGATCCAAATCGACATCCGGAGGTATGTTTGCCTGATGCATTAATCCTAAATTCGAACCATATTCATTACCAACAACTAGCGGGGGGATTGATTGGTGCGCTTGTTGTCCGAGTTGGGCAACTCCTTTCCCTGCCCGCTTCTTTTTCTGTGCCGCCTCAATTGACTTGGTGAGAGTGCGGTCATAGTCTGATAACGTTGATTTGGACGGCTTACGAGATTCCCGCTGTTGATGCTGGTAAGAAGTCACCTTTTTTCTTAAAATATCCGGAGCTACGAAGAAGTACGGTTTCTCTGGGTTTCTCCTTGCTTCTTGATTCATTTTAAGTTTGTCATAGAATCTAGACATGTCTTTTTTATATGCATCAGTTCCTTCTTCCTTCTCTTCAGATATTATTTTGGGAATAGCCCTTGGTTTCACAGTGGCTTTCTTTGCAGGCGGGGACTGGTTCTTCGTTTGAGGGGCTGGCCTCTTGCTAGGCTTCTTGGTAGGCGGGGGCGGGGGAGGCGTTGGAGACCTCCTTGGAGGTGTTGGCAGCGGCGTTGGAGACCTCCTTGGAGGTGTTGGCAGCGGCGTTGGAGACCTCCTTGGAGGTGGCGGCTGCGGCGTTGGAGACCTCCTTGGAGAGGGTGTGGATGCAGCCTCGTCTTCCAACACAATGTCATTGTACAGAGCACTATGATGATCTGGCGATTGAACAATTGGATTTAGGTTGGGGGAGGATCTGCTACAAAAAAAGGAATGACATATTATTATGAGCAGATTGTTAATTATTTAAGCCAATACAAATTAATGATGTAGTGTTTTCATCCGCACGTACCTATGGTGAGGTAGTTCAGAAGGAGGTGGAGCCGACATCCCTGGAATGATGATGTAGCGCTTGCGCCATAGAATGAATGTCTTCTCCGCTTCTCCTAGAGTCTTCTCGCCATCACCTCCAGGAATGTCAAGAGGCAAATCACTATAACCTTTTTTAGCTTTATCTACCGAGATGGTGGCATATCCTTCTTGGATTATATTCCCATGAATCCTTGGTGTCTTGGTTCGGTCGATAGGATTAACAAGACCGATAGCCACCTTGATTGTGGAATTCTCCTTCGGAATGTGTAGCTCACACGTTGTACAAGGTTCAGTGACGTCATCCACAGGGAAGCGCAGTCCTGTGTCCCCTTGATTTGGTATCTCCGTGGAAGCGCAGCTGCTTTTCAACTGAACAGATTGGCTAATGTTGATTCCTGGCTCTGATGCCTGCTTGCTTGCACTCACTGCTATTTGCACTTGCCTTTTGATTTCCTCCTGCATTCTCGCTTCAAGGTTTTTTTCCCGCTCCTGTGCTTCATGCACCGCTTCCTCCAACCTCTGGAGCCGGTGTGCCTCTTCTTCCTTCTTTCTCTGGTGACTTCTGTAGGAAGGTCTGTCCTGAGGGAATCCATGCTCCCACGAGACACTTCCTTTGCCTCTAGTTCGGCCACCATGTTCAATAGTCCCGATGGCGTATGTCAGCTCATCCTTCTCTCTGTTGGGCCTGAACGCACCACTAGCAGTAGCTCTCTGAGCATAAAACAATCTTTCTGCTGCTTCTTGCAGTCTTGCGCCATAAACGCACTTCCCTGTCTCCTGGTCTAGTGTTCCCCCATGAGCGAAAAACCAATTCTTTGCACGTTCTCCCCACTCGAGTGATTCTGGTCTGATACCCTTGGCAAGAAGGTCTGCTTCCATTTTGTTCCACTTCTTAATGGCAGTCGGGTAGCCACCTGATCCCAAGGTATGGTGGTATGTCTTCTGTTGGGCATTACGTTGGTTCTTTATCACCCGACTCACACCCTCTTCTGAAGTCTTGTACTGTACAAACTCATCCCAATAGGGCCTCTGCTTTGAGATCGGGCCTGGGACAGTAAAATCTGGTGCTATGTTCTTCTTGACATACGTCGTGTATAGGTGTTTCTTCCAAGTCTGAAACTGGGTGGCCATCTTCTTCATTGCCCAATCCCTAACTCGCTCCTTCAATTCATCACCATCTATTATATCATCATAATCATCTGTTTGGAGCGTGAAATGTACCAAGACATTATTCCAAATTAACGCCTTGTCACGATCGGAGACAAAACTGATATGAGGAGCATTGGTCTTCTTCTTCCATTCACGGGTACTAATCAGGAGCCGGTCCCGTACAAGGTAACCACAGTGGTGCACAAATTTCATTTTATTCGCCCCCCCCCCCCGGTTCTCCTATATCCACATTGAACTCCGAGATGATGAAGCGACCCTCCAATGGCTTTTTGGGACCTCGAACATTTTTACTCTTCGTTGTAGTTGTTGATGTCGATCCAGAGGGCTACAAAACATAAACATTATTTTTAATGTCATGAGCACACATAAGACATATGATAATATATATATATAGCTAATAATAAAAAATATATACTTGGCCAATATGTTGTTGCTCATTTTGTTCAAGAGCTAAGTACTGACTCCCGTCATCTACATCCTCTTGCACGTTATTTTTAGCACCATCATCGCCGGCAACTTGAGTGCCAGTGTTGATCAAATTCATCATCAACTCCTCCTCATCCATATTTCTCGGGTCGGCCATCTAGCTTCAAAAAACAAAACCAATATATAGTACGTCAAATCTTTGCTTATTACATGCGTAAAATCTACAAACAATATGCATTATTAAATCTTGCCCCTCGATCATGGACACAATTCGCCACACTAGGACGAACTACGTCGGTACTAGGGCGAATTAGGGCACGAGAAAGGGCGGTGTGACAAGAGTGGCGGTGCTCCACTCCGCCGTATATATGTCTGTACACATGGGTGAACGAGGGCGGCGGTGCTCCGCCGTATACATAGAAACGCATGGACGAAATGCATATGAATACAAATGACGTATATATACGTGTCGGCGCGGTGGCCGGTGTGCTGACGACGATGACGTGAGGCGGGCCGGCGTGCTGACGACGACGACGACGTGAGGCGGGCCGGGGCGGTGTCGGTGCGTGATGTTGTGATCCTATGTACCATGTGATCAACCATGTAGTCATTCATCATATGAGAAAATTCTATGTTAATAATATAAGTATAAGTCATTATGAAATGTAAGTATATGTGTCTTATTGCTCATATAACCATTACTATTTCCGAAATGATAAGAATTTATTTTCTTCTTCTACAGGCGATCTCTGATGCTATGATATAAAGTTTGAAGATAGTCTTCCCGGAAAAAAATATGTAATGCTCATATTACTTTAGCAACATTAATATATTATATATGTATATTCAAAGTTCACAAATGAAGAAACATGTGATATTTTTGATAAACTAAAAAACGCTTAGTTTATAAACTGGGTATCAAAATTGAGTTCCTATTTGACCATTATATATCCTACAACAAATCCTTCAAAAAAAAGACCCTACATGAATATATTTGGATAAAATTTCGTTAACAAACATTGATCTATGAAGATAGAAAAAATTCTTCTATTGAAACTGCATCTTGAAATAATGGCATATCATATAGTGATGAATATATGGCGGTTGATGGGCTGGATCATTAGCGGATGGTTCGTAGCGTTGTTTCCAAATAATATATAGCGTGTTTATTATACAAGCCATGGATTTACATCGATCTAATTAATTTCTAAAGTAATTTCATTGGTGATCCTTAATTATACTTGTCATTTAGAGTTCCAAATATTCAAAACTTGCCTTAAGATATGTTTTTATTTAAAATCATTTAGAGTTCCAAATATTCATTTTTAGTTTCTAGATTTTGTGATTCAAAATTTGGAATTTTCAATCGACCTCGACCGTTGACACATGGCTTACACCAAAGTTGTAGTTTTCGACGTGATCTATAACTCGGCAGTGGAGGGCTCGGACGAATGTACAAAGAGATCGACGAATATATCACCTCGAAGCTCGGCAGTGTACGTACTGGAGGGCCTCGGGCCGGCGCGGTGGGGCAACGCGCGGTGGAGGGCCTTGGGCGTGGAGGAGGGCGCGGTGGAGGGCCACGGGCAAGCGCGGAGGAGGGGCACGGGCGCGCGCGGTGGAGGCCGCACGAGGAAGAAGACGGCGGCGCCGGTGTCACGGAAGGCGAACGGACGCGGTGCGAGGAAGAAGAGGGCGGCGGTGTTCGACGAGGAAGAAGACGAGCAGATCGATCTGCCAGGCGCTGGAGGTTATATAGCAGAGGAGAATTACTCCCGGTGCCAGCCACCAACCGGGAGTAAAAACCCTTTACTCCCGGTGCGTATTACTAACCGGGAGTAAAGGTGCCTTTACTCCCGGTGCGTGTTACCAACCGGGAGTAAAGGTATACCTTTACTCCCGGTTGGTAACACGCACCGGGAGTAAAGGCTTTTTTTTGGCGGGCCACGAAACTGCAGCCCACCTTTACTCCCGGGTGGGCTTCCCACCCGGGAGTAAAGGTGGCCTGCAGTTTCGTTTCCCGCCTGTTTTAAGCAATAGTCTTGTTAAATACAATAGAAATGCAATAGTTTTTATTAAATACATAGTAAATTAAATAAAAGGCATAAAATTATTTTGTTAAAAATATGAATTTTATTTTTGTTTATTGCACATAGGAAAAATCGATAACCTAACTTTTTTTATTTTTTGTTAGAATTATAAAACATAATGTAACTAATATTTATTATTTCGTTAATGCAAAAATGTAGTGTTTAATTAAAATTATTAAAATTATTAGTTTTGGACAGGAAATTTGTTTTCACATCATTTTAACGTTAATATTTTAATTTTTCATCACTCAGTATCCTAATTTACCTTTTTGAGAGAGAAATCCCACCAAATCAAACATTGATTTAATTTGAAACATGACATAATAAACATCTGAATTCACAATTATTACATAATATCTCAAACACACACTATATTAAATCACTATATCATCAAGTGGGCACAGCAGTGAACTTCTTCTTTACGTATGTCCCTTGGTTATGATCGCTTCGTAACCATGAAGTGTCCTCATCATTTACCAAGATGCTAGGGTCTTTGTTCACTTTGAAGGGCGGAATTCGGTCATCCTTTTCATATTCTTCTAACATGTCCGACTTGTCCTCAATTCCCACGATGACTCTTTTCCCTGAAAGAACTATGTGGCGCTTTGGCTCTTTGGTTGAGTCATTATCGTTTTTCCCTCTTTTTGGTTTGGTAGACATATCATTGACATAGAACACCTGATTCACATCCTTGGCAAGGACGAATGGTTCGTCTTTGTACCCAATATTACTAAGGTCTACTGTTGTCATTCTATACTCGTTGTCTACTGTTACTCCGCCTCCGGTCACCTTGACCCATTGGCACTTGAACAATGGGATCTTCAAAGTAGGTGCATATTCTAGTTCCCATATTTCATCTATGCGTCCATAATATGTCTGCTTATTCCCATTCGGGTCTGTGGCATCTATGCGGACACCACTGTTTTGGTTGGTACTCCTTTTATCTTGGGCTACTGTGTAGAATATGTTTCCATTTATCTCGTACCCTTTGTATGTGACGATATGCCATGATGGTTGCATAGCCAATAAATACAGTTGCTCATGGATGCTCTCATCACCTTGATATTTTTTTCGCAACCAACCGCCAAAAGTTTCCATGTGCTTATGCGTAATCCAAGCTTCAGTCTTCCCTGGAAACTCGGATCGTAAGAGATCCTTGTGTGTCTCAATATACGGATCTACCAAAGAGGAGTTCTGTAGAACTATGTAGTGCGCTTTATTGAAATAATCATCATCCGTACCAATATATGTTTTCCTCCCTAGTGTCCCCTTTCCGCTTAGTCTCCCCTCATGTCTCGATTCAGGAACACCAATTGAGTCAAGGTCGGGAATAAAGTCAACACAGAACTCAATGACCTCTTCTGTTCCATAGCCCTTGGCGATGCTTCCTTCTGGGCGAGCACGGTTGTGAACATATTTCTTTAGGACTCCCATGAATCTCTCTAAGGGGAACATGTTGTGTAGGAACACAGGACCGAGAGTGAAAATCTCCTTGACTAGGTGAACTAGGAGGTGTGTCATAATATCAAAGAAGGAAGGAGGGAACACTAACTCAAAGCTGACGAGATATTGAACCACATTATTCTGTAGTTTAGCTAGATCAGTTGGATCAATTGCCTTCTGAGAAATTGCATTGAGGAATGCACATAGCTTTACGGTGGCTAGACGTACATTTGGAGGTAGAATTCCTCTTAATGCAACTGGAAGTAATTGCGTCATGAGAACGTGACAGTCATGGGACTTTAAGTTACAGAATTTCTTCTCTGTCACATTTATAATACCCTTTATATTCGAGGAGAATCCAGATGGTACCTTGATGTTGTTTAAGCATTCAAACATGATTTCCTTCTCCTCTTTGCTTAGAGTGTAGCTAGCAGGACGTAAGTAATGGCGTCCATCATCTGTCTTCTCTGGATGCAGGTTGTCTCTTTCTCTCAAACAACGCAGGTCCTGTCGTGCTTCAAATGTGTCCTTAGGCTTTCCATACACACCCATAAAGCCTAGCAGGTTCACACAAAGATTCTTCGTCAGGTGCATCACGTCGATCGAGCTACGGACCTCCAGGACTTGCCAATAGGGTAGGTCCCAAAATATGGACTTTTTCTTCCACATGGGTGCGTGACCGTTAGCGTCTTTCGGAATAGGTTGGCTTCCATGTCCTTTTCCAAAGACGACTTTCACATCATTGACCATATCGAGTACATCCTCACCGGTTCGGTTGCGAGGCTTGGTCAGGTGGTCTGCTTTCCCTTTAAAATGCTTACCTTTCTTTCTTACGGGATGATTTGCAGGAAGAAATCGACGATGGCCAAGGTACACGACCTTTCGACATTTTTTCAAGAATACACCTCTAATATCACCGAAGCAGTGTGTGCATGCATTATATCCCTTGTTTGACTGTCCTGAAAGATTACTTAGAGCAGGCCAATCATTGATTGTTACGAACAACAATGCTCGCAGATCAAAGTGTTCCTATTTGTACTCATCCCACACACGTACACCTTCTTTATTCCACAAAATGAGAAGTTCATCAATAAGTGGTCTCAGGTACACATCGATGTCATTGCCAGGTTGCTTCGGGCCTTGGATGAGCACAGGCATCATAATGAACTTCCGCTTCATGCATAACCAAGGAGGAATGTTGTAGATACTTAGAGTAACAGGCCAAGTGCTATGACTACTGTTCTGCTCTCCAAAAGGATTGATACCATCTGTACTTAAAGCAAACCTTAAGTTTCTTGCGTCATTTGCAAACTCCGGGAATTCTCTATCGATTGCTCTCCACTGGGACCCATCAGCAGGGTGTCTCAACATATTGTCTACCTTACGGTCTTCTTTGTGCCATCGTAACAATTTTGCATGTTCTTTGTTTCTGAACAGACGTTTCAAGCGTGGTATTATAGGAGCATACCACATAACCTTGGCAGGGATTTTCTTACGTGGACGTTCGCCCTCAACATCACCAGGGTCATCTCGCCTGATCTTATACCGCGACGCATGGCATACCGGGCATGCATCCAATTTCTCGTACTCTTTGCCACGGTATAGGATGCAGTCATTAGGACATGCATGTATCTTCTCTATTTCTAGCCCCATAGGACAGACAACTTGTTTTGCTTCGTAGGTAGTGGCGGGCAATTCATTGTACTTCGGAAGCATCTTCTTTTGGATTTTTAGTAACTCTCCAAATCCCTTGTCAGATACACCATTCTTTGCCTTCCATTGCAGCAATTCTAGTGTGGTTCCCAACTTTTTCTGCCCTGCATCACAAGTTGGGTACAACAATTTCTTGTGATCTTCTAGCATCCGCTCGAACTTGATCTTCTCCTTTTCACTTTCACATTCTCTTTGTGCATCACGAATGACCTGACAAAGATCATCAGCCGGCTCATCTTCTGCGGCTACCTCTTCTTCAGCTTCTCCCATTGCAGTATCATTGAAGCACGCACCATCAGGAATAATATCATTGTCGTCCCATTGTTCTTCTTCATCTTCTTCCATTACAACACCGGTTTCTCCGTGCTTTGTCCAACAAATATAGTTTGGCATGAAACCCGACTTGAACAAGTGTGAATGAAGAGTCCTTGAGCAAGGATATTCCACCGTATTCTTACATATGGCACATGGGCAGCACATGAAACCGTCGCGTTTGTTTGTCTCGGCCGCACGTAATAAAGAATGCACGCCGTCAATGAACTCTTGTGAGCGGCGATCAGCATTATACATCCAATGACGGCTCATCTGCATTACATGACATAAATATCATATTAAAACCTAGATCATAATTAATTATTTATACAACATGCGTGCCACCACAAAAGATACAAATTTATGAAAGCATCGCTACAATGTAGACAATCCCAACTACCACTAAAAGAACTAAAGCTAAAATACATTTCAGGAGCACAAGGATTTCGCGACCAATCTCAACTAAAACAGACAGATCCCCCGATTGTGCAACATCTTTGGGCTTCTTCGGCTGGATCACTGCCTCATTAGCCGCCGTATCTGCCTGTTGTGCAAGATATTTTTGCACGAGTTCAACATACTCTTCCTCCCAGTAGAAGCCTGAACATCGTCCACTGCCATCCCACTAAAATTAAAACAAAAAACTAGAACTTTAATCACAACCATCATGAAAATAGGTATAAACTAACCATAATCATTAAATACGATAAAATAACTCACATTGCGATCCGGACACTTGTAGAAGATACGATCCTTGTTGGGACCCTCCTTCTTCACTCGGTACTCCATCACAATCTTCATCTCATCACGACACTTGCCGCATGGAATGAGAGGAAGGCCCGGCCTAAGTCGCTTTGGAAACCCATGAGAGGCCGAGGACCCGGAAGCAGTTGCCATCTACTCTCTATACTCATTTTTTAATACACTATAAATTTCTTCTTTTATAAACAAATAAAATTAACAAACTATAAAATTATCTAGATCTCTAAACAATGATATTTTTAATGGTCATTGTGTTCTCGTCTTTTACTGCGGCAGGTAAGTAATTCATATGATATTTCCGCAAATTAACAGAAGAATGGGAATGTACACACATAACAGACTACTACGACGATATCGGGACGTGTGAATAAATAACCATCCGTATTAGTTGACCTTGCTTACGTGATCATCTCGGCGAGCATTTCTCCACCGGACAGCACCGTACTTGGTCAAGGAAGAGCTCCGATTCTATGAGGAAGGGAACACGGTCTCCCACGACCGTTGTCGCTCTCCCTCGTAGAATCAAAGCTCCTCCTTGATGTCCGTTACCGCTCGACAGAGAACATGCTTGCCGACCTGAACACGGTCCGCAAGTTCAACTAGTACGGATTTTCTATAATTTTCTAACTATTTTCTAAGTTTTTATTTATATATACTACGTTTAGGTACGGTGATTGACAGACTACTACGACGATATCGGGACATGTGAATAAATAACCATCCGTACTAGTTGACCTTGCTTACGTGATCAGCTCGGCGAGGATTTCTCCACTGGACGGCACCGTACTTGGTCAAGGAAGAGCTCCGATTCTACGAGGAAGGGAACACGGTCTTCCACGACCGTTATCGCTCTCCCTCGTAGAATCAAAGCTCCTCCTTGACGTCCGTTACCGCTCGGCAGAGAACATCCTCGCCGACCTGAACACGGTCCGCAAGTTCAACTAGTAAGGATTTGCTATAATTTTCTAACTATTTTCTAACTTTATATTTATATATACTTTAACCTTCTTTCATGTAAATATGCAAGCTTAAAGTGATTTTGAGCTCAAATTGCTTACAAATGAAAAAAAACCACAATAAAGAACCATAAATATATATAGTGAATAAAATGGCATAAGAAAATGGTAAAAAATGAGAGTATGAGATTGGTAACCTTTACAACTGAAGAATCGACGGAGGAATCGAAGAATGGATGGAGGAACAATGGAGGGAGGGAGGAAGCAAGAACACTACTGCAGTGAGCTTCAAAATGTGCTGAGCTCGGGCTCGGGGAGGAAGGAGGAGACGGCCGATTTATAAAGGGAGAACATTTAGTCCCGGTTGATAGATCCAACCGGGACTAAAGGTAACTTTCCAACCCCGGGCGCAGCCACGGCCCGGGAGTAGACCTTTACTCCCGGTTGGAGCCACCAACCGGGAGTAAAAGTATACCTTTAGTCCCGGTTGGTGGCTCCAACCGGGACTAAAGGTCCCTGCCACCTCTGTCTGGCGCAGTAGCCGTTGGGCAGGGGCCTTTAGTCCCGGTTGGAGCCACCAACCGGGAGTAAAGGTATTTCTAGTCCCGGGGGCAAAAAAATTCCGGGACTAGAGCCCATTTTGGCCGAGGATCAAAGGTCTGTTCTCTACTAGTGGACGAAATGGATAATATAGATAGCAAAGTAATATCTCTCTTTAAAATGCTTTATATACACAAGTCGTGACCGTCAAGCACAAAATATATAAAAAATCAGCAACCAAATTTAATGAACACTTCGCAACCAAATTAATTGATAAACAATAAATTGATTATTTGAAGACACAAGTAAACCAGGAAGTGCTGAACTATTGGCCTGTCTCCATTAACGCTCGATGCCTCCCTGATGGCCGCCGGTGCCCTCACGACCTCACCAGTCACCACATCGCCTGACGCCGTTGCCCTCACGCATTCAAGATGGAGGAGACAAAAGCGCGAGATCACAAATCGTCGGACTACAAGACTGAGGCCGGCAGCACCACAGCAGGCCAATAACGTCCTAAACTAATGAAAGCCCAGCCCACAGCCCAAGTAACCTTTCGTCTCAACTGCTCATCTTCTACCTGCGGCTGCGTTCGTATTCAGACACGTTCGAACTTCCAAACCACGCCATGGCTACTGACTAGTAGCGGGAAGCACTTAGGGGTAGGGATCTGCGGCGGAGTCAAGGTAGGGCGAGCGCCCTACCTCGCCCTACCGGGTCCTCCGCCCCTGGCTTCCCGAGCACGCCGAAGCGAGCCAGGAAGGGGAAGCTAGGTCGTTCGTGAACGCGCCGAGCAGCTCGCCCACGTCAACCGCCGCGCCCGCGGCGGCCGCCTCGGCGATCCAGGCCATCACTATGCTCACCTATAGTCCTATACCAGTAGATAGTAATAGTAGTCCGGCCAGTAGTCCAGCGTCAAATAACCGATATAAAAATTTCCGCCCCGTTCGCTTCAACGCCAAAGCAGCGTCAGCTGGCTTATCAGAGGCAAAAGCCGTCAGCGAACAACTC
The DNA here is from genome assembly GCF_019320115.1 of Miscanthus floridulus. Classification (NCBI taxonomy): domain Eukaryota; kingdom Viridiplantae; phylum Streptophyta; class Magnoliopsida; order Poales; family Poaceae; genus Miscanthus; species Miscanthus floridulus. Next base: position 55,550,870 of record NC_089591.1, on the reverse strand, counting down.
GTTAATTCTTAAATCTTGGTCACCGTACCTCTTCTTCGTGGGCATGGCGGAACGACTGCACCCTCCTCACGCTGAGAAGGTGCGTGGTGATGAGCTTCCTCGCCCGGCGTCAGCAGTCGCCGTGCGGCGCGAAGGACATCAGACAGGCCGTAGAGGACGATCTCGGCGACTAAAGAGTGCGGCCGTGACGCGAACACGTGGTCGTGCGTGCGCAGCATGGCCTCGCTGGCGCGGCGCGACGACACGACGAGCACCGGCATGGAGCCGAGGCGGAGCAGCATGAGATCCGCGCCGTGCGTCGTCCTAGTGAGGCGGCGAAGGGAGACGGGCGGGAGAGACCCGACGACGAGGTGCAGATGGCCGAGGATGGGCACCGCCAGGGGCAACGGCGGGAGACTCTGCTGGCAATCTGCTGGCTGCTGGTGGTCGTCCCTTGTTCTCTTGGCACCGAACAATAAATGGTCCTGTTCACTATAACTTATCGGTCATATCATTTTAACGAAATAATAGTTTTTCTCTCACAGCAAATTATCGGCATCACAACTATTTTTTCAGTCAGGCCAACAGAGTCAATGTTGTTGCTCACGCGTAGCATACGAGGAGGAGGAAGAGGACGAGCAGAAGCAATGCTCGTGGGCTCGTCATGTCATAAACGAACTGCCCTGCTAGGTTCTCCATGATAACGAAATGGTACCTCTCCGCTCCGGTTTACAGAGCTCGATCGATCAAAATGGAGCTTGATATATCACTCGCGAGTAGAAGACGGACACGATCGACCACATTGCAGACGTCACTGACGTGGTACAGACCTCGCATTTATTATGAGCTAATAAAGTTGGGTTTAGGATGATTGGATTTGGTAAGCACCAATAGGCGCACCATTGCGTGTACGAGAGGAGTAAAATAGTGAATTGCGTGACAAACGTGCTGCCACAGTGCCACTGGCCACTGCCACGGGAAATGTAATGCCAGGCGGATTGCCAAGCCCGTGTCGAATAGGCTTCAGTTATGTACGCTACGTGAAGGGTTGGGTCGATTAATAACAGTTATGGTGCTCTAGATTTGGACGAGCGAATTGAACTCTCTATGTTGGAACTCTCGAGACAACATTTCTACAGACGTTTTTTTTTCCGGACACAGGCATTTTTTATTTTTAAAGGTGGTAGGTTGTTCATCTCTAACCAGACGTCACTGTTAGTTGTCATTTGCCGCCACTGAAAAATAACAAAAAAATATTCTGTAATCTTGAATTGAAAAAAAAGAGTTTAAACTATAAAGTTTTAAATCCCATCAAGCACTATAACTTTGATATAGGACATGTCTCCATCCAGGATTGTTTAAAAAAATCAAAATTTTATATCTCAAAATATGTGAATTTAAAATAAATATTTGAGACACTAAATGACTTCAAATAAAAAAATGACCAATAGAAAAATTAGAGATCAAATCGGTCACTCCAACTTTATTTAGTATTAATTGTGTGAACATTTAAGACCGTTTAGAAATTCTAAATTTTGGATTTCAAGATCTACGAACTTATAATATATATTTGGGACTTTAAATAACTTTAGGCAAAAACTTTTTAACTATACTATTCAGCAATTAAAAAATTGATTCAACTTCTCTAAACTAGAACATTAGAGATGCCTTTAGAATCGAGCGAGCACACTGTTATTAATCTAGAATTGGGATAGCCGACAAGCGACAAGGCGTGTCCTTCAGGTGCATTAAAAACGTCTTGAGTTTAGCTCGGAGGAAGAAAGGGAAGCGGGCTAAGAGCAAGCTAATAATATAGCCAACTGCTAGTTTATAAAAACTTAAAGTCAATTTATCAGTCCACTCATATAATAGTCAGTCAGCTTACAGTCCACTTATCTGTCTCACAGAACTTCTTGTTTTTTGTGCATAAGCTGGTTGTAAGCTTACAACATGCTTCTCTTCTCTCTCCTCTCATCTCTCCTCAATGTCAGCATACAACTCGCTTACAATCCCTTATTATACTTGCTCTAAAAGATGTAGTGGGCTACGTCTCAGTGGCTGCTGAGAGCCTCTGACTGATGGTTTGAGCTGTACGGAGTTGGGTTGACTCGGGCCCATGTAACATTGGACGTGTTTTCCATTGCAAGATGAGGACAGGGATTTTATGAACCATTTATTTCCTACTAGGGGTTTCAGAGAAGTATTTCACTATGAAGACTTTTCATGATATATTATTATCAAAGCAACTCCAAGAGATGAGCTATTATAACATGAAGTTAAATTTTAGAAATTTTCAAAAGAAACAAGCCTCCAACAACTTTTCTATATGGTGTTTCAAAATAAGAAGCGATCTATTTTGGACCTCTTGCTGGCTGAAAAAAAACTTGTTGCATTGGCTAGCCATTCTCCTCCCCCGCGCGAATTCTCGCTCGCCACTGCCCTTCCTACGCCGGTGGATTTTTTTCCCGCATGCAACCATGAAATGATCTATGGATGACTAGAGAGGGTGGATAGCCAATTAAAATTTATACAATCAAAGACACTAGACAAAGTGCATTAGTATAAAAAAAAATAATCCTAATAGCCACTACTTTGCCTAGCCTACTCAAAGCAATGTAAGCCTCCTACACAATTTTAGTTGCCAACTTAACTAGTAAACACATGAGCACACAGACAACTAGAGGCACTACTAATTAAACAACTAGTGAGCTAGTAACAAGAACAACTAAACTACACTATTCACTAGAGGGCTAAGATACACAATGAACCAACCAGCTAGAGAGCTACAACTACCAAGCAACTATACAAGCACAAGATATGAAATGTAAATGCAAATGCAAATGCAAATGTAGAGAGGATGCAAACCACTGAAGGCAAGTGACACAATATTTATCCCGAGGTTTGGTTGCTTGCCGGCAACTTAACCCCTGTTGAGGTGAATCCTTATATCACTATTTCACTTGACCTAGTGAGCACCCAAGCTCGGCCCTTATGACAAAGGGCACCACTAGAAGTTGGTAGATCACCAAGGACCTCTCCAAATCTCGATTGATTTCACTAGAGTTACTTTTTTTAGAACTCACATGAGGTGAACACAAAGCCCCTCACAATAGCCAATGATCGAAGCCCCTACACAACCACCAAGTGGTGTCGACGATGGACAACGAGTCGACAACGAACTTCGAGATGTCAGTGAGGGACGACAAGTCGATGACATGTGTCGTCGACAAGTAACGACGAGTCAATGATGAACTTCGAGTTATCGACAAGGGACAGTGAGTCGATGAACTTCGAGTGTCGATGAGGGACGATGAGTCGACGATGTGTGCGTCGATGAGGAATGACAAGTCGACGATGAACTTTGAGCTATCGATGAGGGATGACAAGTCGACGACAAACTCTAAGCTATCGACAAGGGACTCCAAGTTGATGACAAACTTGAGCTATCGACAAGGGACGTCAAGTTGATGACAAGTGCCATCGACGAGGGACGACGACGAACTCTAGCTGTCGACAAGGGACAACATGTCGATGACGTGTGTCGTCAACGAGGGACGTCGAGTTGATGACATGTGCTATCGACAAGGGACGACGAGGGTCACCACGAGACGACGACAATTGCCAATGTCATTGAAGATGAATCCCCGTATGAAACACGTGAGAATAGATTTGTCCACAAAGGCCCCTACATGTCGCACTAATTATTGGAAAATATGAACTTCAATAATTAAGATTAATGAATTGAGCATAGGGAATCAGGTGGGTAGCACAAAGAACACAAATTTATACTGGTTCAATGAAGGGGTGCCTATGTCCAGTGGAGATTTGATCTCTCTTGTATGCTCACGGTTTACAGGACGCTAAGACTGTCTAATAGGTAGTAAGGTTCGATGATATACTGATGAGAGGCTCCCCACCCCACCTTATATAGTCTGGGGGTGTGGTTATTGATAGAGTCCCGATCTATTTACATAAAGGTTTTCTAGTTCATTACAAGAAAATCTATCAAATAAAGTTGGTTTCTAAGTACATCTTGCTATGCCTTGTCCACCAAGTAGATGACATACCCCATCTAGATTGGGCCTCTCCTTTGACGGCCTCGACCCACCCTGTCCTTGTTGGGCTCTTTTTCAAGCAATGAGGTACCCTAGGTCCACAACACCGACACAAGAAAAAGCACGAGAGTAGATGATCAATACCACAAGGACAAGACGCAAGATATATCCCTATGGTCTGGTGACTTGCTGGTCACCTACGTCCACATCAAGGCATGCTCAATGATTGTCGCTCCTTTACAAGCTCGACAACTCCTCAAGGTTGGCTCCGACGTGAACACTTATTCATAAGCCAGTTCGATCACGAGATGCTTCTCAAGCCCCGATTCTATAAAGTTACTCTTTGCCAATCTTTGGTAAGGAAGCACAAGAGCCTATCACAAACGATGTCTGGAGCGCCTCGCAATCTCAAATTGAGTCCTTCACGGAGTCACTGTTGCCCCAAGCCGTATAGGTGACGGCTACCACCTAGAGCAACAAGAAATCTGTAGCAAAGACAGATGACTAGTACCACTAGATGCCATCTCTAAAAGCAAATGCACTATATCACTCCAATCTTGCAACAAATGCAGTCTCTAGCAAGCAAATGTGAGTGGAGTGGATCCTTGAGGTCCAGTAAGTGTGGATATCAGTTAGGAGTGCCAAGAGTGCTTAACTGCTTATAAGTTCGGTCATACCCTCTATTTATAAGCTCACCAATAAACTAGCAGTTATACAATTATTTGTAAGTTCTTGACATCACCGGAGACTTTCGGTGGTAGTATCGGAGCTTTGGAGACCTCTAACAACATTCTCTATATCTTATGCGTACTTTAGAGAGTGGCTTCGCTCTTCACCTCTGGCCAATGAGAATACAAGAATAGATGATGACAAAATTTGGAGATCTAACCGAAGAAGCTATTGGATGATGGTTTGTAAATCAAAATATCCATATTTATCAATACAGAGGTATATAAAGAGACTCTTTGGTTGTTTTTAGTCCGATTAACTAGACCCTAGCATGCCATATGACCAAACAAACCCATATTTTTCACACACAATTTGAATGTAGATCTTTGTGTAAATGCAAATGCATGAAAATTAATAATATCTAAAACTTCACTATTTATTAAATTACCCACATATATGAAAAGAAAATAAATACATATATGTCTGCCTTACAAATTAGAAGTAATTCCATCTTTCTCGGAGAGTTAAGACATTTCAAGTTTGACCAAAATTACACAAAAAATACAAAGATTTATTACATCAAATAGATAATTATAATTCATTTCAACTTTCTTGAGAGTCAAAACATTTAAAGTTTGACCAAAATTATAGAAAAAATTATAACACCAAATAGGTATACCATGAAAATATAATTAATGAAGAATCTAATGATACTTATTTAATATCATAAATGTTATTATACTCCATCCGTTCCTTAATATAAGCCATATAGATTTCTAAAGAAAAATCCAAAATACAGGTATGTATCAGCTCTCACGTCGATTAGTTTAGAAACCTTCCCACCGTATATAGCACATACCCCAACCAATTCCTTAGATTTAAGAAGCAATCTGATTGGGAGAGAGAAGATGGTGTGATTTTTCTTTTTTCCTCGGTCTCACATCCTTCCCCAAGCCGCGCGCTTATAATTTGGAGGAGTGATTCATATTTTCGACGGAGAGTGAGAAAAGAGGATTACTAACGTGAGGTTCCAAGGTCTACTGTTGGGGACGGGATAACATCACTGTTCAGCTGAAAAAGGATACCCAGCTGCAAATACCCCCGCCTCACCTGACCAGAACCGTCATTACCCATCACCGCCAGAACGAGCGCACGCCGACAGGGGTCCACCGGACGCCAGCCCTCGTAGGCAAAACCTTGCACACAGTCACGAAACTGCCCTCACCACTCCGCAGCGAACTACGATACAGCCCCTGCAGCCCTAGCTCCACAGATAAAACCCCACCTCCTCCCGTCGCCCACGCTTCCCTTCCCTTCTCCTCTCTTACCCGAAGGAGAGGTCGCAGACGGAACCCTTCCACCCTCCGTGACCTTCGATTCCCCCGCGATTTTCCCCCGCGCGCCCGCCGATTCCTCGATCGACTCCCGCGCGATTCGCTTTCTGGTCGGATTCTCTCCCCCGAAGCATGCAGCCGGATCAGCCTGTGATCAGCTTGCGCCCCGGCGGCGGCGGCGGCGGCCCGCGCGCCGGCCGCCTCTTCTCCCCCGCGTTCGCCACCTCCGGCTCCGGAGACTTCCTCCGCCCGCACGGCGGGGGCGCCTCCGGCATCTCCAAGGTGAGGAAGGCTCGATCTGGATGTATGGCTTGCTGTCCGTAGTGGGTTCGATTGGTTTGCGGCGTGGCGGGAGGCGGAGATCCGGGGGAAACGATCGGATCTCCTTGTTAGGGGGCCTACTTAATTGTAGACGAGCTCGTTTTGGTGCGGCGTCTCATTTCGTTGTCAGATATGGGGAGATTTAGTAGTCTTGAAGCCCCTTAATGAGATTTTATTTATAAGGTGCTGATGCGTACCAAAGGATTAATACTACCTGGGATGCGATTTGGTAGATTCTGATGCATGCCGTGCTCCTGCCCAGGGATTCAACCCTTCGGGCTTCACTTGCCTTTGTATGTGGTCTTTGGGATACTATATGATGGGGCTAAGCAGTTAACACGAATATTTCTTTCATCGATATGCTGTTTATTTCACACATGGACTTGTTCTTAGTAGGCTCAACTGTTTTGTACACTGTGCACCCTGCTTCGACTGGGTTAATTTTCTTAAGTTTATCACATACTATAGCTAGTGTAAAGTTAAAATGGTTCTGTAGACTCATCTGTGCTACCTTGACATAGCTAATATTTTGGCGCAGATCGGTGATTCACATTTTGAGCCACGCGAGCGTGTTCGTTACACAAGAGATCAACTTCTCGAGCTGCGTGAGGTACTTAATATCTGATGCTTCATACAAAGCCAATTTCTGGATTTGAAGATTGCTACAGATGTCTTCCTAGATGTGTCATTTGTGGTTTTAAAGAATAGTGCCTATAATGTAGCTTGTCGTATCTGCAGATTGCGGAAATTCTCTTTGAATATTCTTGCATATCTGGGTTGTGGCAAAAAGAGCATACATGCATTGAGAAAATGATACCTCCTCTTGCAAGTGTATGCTACTGTCAAGTGTTTGTGCAGTAAAATGGCAACTTTGGCCAATAAATGATTACAGCAGTTTCTAGATTGCTTGCAAGAATTTGGTTTTAATGACTATTCTGTTAGTAGCACTTTCAGATTGTTTTTTTTTGTTAATCAAACACTTTGACAGTTGTACTTCTCTGTGAAATTTATATCTTGGAGTCAGTGCTGTATCCAAAGTGGGTATACTTTTCTGAACTGAAGAAAACTCAGGATGGAGGTAGAGGCATTCACAGTAGATGAGGGTGAAGTTGCACATGTAGATGTTAAACAAAATGGCAGGAAGCTTCATAGCTGATTGGATTTCTCTCTTGTCAGTAGCCATTTTAGGTTGCTTCATTTTATTTCAATTTATAAGCTCGCACTTGTACCCAAATATGGATAGTGCTAATTTGAAGAGGGTGACAACTGACTTGGTTATCACTTTTTTGAGGGAATATTTCATATGGCTATGTATGTTAGATGACTTCATGACTTGTAATTGGGAGGCTGACATTCAATGCATCATGTGGTATGTATACAGTTTATCAAATTTGCATACACTGATTATGGTTCTTCCACGTCTTAGCAGATTGTTGATGTGTCTGAGGACATTCTAAGGATCAAACAAGAGATTGATGTAGAGCTTCATGGTGAAGATCAGAACTGGGTTCGCAATGATTCAGCTGTGAGCCCCCTCATTACCTTCTCCTTGGGTCTTTTTTTTTACCTTCTAATTTTCTCAGATGTTCACAAGGTACTGTTTTGCTAAACCACTGAAATACATTATTCAGATTCAAGGACAATCCCAAGCACAAGCACAAGCACAGAATCGGTATGCTGAGACTGATAACCGTGATTGGCGTGCACGGTCAGCACAACCGCCTCCGGCTAATGAAGAGAAATCTTGGGACAACATACGTGAGGCTAAAGAAGCCTATGCCTCTAGTGGTAGGCAACAAGAGCAAGCTAACAGGCAAGATCAGTTAAGCTCCCAGTTTGCTTCGAAAGCTCAGGTACCTTCAAGGAGTACGTACAGCTCTACTAGTTTTGCTGTTCCATTTTACTATTCCATTATTTGTTTTCTTCCTTGCATTTTGATTATTGTCCTGTGCTGTTGTTTATATTTTGCTCTGTGGTTGCAAGTTGAAACTTATTTGGTTAGCTACCCATTTACAATCAATGTTTGCTTGATGCAACTCTTTCCGTCAAATTTTGTAGACCAACTTCATTCTTCTGGCCTATCACACTATATTAATGTTGGAACCATTTATTTAACTAAACGCCTGACCTAGGAATGTTCAATACCCCATTTGATTATGTTAAATCTAGTTATGAATGTTGTGCAAATGACATGAAGTTGTGCTGAGAATAAGTGTAACGGAAAACAACATTGGTCTGCCATTGTCAACAGTATCTAGGCCTTTGGCGTTCACTAAACTTGTATGTACGTGGAGCGGGCTAGCCATTTAGCAGATCTATCTGTTATTTTCATGTAATTACTCTTCAGATCATAATTGTCCTGTTCTTTTTACCAAATTCCAGGTTGGCCCTACCGCTGCTCTTATTAAGGCTGAAGTGCCTTGGTCAGCCCGAAGAGGCAATCTCTCGGAGAAAGAAAGAGTCTTGAAAACGGTGAAAGGGTAATATAATGATTTTGTCTCCTTAATCGGTTATTTAAGTGTGCCGCGTAAGACATAATCTGCTGCTCCCGTTTCTCCATTGTTGGAGGATGGTCGGCTCGGCCGACCACTCCCTGTTGGGAGTTGGAGACTGATCGGCTCTGTCGACCAGTTCCTGTAGCTGTAGCAGTAAGGCAGTAGGCCATAGTAGTAGTGGTTTACTTCAGCTATGTAGAGTGGAGATGGCTGAGCTAAGCTTTGTACCTTAGGAGTAGGTAGTTGGTGTACCCTTGTACCTTAGGAGTAGGTAGTTGGTGTACTCTGTACCTTAGGAGTAGGTAGTTGGTGTACTCTTGTACTCCGGTAGTAGGTAGTTGGTGTACTCACCAACAACTATGTACCTAGTAGAGGTACAGCTAGAGTTGTATATATTCTATCCAAAGGCAATACAACAAATCAGTTCAGTTTGCCACATTCAGAAGCAGAGCTTTCGGTCAGCGCTGGGCTTGTGCTATGTGTGTGTGAGCTGTTCTCAATATCTTCTTCTACCTCTAGCCATAGTGAGTGTGCTAGTAAGCTTACTGCTTGTGCAGGTCAGCCGAGGGACCAACAAGTGGTATCAGAGTTGTACAAGCGTTGTCACCATACTAACCGCTGGCGATGATGGACGGTTCGAAGATGGGCGACAGCAGCGGCGCTGCTGTGGCTGCCCAGCCACGACAGGAGGTCGTCGTGCGCACGGTGCGGGAGGTTAGCGGCACCAGTTGGCCAACGCTGACTCGCACCAACTATGGCGAGTGGGCGATGACCATGAAGGTCAAGTTCAGAGCCCGACGGCTCTGGAATGCCATTGACAAGGACACCAACAACGAAGAAGACATGTTAGCGCTGGAGGCTATCCTCGCTGCTGTGCTAGCGGAGTATAGGGAGCCGTTGGGGGCGAAGAATTCTGCTAAGGAGGCGTGGGAGGCCATTGCAGCGATGCGTGTTTGCTCCGACCGCTCAAAGAAGGCGACGGGCTAGCTGCTGAAGTTGAAGTACGCCAACCTCAAGTTCAAGGATGGTGAGTCGGTGGATGACTTCTTCCTCCGCCTGCAGTCGCTCGTCACTCATCAGCAAGCTGAGGAGCCACGGCGTCACACCATCGACGAAGAAGAGGCGGTCTCCAAGTAACTCCACTCCGTGCCGGTGAAGTACGTCTAGATCGCTCTCTCCATAGAGACGATGCTGGACTTGTCCACCCTCACCATTGAGGATGTGACAGGCCGTCTGCGGGCGGTGGATGAGCGCATGGAGCAGGCCACAACAACGACGGACAGCGGCAAGTTGCTGCTGACAGAGGAGTGGGCTACCCGGATGAAGGAGAGGAAGTTCGGGGAAGCCTCCTCCAGCCGCGGTGGCGATGGCAAGCGCTGCGGCAAGGCTTCTTCGGAGAAGAAGGTCGACCCCAACGCCTGCCGGCGCTGCGGGAAGATGGGCCATTGGGCAAAGGAGTGCCCAAATCGCAAGCAGGAGAAGAAGGCTGAGGCTCATTTAGCACAGGCTGATGAGGCCACTCTCCTGATGGCGATGTTCTGTGCACTGCACGACGTTGAGGCTAAGGAGAAGGGAGAGGTGATGGCGGTGGAAGGGCACGGCAAGGCTCTGAAGGCTGTCAACCTCGACGAACCGCGTGCCCAAGTCCACCTCGGACGTGTGGGCGGCGAGCAGGAGCAGCGGTGGTATCTGGACTCCGGCGCTAGCAACCTCATGACGGGCTCCAAGGAAGCCCTCTCTGAGCTCGATGGCAACGTGACCGGCACGGTGGAGTTCGGTGGGATGGCGTCCTGGGACTGGGAGGGTCCGGGCACGGGGGAAGCGGGTAGGTTGAGCAGCGCACCTTCGTCGTCGAACACTTAGTCATCCACTGTGGTGGAGACGCTGGAGAAGATGTGCCGACCACCCCAGGAGTGGTGCTGAGCGGTCCAGCAGCAATGTCGACCACTCCAGAGGTGGTGCCGAGCGCTCCAGCAGTGGATCTGACCAATCCGGCAGTGGTGCCGAGCGGTCCAGCAGCGATGCTGACCACTCCGGCAGAACAGGGAGGCCATGGACCACTGATTGAGTTCGCCTCTCCACCCACCGACATCGACGAGTACGTTGACGCTTTCAACGACGGCGAGGAGGTCCGGTTCAGGCGGGTGGACAACATCGTCTGCGAAGGGGGAGCTCTTGGGTTGGCCAGTCGTTTTCTCGACGACCCAGAGCTGCTCCTTGTTAGTGCAGAGGAGCCACCGACGTTTGCAGTGGCTGAACGCGACGCCAATTGGCGCCGGGCGATGTTGGAAGAGATGAAGGCCATCGAGGACAATGGGACATGGAAGCTGGTGGATCCATTGGTGGGCTGCAGGCCGATCGGGTTGAAGTGGGTCGACAAGGTGAAGCGAGACGAGCGCGGCGCCATTGTCAAGTACAAGGCTTGGCTCGTCGCCCGCGGCTTCGTGCAGTGTGAGGGCATCGACTTCGAGGAAGTCTTTGCTCCAGTGGCGCGAATGGAGTCCGTTCGCTTGCTGTTGGCCATGTCAGCAGCGAAGGATTGGCGCGTCCACCACCTCAACGTCAAGTCTGCGTTCCTCAACGGCAAGCTCGCGGAGACGGTCTTCGTCAAGCAAGCTCCGGGCTTCGCCGTCAAGGGCACTGAGCACAAGGCGCTCAAGCTGCGCAAGGCGCTCTACGGGCTGCGGTAGGCTCGGGCGTGGAACGCCAAGCTCGACGCCACCTTGGGCGAGCTTGGGTTCACTCGCTGCCCCACAGAGCACGCGCTGTACACGCGGTGACGGGGGAAGAAGGAGCTCGTCGTCGACGTGTATGTGGACGTCTTGGCGTGAGATGGCTGCTCGTTTCAAAATGAGCGATCTCGGTGCACTCTCCTACTACCTCGGCATTGAGGTGAGGCAGGGGAAGGAGCACATCTCCTTGGGCCAGCGCGCCTATGTGGAGAAGCTGCTGGAGTGCAGCGGCATGGCGGAGTGCAAGCCGTGCGCATCTCCAATGGAGGAGCGGTTGAAGCTGTCCAAGCACAGCATGGCGGCGAAGGTGGACGCGACGCGCTACCGGAGCATCGTCGCTGTGCTGCGCTACCTCACGCATACTCGGCCGGACATCACGTTCGCGGTCGGATATGTCAGTCGCTTCATGGAGGATCCGCGCGAGGATCACTGGACGGCGGTGAAGAGGCTGCTGCGCTATGTGAAGGGGACATTCGATCAACCGATCATCTTCGCCAAGAGTGGCGGCAAGGGTGGGTTGCGGCTCACGGTCTTCAGTGAGGCACCCCCAAGGCAAAGGAAGGTGAGCCGGAGCTCACTGTCTTCAGCGATGCGGACATGGCTGGTGACATTGATGGGCGACGGAGCACCTCCGGCGTGCTCGTCTTCCTTGGAGCGGCCCCCATTGCTCGGTAGTCGCTGAAGCAAAAGATCGTGGCGCTGTCGACGTGTGAGGCGGAGTACGTCGCATCAGCCACGGCGGCGTGCCAGGCTGTATGGCTGCACCGGCTGCTGGGTGAGCTGACCGGTGAGGAAGCTCACCCGCCAGCTCTGATGGTGGACAACCAGCCCGCCATCGCCCTCGCCAAGAACCCTGTCCTCCACGACCGGAGCAAGCACATTGATATCAAGTTCCACTTCCTTTGGGACCGCATCGATGGAGGGTAGATCGTCATCGAGTTCGTCGAGACCGGCAGATAGCTCGCTGACATCCTCACCAAGTCACTCGGGCGCCTGCGGTTCATGGAGCTGAGGAAGATGATTGACATGGATGAGGTCAAGGCATCGGGTTAGCAGCAGGATTAGGGAAAGAATTGTAAGACATAATCTGCTGCTCCTGTTTCTCCATTGTTGGAGGATGGTCGGCTCGGCCGACCATTCCCTGTTGGGAGTTGGAGACTGATCGGCTCTGCCGACCAGTTCCTGTAGCTGTAGCAGTAAGGCAGTAGGCCATAGTAATAGTGGTTTACTTCAGCCATGTAGAGTGTAGATGGCTGAGCTAAGCTTTGTACCTTAGAAGTAGGTAGTATGTACCTTAGGAGTAGGTAGTTGGTGTACTCTTGTACTCCGGTAGTAGGTAGTTGGTGTACTCACCAACAACTATGTACCTGAGTTGTATATATTCTATCCAAAGGCAATACAACAAATCAGTTTAGTTTGCCACATCCAGAAGCAGAGCTTTCGTCCAGAGCTGAGCTTGTGCTGTGTGTGTGTGAGCTGTTCTCAATATCTTCTTCTACCTTTAGCCATAGTGAGTGAGTGTGCTGGTAAGCTTACTGCTTACCTGTGCAGGGCAGCTGAGGGACCAACATGCTGTTTGTCTTATTTATAGATTTATAGAATAAAACTTCCCCAGTTCCTTGTTTCTCCATTTTTTGTTTAATTGCTCTTAATTATGCAGTATACTGAACAAACTTACACCAGAGAAATTCGATCTTCTCAAGGGTCAACTGATGGAAGCTGGAATTACTACTGCTGATATTTTGAAGGTTTGTTTTATTTACCACCATCTGTTTACAACCTTTTGTTTTCTGACATCTTCCCTACTGCTTTTGACCAGGATGTTATCTCTCTCATATTTGAGAAGGCAGTTTTTGAGCCCACCTTCTGTCCGATGTATGCTCAACTTTGTTCTGATCTCAATGAAAAGCTCCCGACATTCCCTACTGAAGAGCCAGGTGGCAAAGAGATCACATTCAAGCGTGTGTTATTGAACAATTGTCAGGAAGCCTTTGAAGGTGCTAGCAGCTTAAGAGCTGAGATTGCTAAATTAACTGGCCCTGACCAAGAGATGGAGAGAAGGGACAAAGAACGGTTGGTAAAACTTAGAACACTTGGAAATATTCGGCTAATTGGTGAGCTACTCAAGCAAAAAATGATTCCTGAGAAGATAGTTCATCACATCGTTATGGTACATACCAGGAACTAACAACAGTACCTCTATTATCCAGTGAGAACCCTTCTAATCCATTCTTTGTATGCAGGAGCTATTGGGGTCTGGGCCCGATAAGAGGTGCCCTGAAGAGGAAGATGTCGAGGCTATCTGTCATTTCTTCAATACGATTGGTAAACAGCTTGATGAGAACTCAAAGTCTCGGCGGATTAATGATACCTACTTCATCCAGATGAAGGAGCTAACAATGAATCCCCAGCTCGCACCACGATTGAGGTTTATGGTTCGTAATGTGATTGATCTCCGATCAAATAACTGGGTGCCTCGACGTGAGGAGGTAATTAAATGACTCTAGTGTACATATGATTTAACTACCTTACTTTCCTCGGATTTGTAATGGCATTAATGCCTTGATCTCACATGTACTATGTGACTGAATGGCGTGCTTAGAATCATTCTGTTACTTTGATATGCCAGCATGAATTTTACTGAAGTTAATGCTTGACTCTAGATTTTGGATGCATATAATGAATCTGTGATATTGATGCATCACTTAGAACATTCTTGGTATCGTGTATCATGCATAGGTCACAGAACATAGCCACACTTTCAGTTCGTTGTAAAATTATTCTGAGATCTATGCTGTTTGTGACTTTCAGATTAAGGCCAAGACGATCAGTGAAATTCACTCTGAGGCAGAAAAGAATCTTGGATTACGACCTGGAGCAGCATCTGTCATTAGGAATGGCCGTAGCTCACCAGGAGGCCCCCTTTCGCCTGGAGGTGGGTTTCCAATGAATCGCCCAGGAACTGGAGGCATGATGCCTGGAATGCCTGGTTCAAGAAAGATGCCTGGAATGCCTGGGTTGGACAATGATAACTGGGAAGTTCCCCGTTCTAGATCAATGCCAAGAGGTGACTCGATTCGCAACCAGGGGCCGTTGCTTAATAAGCCATCAACAGTTCAAAAGACATCATCTATTAACACGAGGCTTCTTCCTCAAGGCAGTGGCGCAGCACTAATTGGCAAGAGTGCACTTTTGGGAACTGGTGTTCCACCATCTCGTCCTCTCAGCTTTACACCTGGGCCAGCACCAGCTCAAACTACACCATCACCAAAACCATTAAATGCAGCACCAGCTATTGCCCCTGCTCCTGATAAACCAGCCAGTGCTCCCAAGGGGAACTCTGCTGAGCTTCAAAAGAAAACAATAGCTCTTCTTGAGGAGTATTTCGGCATACGTATTTTAGATGAAGCCCAACAATGTATCGAGGAGTTGCAGAGTCCTGGTTACTACCCAGAAATTGTTAAAGAAGCTGTCAATCTTGCTCTAGATAAAGGCACCAATTTTGTTGATCCTCTCGTTAGGCTACTCGAGCATCTGTACACAAAGAAAATTTTCAAGACTCTAGACCTGGAGGCCGGTTGCTTGTTATACGGTGCTCTGCTGGATGACATTGGCATTGACCTTCCTAAAGCTCCAACACAATTTGGTGAGATTATTGCTCGCCTGACTTTGTTGGGTGCCTTGAGATTTGAAGCTGTGGAGGAGGTTTTAAAGAAAATGGAGGATACATTCTACCGCAAGGCAGTTTTTAATGCTGTCATGAAAACCTTGGAAGCAAACCCATCAGGTCAGGCTATGTTAGGCTCACAGGCTGCTGTAATAGACGCTTGCAACAGCCTTTTGAAATAATCGTCCTAGCAGCTTTGGCCTATCAACTTTTTCAGATGCTGTATCTTGCAGAAGCCAGGGTCGTGTATTCTCTATAGTTTAGGTGTCCAAGGAACTCAGTACCAAAGATGCTCAGGAACAGCCAGTTTTGAGCTGTATAATTTTGCGAGATCAGATGAGTGTTGATTATTTTATTGTTTCAACCAGGAAGGAAAGAAAGAAGCCATGGATTTTGCTCTTGGGCGACCAGCTTAATTTGCTGGAGCCCCAGATGAACAAGGCTAAATGTGATGTTTTTGTGTCCACCTAAAATGTTGTTAGTTCTTTTTCTGTGACTACACATTTTGTAACATTGTACTATGGTTTTGGAATGTTTTATCGGTTACAATATATTGTGTTATTTAGGAGTCATGACTCGATCTGCCTAGGCCCTGTTTTACCCTGTTGCTGCCGTGATGTTCTTGTGGTGATGCATGTGGTTCTTCCTTTGGGCTTTGGATTTCCATGCTGTGTATCTACTGAAGATTTGATGTTGGCTGTGTATGTGCATAGTATTCCATTTGGCTGCGCATGCACTAGTATGTATTCACGCTTTTTTGATATCTTGGGCGGTCGACTGGCGCTGTTCTTGGGCGGTCTAGGAGTTGGAGACGAAGCTCTGAGAATTTTCCATTGTTTCTGTCACGCTAGTTTAGTTAAGCCACAAGGTGCCAGCTTAAGCATTTGTTTATCTGCCCAATTTTCCATTGTTTCTGTCACGTTATTTTAGTTAAGACACAAGGTGCCAGCTTAAGCATTTGTTTGTCTGCCCAGGTGAAAAGCCCGTATCTGCTTAAGCATTTGTTTATCCGCCCTGGTGAAAGTTACCCCTCCTTCGGTTCAGGGTCGGCCCCTGCGAAGTTGCGACTGGAGCTGGAGCATTGCTAATAGCTCACCGATCACCGTTGCCCTCCCTGCGTGGCTCGTACGCAACCCCCGCCGAGAGCGGACTCACCCCGTTTGCACCCAACCCAGTAGTGGGCAGTGGCTTCCTCTACATCCTTTTCGGCATTCGCTGTTGCGGGGGCATCAGCAGGGACTCGGTGCGCGTTCGTGTGTTTAGTGTCGTTCCTGCCGCACTTTCCCCATTTCTTGAGTAAGCGAACCTTTGCCCCAATAGTTCTGTGATTCAGTGCTTGGATTGCATCGGACTGATTGCAAGTTTGTGCCCTTAGGGTTTGGTCGTTGGACGGTGGATTCTGCGGGGATCGCGGCGGGGTCCCCAGTCTCCTGCTGAGCTTCCGCGCAGAGAGCAGGCCGCAGGCATGGTATGACGATCTAACCCTGCTAAATTTCACCTGTCAGCTCCTGCAGTGGCGGAGGCGACCACGCTGTTTTGTTGTTACCTGTCACTGCTTCAGCAGTTCAGCCATTGCTTTCGTTATTAGTGAGGTTTTCGCAGGAAGCGCAGGCAGCCGGCCGCCGACACCAAACAGGCCTTGTGCATGGTGGTGCTCGGTTTTATCACCAGTGCTGTAGTTAGATGCCTAATGCAGTTTGCTCTGCACGGGGATTTTGCTTTCTGGTGTTTGCCCCGTTGGAACTGGGTGGTTCTTGAGTGTGACGAACAGACTTCCCGTGTTAGTTATTCAGTTGAGGATGTCCGAAAGGTGCTGGCTGCACTGCAGAGCCTGTGATAAGTGAGGGAAAAAAAACGACAAATGTTGTTTAGCGCTCAATCGCTTTTAACCAATGCCACGATGATATGGTTACATCTGCGAATAGTTTATATTATCACAAATTGTCAGTCTCTGTAATTTTGAACGCCCTTTTCAGCATCTGCAAACTGCATTGTCTTCGTAGTGTCCTCTGCCCTGTCAGCAATGTCTACTCGGTGATTGAGACTGTTTTGGGCTCCAATGCATATTATCTGATTTCTAACGCACTTGCAGGCTGGAAGGCATACCATCATTCTCATGCAACCATCGCAGAACAGATCGACGAGGACCTTTATGGACTACGATTCAGTTAACCACGCGCTGGATGGTATGTAACTTCGTTTTTTTCTTCTCCTCTCATATCCTTGCCTAAAATGCTAATGCAATTCTAGCATTTATCATTACTTTATTTTCCATATGATTGTAATAGTTATGAGGTTATCGCATAATGTTAACCTTTCTTCAACGCAGTTCATTGTTTTGCCATAGTAACGCCACTCAATTATTTCCTGTGTTTTAAAGCATCTGCTTCACGCCTTTACTGATTTCGAGGAAGGTTGCGTGTTCTTTCCTTTATCTAGCTGTGTAAATGACACTGCTACTTTTAGGCCCCTTTTGGCACGCTGAAATGATTCTGATTCTACCTGGAAACTGTCGGATCCATGCCAAAAGCGTCGTTCCTGATTCATTTTGAGCGTGGAACGGCTGGAAACGATTTGCTCATTTTGCCTACCAAAGAGAAACACCCAAAACCTAGTTTCACTGGAGAATCACTACCTCCGTTCCTACCTCCCCCGAACTCACCTTGAATTTACCTGTATTTTCCACTGACATCACCACAGGATCCATCTCCTCCCATCGCCCCTAAGCACCTGATTTGCTTGTTTTGATTGAGGCGAGCTAGGGAGGGGGCAATGGATGCTCGATTTCGCTTGATTCTAGTCTAGGTACTATAGTTCCTGTACCCATGGGAGCTATAGCAGCTCTCAGCCATGGCGCATGGCGGCATGGGAGAGACTAGATGTGTGTGTGAGGATGAAGAAGAAAAGAAGGCACGACTTGGGCCAAAAAAGAAAAGATAAAGCCTGTGTTAAGTTAAAAAAGAAGAAGCTGATGAACTCATCAGCCATGTGCAATTACATATTGGTGAAACATATCAACACAAGGGGTATGCTAGTCACTTCCCATAACACCCTGCCTTTCAAGAATCAAAATCTAGCCTACGTGCCAAACAGCCAAACACTTCAAAGTGATTTTGAATCGCTGTAGAAATGTTTCCGAAGAGTTGTATCCGAAACGTTTCTATGAAAATCCAGAACCCTACCAAACGCACACTAGTCGGTAATGGTGTATCTACCAACCCTTCATGATGAGCTATGGTTTGCTTCTGTATCAGTGGCATGGTATGACTTGGAAGTTGAAACTGCTATCTTCTATTTTTACTGGTTCTTAAGTTGGTGTTTTGCATATAACTGATGCTCTGGCAACTGTGAAAAAGGACATTGTGTACTATGGGCTGTTTGTTTGCGTACCTGGCCTGGGCAGTGCCGGCCAGGCAGCAACGCTGACCACAGGCGTAGCAAATCGGCTGGGCCAGACAACTTTTCAGTTCACTAAACAAACAGCTCCAATATCCTACATATAATGGTTACTGTTGGTACCATAATGCTAATGCTTGGGTTAAAGAATTTTATTGACTTATTTGAAGAATATGCAAGTCTCTGCAATTTCAACGAAAGATGTGGATTCACAGATTCAACTGACCATATGACACGGAGAATTTAAGAATTGAGAGTCCATGGTTTGTAAAATGCATGTACTAGTCAACTATATCATAAGTATTTCTCATGGCATGAGAATTGTTAACTTTGCCCTATTGTTCAATGTTCATATGACCATATTACTCAGCAGTTATGTGGCTAATATTTGAGTTATTATTTGTTACCGGCACATGTTATTTTTCTTACCATATTATTATCTGGAATGGAAGGAATCTGTGGTCTTTATGAAAGGAAAATCAGGAATATCAACCCGATGGTCAGGAATTTGACTTATGATATCAGTGACCTGTACAACTTCATCGATGGCCTGACTGACATAAGTGCACTGGTGTGAGTACATGTTTCTTGACTGTCAGAGTGTTTAATCAGGAAGGGGTGACAACTAATCACATTACGTTCTTGAACTTACACGCTATGCTTTCATTTCAGGTACGATGATTCACTTCGCGCTTTCCTGCCATATGACCGTCAGTGGATAAAACAGAAGCTGTTTCAGCACCTGCAGCGGCTGGCGCAACAGTAGAGCATCATCACTGCTGGTTTTTGGCCTGCATGCGTCGTCGTGTCGAGAACCAAGGCGCCTGGTTACCGGTTCAGGCTTGGTTTGAAATGTCCGGGGTGTGTGTACAAGACCTCTGTCCCGAGTTTGATGTAAAACATGTGGTGATGCTGCGGCTTCTGAAGATGAATGGTTGGACAGTGCAGCTTTATATTTGTCATCTTTTTTTTTTCTTTTCTGATTTCTGACGAACTGGGCATCATGACTGAGGTTAGAGGTACTTCATCATGACTGCCATTTGATTCTAGAATTTTCACCTTTTATTTGCGAATCTAGAATTTTCACGTTCGCAGAACTACAGAACCAAATCCAAACAGGGATCAAGTTCACTGTTCACTCGAGGGAGAAGCAAATAGAGCAGCTGATTGGCCTCGGTAGAGCCGCAAACGAGTCCACGGAACGGGCGCTGGTGGGCATAAAGCGATTTGGCTTCGGCACTCGACCGACCACTGTTACTGGACGCCTGCTGCTTCCATTTCCCAGTTCGACGCTGCTGGTGTGTACACGGTTCAAGCAGTCGGACATGTCATCAACAGGACAGACATCCAAGCTCAGATTGCGAAGCCAGGAGTTACAAACTGATTCTATGAAACGCATTACTGTAATTCCGGTTTGTTTACATTGGGGACCAAAGGACTTGTGCCTGAATCTGAGTAAATATGTGCAAGGGGGTAGAGTTTGTGTAAATGTAAATGACAGGAGTGAATTCTTTAAAACCTTCCAAGGGTCGAGACAGGGAGACCCTCTTTCAACTCTACTATTCAATATAGCAGCAGATGTGCTAAGTATTTTGCTAAACAAGGCTGTCTGGTGTGCCTGGGTAGCTGGATTCCCCAGCGTTTTCTTTTGTAAGAACTCTGTATTCTATTGCTTTCTAAAAGCCAGAGGTTTTCTCCTTTTTAAAAAAAAATTGAGTAAACAATGGACTATCTATAACAAGAAACATTGTGGTCAGTCAGTCGCTCATCTAGGGTGACAGAAGGAACTGAATTAACAACTACAGCATGTACCACGAAGGTACGGTTGAGCTCGATCAACTCCAGCAAATGACTCTGGTGCCCTCACCCCTGTAACAGTATCTTTTTTGAAACAATACCCCTGTAACAGTACCTCATCTGCCTTCATTATCAAATGCTTCAATTCCCTTTGTCTTTCATGTCACAGTAAAAAAAGTCTTCCCGTCTTCATCAACAAGCTGGAAAGAACCAGTAGTAGAATCAGCATAAGGATCCCGGATTCAACGCATCATGAGACGGTCAGTCCGCTCTTGTTAACCAGTGGGATCAATTCGACATCATCAGTTTCAGCATCAAAATTTTTGATTTGCTCGCTATCAACTGCCACACCAGGAGAAATGCAGCCAGAATTGTCCCCAACAAGAACAGAAAACTCATTTGATCCTTTTTTCATGGTTTCTGTTGATTCATTGCCATGAAGCATCTCTGCAGGCAGGAGTGTTGAGTTCTGATCACAATCAGGAACAAGAAACAGTAGCATCAAAGGGACAAGCCTTGATATGTTTCTAACAAAGACGACGATCCAGAGGTTACTGAACTCCATTCGGGTCACGTTCAGCATGTGCAGGAGCAGGCCACCCCACCAGGCAGACATCAGCAACCCGGCATTTTGTAGAGACATGAGTAATGCATAGAATGTCCCTTCGGTGCCGGGAGGACAAAGCTTGGAGCAAAGCACAAGTAGTGGTAGCCATTGGAGCCTACCAACCATTTGGGAAACTGCGTTATCAGCCACCGCAAAGAAGTAATCTGGCATGCCAATTTTCAGGTTTAGCCGGGTCACTAACACCAGATCAAGCATTCCTGCTAGACTTGAGAGCACTTGACCCCATAATAGCATGCTCCGAAAAGGATAGTCCTTTAGTGTGCTTTGGTATAGCAAAACTCCAATTAGTGAACCAACTGAACCAATTGAATAGATGAGACCAATATATCCCTGTACCAATGCAAATGTTCCACAAGTGATAAGTCCATTTGGCAACAAAGCATAACTGATAAAATGTAATGATGAATTTTCAAGATTATATATATAGCAAATAATGGAAAATATAGCATAAAATATATTTCAGTAAATTTGGAAGCCTTTTTGTCAAGCTTGTTCATCAGAACTCAACATATATTGGTCTGGCCATAAGCAGATATTACCAAAACTAATGTTCATTTACATAGAGAAACTACAAATGTAACTTACACAACTTGCCATTTTACTAGATAATCAGAACAGCTTTGGAGAATTAACATATGGACAAAAATGATTCGGCTGAAATGAAACCTCCCCATCGAGATTTATCAATTAATAAGAGCTTGTAATTTCAGGCTTTTAATCTATTTGATGAAATAATGATATCTAGTAAGCGCGTGTACCTCAGAAAATCCTGGTCCAACAACAGGATCCGTGTACCAATAGAACATTCCTCCTTGAATATCCAGGCTTAAATTGAGGGAAACAAAAATGTATACACACGGTTTCCAGACCTCGGGGCACTTCAGTGTTCTTCCCATGGATTGTATTGCTTTGTAGAACTTCTTGTGAACCTGAATTCAGATCGACCTTAAGTTGCATTACTGTCCATGGGTGAATTCAACAATTCAAAAAACAGAAATGTTGCATGTTGGTCCTTATCTGACCTGCATGTAATCAAATTCTGTACCACGGTTCTCCTTCAGCAGAATGCCAGCTAATAACACCAGTGCAGAGGGGATACTCAACAGACCAAGAGCCCCCTGAATAACATGGACAAAATATATATGTCATACCATACGGACAATTGTAGTTTAGTAGTCAAAAAATTAAATATGATCCCAGAAGGAAATTCATAGTAAACTAGTAAATTAGTTATCACGTTGCATATTCTGGATTGTATGAGAAACCAGAAGGCACTCATCAACCAGAAATGGCATACCTGGGAGCCTATTGAGTGCACAAGCAAGCCACTTAAGGAGAATCCAAGCAACGCTCCAACAGAGGAGCTAAACCCACACAAGCTTTGCACATCAGCAGCAAGGGGCGGGTGCGTGATGCTGTTCTGAGCAACCAGAGCGTCCACCGTCACGTCGGCTATTGCGGCGCCCGCACTCTGCGCCGTCAGCATCAGCAATGCCGGCATGATCCCCAGCTCGTGGTTTAGGGAAAGCATGAGCATAGATGACACGCCGATCACGCCTGCATTATTGCAAGACAAAGAGAGATGCCGCGCTGGCTTTAACTAGCTATCCGCTGGAACCAAGAAAGATCGGATCTTTGACCTGCGAGAACGAAGTATGGGCGGCGGCGGAACCCGACCACGGGGACGACATCGGTGAGAAGGCCCCAGATGGGTTTGACGATCCACGGCGCGTCCGTGACGCCCTGGTAGAACTGGGCCGCCGAAGGCTGCACGCGCTGCACGTCCTTCCAGTAGTACCCCGCGGCGACTCCGCCGATGGCGTTGCCGACGCCCTGGCAGGCGCCGTAGACGGCGACGACCGCGAGCACGAAGCTCCAGTGCAGCTCGCGGGACAGCCGTCCCAGCCACTCGCAGGGGGACGCGACACAACATTTGCCACGGTCACCGGCGGCTGTTTCTTGGAGTTGGAGGGGTCCGTCTTCCCGGTGCTCCATTTGAGCACCTTGTCAGGAGCGATTCCTTCTCAGGTTTTACTTGTGGATCTAGTGAGAAGCCGCTGGAATCTGCGAGCCTGCGAGGCTGCAACCGTTTGGTGAGATGCGAAAATTTGTTTTGGGTAGCCGAGCACAGGCACAACTCCGCAAAAGGCGAAGTGCTAGCTCCACTCCACGCAAATCCGAGCTCAGAATTGACTTCTTCACTGAACCCAACTGGTCCTTTCATAGGGAAACCCGGTTAATTTTTAGGACGGCATCGAAGTGGGAATTTTTAGGACAGCAGATACAAGGACCCGTGGATACAAGGAACATCAGGGGAAATTTCAGGAATTGCCAGCCCTACCAAATAACTTCACAAAATTATCACCCTCCAACACTTGCCACGTCACTAAGGTTTTAGGCCAAACCCTCACTAAATTATCACCCTCTCAATACTTTAGTGTCACGTCATCTAGATTTTGGACTAAGGAAAGTGCCAGATCATCCGGCTTTAGTCCAAAAGTTAGGTGATTTGGTCCAAACCCTGGATGACGTGACACTAAAGTGTTGAAAGGTAGGTAATTTCCTAAAGTTATTTGGGAGGGTATTAAACGGATGATGGTTCCTGAGTAGGGGGGCAACTCCTGAAATTTACGAACAGCGGCACATAGAAAACAAAGAGCAAGTGAAAGGATCTACAATGATTAGAGCGGGTGACTAGGCATATGTGAAAGTTTTTAAACACAAACTTGAAATAGCGAATTAGAAAATGTTGGAAGTTCCAAAGTTTGGGGTGGAAGTTTTAACACAAACTGTCGAAGTTCCGACACCTAAGGGAAGCTATAAAATCAAAGTAAGTTCAACTTGAATTTCAAATATATTATTTACCCCACTTCTTAAGAGATAGATAAAGATGTTGAGATGCTTTCTTGGCTTTGAAATACCACCAAATGTAGATCAAAACCAATACCTAAGAATAAGCTCGAGGGAGAAAGAAAGAACCAAATAAAAGTAATTCTAAGCAATCACAACAACAACAAGCACACGACATATATGGATTTATCCCGAGGTTTGGCCACCCTACTAAGGAGTGCCTACGTCCTCGTTGTCAAGGTGACTATGAAGGTCAGGATCTCTTTTGCCTCCTTGCCAACCACAAAGGTCAATTTGAGTTCTTCACTGTAGTTTCAAGGGTAATACAAACTTCTCGGGGTTCTCCAACAGCTTAGGAGCTCCCGAGCAACGCCTAGTCGGCTAGGGGCAAAGTTGTCACACCCCAAAATTCTCATTTTTTGTTGTAAATAGAAATCACTAAATAGAATAAACGACTTAATAATTTATATATAAAATTTTCCTAAGATTTATTTAGTTGTTGACATTTCAAATAGTGAAAATGTGGTTTATAATTTTTTTACAAAGTTAATTGAAGTATGTTTGTTGAATTCATACCTTTGCATAAGCCTTTCTGTGTGAAAAATGAACTTGAAAATTCGATCAAGCCACAAATAGGTCCTCTTATGTTTTTATAAATTAATGGCTTTAAAATTATCGCTCTATTTGCCTAGGCTAAATCGGTTGGCTAGGCTGTTCAGCCCAGCCGTTCGGCGGCCCAGGTCTAGCCAAACGGCTGATGTAAAAGCTGACCGGCCGGCGTATTCGCACTCCCTCGGTTGTTCATCTCCTCCGATAGCCGCTAGGGTTTGCGCTCGGTCGCCCTGCAACCTCTCTCCTCCACGTGGGCCGCGACGGCCGTGAGCTCTGCTTCACCGTGCCTGTCTCGGCCGCCGCAAGCGGTTCCCTCCCCGCTCGCCTCGCAACACCGTGAGGGCGCCCCGTCGTCGTTGACAGCCTTCCATGGCGACCACCAGCTTCGCATCCCTCCCAAAACTCGCCGTAATTGAAGCCCGTCCGTCGAGGATAGGTAACCTCGGATACGATGCCGACGTCGTCCCTGCCCCTCCGGATCTGACCCCCACATGCTCATTTTGCGGGTGTATCCCGACCGCCGCCACGGATCCGCATCTCAGCTCGCCGAAATCATCTGCCTCTTCGCTGGATCCGAGGACCCTAAGTTCGTTCTCGTGCACCTACGTCCCAACTCTCGCTAGTCACTGCCGTCGTGCCACACCCCACCACGCCACTTTCCCCATGCCCCTTTCGGCCTTCCCCTTCGCTGGCGCCTCCCGGTAGACCAAACATTAGCCAGGCGGCTCATGGCAGGGGCGGCTCCTGTTATTCTTGATTCCGTTGTTGAATGTTCTTGCAACTACTAATGCTATTGGATACCTGGGTTCGTAGGCTCTTCCTAAGTTTGCATGACGCGGCGCTCATGTTTCTGCAAGTTATGTGATGCAACTAAGTATTAACAATTCCAACACATTTTGGCTGAGTGCCTGACCACTTATTTGTTAATAATACTCACTGTCTAGTTATCCAATCATGCAAGAGCTGCGTCACCGACTTCTAAGGAACCTGGATGTCCTAGTCTTGTGACATTTCCACCTTTTGAACAAAAAAACACTCTCTTTCATGGCTAGATGCTAGACAAATGGTAAATTTACCCTCACTATAAATTGTCAAAATACTCAGGTAGATAGAATTTTCTTGTATGTTGGTTGTAGCTCTATTGGAATGACACGTTGATGGCATGCTTAAAGAATGTTGCTGATGCAAACTGTACCTTTGGATGTAGCTGTTGCTTGATGCTGCCGCTTTGATTGCGCACATATAATTTCATTTACAAGGTGTTTTTTTGGGTTTGTATGAGTGCACAGCTCACATTCGTAGTATTGCCATTTATGCAGCCATTTTCATGGACGTTCTAACAGTGCTGCTCAATGCTACCCACACTGGCAGCATCCTTCACTTCATCGTGCTCTTCACCTAAAGCCAGGCACTACAACCTTCGTTCAAAATGCGCCAAGCGTTTTGCCAAGACACGTCCCCATTTCTTACGCCCTAACTCTCCTGTTTGTAACTCTTAGAGCCATTGTTTTTTCATCTATGTTGCGTACATCATACCATACATTTTAAATATGGCAACAGATGTCAACGGATCGTGCAAACTAGGATGACGCCAGCTTGAGGACCTTTCTAGAATTAGTGATAGAATAGAAAAACCTATTACACTAGAACCAGCGAGGCCTCACAACCCTTGGCTGGGCAAATGTCTATCCAGTATTCAAAAAGGCAACGGGGTTGTCGTATGACAAGAAACAGTTGTAGAACAAGTTCAACGAGATGAAGAGGGCATATTTTACTTGGCGCGACCTACAAACCCACACTGGCCTAGGCCGTGACCCGAATACAAGAGGTGTCACAGTTGACCCCTCATTCTTTGAGGGTGGCAACGGAGTACTAACTTCCAGCTAATTCCTTTCTAACCCCCTAACTACCTAGTACTAGGGATGTTCCCATTCTACTAATTCTAACCTGTGGATCCATGACACATGTGTAGGAAAATAGCAAATCTTCTATAGAGCGCACCAAAATTCCCAAATGCCTTGACCTACTGAAAACTCTTTAGGGACACACACCCCGCGATAGGGGTTCGTTGCTATCTTCTGGTGGCTGTCATCGCGAGAGGACACCTAGTAATGCAAGCCATGGTAGTGCACAACACATGTCACCAGACCCAGTAGGTGTCTAGAGTGTTGGTTAGTCCTCCAAGAGATCACTAGGGATTACTCTGTCAATAGCCCTCGTAGTAAGAAGAGTGCTTCCATTGATGAGTGCCTTAACGACCTTGCTGACATCATTAAAGACCATAAGCTGCAGAAGGCCCGTATCAGCAAGCAGGAAGAGGAGATGGACCGAGTGGTGAAGATTATGAAAGAAGATGGTTTACGAGAGTCTGATGTTGTTTATGCTCATGCTTTAATTATTTGCACAAACACACTGCATCGTAGGAACTTCCTGAGCATGGAAACCAAAGAGGGCTGCCTCAACTTTCTGGAGATCTGCTGGGAGGATAGGAGATCCATATCCAAGTAGATGTTATCTGAACAAGCGCTCCCACTATGGCAGTCTATGTAGTTTCATTTTTCAAAATGTGCATGTTGAGTTGTACTGTTGGAAGGTCCTAATGGCTAGAGGGGGGGTGAATAGCCTATTAAAAATTTCTACAACAACACTTAACAAACCGGTTAGATAATTATGAGGCAAAGCAAGTGTTGCGCTAGCCTACTAAAAATACAAGCCACCTACCACAATTCTAGTATCTATAGTTTCTATCCACACAGTGGCTATGTCACTACACTAAGTTAGTGTGCTCTCAAAGACTAACTAAAGAGACACACTAACCAAATTAACAAGCTCTCACAACTAGCTACACTAAAGAGCTTGATAACTAGTTTGCGATAATAGAGAGAGAGAGAGAGCAAGATACTTATACCGTCGTGTCGAGGAGTGAACCAATCAATCACAAGAATCAATATCAATGAAGACCAATCACCTCGGAATCAAATGATGACACAATGATTTTTTACCGAGGTTCACTTGCTTGCCAACAAGCTAGTCCTCGTTGTGGTGATTCACTCACTTGGAGGTTCACGCGCTAATTGGCATCACACGCCAAACCCTCAATAGGGTGCCGCACAACCAACATAATGAGGATCACACAAGCCACGAGCAATCTACTAGAGTATCTTTTGGCTCACCAACGGGAAAATGTCAAGAACCCCTCACAATCACCATGATCAGAGCCAGAGACAATCACCAACCTCTGCTCGACGATCCTCGCTGCTCTAAGCCGTCTAGGTGGCGACAACCACCAAGAGTAACAAGCGAATTCCACAGCGAAACACAAACATCAAGTGCCTCTAGATGCAAATACTCAAGCAACGCACTTGGATTCTCTCCTAATCTCACAAAGATGTTGAATCTATGATGAAGATGAGTGGGAGGGCTTTGGCTAAGCTCACATGTTACTATGTCAATGCAAATGGCCAAGAGAGTGAGCTTGAGCCGGCCATGGGGCTTAAATAGAAGCCCCCATGAAATAGAGTCGTTGTACCTCTTCACTGGGCACAACACGGGGGTGATCGAACGCTCCGGTCATATCGACCGGACATAGGACCCCAGCGTCCGGTCATCCGATGCTTGCCACATGTCATCGGCTTCAAATACTGTTCGCCCAATTTCAATGGTCAAGTGATGACCGGACGCGCTGCTCGAAGTGACCGGACGCACCAGTCACCAGCGTCTGGTCATTTCCAGTAAGGTACCAGAAGCAAAAAATCACGACCGGACTCACCTAGCGTCCGGTCACTCAACGTCTCCTCTATGCGCTGCCACGTCAGTGGGACCGGATGCACCTACTCAGCGTCCAGTCACGAAGTGACCCAGCGTTCGGTCGAAGACCGACGCCATTGTCTTCACTGTTTCTACTGATCAGACACGCCAGTCCAGTTGAGGCCAGTGTCCGGTCTATTCTGTGAGACCCTATCTTTTCTGTATAGGGTGCCGATGGCACCGTCAGACTGTCCGCACTCTATGGGCGAATACTACGCCGGTGAAGTTTCTAACCCTTGCTCAAATGTGCCAACCACCAAGTGTATCACCTTGTGCACATGTGTTAGCATATTTTCACAAATGTTTTCAAGGGTGTTAGCACTCCACTAGATCCTAAATGCATATGCAATGAGTTAGAGCATCTAGTGGCACTTTGATAACCGCATTTCGATACGAGTTTCACCCCACTTAATAGTACGTCTATCGATCCTAAATGTGATCACACTCACTAAGTGTCTCGATCACTAAAAACAAATTGGCTCCTACCACTTATACCTTTGCCTTAAGCCTTTTGTTTTTCTCTTTCTTCTTTTCAAGTCCAAGCACTTGATCATCACCATGGCATCGCCATTATCATGTCATGATCTTCATTTGCTTCACCAGTTGGAATGTGCTACCTATCTCATGATCACTTTGATAAACTAGGTTAACACTTAGGGTTTCATTAATTCACCAAAATCAAACTAGAGCTTTCAACTGTGTCTTTGTGAATATTTGTTTAACTTCCATCGTTCTAATGTGGCATGTGGCTTGAACATTGTGTGCTGTTTTTTTTCTAAGTATGAAAATAAAATGTGTTCTGTGATGTAAATATCTTTGTTCAATAGACATTTCTTTTTTTCATGTGTTATGTGGTGTACGGCCTCCGCATGGTTCAGGACGAGGTAGCTGTTGCAGCCATCACGGAGTACTGAGGTACGAATCCTTCTCTACATTTGTGTGCACATTGGCAGTATATGCTCCTGATAACTTCCTAACATGCTCTTAATTGGTGTTGTAGGTTCATCTACAATTTCAAACAGAGTGTCACTATTAATTGGTGTTTTAGGTGTTGCTCACATGTAATGCCTCAATGGTACATAAACAAGACAAGACTCTATTTTTGTACTATTGAAACCTGCAGACCCTTCATCTAGACCCAACCAATTTGAAGGTTCATATTTGATACTCCATTAACTAAATTCTTCAGAAACCAGCTGTCCAAATGTAGGATTGAATCATGTTTTTGTAGATGAGCACAACTGAGGACTCCGAGAACAGCGACATCTCCAGCGAAGGAGCACCCATTTTCATCTTGGTGGCTACTGTTGTCCTGCTTGCAAAGTACAAAGCTGTAGTGGCCAATGCGCCTCTAGTGGTGAACTCGGACCTCCCCTTCCAGAAGATGATCGGGCGACAGTGGATGGAAATCAATCTGCGAGATGAGCAAAAGTGCTTAGACAACTTGTATATGTCTCCTGATAACTTTCTACATTTGCATGACATTTTACTTGGGTTTGGACTAAAGGGTACACGAGAGACAGGATCCCTAGAATCTTTAGGTATATATGTGTGGACATGTGCTCACAAGTCATAACCAGGCATTTCGAAGGAGCATGGATAGATTCAAACGGTCTTTAGATATAGTTAGTAGGAAGGTGAGTCATGTCGCGGAGGTTATTTGTAGGTGGGCAGACTATATTCTTGTTCTAGCTGATAGCACTTATGTTGGAGTGAAATGGCAACTTGGAACATATGCACCATTCTTTGATGGATGCATCGGGGCTTTGGATGACACTCATGTTAAAGTTAAGGTGAATAAGGAGGCCAAAATTGACCATATAAATAGGAAAGGAGATGTAAGTATTAATGTTTGTGCCATTGTCAACATGGATGGCCGCTTCACATATGTCAGTGTGGGGATGACGAGTTTGGTGCATGACATGTCGGTCCTGAGAGAATGTTGGGGGAACCAAACTTCCTGCATCCACCACACTATGAGTGCTAACTGCCATGCATGTGACCTACAATTTTTTAGGTGCTTGGGCAAAATGGAAGAACTAATTGTGCAAATGGTTCATGTGTTGCAGGCCGCTACTATTTGGTGGACGCTGGATACGCACCGGAGTCTGGATACATGGGTCCTTTCAAAAGTATAAGGTACCATATGGATGATTTTAGGGGTGTACCTGTTGAGACTATGTCTCGATAGGAGAAATTTAACTTGACTCATTCTAGGCTTCGCAATGTCTTTGAACGAACATTTAGGGTTCTGAAAGGCCGGTGGCACATTCTGGATGGGGTACCTTACTATCATAGGGCGAAGCAAAAGATGATTATTATGTCTTGCTTTGCAATGTACAATTATTTGTTCATTCGGGAACATGGATTTGGATCGCCTACCTACCCACCGTCTGCTTAGGTGCAGCTGAATGCAAGCAATACTATGACAACAATGAGGGAGTACATATCTTTGGAGCTTTAGGGAGAATGATTGTACAGAGCTGATGTAACTTTTGATGGAAAGTAGGTGAATTAAAGATAGATGGGTTATGGTTTGAATTATATATGTATGATACTTGGTTGGTGTATGCAGGCAAAGAACGAAGGCAAAGGTGTGTGTGCAGCTGCAGGTTGCATGTGGACTTGTCCAGCCAAAGACTTATCCGTGCAGTTTGCTTTGTGGCTTCATGAAGGCTACAAGTTTTGTAAAAGTTGCATGTATGCTTAATTGTATAACCATAGAATGGTCCAATATGTAGGTACTGCTGTGTTGTATGAATTTGTCTGGAATGTTGTAAAGGACTGTAATTTGTATTTATGGTTAGAACCAATTGAGACATGCAAGAAGTGGTATGTAAACTTGACCAATATTCCAAGTTCAACTGGGTCAATGTGTGTAATGTATCAAACTTGTGGTGTTCAATTCACTTGTTTGCCACCTGTTGGTTGGAAGTGGCAATGTCATGCCTTGTTGTTTGGCGCCAGAATTTGAATTTGGTTAGTCAACACCAGTTTAAAATTTGAATGCCATTTAATGCATATGTGTACAGCAATAGCAGAGAAGCCTTCTCTGTTCGGCTGAAGCTGGCTGATTCAGCACAGTTGGCTGATCAGCAGTCCTACCAGCCAGCCCAAAACTATACCAGCCGAACTGGCCGTATGTTTGAAAACTCAAAATAAGTCCAAAGTTTGAGTTTACAAGGCCTTTAAAAAATGTAATTTTAAATGTGTTTCTAAAATAGTTTTCACTTCTCAAAATAGTTTTAAAATATATGTCACATATAAGCTTGAAATATATTCAAACCCTTGTTTCCAAAAAGGGTTTTCAACATAGAGTTTAAAAATGTGTTTTAAAGTGAGATTACAAATATAAAGAATTGAAATAAATTTGAAAGTATATTTTCAAAATCATTTATAAAATAAATCTCGAGAGTTTATAAATTTAAATGGTTTCAAAATAGTATGAAAAAGTAATTAAAGTGGTATATTTTATAAAAGGAAAACGTTTTCTCCTTTTTCTTTTCTTTTTCTCCTCTGCTTTAAGCCTGCTGCGGTTCTGGCCCGCCAGCCGACCTGCTACGGCCCGCTCACCGCGCCCCCCTGAAATCCCTTGTAGCGCTGGCCGCTTTCTCTAACCACAGCATGCGCCACCATAGCCGCCGCTGAAAGGTCCTTGTTTGGTTTTGGTAATTGAGTGACAACCTAGGTGGACTAATTGTGTTTATGTGAGATACACAAGTGATTAGTCCACAGGTACATGTGTGTGAGCAACATATGCCATGAAGGTGAAAATGGCTTGGAGATGTTGCAAAGCTCACACATGTGATGATGAAGGAGCTCATTGCACATGAGACATGACATTGAGTCATATGATCAAGGTGGAGAAGATCAAGACAAGACTTGGCTTGATGGACCGGTTGCAAGCGTGAAGGGCAAGTCGAAGGCTTTGGAGTGATGGACCGCGTGGCGGTGAAGCTTAAGCAAGACTTGGCGCCGATGGATGAAGGCAACGGTGAAAAGCAAGTGATGTCAAGATCGATGAACCAATATGATCACGTGATGATATGAAGTGGATCATATCATTGTTGATCATGTTGGTGCATGTGTTGCATCAATATTGGAGATAGAATGGAATGCGCAAGGCAAAGGTATAACCTAGGGCATTTCACTTCACCGGTCATAGGTATGTAGAGAAGTTGATGACCAGGTTTAGGATAGATGGCCGTACTATCAAGAGGGGCAAACTTGTTTGCATATCGGTCATCTAGTGCCACTCGAGTGATCTAACTTTGCATCGTCGCTAGGATCGAGTGACGTGGCAAGTTGAGTGGCTAACATCCTTTGGGAAATGTTTGTGAAAAGCTAACACACATACACATGGTGGTGTACACTTGGTGGTGTTGGCACATTTACAAAGGAGATAGAGTTAGAGTTGATGTGGATCAACTTGGTGAAGAAACTCCACCGGCGGAGTGTCCACCCGTAGAGTGCGGACAGTCCGACGGTGCCACCGGCACCCTACACAGAAAAGATAGGGTCTCACTGAGTGCACCAGACGCTGGCGCTGGAAGTGATCAGACGCTGGCTGTGTGCGTCCGGTCAAGGTGATGTATGGTTACGCAGGAGCTGGAGTGTGACCGGACGCTGGGCTATGTCCGATCACGTGTGACCGAACGCGTCCGGTCAAGGTCGGTACCTTACTGT
Source organism: Miscanthus floridulus (assembly GCF_019320115.1). Classification (NCBI taxonomy): domain Eukaryota; kingdom Viridiplantae; phylum Streptophyta; class Magnoliopsida; order Poales; family Poaceae; genus Miscanthus; species Miscanthus floridulus. The sequence goes on along the minus strand of NC_089591.1, from coordinate 55,517,842 downwards.
AAACGACCGGACGCTGAGGGTCTAGTGTCCGGTCAGTTGAAGCTGCTACGTCTGGTCAGGTCAAGTGACCATTGGAATCAAGACACGTGGCCATCTATGGGCAACCGGACACTGAGGTCCAGCGTCCGGTCAACACGACCGGAGCGTCCGGTCGACCCGACAGTTGTCCAGTGAAGGGGTAACGGCTAGTTTAGCCCTTGGGGCTATAAATAGAAGTGGCCTTCGGCCATGGCTAGAGAGGAGCACCGTGGGGGACTTTGTGTCCATGCTTGAGAGTGCTTAGGATCCCTCCATCTCACATATACTTGATAGTGATCATTCGATTGTGTGAGAGAGCGATTCTAGTGCGATTGCATCGTGAGGTTGCATCGAGTGGCACTAGGTGATCGAGTTGTAAGCCGGTGGTGCTTGTTACTCTTGGAGGTTGCCACCTCCTAGACGGCTTGGTGGTGGTCTCTGTCGAAGCCCGCAAGAAGCTTGTGCGGCGCTCCGGAGAAGAGCTTGTGAGGGGCATTATGCTCGCCCCGCAGGAGTCACGAAGAGCAACTTTAGTAAAGCGTGTCATTGAGCTACCCTCACCTTTGGGGTAGGTTCTTGTGGTGCCTGACGTGCGGGCTTGGCGGGTGATGCCAATTAGCCACCGAACCACCAAGTGAGCGGTCGACACAACGGGGACTAGCGTGTTGGCAAACACGTGAACCTCGGGAGAAAAATCATCGTGTCAACCTTGTTCTTCCCGTTGGTTTGCATTCCTGTTACACAAGCTTGCAATTACTTTTATATACATTGAGCTTGTGTTGTTGCTTTAATAATTAGTTAGCTTACGTAGCTTGCTAATTATCTTCTTGCTTGTGTAGCATAGAAGTAGCTCCCTTGCGTGACTAATTTGGTTTGTGTAACCTTGTTAGTCACATTGCTTAGTTTGTGTAGCTAAGTAATTGCGCTCTCTAATTTGGCATTGGTTGCCTTGTTATTGAGCATTGCTAGTGAGCTTAGTTGGCTTTGTGCTTTTGCTTACTAGCATGTGTAGGAGCTCCCTTGTTGCTTAAAGTACTAGTGGCATAGGTTTGTGTGACCTTGCTTCTAGAATTGGTTAGGAGAGCTCTAGCTAGCCCGACACCTTTGTTGCTTTATTAGTATCTTTGCAAGGTGCTAGTGAACATAGATAGAGGGTTGTAGTCTTGGTTAGACCGATAGTTTTAATTCCGCACTTGTTTCAGTTAGCCAACGTGATTAAGTTTAAAAAAGGACTATTCACCCCCCCTCTAGTCGTCATCTCGACCCTTTCAATTGGTATCAGAGCTAGGTCTCTTATTTGTGGTCTTCACCGACCTGAGAGGATGGCGGCTTATGGGCTAGATGTTGATTGTCCACACATTTTTTATGGCACATATTTTACACGATGGAAAAATTTGATGATATGCAATTTTAAGTTTATTTGCCCTCAAATATGGTAGATGATAGATGTAGGCTTTTCTCATGTGTTGGATGAAGATAATCTAACTCAAGCACAAGAGAAATGCCTAGATCTCGATATCCAAGCTACTAACATCATGTATAGATCTTTGCATGATTGTATATTTGGAGAGATCATTGACATGAAGACTGCCCATGAGATTTGGAGTTATCTCAATGAGAAATATGGGATGGTCTCCGATGATGATGATGAGTCTACGATAGAGGCACATGAGTGTGTTGAGCATAACCACAATTTGGTGATTGTGGAAGATTGCTCCACCTCATGGTCAAGTGATGATGATGATGATCGATCTACCACAAGTTCACTTGACAAGGTTGATGATGATGCCACAAGTGTTGCAAGTGATGATGCTACCCCATGCACACTTGATGGTGATGATGGTTCATGCTCAAGCCTTGATGAAGATGCTACTACAAGCTCTCCAACTATATCACCACATTGCTTTATGTCACAAGGTAACACCAAGGTAACAAATGATAATGTGGTTGATCATGTTGATTCATATAATGAGCTTGTTAGTAGATTTGCTAGCATGACCATGTCTTTAGAAAATGAGAAAGCTAAAACATTGAAATTAGAAAATGAAAACTCATTTCTAAAGAACTCTTGTGAAGAACATAAGAAATTACTTGATGCTTATAAATCTTCACCTGATGAGCTAAAATTGAATCATGAGACACTACTTGCATCTCATGATGAATTATTAGAACAACATGCTTCTCTCATTAAAATGTTTACCAAGAAACTTAAAAATAATGAGAGTTCATCACATGGGTCAATTGATCAATCACATATTATTGCTAACCCTTATGATGTAGGCAAGAAGCATGTATCCACTTCTTGTGATGATTTATTAGATATGCCATGCTCTTCACATATAGATGCTTGTTCTACTTCTATATCTTGTGAGACTAACCTTTTGAAGGAGAACAATGATCTCAAAAATGAAGTGAAGAATTTGAGCAATAAGTTAGAGAGGTGCTACAACTCAAAAGTCATCTTTGAGCACATGTTGAAGACTCAAAGAAACTATGGTGACAAGTGTGGCCTTGGTTTCAAGAAGAAGATGACAAAGGGCGAAAGAAAGAAAGAAAGAAAGATGAAGAAGCTACAACAAAGAAAGCTTTCTCATACCATGTGCTACTGGTGTCATGAAGCGGGACACCTTGCAAATGGTTGCCCTAACATTGAGAAGCTCAAGAAGATACAAGAAGAAGAGAGGCTCAAGCATGTCAAGTGCTTCAAGTACCGCACTTGGGGTCATCTTACCTCAATGTGCCCAACCAAACAATTGGTGAAGCAACAAGTGAAGCCTCAACCAAAGCCACAAGTTGAGCAAGAGAAGACACCCCAAGAGCAAATCAAGATCAATCATGAAGATGGTGGTGACCTCATGATAAAGAAGAAGAAAACAAGAAGGGATGGAAAGGCAAGGCATCCAATGCAAACTCAAGATGCCAAGATGATGAGCAAGAATGAAGATGAGAAGAAAGATTTTGCTCACATCAAGTGCTTCAAGTGTGGAAGTATGGGACACTTTGCCTCTAAGTGTCCTACCAAGCTTGAGAAGAAGGCTCAAGCAATCCATGAGAGGCAAGGCAATGAGAAGCACCACATGAGCAAGGAAGAGAAGGCTCAATCAAAGAGAAAGTGCTACTCATGCTGAGAAAGGAGACACATGGCACATTCATGTCTCCTAGGTAACACTCCTAAGCCTATTTCAATTGATGATGATTCTATGCTTAGGAAGGATGGCAATGGTACCTCATTGATTGCAATTGTAAAATATCCTGCTACTCATACTAAGGCATTGCCTAAGTATGTTGCTCCTAACTTGAGAGGACCCAAACTTGTTTGGGTACCATCAAAAAGTGGATGATTGATTGTAGGTACCATTGGCATTGGAGGCTTGGTTCAAATGATATTCATCTTGTTGATCATGTAGTTGAGCCAAGTATTGCTAAGTGATGATCATTATCCCAATGCCATGACAAATTGAGTGAAGTCCAAATGTGCTATAACATACAAGTGTCAATTTCAAATTGTTGTTAATTCATTGGATATATTTGATGACTTACAAATAATTGAGTTGAAGCTTGCTAATTGGATGATCATGAGCTAACCAAGGTATATCTCTTGTTGATCATTTCATTTGGGTGCATATGAGTTGATTGAATTGGATAAATATGCAATGTTGCTTGCTATGAGATGTTTGAATAGATAATTGATTAGTAGTCAAGTTTGGATTGATTTGTGTTGGATAAGTTCATAAGATGACTTTTAGTAAGTGGTTTGAATAGATATATGTCTTATGGAAGTATTCAAACAAGTTAGTATCAAGTTTGATTCATATTTGATGAAGAATAGCTCAATTGTTGAAATCTGTCATATATTGCAAAATCTGAGCTAGCTGTGAACTTAGCCATGTTTGAGTATTGAAAACTTATTGGATTGACATGAAAATTGGTGTACATGCTCTAGACTTATGGTATAAGATGATGTAAAATTTTCATGAGTATTGGATAAGAAATGCTTCAGTTTTGGGGTGGATCTTGTCAGCTATAGTGCAGCAGTTTTCAGCATGTAGCAGTGGTCGTACTATCAAGAGGGGCAAACTTGTTTGCATATCGGTCATCTAGTGCCACTCGAGTGATCTAACTTTGCATCGTCGCTAGGATCGAGTGGCGTGGCAAGTTGAGTGGCTAACATCCTTTGGGAAATGTTTGTGAAAAGCTAACACACATACACATGGTGGTGTACACTTGGTGGTGTTGGCACATTTACAAAGGAGATGGAGTTAGAGTTGATGTGGATCAACTTGGTGAAGAAACTCCACCGGCACCCTACACAGAAAAGACAGGGTCTCACTGAGTGCACCGGACGCTGGCGCTGGAAGTGACCGGACGCTGGCTGTGTGTGTCTGATCAAGGTGACGTATGGTGACGTAGGAGCTGGAGTGTGACCGGACGCTGGGCTGCGTCCGATCACGTGTGACCGGACGCGTCCGGTCAAGGTCGATACCTTACTGTAAACGACCGGACGCTGAGGGTCCAGCGTCCGGTCAGTTGAAGCTGCTGCGTCTGGTCAGGTCAAGTGACCGTTGGAATCGGGACACGTGGCCATCTGTGGGCAACCGGACGCTGAGGTCCAGCGTCCGGTCAACACGACCGGAGCGTCCGGTCGACCCGACAGTTGCCCAGTGAAGGGGTAACGGCTAGTTTAGCCCTTGGGGCTGTAAATAGAAGTGGCCTTCGGCCATGGCTGGAGAGGAGCACCTTGGGGGACTTTGTGTCCATGCTTGAGAGTGCTTAGGATCCCTCATCTCACATATACTTGATAGTGATCATTCGATTGTGTGAGAGAGCGATTCTAGTGCGATTGCATCATGAGGTTGCATCGAGTGGCACTAGGTGATTGAGTTGCAAGCCGATGGTGCTTGTTACTCTTGGAGGTTGCCACCTCCTAGACGGCTTGGTGGTGGTCTCCGTCGAAGCCCGCAAGAAGCTTGTGCGACGCTCCGAAGAAGAGCTTGTGAGGGGCATTGTGCTCGCCCCACGGGAGTCGCGAAGAGCAACTTTAGTAAAGCGTGTCATTGAGCTACCCTCACCTTCGGGGTAGGTTCTTATGGCGCCCGACGTGCGGGCTTGGTGGGTGATGCCAATTAGCCACCGAACCACCAAGTGAGCGGTCGACACAACGGGGACTAGCGTATTGGCAAACACGTGAACCTCGAGAGAAAAATCATCGTGTCAACCTTGTTCTTCCCGTTGGTTTGCATTCCCGTTACACAAGCTTGCAATTACTTTTATATACATTGAGCTTGTGTTGTTGCTTTAATAATTAGTTAGCTTACGTAGCTTGCTAATTATCTTCTTGCTTGTAGAGCATAGAAGTAGCTCCCTTGCATGACTAATTTGGTTTGTATAACCTTGTTAGTCACATTGCTTAGTTTGTGTAGCTAAGTAATTGCGCTCTCTAATTTAGCATTGGTTGCCTTGTTATTGAGCATTGCTAGTGAGCTTAGTTGGCTTTGTGCTTTTGTTTACTAGCATATGTAGGAGCTCCCTTGTTGCTTAAAGTACTAGTGGCATAGGTTTGTGTGACCTTGCTTCTAGAATTGGTTAGGAGAGCTCTAGCTAGCCCGGCACCTTTGTTGCTTTATTAGTATCTTTGCAAGGTGCTAGTGAACATAGATAGAGGGGTGTAGTCTTGGCTAGACCGATAGTTTTAATTCCGCACTTGTTTCAGTTAGCCAACGTGATTAAGTTTTAAAAAGAACTATTCACCCCCCCTCTAGTCGCCATCTCGACCCTTTCAGCCACCCATGAGCTTGATCAGCCGCCGCCCATCCCCTTCCTGCTGCATCCATGTGGCAGAACCATCCGAAATAGCATACTCACGGAGGCGCTTGTCTTCCACCAAACACTAAGCACCCCGAAAGCAGGCTACAGCGAGCGGTATCCGTCGGGCACACCTCGAGGGAGAACCCGAAAGATCCACATTTTTCCCAAGGATCCAATAATGAGAACGAGTTACAATACTTATCCATTTCATACATCAGAGTTTCTTAAAAGTACATTATTACAATACCAAATATCAAAGTGCAGAATGATAAACAACGAAATTTAAAAATAAACATCTAGCGATAGGGACGAGGATTCGTCCGAGACCACCAGAAGAATGTAATGCATGCTTCTCTAGTACTATGAGGAGTCATATGATATAGGCATGCAGTAGTGCAAGTTGGTAGTAGCTAGTAGGCTTATCTCATCAGTCATTAGGAGGAGAGGAGAGTAGGCATATGGGGCATGGGCCACAATAGTATTTTCTACGATAAACTATGCAAGACGTAGTGGACCAGAAGAGCACTGCTCTAATTATCGGTCAATGGTGCGTGGCTGGCAACTTTCAGAAGCCAAAAGGTGTCAGCTTGTGTGCGAATTACTACATGCAAGTAATTCCGAAGGACAGTGTTTACAAGTTCATTCGTGGATAAACATTAAACCCACAACGAATTATTTTTATACTGTGCTCTCTAATAATTTATTTATATTCTAACAATACTCATAGATATTTATGTTTATCATGTTCATCATAATAAAGTTCATCTCCTTGGATCATCAAAGATTATCTGACATGCATACTAAAGGAGGACGACGTTCGTTGGGGCATGCAGGAGGCAAACGAGCGGTCAAGGAATCAATGGAGGAGACCACGGGTCAAAAGCAGCTGCCTGTGCACGAAGTGCTTCTTGGATGAACAGTGCTTTCGTGGTGAACAGGTTGCTACAGTGTCGCGTGCGGAAAATGTGTATGCCCTTCATTTGCAAAGCAACTGAGCAGCGAGCAAACGGAGTGCTCAGCGGGTCGGACTTATGTGTGAGATTAATGCGTAGCGTGTGCGATACTGCTGTCGGTCGGTCATGTGCTGCTAACTTGACTTGCTTGACATGACAAAGTAAAAGCACTGCGTCTTTGCCAAAGAATGTACTGAAACGTGCTTCGCGGCTTGCGAGTGCCGAGTGCGTGCATGAGAAATTAAGGAGGAGAAGAATAATAAGAGCTAGAGTTGGATCAGGATGAATGAAAGTGATTTGAGCTACGGAATAATACTTGGACAAGGAATAAATTAGAGCTCAATTTGAGAATTAGTGTAATAAAATTTAATTTCTTATTTTACCACATGCAATAATACATAAACATGATGCTCATGATATGGTTTAGTGTTTTGATTAAGGCGTAACACCAAGGGTGTTACAATCCACGCCGACGAGACCGCACCGAAGCCCTTCGCGTGGAGGTGAGCAACCCTCTAGTGCCAATCTCGATCTCCCTCTCGCTCTCTTTCGTGCACCCGTGCTCGTCGAAGGTTGCCGCCGTACCCGAGCCACCCCACCGCGTGTTTCGCCTTCGTCGGCCAGTCGCTGCCGTCGAGGACACCCTAGACGAAAGTTCGCGCCGTCGAGATCTACGCCTCTGTGCAAAATATAGACATACAATGACACGTTCGTTTTGGCTGTATTGGTTTATAAGCCATGGATATGGCTAGAAGTACCGTTGGCTGGTTGGATACGAAAGAAAAATACTATTGGTTGACTGATAAGTAAGTCTTGGTTTATAAGCTAAATACGACCAAACGAACAAACTGTAAATTCCCTTACTATACATTATGGAAATCAAAGAAATTGTCTCCAAACACCACAATAGTAGTCATCAAATAATAAAATGTGGGCAAAATATAGACCTACAAATTCCCCTATTATACAACTGAAAATTGGTATCAAAGATCTACTGTGGGTTAAACTTTTTTTTAGACGTACTGTGGATTAAACTCTGAAAACTGCTACAAACACCATTTGATTTTGTTGCACGTACTACCTAGTACTCGGAAGTCGGAAATGGAAGAGCTACGTAAAATTTGATTGCCGTTTTAAACGATTTTTCTGTTTTCCTTTTATCACCCTGTTGGTTTAGATTTGTTTGACTTATAAATTATATTTTTTTAATCAACAAATAATATTATTCTCTCACACTAAATTAATTAGTAGTATTTTTAGGCATGACTTATCAGCTAAACCAGCGCTCAGCCGAACGGGGCGTATGCCCTCAGTTGCACGTCGCCTCAAGTTTGGGCGGTAGTTTTGGCGCCGAATCTCGCATCTACTTTTCAGTAACCCGCGCGACGGCCTTCGCAAGTCCTGCGCGTCCGATCCGCCCCGCCCTCAACCTCACCACCATGTCTGCACCGTCGATTCCCGCTTCGTCCCCTGTCCCCTCCGAAGCGCCGCCTCTTGCTAACCGTCGTCGCCTCTTCAGCATTTCCCCTCTCCGGCAGCAACGGCAAACGGGAGAAGGAAGAAGAGAACTCGCAGGAAGGTGAAGCGAGGCGATGCAGCCCAAGATCAGCGCGTTCTTCAAGCGGCAGGAAGCGGACCCAGATCCGAACAGGTCCTCCTCCTTACCCCTCTTCGAACTGATTACCCCTGATACCAAATCTTGCCGGCTTTGAATCTTTTTTGCTCAATTGCTGTGGTGCCTGATTGTGGGGATGAAGCGAATTCGTTAGCATCTGTGCTTGTGGGGATGAAGCAATTTGTGATTTCCTTCTCATTTGTGCCGATTGGCGCAGTGGCGACGTTGAGGGGAATGGGCATGGAAGCGACGGCGCGGCGACGGAGGCGAAGCGGAAGGCCAAGGGCTGCAGGCGCGACGAGCTCGTCAGCAAGAAGAGGAACTACGCGCAGTTCCATCTGGAGCTGGGGCAGCCTGATTTCCTACTCCACACGTGCTCCGTCTGCGGCATGATGTACGCCCGAGGGAACGACGAGGACGAGAAGGTTCACAGGGCGTACCACAAGAGCTACTCCGAGGGAGTCCCTTTCAAGGTCAAGGTGTTCCATGCGTTGTGCTCTTAGTTTTTCTGTGTGGAGTGTTTAGTTAAACCGATGAGTTGTAGGGCTGGAAAAATGAGCCAGTGATAGCGAGGTCCGCGGGTGGTGATCGGGTTATTCTTGCAAATGATGAGAACTCTTGTGTGTGGAAAAATAAGGTACTACTCTGCCCAACTCAATTCCTTATGTTAAAATTAAAATGGTAGTGCCCCGACTTCTGAAGAAATGCAGACTGTAAAGCAGTAGTATTCTTTAGCTGTTATATGTTTGTGTTTTTGCTTACTGCCTGTTAATGTCTAAGCCATCCTCACAAATGTGAATACAAGTGGTACGGATCTATGCAAGTTAATGTGATGTCAAACAAATATGGCAGGTCAGAGAGGTGATCACAGTGGTGAAGGAGCTGGGATTTGGTGAAGGGAAACTTCTGCATAAGCTTTGCAAGGTAGTAATTACATGATACTAGTTCAATAGTATATGGCAATCCTATGCAGTACATTTGTCTTACATGGTAATAAATAAGAATAATCTTTATTGTATAGGTGTATCTATACATATCTGGACAAAGGATCGTGGGGTGCCTTGTCACTGAACCAATAAAAACAGCACATAGAGTTATCCCAAGCTCCACAGAAGAAAGCCATAAGGATTTGCCAGTTAACAGTACTGAGCCAGGAAAAAATGGTCATACATTAGAGTTTGGCGAAGTTAGTTTCAAGAGGGAAATCATAAGGCGGCACAATCATTCAATCAAGAACAAAGAAGAGTGCCAGGACCCTGGTGCCATAATTTGCGAAACAGAAGCTGTTCCTGCACTTTGTGGATTTCGAGCCATCTGGGTGGTACCATCACGCAGAAGAAAACGAATTGCCTCAAAGCTAATGGATGTTGCAAGGTCAGACAATTTTTTATTTCACATGCTGCTTATTTGTTCCATAAGTTTCATCCATTTACAAGCCAACACTTCTTTAACGTTATTCCCCTCACATCAACAACCCAGATCATTTTCAAGCGTGCAGTATTCTGCCTAGCAACAAGATGTTCTTTATCAAATTGTATATAATGGATTGTTAAGCTATTCGTAACTGATGACACCATAATTTATTTTCTTGAGCCTTTTTGGCAAGCAATTTCCATAGACTGAGCTCCTCTCTTGATATTGCCACTTCCATTCATCTCAAGCAGGAAAACCTTCTGCGAAGGCAGGACTTTGGGGATTTCACAGTTTGCTTTTACTCCCCCGACCTCCTCTGGCAAGGGGCTAGCATGCCGTTACTGCAAGACCAGTGCATTCTTAGTCTACAAAAACGGACCTGTGTAACAGATGTACTCTAAGAAGACCCTCTCTGAAATTTCTCTTCCCCGTGTAAAATACTCTGCTTGTTGTTGGAGCATTGGACAAATGATATAAACAATTAGATCAACCTGTATTCAGGCAGACCAGAGATTGGCGATGGCTTTGTAGCAATGTAGCTTTTCTCTTTAAGTAATAATAGCTGCCTTGTGATCTTCATAAATAACTTTTCATGATCTCACATGCCCCGTCGCAGCAATGCTGCTGCACCAAGCATATAACTAAGAGAGTGCATGTACAAGATGGATGTTTGCGCAAGAAAATGACAGACTGCTGCAGCAAAACGACAATACATCAACAAATGAACCATGGATCACTTATAGCTGATACATGATGTTTCTGAGGAAAAGAAAAGGAACTGGAATTTTTCATTGAAACAACAGTTGCATATTTGCATTCCTTGTCAATGCTAAGGATCTAGCAGTCTTGTACAATAGCGAACTGCTTAATGTCTCCCCGCTGCTCAAGATAAGCATTCTAGATATTCTTGTGCTACAAAGAAAAAGAGAGAGAGAACATCTTAATGTTTCCTCCTTGATGGATCATTTATAGCTGCCTTTGAGTACTCATCAACTACTGCTTTTGTAAGAGAGGGGTTCAATGAACTTCGTGCAGCTTGGAAGTGGGTATTACATATCGAACTTGCTGAGATATCTTCCCTCAGTGCTGCCATTCCAGCTTCCCGGCAAAGGCCTTCAAGATCAGCACCGGTGAACAACTCGGTACACTCCGCAATCTTCCAAAGATCTACATCCTCTCCCAATTTCATTTTCCGTGTATGGATGCGTAGTATCTCGTATCGCCCTTCCACATCTGGCGGCGGGGCATACAGCACCTGCAAATCAATCGGAAATTATGGTCAGTGCCTATATGTCCAAGTCTCAATGACAGGAACAATTATTATTTTTTTCCTCGAAGATCAATGACAGGAGCATTGAAGGACCTTATCAAAACGTCCTGGACGCAGAAGAGCAGCATCAATTGCATTTGGGCGATTTGTAGCACCCAATACAATAATTCCCTAAAAAAGAAAAGAATGCCCTTCTAGTGAACATACATGTAGATATAATCAGTAGAATCACACAGAAAGCTATCAGCAGGCTAACAGTACCTTGGCCAGTTCTAAACCATCCATTTCGGTCAATAAAGTCGACAAAAGTCTTTCTCCAACTGTGGCATTGCCACTAGAATTCCCACCAGGGCCAGTTCTGCAAGATCATACAGGTGCCAACATAAACTATTTGTAGTAAAAATTCACACATTGTAATCTGAATCTAAAAGTAAAGATTTACAAGTGCAAAGCTGAATTCCATATAAACTGATTCTACTGTCATAAAAAGAACACCCAAGTTACCATTTCAACAAGAATTTGCTTGCACACACTGTTCAATTCTCCACATTATGTGTACCATGTTAAATACATTTTTTTTTACATTTTAACAGTATAGTAAAAGAATGGATAGGCAATTCCTATCCATTCTTGCTAGTTATGACAGTTATATCAGATCATTTTTATTATATTGTGCATCACATATCAGTGCATACCTCTTGGGGGCAATGGCATCAGCCTCGTCAAAAAATATAATGCTTGGGGAAGCAAGACGTGCTTTCTGAAATGTTCTACGTAACAGAGCTTCACCTTCTCCAACATACTTGGAATATAAATCTGCACCACTGTTATAAGAATTTATGTGAAAACCCAGTGAGTGTTGAGGAGAGTATCTTTATCTGAAGGTGTTTTAGTTGATTATTTTTTAAGCTTTTGCTGAGTTCTGGATACCAGATATTATCATATTAACTCAACTGGCAGAAATCAGTAAATTATGCTAATCTGTTTTGTTCTTCGCACAACGGAAGTGAGCTGTTGTTTTCTCAACATATAACATTGTTTACTGATGAACCTCAAAGAAAAGAAAGAAGCTTGGGAAGCATGTGCTGCAGCCTTGGCAAGGGTAGTCTTCGAGCACCCTGGCAGACCATGCAAAAGCACCCCCCGGACTGGTGGTATCCCAAGTCTAGAAAATGCAGCGGCATGCTTGATGGGCCACTCAACAGCTTTCTGAAGCTCTTTCTGAAGCACAGGAACAACCACCATCAAAACAGGTTTTTTGCCAGAAGGGAACCAAAACAAGAAATGCCTAACCTTTAGATCTTTCAAGCCTCCTATATCATCCCATGAAACCGTTGAAATTTCTTTGGTTACCCCTCTTGTTATGCTTGGTCCCACCATAGATCTAGCAGACTCCCAGTCCTCCATATGTAGTTTAAGTACTTTGTCACCCTCAGATATGCTTAACATTCTATGATATGCAAATTTGGCAGCTTCTCGACATAATGCTTCTAAATCAGCTCCAACATAGCCATTGCAGAACGCAGCAATGGTTTGAAGATCAACCTTTTCATCCAGATGTAGGTTTTTGGCATAAAGCTGAAGAAGATAAAGAGCTATGACATTAGGTTTATGTAAAAGAAATCAAGAGCATGAATTCAAGATTTCACAAAACACAGAATTTGGTATGATGTCTTAAAGCCTTTTTAGATTCAATAAAAATAAATACATATACAATCATGTGGTCAAAAGCATAAAATTACATTTGTCATTTGTCAACAGCAATTTCCTAAACCAGATACCTAAATTGTAACCGTAACCATAAGAAAACCACTGTATACCAACAGATTTATGAAATATGACATCAAATACTACCTTTAGAATCTGCAGCCGCTCTTCAACTGTAGGAACAACAACCTCTACTTCTGAATCAAAACGTCCTGCCCTTCTCAATGCTGGATCAATGGCATCTACCCTAATGAGGTAACAAGCTGTGTTTCAGTTCAACAAGAAAGACCATATCCAGCACCATGCTTAAAAGGTTATTTTAAGAAAATTTTGTAAAATGTGCGCAATTAATTGAACATAATGGCATTCCATGGTATCTGTGTATAGATTGTAAATCATGTCCCAGCAGGATTCTTAAACATGGAACAAACCTTGAATTATAGCAAATGGTATTTCGAAATCAAAAGTGTGGCATGCCCAGACCTGTTAGTTGATGCAACAACAACTATGTGAGGAAGCATCTTTGACGATTTCTTGTTTCCATCCATCAGAGTAAGAAGTTGGCCAACAATGCGGGAGTCATTCTCTCTCCTGTGAAAGCGCATTAAGATCTCATTTACACGCACAAAGAAAAGAGATATGCAAAACTTGCCTTTCATTGCGGTGTGGACATATGGCATCAAGTTCGTCGATGAATATCACAGCTGGTTTACCCCCGCGAAGCCTGAGCATATGCTTCAGAAAAAGCTTCACGCAGGAACTTTTCTCCCTCTCCCACATGGGCTTTGTGTACAGAATATGGACTGTCAAGGTGTGACCAGAAGCAATATATTTCAAATCATGTCAAAAAATACACTGTACAATTGTACATGTCAGCACTAAACAGAAACAGTTCAAAGTAAATTCAGTACTTGATCATTATCAGGTGCGCATTGCATTCTCGAACAATAGCTCGAACTAGGCTTGTCTGCCAAAAATAACAATCACCATACTGTTTAGGTCTTCCATATTTCAATACTGACAAGTTAAATAAACATCAAACTCCACTCCCCCCCCCCCCCCCCCCCCCCCCCAAAAAAAAAAAAAAACAATCCAAGCACTTCAAGGTGATTTGTGAATTGTGATAGAGCTCTTTTTAGATGATGGAAAATAGAGCTGAGAGTTAAGACGAGGAATTGCAAACTCAGTACCTTTCCGGTGCCAGGGGGGCCGTGGAACAGCAACCCTCTGGGCCACTGAAGAAAGCAAGCTGAATGATTAACCCGAAGGTGTAGCAGACAATGACAGAGTCTGATGGGGGCAAGAGGCGGGAGCACATTACCTTGAGGCCGAGCAGACGGGACTCGTCGGCGTACAGGAAAGGATAAGCCACGAGCTCCCGAAGGGCCTCGAGTGCCCTACGGTTGCCCGCGACGGCCTCCTCCGCCCGCCACCCGTCGGCCGCACTTTCCCCACCGCCGCCGTCGCTTACGCTCGGCGTGCCCATCACTTCACCGCGTCGTCGCTGCGGTGACTTCCGCCGGCGGGAGGGGACCGGAGCCCGGAGGAGCCGAACAGCGCAACAAGACGTGAAGGGATTTTAGCTCGCTTGGAAACGAACCCTAAATATTCTCTTTCTCAGCCCAACAGATATTTTTTGAGCGGATCTCAGCCCAACAGATGCCCAATTCCACCAGGCCGCCATCAAGTTGGGCCTAACCGAAGCTCATTCACCGGTCCGTACGAGTGAAGTTTAGCGCACAAATTCACCCTTAACTATAAATTCACCTTTTGTTGTGGTGGCTGCAGTCCACTGACCACTGCCCCTGCCCCTGCCCGCTGGCTGCTGTCCGGCCCTTAGCAGCCATCTTTCCGTTCCGTTAACGGAAATTTGGCGTATATTTTATAACGTGGAAACGAGAACGTTTGTCTTCCTGGAACGGAGAACTAAGCCTGGGCGTTCGGGTTACCCAATTTTTTCAGGTCGGATAATTCGGATAATTTAAAATTCGGGTAATGAAAATTGCTACCCGATATTACCCCCGAAAAAACACTACCCGCAAATTCGGGTTCGGGTTCGGGTATTACCCGATATACCCAAATTTACAGAAAACAACAAACTACACTAAATTTCAGTAGCGATCTATACATAATTTCAGCAGCAATTTGTATAGAATTTCAATAGCAATTTATAGTGAATAATATATTACAGTCACTCATTCAAATAGAGAGAATTATATTCTAATAAAGTGATAAGTTAAATGGTTCAGCTAACAACACATGATAAATACAAAGACAAAAACAAATCTTTGGGTAGTTTGGGTATCGGGGGATATTACCCGAATTACCCAAACTAATTTCGGGTAATCAAAATCGCTATCCGAATTTGGTATCGGGTACCTCGGGTTCGGGTAATTCGGGTACGGGTAATGAGTATCGGGTATTTTGCCCAGGCTTACGGAGAACGTGGAAACGGAAACTTGAGGCCATGTTCCCGTTCTTAGGCTGCTAAGGTCCGGCCAGTGACCGAAGATACTTTTCATTACAATCCTTAATAATCTTGCTAGTTTACTATGTAATTGAAGGGTAAATGACAACTCTATTAATATTTGGCCTCTTTCTCCTCTAAATTTAGATTCTGACTTCGCCACTGAGCCAGGCTAAGAGCTGCCCAACCGCCGCTTGCTGCTGCCTAGGGAAGAAAATTCGGTGGACCTAGCGTCCACCAATCTATCGCTGATGCGACCCCTCCGCTGATGCAAGACACACAGTCTATTCGCTTGCTCGTATATTATCATGGATTATAAGCTGGAATAATATTTTTCTCTCACACCAAACCAGCCAGTAGTAAATAATTCGTGATCATCCGAACAGGCTGACAATCCCCCATTTATCCCTAACCCTAACCCTAACCCTACTAGGCTACTACCTCGTGGCGACTAACGAGGCTATTGCCATGGATCTGATTCATTTGTCACCAGCTCGATCCATAAGAGGGCTAAATTAGAAATTCGTAATAGTAAAATCGATCATTCTGATTGAATCCTGATTACACCATTTTTTACATCAAATCAAGACCTTATATGGAATATATTAAAATAAAATTTTGCTAATACATATTTTCTTGACGATGATAGAACACTTTCTTTTATTCAGTTGATGCGAGTTCTAGGTCCAGTATATAACGTTCCGCCTTTATAAGATAATTGTTCTACGTTCATAATAACCCTATTCCAGATTTAGGAGAAATACTAGATTTGGTATTATAATATCCTTGAAAATAAAAAAAAGAATAACAAGTAAGCGAACGCTAGACCAGTTGGTCTGGTTGTGCGCTTTACACCCTTGGGGGTGGATTTGTTGGCTAGAGGAGGCGCAGTTTATCTGCTCGTTGAAAAAAATCCCCTCGTCCGTCCCGCGCCAAAGCACAGGTTTAAGGCCAGCCCAGTCTCACAGGAGCTGCGGTGCCGCTGTGTATGGGTGGGGCAGAGATTCGGGAGGTTTTTTCGACCTGCGTGAGAAGGTCTTTTTCTTAAGTACAATGCCCGAGGGCTGTTATACCCCCGCGGATCGAGTTTTTTTTAAAAAAAAGAATAACAAGTGATATATTCTAAAATACAAATAAATAAATAAATAAATATAATTAATAATATATGGATCAAAATCTAAAGGAAAGGAAACCAAAATAATAAAATGGAACTGGGAGAGCTTAAGGGCGTGTTTGCGCACCTGGCCCAGCATGGCCTAGCCAGCCCAAACGGACCAGGCCGGGGCAGGTCTGCTCCAACTGCTGCAACGCAGCTTGTTTGCGCACCTGGACCGATTCAGCCTGGCCCAGACGAGCTGGTGTTTGTGACCCAATACTCAGCCGGGCTCAAACGCCAACCGTTACCAACTGCCAAGCACAGATTGTGTTTGCCAGTTGCTGTGCTCGGCCTGGCCCAAAGAGAAGGAAGAACAGCATGATCAATAGAGAAGCAAACACTTTGAATGAAAATATACAAAAGACATAGGCCTCAGACTAATTCCATTTAATCAACACATATATTGCCGGCTACATTGCATAATCAAAGAAGCAAATTAAGAACAGTAGCAGAATTAAGTAGTTTGGCAAGCCGAGAAGGGCAACAAGTTAACAGAAAAGAGAGTACATGAATCAAAGTGACATGTAGCCAGCTAATGCAGTCATCCTATTGTGTCATCATCGGCCTAATTAAAACAACAGTTGTGGCACATGAACAGCTTGAGTGACAGACCAACTACAACCATAAACAAGATCAAGATGACAGCATTTTTGTAATAGCCTTGCAGCTCAGGTGAATGAGGATAGATTTCAGAACCTTGACCTGTCACCAGTTCATGGGATGCTAATGCATCCTCATGAGGGGCATGAATTGGTAACAGCAAGGGTTCTTGAGGTACCATTGTATTAAAATCTCTAAGAGCATCATCATAGTTGTTGTACTTCTGATAGATAGCCCCTTCTTCCCTAAGCACTTGCTTAGCACACTCATACCATGTAAAATAAATCCCAGGTTTCTTTCCTTCAAAGACCACATAGCAAGGAGACATTCTCTGAAACCAACCAAATGTAGAACATGTAAGTGGTCTGAATGACATGCCTTAGTCGACCATTCAGTTTGAATGATGATGAACATCATCGGCAACTTGATAAAAAAATTAGCCTCAGCTGTTATTTTCCTTGTTTAGTCATTGGTGGCTACCAAGAATTGTAAGAACCAAATAAAGAGGCAAATAAACAACAGTTGCACTCACTGCCATCAGCCATCACAAGAGGATGTTGTTGCTGTGGAGTACAACTGAGCAAATAAAGAAGAAAGCACAACACTGTAAACCATCAAAACAAGAATAAGGTAGCCACCTCAAGTTTGTTTTATGCATCATAGGCCTTTAAATCCCATAGTTACCACCAGAGGCATAAACAACAAAAAAGGCAACTAGTTATCAAATAAAAAGTAGCCAACAGAGGCTACAAATAAGTTTCTTATAATACCAAGTTCAGCCCAACAGCCAAGGGCTCAAATGTTCCCAAATCCTTGCCTATTGTTAGCCACCCTCCTAGGCAAACTACACCATCAAGGTCAAGTGTCAAAAGAACAAGCAGACTGCACAAAAGGTCCTGTTGTCAAAAGAAGAGAGAGTAGGTGAGGGAGGGTGGAGGAACTATACATCTCTACAGTCAACCCCCTCCTGGCCTTCTAGCCCTTCATGTGTAGTGGAACTACACATAGTAGTTTTTGGCCAGGAAGGTCCTAAGCCAAAGGGCCCTGTGGGCATCACTCATGTTCACAAAGCCCCTGCCTTGGGCCTTGTTGTCCAGGAGGAAGGTGTAGGCAACAATAAGTGCCTCCTCACTGAAGCCAGACATCTCCATCACAGCAAGGTACAGATTGGCATCAACATGGGTAGGTCCAGTCTCCCTAAGAGCATTGGCCACATTGTTCACAGCATCTGACATGTTAGTCAACATGAGCATCTCCTCCTCAGAGAAGTTCCCTCTCTTTCTCTTTGGGCCAGCAACTGAGGAGGTAGGAAGCAGTTCAGTGGCCTTGCTATCCCCTCCCTGTTCACTAGGAACTGTGGTGTGGGTCAAAGGAGGACCATCAGCCTTGGCACCAACACTGTCAGCCTGGTTCTGCCCTAAGGCTTCACTAGACCCAAGTGCAAACTTGCCTGTGGCCATGGCATTAGCAAAGATAGCCTCCATCTCAGTGTAGAACCTAATAGGGCAGTTAAGAAACTCTGCATCTTTAGGATGGTCCTGCAGAGTTGGGCAAATGTAGTTTAAGAAAGGCAAATGTAGGTAGTCAAGGCAAAGACGAGATCAAACTGCTACCTTGCAGTGGCCAAGGTAGTGCTCTTGCTCAAGCATGATAGCATGAGCCTGGTCATCCCAAAGAGCAGCACTAAGGTCCTTCAACTTGCTCACCCTAGCCCATTTCTGCCTCCACTTCCTCAAGTAGTTGTACACTTGAGTTGGGCTAACAACCTCCCCACAGAACTGCTTGAGGGCTTTGGCCACAGAATTCACATCTTTGTCCTTAAAAACCTTCTCAGGCCTGCTACCATCACTAACAAGGGCAGCCATCCTCCTTAGCACAAAGCCAGAGGTGGTGTTGGTCCACCTCATTGCCCTCACAGCCCCATTCCCAGCTACAGGAACAGCAACATCAATAGGATTTGCTGCACCTAGAGCAGCACCAGCACCAGCACCAGCTACAACAGGGGCAGCAGCACTAGCACTAGCACCAGCTACAACAGGGGCAGAACCACCATTGATGAGCTGCTCCATCACTGAAGTACCAGCAACAAACCCACCCTCAAATGCACCTGAATCCATCCTAGGACTGGCATGTAATGAAATCAACAACAGAATTAGTCAAGAACAGGCTGACAACAATATTAACAGTTGTATGAACTAACCACAAACTAACAGATCATGAAGAACAGAATGTTTCAAGAACAGAATAAATGAGGCATAAAATTGGTCTCAGCTTTATCCACCAAATTATTACATCAGCATGACACACATGAGTTCCATAGTAGGGTACAGAAACTAAAATCAAGAACATATTACATCAACTAGTGTTTATTCCCCTCCCTTCCCACATAGCATTGCAAATGGCATCCCTTATTTCAGCCATGTCAACAGAGTCTTGGTCCAGATGGGCTGGGGGTAGGTTGGTTGGATCAGCAGAAGTAGTGAAACCTTCCTCATCAGGAACTACTTCATCAATGCCAAAACCTAGGATACAGTTATGCAAAATGGCACAGGCAACTACAAGCTTCACTTGTGTCCTATACTTGTGGAAGGGTTTGTTGTCCAAGATCCTAAACCTGCCCTTCAGTGCACCTATAGCCCTCTCCACAGTCACTCTAAGTGATGAGTGCCTAAGGTTGTAGAGCTCCCTTGCATTGGTGGGCCTGTTCCTTGGGCCATACTCAGACAAATGGTACCTAACCCCCCTGTAGGGAGGTAGGAAACCATTTTTGCATGCATACCCAGCATCTACCAAGAACATTTTACCTACACAAGACATCTACTGTGAGAGTGTGTGTTAATAGGCCATGGAATATGTAATTAGTGTTGGTGTGCAATTACCTTCTGGCAAACTCAAGCCATCTTCCCTGGCTACAGCATCTGCCAAAACAGTTGCATCATGGGCAGAGCCCTCCCAGCTAGTCAGGACATAAGTGAATTTCAGATCACAATTCACAACTACCATCACATTTTGGGTGGGATCCTTTTTCCTACCCCTAAAAGCTTGTTGCATGCGCCTAGGAACCCTTGCTAGGAAATGAGTGCCATCTATAAAGCTAATGACATCCTAAAAAGCATGGGTCAGTCATTGCAATAGGTCTAATGTAACTAATGAACCTAGGGTATACAATTACCTTAAAATATGGATTCCATGTATGGCTTCCAAGAATCTTTGGGTGAGTGGTAGTGCTAGCTGGCTTTATCATTTCATTCCTAAGCTCACCCACAGCATACAACACCTGATGGAAGTGCTTGTGGACAGTTTGGATGGACCTCCTAAAGGACTGGTGGACAACCCTAAATCTTTGGTTGTGCCCTACAACATGTAAAAACATGGCAACCTGCTCTTCTACTGACACCCCCTCCCTATTAGTGACAAGACTCCTCTCTCTAAAAGTTCTCACTAACTTAAAAAAAGCAACTCTCTTCATCCTAATCATAGAAATACACTCTGAATCAGTGGAATTGTATATCATTCTCAGTGTTCTCTGTCTATGCTGTTCATTTTCATCCCTAATCAGGGCCAGTGCTATAGGATCAGGCAGTGGGGTTTTAGGTTCAGGGGTTTTCCTTTTCAGCCTAGTAGATACAAAGGTAACCATAACAACAGTCAAGGTAGCTGCCTTCCTACACAGCATGTCACGGCTCAAAGACAGATCCATCTACAAGCATGTAAAAATATAACATGATTTCAGTTAATGAGCCCTGCTAGGCATCAACATGACTGTGAAATGAATGCATGCCAACAAAAGCATGGCTGCATCTTTATGTGATGCCTCCCAGTACTATGTGGACAACATCATCGACCAATGATGGAACAAAAAACTTAGATCAAGAACAGCAAGGTACAAGTAACACTAACAACTGCATCAAACAGTTATGAACAGCAAGGTACAATACAAATCTGAAATAGATCAACAACCCTAACAGATCACGAGCCCAACAGATCAAGAACAGCAAGGTACAAGTAACCCTAATAGGAGCATGAAGCAGTTATAACAAGTATGAAACCCTAACAGATCATGAACAACAACGAACAAGAAACCCTAATAGGTTCGAGAAGCACCACAAAAAAGAAGATTAGGGGTCGATTTCACCTTGGCTCGGGGTCCAAACAACGGAGAGGAGGCAGATCTGGAAGTAGAGGATGCAGATCGGGAAAAAGACAAAGCAGATGCGGACGGAGAAGAAGAGGAACACCGCTGCCACGGAGTCCCGGCAGCAGCCGGAGCAGGGAAGCGGCGAAGAAACTCGACGCCGGTGACCTAACCCACAACCAGCCGGAGGTCGTCGCCGCCGCCGCCACGCACCACAACTCACCGCCGGTCTCTCACGAGGGAGGTGGAAGAGCAAGCACCGAGTGGAAGAAGGAGAGAGTGGAGAGTGGGAACCCGTATATAAAGGCCGGCGAAATCGCCGCCATTTCGCTTCGCGCGCGGCGGCCAGAGCGGGAGCGGAGAGCGGGGACGCGCGCGAAGACGTTTCCCCTTCCCGCCAGAGCCCGCGCGAGCCACCCCGCCGCCGCCCAAAATCGCCCGCGTGCGTCGCAGACGAGCGCGGCTCGGAAGAAACGAGGGTTTCGCTCGTTTCCAGAGAGCCAGGCGGAGAGGTCGAGTGTTGCTCTGCGAAGCCAGGCTCCCTTGTGGGCCATCGACGACAAACATGACAACTTGCAGCCCACGGGCGCAGCCGGGCCTCTGGGCCAGGGTCGCAAACGCGCCCTAAGCGTCGCTAGCCCGAATGGTCTCACGTGCTTGAGCTCGCATGGCACATCAGCCCTTATGAGCATCGCTTGAGCTCAGGATGGCGTAGCGCAGCTTTGACCGATGACATGGCTTCTCCTCCGGCAAGGAGCTACTCCCTTCTCGTAGCTCCCTTCAGTGATGGGCCCAGGCTTACAGTTGGAGGCATATCGTTTCGCAGAAATTTGACTTATGCTGACGCTGAAAAGTAATATTCACTGATTTATTATGAGAGAAAAACACAGTACAATGACTGATAAGCCGTGTTGATAAGTTCAAGCGAACATGAGCCTTTGCCTCGCGTCTCCTGGTTGTTGTACATCCAAGCTCGCATGGCGCCTCAAACCCATCTTTGATTGTTGTACATCCAAGCCCACATGGCCGGCGACGCTAGGATGTTATGTTTATTGTTTCTTCGTGTTGTATAAGACTTTTGGAATGTTACAACAGATAATTTTCATATAATTTTCATATGTTGCAATAGATGATTCTATGTGTCACATCCCATTCCTCACCTAAACTTCTTCCCTCTGCGAAACTGTGCCCGTTGCTGATGCATCTTTGCCTTCGCCCGACCACCTCCCGTTACCCGCCTATGCCTCTTTCATCCGGACCATGCCAACCCTTCCACCTCCACGCGTGCTACCGACGATTGCTGCTCCTTTCCCTCTGTGTGGTGAGTTTGCCTTCTCTTCAAATCCTGGTCCTTCCCTTGTCCTTCTCAGTCTCCTTTGCCCTGTTCACTTGGCTGATAAGCCATGGCTGAAAGTATTGATGGTTGATTTGTTGTGAGAGAAAAATATTGTTCGTTGGCTGAAAAAGTACGGCTTATAAGCCAAACGAACAGGGAGCTTATGTTTTGGGACCAAGTTTGGTGAAGCGGTGTCTGTTCATGTTCTTGAACAGCTACAAGCTAAAATTGCTACCGGTACGTAAATTTCTGGAGATATTCCAGTTCCATCAAAGGACAAAGAAGTTGAGGAGGAGGATTAGGAGGGATGTTTCAGCTATTGAATCTAACTTGAACTTAGAAAGTATGTAGCTTACTCACTCTATTTTAAATTATAAGATGTTGTGTATCTACATACATAGAATTTGCTATTTAATTAGATATACATTATGCCTAAATTTATAGAAAAATTAATGTACGTAGAAAATTCTAAACGTCTTATATCGACGTTTCCGTGTATCTGTGTTTTTGAATAAACAGTGTATTTGGAGAAATGGTTTGGAATATCTCCCTATCAGGTACCAGTACCGTACCACTATCGACGTACTCGGGCGGCATCGTATAGCCTGTCGCCCCTGGATCTGTGTTTTGGGGTAACCGTTCTGGGCTTCTGGCCCATGCCCTGAAACGAGGAGCGGATCCTGTTCTGTCTGCCACTGGGGCACGCACGTCGCTAGCTAGCGCGATCTGTGCTGTACGTCGTCCGCGCAACCACCGAGAAACGTACTTATCCAGCAGACACAAGCGGAGTTATGGGCAGCGTCCGTGAACCGTGATGCGCAGGCACGGAGGGGGCTGCGGGGGGCCATCGCCGCCGTGCCCCGCTTAATTCCGTCGGCCCGTCGCACAGTACTGCCATTCTGGTTCCACCGAGAGGCGCTAACCCCATATCATCTCACAATCAAGCGACTCCAAGCAAAGCTTTGCTGCCGCGGTGCTGCCGACGCCGTGTTGCCGTGCAACTTCTTCCTTCTCTACCTCTCTCGCTGCCTCGCTGGTGTGTAATAACTGCTCTCAGGCGTCACCGGCTGGGCCCCGATGCTTTTACCACGACGGCTCGGATTTCCCCGATCAGCTTCCTCCGGCGCAGGGCAGGCAGGGCTCCAGCCTCCAGCCGCGGGTGAGAGCACGATGTGGAGGTAGTGTTTCATTTATTGATGGCGATCCGAGCGAGCGGGCCGGCGCCTGGCTGGGCTCCAGCGCGAGGTGCGCCATTAATGGCGATATTTACTTCCTACGTCGCTGTTAGTTGGCGGAGGGGGAGAAAAGGTCGGCGGGGCGGTGGCCGTGGACGAGGCGACGAGCAGCGCGTAGGCCTGCCAGGGGACGGTCTTGCGAACACTGGCAGTGCTACCGCAGCAGCTTGTGCCGCTTGCGCTCGCACTGCCTGGCCCTCGTGGTGGCTCGTGGGCTCGTGGCGGCGTGCCGCGCGCCCGCGCCCTTAATGCTAGAGCTAGACCAGCACCAGCTGAGACGATAGATTTTCTCCCGACACCGCGTCGCAGCCCCCATCGCTATCTCGCTCGCTCTCACAGGCGCAGTGACGTGCCCGTGAGCTTCTCGTGGCTCTAGGAAAGACGCGCTCCTCGCTCTCTCCTTGTCCTCGGCCGCAAGATGGGCGGGGGGCTCGGCGGCGCCGTCGTTTGCTCAATGCTGGTCTTGTCGGCGCTGCTGGCCCTCGCCGCCTCGCAGTCGCCGTCCCAGGTTCTGTCGCCGGCTCAGAGCGCGTCGCGGCACCCGACGGCGCCGGCGGCGAGGCCGTCGTTCCCATCGCCTGCGGCGCCAGCTCCGAGGCTGTCACGGCCTCCAACCCCGGCCGCGAAACCGTCGTCTCCGCCACCCGCGGCGCCAGCTGGGAAGCCGTCACCGTCTCCCAGGCCGGCTCCAACGAGGTCTCCGCCAGTGGCGACACCACCGGTGCCAAGGGCGACACCACCGGTGCCAAGAGCGTCACCTCCACCTGCAACCTCGCCAGCTCCAAAGCCACCCTCTCGACCTGCAATGGCGCCGGCTCCGAAACCATCCCCATCCGTCGCGCCGGCGCCAAGGCCCTCGTCTCATCCACCTCCCACACCGGCACCACCAGCTTCTCGGACGGCTCCAAAGCCATCCCCGCCCTTGGCTCCGAAACAGTCTCCATCACCGGCGGCTTCACCGCCACCACCTGCTCCGCCGCAGCCTCCGTCGAACTCCACGCCGACGATGTCCTCCACATTGGGCCAGCTCTCGCCCAGCTTCTACGCGCAGTCCTGCCCGGGCGTTGAGCTGGCGGTGAGGGATGTCGTTAGGTCGGCATCCACCCTGGACCCCTCCATCCCCGGCAAGCTTCTTAGGCTGGTCTTCCATGACTGCTTCGTCGAGGTATGGAATGGACTGTCTGTGTCTGAATCCTTGCATCTGATTCGAGTGGCAAATAGAACACTGCATTGTTGCAAACTGAGGATTCTTTTGTTCTGCTCCCAAACAATTAGTGAAATGGACGTGCCTGATCTAGCTGATCATGCAGAGATTTTTTCGTGATTAGCTTTTTTGCATGCAAAAAAAATATAGATCTAGTTTACATCTCAGGTTGCAATGCAGAGATATTTTCGTGATTAGCTTTTTTTGTCAGGTGCAATTCCTATCTCAGGTTGCTTTGCTCAATGATTTTTGACACCCGTAGTTCAGAGTGCTGAGCAGAAAATATGCAACTTCTGTTTCCCAGTACAAATTGTGCAGACCCGAAGAAATGAACGAGTACAAATTGTAGCAGCAAGTTAAACGTTACCACTTGCCTGTTACCTGAAACAAGACCAAGAAAACTGTTTTGTCCTCTGATAACGCCATTGCTCAAATCTTTGCATTATCTATCCTGCTTCCATTTATCTTAATCCTAAATTCCTAATCAAGTGCATACTCAAAAGTTCAAGAATGGTAGGCTATCTGGTACTCCTAGACTGGTAACCAAACACAAACAGTTTTAGGGGGTGTTTAGTCGCTCCTAAAATTCATGTCACATCGAATGTTTAGATACTAATAAGGAGCATTAAATATAGATTAATTACAAAACCAATTACATAGATGGAGGCTAATCTCCGAGACGAATTTTTTAAGGCTAATTAATCTGTCATTAGCACATGTTACTGTAGCATCACGTTGTCAAATCATGAACTAATTAGGCTTAAAAGATTCATCTCGCAAATTAATCGCAAGTTATGCAATTAGTTTCATAATTAGTCTATATTTAATACTCTATACATGTGTCCAAACATTCGATGTGACAGGAATTTTAAGAACCAAACAGCCCCTTAGTCAGACCCAGATCTTCAAACATCATTAATGCCTAGTATTGGGTGCCAAACAGCAGTGTAGTCTTTGAAAGCTTGCATGTGACTGAAGGCAGCAGCTATCATAGTGCATCTTCACTCTTTGTGGAAACTTTCAGTGTGCACACTGACATAATACGATTCAGGTTAAAGAGTGTCTATTTTCTTGATCTCAGGGATGCGATGCATCGGTGTTGATACAAGGTAACGGTACGGAGAGGACTGATCCTGCAAATCTCTCACTTGGTGGGTTCAATGTCATCGATGCAGCAAAGAGGTTGCTAGAAGTCGTGTGCCCTGCGACTGTTTCTTGCAGTGACATTGTCGTCCTCGCCTCAAGAGATGCTGTTGTGTTTGTAAGTAGCATTCCAATCAGCTCAAACCTCTTATATAGTATACAGTTGCTGCAGCTTTGCCTTTCCTTTTACTACAATTCACTCAAAACTGTGAATGCTCCAATAGCTACCTTGGTACTTAACACCCTGTTCGCTTTGATCGTTTCTGTGGCTTATAAGCCGGCTGATGCTGTTTTGTTGTGAGAGAAAAACACTCTATTGGCTGATTTAATCACGCGGTGTGACATGTCGTAGAAACAATAGTACAAATCTTAACTACTTTGTTGAACTTAGGCCAACACAGAATCCCTCGTTAATAAATGCTGAAGGGATTAGATCTCTACGCAATCAATGAATTGATAGTTTCTGGTCCCATATATGATATGATGTGACCAAACATCTGCAAGAAGATACAGGGAGTGTTTAGTTTCAGAAAGTTGGAATTTGGGGCTACCGTAGCACTTTCGTTTTTATTTAGCAATTAGTGTTCAATCATGGACTAATTAGGCTCAAAACGTTCGTCTCGTAATTTCCCACCAAACTGTGCAATTAGTTTTTTTTCCGTCTACATTTAACGCGCCATGCACGGGCCACAAACATTCGATGTGATAGGTACTGTAGCACTTTTTGGTAATTTAGGGTATAACTAAACAAGAGCACAGCTTGCATACTACTCCTAGGGTCCAAATACTCCGTACTACTAGAGTATGTACAGGTATAGGGACAGCTGCATGCTGTTTCCATTAAATTAGTCTCATGTCTGCCATCTTATGTTTGGGAGAAAGCCCCCCTATGTCCATTACTTAGAGCATCTCCTACACACTAGCTATCCTACTCGGTTTTGGCAAAACTTCAGAAAAACAGGCTCCAACAGCCTCGTCAAACGGATCTTCAAAATGACAAACTCGGTATCCCGCCTTTGTCGCTCGGGAGAAAAAAGCGAGCAGACTTCGCTCGCCATCCCATCCGTTGTGGGCCTCGTCCGCCGCTGTCGTCCTAACCCGTATCCCCGCCGAGTGCCGACGCCGACCATGCTCCCATCCCCGCCGAGCGCCACTGCCATTCACGTCCCACGCTCCCACCAAGCGTCACGCTGTCCATGCCCCAGGCCATGAAGCAACAAGTTGCGAGCAGCAACGGTCATGGAAGCAACACGCATTCATAGGCTCCGGCAGCTGTGCAGCCGCGGGCATCAAGTGTACCACCACCCGAAGTCAAACGAGCACCTAACTGCTACTCCTGGGACGAAGGCCAAACCAAGATTGGCCGCCGCCGCCACAATGGCAGCAACGAGGAGGCATGTTTGTGTGCTTGTGCCTGCCTTTGCTCGTGGGGCCATGAGCACCAAGGAATCTGACTGACCAGGAGGAGAGCGTATAGGAGGTGCTGCTGTTGTGCGGCGAGGTGGATGCCTTGCGGAGGGAAGTGCAGCGCCTGCTCTGTTCAAAGTAGACCTTCGGCACAAACAGCAAGCAGAGGCGCCGAGCTGCCGCTGTCCATGCCCCCGAGGTGCTCGATGATATGCTTTAAAGTGATGACGTATGAGTTTAATCCAAGCCTAATGACGTGGCAGACGGTTCAACAAATAGAGAGCCAGCTTTAGCCAAGCTATTGCGGAACCTTTTCATTTTGATAGGCTAAATTGTTTTAGAGAGCCAATTTCCATATCCAAATTTAGCCATACTCTTGAGATGCTCTTAGTCCCGTGACAATTTTGAACAACTCACTAACTGAGATGCTTGTGTATGGACTTTTGTTCCAAAACCAGGCTGGAGGACCGGCGGTGCCTGTCGAACTGGGAAGACGAGACGGCCTCGTCTCATTGGCATCCAATGTCCGAAGAAACATCATCGACACGGGCTTCTCCGTCGACGCCATGGCGGCCAGCTTCACCGCCAAGGGGCTCACCCTGGACGATCTCGTCACCCTCTCAGGTATGTACAGACGAAAACTGCTTTGAGTGATGCGAAACTGTGGACGCATCTCACCGACGGCTTGCGCGCGCGCGCGTGCAGGGGGCCACACCATCGGGTCGGCGCACTGCAACACGTTCCGGGAGCGGTTCCAGGTGGCGAACGGGAGCATGACGCCCATCGACGGGTCCATGAACGCCGACTACGCGAACGAGCTGATCCAGGCGTGCTCGGCGGCGAACGGCACCGTGTCGGCGGGCACGGCCGTGGACTGCGACTCCGGGTCGGCGTCCGTCTTCGACAACCGCTACTTCGCGAACCTGCTGGACGGGCGGGGCCTGCTGCGCACGGACGCCGTGCTGGTGCAGAACGCCACGACGAGGGCCAAGGTGGCTGAGTTCGCGCAGAGCCAGGACGGCTTCTTCGTGAGCTGGGCCAGCTCGTACGCCAGGCTCACCAGCCTCGGCGTGAAGACCGGCGCCGACGGCGAGATCCGGCGGACCTGCTCCAGCGTCAATGGCTGACGAATCGACCCGGGGAACTTATGCTGTAGAGCAAGGAAAAGTGATGTGAGGATGAGATTGGCTATATTCCTTTGTTGATGTAGCTGGTGTGGTGCCGGCTAGTTCTTGTTCATGGCCCGGTGATGCTTCGGTGAGCTAGTGAGGTGTTCTTGTGTAGGTGGCGTCACCGTTTTTTAGTGAAAGAAAAGGAGCGAAAAGAAAATGCATAAACTTGTGTAGATGACGTGTCTGATCTGCAACACAGTTTACGTATGGCGATGGACACTGTACTTGACCTGATAACTTTGCATGGCGTCACTAGCAAGCGAAGCGAACGTGCTTACGCGGTTCACTTTGCGGTACAATGGCCATTGAAGCGGGACCGTGAATGCAAGGCGAGGCAACGAACATGTGGGATGGACTACGGGCAGGACGGCGTTCAGTTTCTGTCCGTGTAGAAGAATTACTGCGTAGTGGTCGTACGCTCGTACTAGTATTGCTAGGGCTATGTTTAGTTCACGCAGAAGCCTTGGGCACTATGTAAAAAGAAGATTTCTCGTCACATTAAATTTGCGGTACATGTATGGAGTACTAAATGTTGACGAAATCAAAAACTAATTGCATAGTTTGGTTGTACTTTGCGAGATGAATGTTTTGAGCCTAATTAGTCAACGATCGTACAATTATTATCAAATACAAATAAAATACTATAGTGCGCTACTGTGCCTACAGAATTTAGGCGACACCAAGTTTGCACAACTAAACGCGCCCTAAAATGAATGCGCACAGATTTACGCGATCAAACAATCATTGTCCTGTTCACAAGTCTGCTGATTCGTTGTATCATTCACTGATTAAAAAAGTACGGTTTATATTAGAAGGAAAACGAACATGGCGCATATAATCGGCAAGGTACCCCGAGTCCAATATAACGGGCGTTCATCGGTTGCGATTTGAGCGAACGATGATCCAACCACGTTTTCTTTTCCTTTTTTGTCTCGTTCCCCTTTCCTTTTCCGTCGTTCGAAATATTCTCTCTCTCGCAGAAAAACTCAACAACCCAGCGAAGCGACGCGGGCGGGCGGTTTTGAACAGCTCCGCTTCATCTTCCCCTAATCTCCCCCATCGCTCTCCTCTTCGGGCGACCTCGGTGGGATTGGATTTGAGGGATGGCAATCCCTGCCCCCATGGAGTCGCACGTCGTCTGGTCCCGCTGACTGCCACCGTCCTCTTCTCCCCGCTCCTCCTCTCGTCCCAGCTTTCCTCCCCTGCCCTGCACGGCCACCTCTTCGGGGCGACCTCGCCGGGAGTCGATTCGAGGGGTCGCCGGTGGGTGTTCTCCGGAATTCGTCGCAAGGTATTGCTGAGATCTCTCTCTCGTTTCGCCGTGATTTGCATTGTTGGAGGATTCGATTCGAGGTCGTGTCGAGTAGTTTTCTAGGTTTTCTCTTTTCTGTATCCGTATGGTGTTCGTCGTTCCCGGTTTCCTTCGATGTGCTGCGCAGGCGCCGCCAGTTCACCGTCCTCGGCTCCGACCCCGGCTCCCGCGTCGTCGCCGTGCAACGTCTTGGCCCTGGTGGCCGCCACCGCCCTCCTCTCGCTGCTCTTCTGTCCCCCGTGTTGGCCGTGCTGTTCGAGTCATCGTGGTCGGCCTCGGCAGCTGGCCGCATCTGTTACTGCATTTTAGATCCCTTCCTCACTGGCGACTAGGGAAGACTAATCTACATTGGCATCAGCTTGTTGCTATGAATTGGTGATTATTACTCTTCATTGCCAATCCCTGATGAGGAGAAAGAGCGTGATAGATTAGATAGATGTTGCCTGAGCATTGACAGACAGCAGCAGAGTTCCAGGGATTGGCCACTGATAGGCTACCACCGTTGATCTTCTGAACAATCTGTGTATTTGTTGATTCTTTTTGGATTGTATATTCTGTTAGGTTGGATTAATTAGTTATGAAATTACAAGAAGGAATTATACTGTCAGCTGATTCATCCTATTAGTTATGATCTCTTTTATTAACTGATTCTGATTTTTTTTTTATGAAATACATTTGGTTATAGATGGCTCATGAGTCATGAGGGAGAAAGTTCTGCTGAAGTAGAAAAGTCCAAATCAAGTTATGAGTTGCAGTCTTCTAATAAAGATGTAAGAAGTGTGTTTGGCAATTAGAAGTGTGTTTGGCAATTTGTTTCTTTAGTTTTGTGCCAAAGGGTGCCTAGCTCAAACGGTTAGGTGTCCCGGCGGCACTCCTCAGGTCCTGAGTTCGACTCCCCGTGGGAGCGAATTTCAGGCTGAGGTTAAAAAAATCCCCTCGCCCGTCCCATGTGCCAAAGCGCAGTAATGGTCCGGCCCAGGGTTTGGTCCGGCCTGTGGTACCGTGTGTGTGCGCCTTGAGTGCCGCACGGCCCAGGTCCGGCAAATGCCTTCTCATTGGCCAAGGATACCGCTGCGTCAGGATGTGGACGGGGGTTCGGGGGTTTTCTCGATCTGTGTGAGAAGATCTTCTTAGTAAGAAAACCCGGGGGCCGTCATAACCCCCCGCAGGTCGAGTTTTTTTTTCTTTAGTTTTGTTTAGTTGAAGTAGCAGTCAGATAACCAAATGTTTCATGTTTTATTAGTTAGTGTGCTAACTATGTTCTTTTATTTAGGAATCTAATTCTTCTGGTAATGGTAAAACCACTGATGAGGATAGGAGTGACAGCGGTTAGAGCACCGGAACTGAATCCTTAGTGAGTGATGTTTTGGTCTATTTATATATTCAACTTGTATAGTTAAGTTTTGTTTGCAAGTTAGTATGTTCGACTTGCATGTTTAAGTTTCTGCTGATAACTTGTATGGTTTAGTTTTGTTTGCAAGTTAGTATGTTCGACTTGCATGTTTAAGTTTCTGCTCAAAACTTGTATGTTCGACAAGCATATGAATTTGCACTTATAAAATGTCAATTAGCTGAGATGTTTAGAGTTGTTTTGTTGAATTTAGTTAATTTAGTTGAGTTGAGTTGTGAGTGAAATTGGTGTACGAATGGTACAGGTATGCTTAGACACCGCACTGTTTGTGTTTGTGTGTGGACCACTGTTTATTTGGTCTTGACACATTCATATGCTTGTCTTGTCTGAATGACGCGGCCATGCTTAAGACAGCACGCTTTCATGTCGCGCATTACATGACTGTGAAACTCTTTGCCAAGATGCTAACAGATCCTTCAAAACATTTAAAATCCATTTATATCTTATTTTTTTAAATGAGACCAGAAATGTTAAGCATTATTTTTCAGAAGTTGAAAGTGCTTAACATCTCAATGGCTTAGATAACATGGAAGTATCATAGCAATTCATTCATTTGTTATGCATGCTACGAATGGATGAGATATGTCATATGATCCCTCTTAATTTTTTAGACTTTGATGATTGCTCTCAAAGTTTATTGGGCTTGTATGTAAGTAAGTAGGTAAGACCTGTTCAACTCACAATGGAAGTGAAGAATGGATTTGAATTCAGAATACTATCAACCGCTACATTATTTCTACCTAATTCTAGTTTGGTTCACCATCTTGGGGTTTGAATTTTGGCTGCATAAGCTAAACTTGTTTACCTCTGAGGTCTCTTTTTTTACTGACAATCACAATCTCATAAACATAAACATGTAATTAAAAACCATAGCTTGTACATATTTATAAATCTTTCGTCAACAATGCATTCATGAGAAGATCATTGGACACCTTCAACATACCGTATGCCTGAGGTATTTCTTATCCCGCAGGCAAACTACAAGGAACAAAAATCACTGACATAAACATCAAAGAATAGCAGCTCATATGAATCTAGAATAAAACACTCTTGTCACCTATCCATCCTGATTTTTCAGCTATTTATATAAGGAGTAGTATGGTTTATTCTACTCAACATATACCAGATAGAGCTGCTGGCCGAGGTACTGTCAGTCCCAGATCGCCGACCTCAGGTGTTCCCAGCTGTCCTCAACATATACTGATTTTTTTGGTTATTATTAGATCTGTGATTTCTAGGTGTTGGTTCCTACAATACAACTGCCATTTGGCTAGCCTGTGTGATTAGGAGCTTCACTAAGATGAGGTCTGGCTTCCTTAATTTCCAAGCTATCGTTCTAGTCTCGTTCTGTAGCTAGTTTCTTCAGATATTGTCCTTTTTTTTGCTTCCTTAATTTGGAACCTTTGCTCTAGTATCGTTCCGTAACAAGCTTGTTCAGATACTATCCTTTTTTTTTGTTCTTATTAGGCTATAGAGTTTGGGCCTGCTACTTCTTTGATTGATAATTGACTCAACGCAAATTGGTTTTTTACAGATACTATCCTTTTTTGTTCTTAGGGCTGTAGAGTTGGGGCCTACTACTTCTTCTTTGATTTGATAATTGACCCAACGCAAATTGGTTTTTTACATTCATCTCTTTGTTCTTTATTATATTATTATACCAGTTTCTTATTAGCTTTGTTCATGCGTGCTAGTCAAGTTTCATGCATGATAGCGGTTCAAATTGTAATATGTATATATGATTTCGATAGTTTTGTTGGATATACCTGTTCGCTTGAACTTATCAGTAGAATTTTTCAGTGAAGGAATAATGTTTTTATCTCACAACAAATCAGCATCAACCAAATTTCAGCAAGCCGAACAGGGATCCTCTAGATTCCAGAGTGATCCTTAGGTCAGTAATTTTCATGATCGCCATCGGTCATCCCAATGTCAAAAACTATATTATTCGTTAATATCCTAAGGTACCGTAGCTCGGAGTATATATGTAGTAACCCATACCTTATTAGCTTCCTATTACTGAACTTCCTGACCCCATTTAGTACCATGTATAGCTGGAGTGTGTCAGGACTCAGTTCATGATCAACGATCTGATAATTGATAGGATCAGAGTAATAACAGGTAAAAGATAAATTAAGGTACAATAGCATTTTCTGTGGCTCATAGAACTCCTTGTTCCTACCCATCTACTCTCTTTCCCCTCATAAAAAAGTATATAGAGATAATATAACTTCTTGAAATGGCTGTGTCTATAATATAAACCATCTTTTGTTATTACATTGCTATTCTGAATTATTGCCTTGTGTAAGTTACTTTTCCTTTTTTAGCATAATATTTGCTTTGTAGTTTAGTTTGGTGTTCAAACTCAGCCTGTTCGTTTGGTTGTGGCTTGTCGTAAACGATCTGTTAGAATATAATAGTAACAGCCCATATTGGGTGTACGACCCATTGGCCTTGTACATTGTAACCCTAGCCTATTAGGCTATATAATGAAGGTCACCCCCCCATGATTAGGGTGTGCGGTGTTTCTTTACATGGTATCATCCCTAATTACGATCCTTACCTTCCGCTTCGCTTCTCCTCTGCCCGTGCGCTCTCCCTGAGAACGCGCGCCACCGCACCATCGGCCGCGTGCGCCTTCGCGCCGCCGCCAGCCCAGGCCCCGCATGCACCTTCGCTTCCTCGCGCGGCCTCCGTCGCGCCTCGCGGAACGACCTCCGTCGCGCCCCCACGCGACGCGCGCCTCGCGGATCGGATTTCGGCGTGCGGTCGCACCCTGCGCGCGGCTCGGTCGAGTCCTCTGCTTCGCGCGGATTGACGCCCGGGGCAGTCGCGCATCTTCTCTGCGTCCGCGCGGCTCGGTCGAGTCCTCTGCTTCGCGCGGATTGACGCCCGGGGCAGTCGCGCATCTTCTCTGCGTCCGCGCGTGATTGCCTTCCAGTCGCGCCCATGTCGTCGAGTTCCTCCTCCACAACCGGCACCCTCAGCCACCAGTCGTCCGGCGCCATGGGGGATTCTGTTGCTGCTCCTCTCTTCGTCGCATACGCCTCCGTCAACGTGAAGCAGCACGTCCCCATCGCGCTCAGCCTCGAGCGCCCGAACTACTCCAAGTGGAAGGCGTTCTTCACTGCTCTCTGCGGCAAGTACGGGCTGCTCGGCCACATCGATGGCACGGCGGACGCGCGCCCGACTGACCCCCTGTGGTCTCAGCCTGATGCCTGCATCCGCGGCTGGATGTACGGCTCCGTCGACGACGCCGTCCTTGACCTCGCCATGGAGCCTGAACAGGATGCACGCGCTCTGTGGGTCTCCATCGAGGCCTTGTTCGAGGCGAACAAGGAGTCCCGCGCCGTCGTCCTCGAGCAGGACTTCCACAACCTGTCCCAGGGCGACCTCTCCGTCGACGCCTACGCCCAGCAGATGAAGCACACCGCTGATGCCCTCCGGGAGGTCGGTCACACCATCTCCCCTGCACAGCTCGTGCTCAATCTTCTGCGTGGCCTCAACCTCCGCTTCGCCAACACCGCCGACATCATCTCCAACACGTCGCCGCTTCCCGACTTCAAGTCTGCCACCAACATGCTCCGCGTCAAGGAGCTCCGCCTTGGCACCGAGGACAAGGCGGCCTTAGCTTCAGCACTGGCCGCCTCCACCACCTCCTCCTGCACGTCGCCATCCTGCCAGTCTAACCCTTCTGCGTCCACCAATCGTGGGGGCGGTGGCAAGGGCAAGGGCGGCCGTGGTGGTAACGGCGGCGGTGGCAGTAGCGGCGGTTGGCGCCACCAGCAGCAAGGTGGCAATGGCGGCGGTGGCCGCAACCAGCAGCAAGGCGACAGTTTCGGCGGGCGTCAGCCGGCCGGCCCCTAGGCTTACTACAACCCTTGGGCTGCTCCGTGGTCTTCCCAGCAGCAGTAGCAGTGGGGTGCACCACCTGCGCCTCCTCCACAGGCACACACCGCCTTCGCGCCTCCGCAGTTCTCCACTGCCGGCGGTCCTCCGGCGTACGGGCCTCCGGGCAGCTGGGACTCGGCAAGCTTGATTGCCGCCCTCAACCAGATGGCGATCCAGGGCGGGTCTGCACCCTGGGTCATGGACAGCGGTGCGACATCTCACATGTCCTCCAATGACGGTATTTTACTTTCCCATCTCCCGTCGCCACCGTCCTCCATTACGGTCGGCAACGGTCAATCAATTCCTATTCATCGTCGTGGCACTTCTGTTATTCAAATAGCTGATCGTCCTTTTCGTCTTGATAATGTTCTTGTCGCTCCCCAACTCACTCGTAATCTGTTATCTGTTCGACAGCTTACTCGCGACAATAACTGTTCCATTGAGTTTGACGCCTCTGGTTTTTCTGTTAAGGATCTGCAGACCAAGACGGTCCTTCTTCGGTGCAATAGCAATGGGGATCTCTACACCATTCCACATCACATGCCACCTCGCTGCCATGTCGCTGTCGTCTCCCCGGAGTTATGGCACTCCCGCCTTGGTCATCCTGCACCCGCCATCGTCAACACTCTAACTAAGCTATCAGCTATCCAGTGTAATAAAGCAGCTCGCCACATTTGTCATGCCTGTCAGCTTGGCAAGCACGCTAGGCTACCATTTGCTAGTTCGGTTTCTAGTACATCAGCTCCCTTTGAACTTGTTCACTGTGATGTCTGGACCTCTCCAGTTTTGAGTATTTCTGGCTATAAATTTTATCTTGTCATAGTTGATGATTATACACATTATTGTTGGATCTTTCCTCTTCGCCATAAATCAGAAGTTCATGAACACATTGTCCAGTTTGTTGCTTACGCTCACACACAGTTCAGTTTTCCTGTGCGCTGTTTTCAGGCAGATAATGGCACCGAGTTCATCAACAATGCCACCGCTACCTTCCTAGCTAGCCGCGGCATCCTGCTTCGCACCTCGTGCCCCTACACATCCGCCCAGAACGGCAAAGCTGAGCGGATGCTTCGCACACTGAACAATGCAGTTCGCACGCTTCTGTTTCATGCCGCCATGCCTCCATCCTATTGGGTCGAAGCTCTTTCCACCGCTGTGTTTCTAATCAACCGGCGGCCGTCATCGTCCATACATAATGGTATTCCCTATCATCTTCTTCACCGCAAAATGCCAGACTACTCCATCCTCCGAGTTTTCGGTTGCCTGTGCTATCCGAACCTTAGTGCCACGACTTCCCATAAACTGTCTCCTCGCTCAGCAGCGTGTGTCTTCCTTGGTTACCCTCCTTCCCAGAAGGGCTACCGGTGTCTTGATCTTTCTACTCGCAAGATCATCATCTCTCGCCACGTTTTTTATGAGACTCACTTTCCGTTTGCGGCTTCCAAGCCCCAACCGGATTCTCTTGATTTTTTGATACAGGATATACTTCCCGCGCCTGCCCCGTCTACCTCAGACGTTTGGCACTCGCGGTCCTCGGTTGCGCCTGCCTCGTCTGCAACAGACGATGCCGGCGACCCCGTCGGGCTGGATCCTGCCATCCTGTGGCATGGTGCTGCCTACAGGCTGCCCCAGGCACTCCGGCCGGACCCGCCTACCCCCTCGGCTTCTCGTACGCCGGCCGGTGCCCCCGCCGTTGCAGCTGATCGGCAGCGGTTCGGCATCCACTACACTCGTCGTCCGCGTCCGCCACCGACTCCTCAGCCGGCGCCGCCGACGGACCAGCAGCAGCCGAAGGTGCCCTTGGCTCCATCGCCGCAGGCAGCGGCACCCTAGGCTCCAGAGCCTCTTGCGCGGGAGACTCGTTCCCGGACGGGTTCACTGCCGCCGCCCATGCAGCGGTATGGCTTCACCGTCTCGACCTCCAACCTGGCTTCTCCGCTGCCAGGCAACACCCGTGCTGCGCTCGCCGATGCTAATTGGCGCGCGGCGATGACTGAAGAATACAAGGCACTTGTGGACAATGGCACCTGGCGTCTTGTTCCTCGACCGCCTCGTGTCAACGTCATCACCGGCAAGTGGGTCTTCAAGCACAAGTATAATGCTGACGGCTCTCTGGCTCGTCATAAAGCCAGATGGGTCGTTCGTGGCTTCTCGCAGCGGTACGGCATCGACTACGACGAGACGTTCAGCCCGGTTGTCAAACCGGCCACCATCCAGGTCATCCTCAGCATCGCCGCCTCTCGCTCCTGGCCGATACATCAGCTGGACGTGAAGAACGCCTTTCTTCACGGCCATCTGAACGAGACCATCTACTGCCAGCAGCCGCCCGGCTTCGTCGACCCGGCGGCTCCCGACCACGTCTGTCTCCTGCAAAAGTCCTTGTATGGACTCAAGCAGGCGCCCAGGGCGTGGCACCAGCGGTTCTCCGGCTCCATTCAGCGGTCCGGCTTCACTGCTTCGACCTCCGACACGTCCCTCTTTATTTACAAAGCGGGTGTGAAAGGATCAAGATGCCCAAGAGGGGGGGTGAATTGGGCTAATTCGAAATTCTCTTGCAATAAACAAATCCTACGGATAGCCCAATTAACCCCTTGTGCCTAGAAAAGTGTTTCTATCAAACTAATGCACAACGAACTCACCACCTATGTTCCAACCTTACTCAAGCAAGCAATTCTATGGATGTAAAACAAGTATTGAATTGCTCAAAGTAAATACTCAAAGTAAGTGCTCAAAGTAAATAGGGAGAGAAAGGAACGCGGCGATGTTTTGCCGAGGTATCGAAGAGTCGCCACTCTCCACTAGTCCTCGTTGGAGCACCCGCGCAAGGGTGTAGCTCCCCCTTGATCCGCGCAAGGATCAAGTGCTCTTTACGGGTTGATTCTTCGACACTCCGTCGCGGCGAATCACCCAAAGCCGCTCACAACTTGAGTTGGGTCACCCACAAGCTCCGCCGGGTGAACACCAAACTCCCAATCACCACCAAGCCGTCTAGGTGATGGCGATCACCAAGAGTAACAAGCACGAACTCTCACTTGACCACGCGAAGCCTAATGAGAAGATGGATGCACACTTTGCTACTCTTGATTTGCTAGTGAGGCTACTCTCTTGGATTCTCAAATCACAAACACCTCACTAGGACCTTGCTCTTCTTGGCACTCACAAACGTGTTTCTCAGCTGTTGGAATGAGCAAAAGTTGCTCCACTCACGAGTGGAGCTTCTATTTATAAGGCAGCCTGAAAAACTAACCGTTATGAGCTTCTGCGGGGTGACCGGACGCTCCGGTCGTGATGACCGGACGCTCCGGTCAGTTCAACCCGCGAACCAGTTTTCAAGTGATGACCGGACGCTGCCAGGGTCCGGTCAGTACCGACCGGACGCGTCCGGTCGCTCTTGGATGCTTACTGTAAACGACCGGACGCTGGATACACAGGGTCCGGTCACACTGACCGGACGCGTCCGGTCACTCTTTTCCAAGTCTGGACCCTTACTGGAGTCGACCGGACGCTAGCCCTCAGCGTCCGATCACACAACCTTCCAGCGTCCGGTCACAACAGACTTAACCACCTCAGTCAAACGAACTGACCGGACCCTGCGGCCAGCGTCCGGTCGCACCGGATCCAGCGTCCGGTCAGTGTTTGACCCTCCATTCACTTCCAACTTTCGAACATATGTGAATGAAGTTTGCTCCAAAGGATCTTAGGCATTCATAGGAGCTGCCTCGAGCTAGTTTTAACAAGTGTGCACCACACCTAACTCACTAGACTCAACTAGGTCAAGCTACCCGTTCATACCCCCCTTCATAGTACGGCCAAAGGAAAAACAAAGTCCTAAACTACTCTAAGTGTCTCTCCAACTCCAATTGACACTTAGAACTAGTTATCCTTAACCTTGTCGTGCGTCCTTTGAAAACCGAAACGATATCCATCGTAGGGGCATGACAACCTCGATTGCCCAATCGATCTCTATTACAATGACCTAACTTAATTGCCTCTGCAAAACACACGTTAGTTATAGTAATCTTGTATTGACATTAATCACCGAAATCCAACTAGGGGCCTAGATGCTTTCAATCTCCCCTTTTTGGTGATTGATGACAATACCACCTCGAGTATGTTATGGAGTGAGGTTTTTGACGGACTTGGTTCATATAAGCTTTTGTCAATAAGAACAAAAGAGTTAGTCAAGCTTATATGACCCAAGCCAACACAATGTACTCAAAGGATATGAATTAAGCATGAGTACTAATTACAAAGCTCATTTGCTTCGAAGTATAACCGCGGAAGCAAAGGGCAAATGAGCATTACTCAAGTGATATGACATATAGATAAAGCAAAGTAGAAATCACACATGTCAAATATCACAATCACGTAGATAGCACTATCACATATATATAATAGTATGCATGAAAGTAAACACACGAATGCATAAGTAATAGTGTATCACACAAATGAAACTCCAAATGTATATAATTAGCTAATACTAGATAACTAGCCCCCCTAAAACTCGCTCCCCCTGAGTCTACATACTCAAACCCTCTCCCCCTTTGGCGTCAAACACCAAAACCTAAGGGTCGGACG
The DNA here is from genome assembly GCF_019320115.1 of Miscanthus floridulus. Taxonomy (NCBI): domain Eukaryota; kingdom Viridiplantae; phylum Streptophyta; class Magnoliopsida; order Poales; family Poaceae; genus Miscanthus; species Miscanthus floridulus. Next base: position 55,478,014 of record NC_089591.1, on the reverse strand, counting down.
GCGGGGCTGCAGCGGACGAGTCGGGCGCTGAAGTACGTGGAGCAAGATGGAACTGGGCGGCATCATCATCTGATCCTGAGCTTTGAACTGACTGACCCTCTGAAGCAGGAAGTGTCGCTGAAGCGGTCTGGGTCTGAGCTGGGGCTGGTGCTGCCTGTGACGCTGCAAGTAAGTCTGTCGTAGGATCTGACGAGGCGACAGACGAGGGGAGCCTCTGAGTGGTCATGATAGCTGGAGCTGCTGTAGACGGTCCGGCAGTATGCATGTGAGGCGGAGTAGGCATGCCGGTCAACTCGCTGAATGATGCTCCAAGACTCCTGGAGACTGACGACTCAGGCACGAACAGCGAGGAAGACTGCTCTGGTGTAAAGCCCGTCTGAAAAGGCGTGAACTGCGGGGCAACACCCGGTGAGGCTAACCACTGGGACACCTGTACTGGAGGTGACGTGAACTGAACTAGAGGCTGTCCCTGACTCTGAAGCCCGATGGGCTGTACTGCTAGAGTCGTCGAAGTGGTAGGAGGCTGTGCAAGCTGGGGCGAAGGCTGTGGCATTGGGACCCCAATAGCTGTCACTACATGCTGCATGAATCCCATGAGCTGCTGCTGCATTAGTAGCTGCTGGTGCTGAAGGAGCTGCTGCTGCCGTTGGAACTCGTCCTGACGAGCCTGAAACTGTGCGAAGTTGGCAGCTGTCTCCTGTGCCTGTCGTGTCTGATCTTGCTGCATCCGCTCAAGAATAGCAATGAGAGCGGGGTCTGTCTGTGGAGCAGGTGGAGCAGAACTGGAGCTACCAGCCTCTGCATCGTGTCTGCGTGGAGGCATCTGAGGTATAGGCTGGTAGTCGTCGTCGGAGCTATCACTGTACTCGCTCACCTCCTGCTGTGCCTCTAGCTCCTCCTCCTCAGTAGCTGCAATCCCTCTGATGATCTCATCCTGCTGAGCTGCAGACTCTGGCACGTCGGGGCGACGGCTAGGCTGACTGGGTGCCTGAGGAGTGGCGTGTCTGATCCGCTGTGACAGGTTGTAAGCTGGGAACTCTGTGGTGGCACCTGTATACTCATCCATCATGCAGTGGGCTTATCCATCACAACTCTGCGAATGAGGAAGGTGATCCAGTGAGCATAGGGAAGCTGCCTGCGACCCTTGAATCCCTCAGCTATAGTATCCTCCATCTCAGAAAGAAGGAGGTCCCAGATGTCAAACACTGTCATCTGCATGATGGCATTGAGAAGCCAGAGCTGTAAGCGAGTCAGGCCCTCCCTGTATCCCAACCTGGGAAGCAGTGTCCTCCTGATGATGGCCTCTAGTATCCTCGCTGTAGGAGTCAAGTCACTGGGGTTCCTGCTCGACCCCTCACCAAATGGCTCCTTGAAGCAATGCCGCACTAAGTCTGTAGGGGTACCAACCCTCCATGGGGACGCCTGGGAGGTCCCTGCTGTCCATAGCAAACCTCATGCATCTTTATAGGTTGCTCCTGTAGTCTCAGTATCTCCCTGGCTCTGCCACTAGTCACTCTGTGGTCTTTGCCGTTGAAAGCAAAGTGAATGAATCTGTGATGAGGATCGATGTAGAGTGAGGCATAAAACTGACGGACCCAAGATGGTACATATATCCCCGTCCGTCCAATCAGATCTGACAATCCTGGCAAATATGACAAGTATTGCCGAATGCCCTCTCCGGCTGCTGCCACAATGGACTCTATCTGACAGACCCTCTGTGATCTGAACACTGCCCCACTGTTAAGATATGCATTGTAGAAATCCTCATGCAGTGGCGTGTAGAACCCCTCAGCTGCTCTCTCATCCCTCCTCGGAGGAAACCATACCTCAAACTCAACAAACCGCAGCTGCTGAACCTGCCTGGCTGTAGCGGCCCTCAAGTCGAGGTGAACCACTGAAGGCGGACCCTGAGGTCTGGGCGGAGGACGTGAACCCCTGCGCCGTGTAACTGGCCTCGGTGGAACTGCAGCACTGGTGCGACTCGAGCGACGTAGCTGAGGTGCCGGCTCGGTCTCCTGACTCTCCTGAGTCTCCTGGGCTGGCTGAGGCTCTGCTGTTGGGGGCTGCTGCTATGCTGACGGACCCTCCTCAATGGCAACCCGTCGTCCCGCCAACGTGGCAGTCCCAGCTGGACTACCATGACGACGCTCAGCCTCCTCAATCGCAGCTCTGACTGCGGGTGAAACTGGCTGATCTGCAATGACAACTCCGCTGCGGGTACCACCTCTCTCGGCACGCTCTGCGGCCTCTGCAACAGCTGCTGCTCTTGCTGTCTCTACGTTGGGGTACTTCCGCTTCTTGGATGTTACTTGCTTGGTTGACTTGCCTTTGGATCCGGCTGGCTGTCGAGGCGGGGGCCTCCGATCATCATCACCTGGACCACCACCAACATTCTTGGTGCGAGCCATCTGAACTGACAAGATGGTGAACTGTCGCTGATGAAGATCAACTGTCAAACTGCTGCTTTCGAGGCTTGGCCTCGATCCTTACTCGCGAGCTTGGCTCCGAGTTTACTGCCAACTGCCAGACGAAACACAACGGAACCGACTCGCTGCACGATAGAATAGATGGATATACAAATAAATACCATATATCTAATGGATGCGAAATCCTAACAGAGAAAGCAATGTAGATGCGAAATTGAATCGAGTGGCTTTCTACCTGACGATCAGCGATCCGAGAAGAGATAAGATATCACGCGGGGGATTCTCGGAACCGGGTTAGGGTTAGGTCAGACGCCCTGAATGCAATGGGGAATCAGTGCGATTAGAATTTGATCTAGGTCATAATTTGAGATCAAGATTGAAATACAAAGATTGCCATACCAATCAATGGGAGGATGGCCCTGGGCAACGATTGGACAGCGAGCTTGGGCACGAGGTGACCGGCGAGGTGCAGCAGAGGCGAGCTGGCGCGGTGGCTCGGCTGGAGCGCGACTGGCGAGCGGGGGCCGAGCGTGGAGGCGCGGCGAGGCGAAGACACGACGGCGCGGCTAGGTAGGCGCACGGAGGCGCGGGCGCAGGTGAGGCGCGAGGATATGGCGGCGCAATGGTGCGGCAAGAGGGCTGAGCGCGGTGGCGCAAAAGGACGGCGGCGACTTGGTGAGGCAGCGGCGGCGCGTGCGCGAGATTGGGCGCGAGGAGGTGGCGGCACTGGTTAGGTCAGAGGAGAGAAAAACTTGAAGGCCCGTTAATATAATCCCCCAAACCGTGACAGAAAAGGAAATCGAAATAGAGACATGAAGTCGCGCGAGATCCACTGACCGGACGCTCCGGTGGTAGCGACCGGACGCTACCACCCAGCGTCTGGTCGATTCCAGAGAGGTCCAAATCCTCTGGAATCGCGACCGGACGCGTCCGGTGGTCCATGACCGGACGCAGGCAGGGTCCGGTCAGTACAACTCTGTCATCCTCCGATCGACCGGACGCTGAGCCCTTTCTGACCGGACGCACAGACGCAGCGTCCGGTCACTCCTTCAACAGCAGTTCACCTCCTGTGAACTGACCGGACGCTGGACAGCAGCGTCCGGTGCAGCGTCCGGTGCACCTTTCCCAGCAATTCTTCAACATACCTTCGCGCTACCTGTTCCCAATCAAGTCCCAACTTGAATAAGATCCAAATAAACACCAATTGGGACTGATGTGAGTGACCTCTCTCAAACCCTCATATTTTTCAAAATATTTTGCCTTAGGCTATAATTCTTTTTAAGAAAATAGGCAACAAGAAAGCAAATGGAACAAAATGACAAAACAACATTCATGCATATGTAATATTTGTAAGTAAATCTAGTTGCTTGTCAAGTTTGATCCAAGGTTAAGCTTCTTCACACGCTTTTCGGCGGTTATCTTAACCATGTTAGACAAGCCCTATATGCATTGCCACAAATTAAACATGTCGTATTTTATAATGAATGCAAGGGACAACACAAGCTCAATTTTTAGTGAAGTTACAAAAATCAAGTACATTGAGCTCGTTCCGCAATCTACAAAATGTAGCTTCATCTAGCGGTTTAGTGAAGATATCCGCTAGTTGATCTTCAGATCTTAATCTTCAGATCTTACACCTTCTAGTGATATATTATTTTTAGCCACATGATCTCTTAGAAAGTGATGGCGGATATCTATATGCTTGGTGCGAGAGTGTTGAACCGGATTATTTGCAAGTTTTACCGCACTTTCATTGTCGCACAAAAGAGGTACTTTCTCTAGAACTACTCCATAGTCTAGTAAAGTTTGTTTCATGTATAATATTTGTGCACAACAAGCACCCGCGGCAATGTATTCCGCTTCGGCGGTGGACAAAGCCACACTATTTTGTTTCTTGGAGGACCAAGACACAAGTGATCTACCAAGCAAATGGCACCCTCCGGATGTGCTCTTTCTATCAACTTTGCATCCGGCGTAGTCCGAATCGGAATAGCCAAGTAATTCAAATAAAGCTCCTTTGGGATACCAAAGGCCAATGCTTGGTGTGTGCTTAAGATACCTAAGGATTCTTTTTACGGCAATTAAATGTGTTTCCTTAGGACTAGCTTGAAATCTAGCACACATACACACACTAAACATGATGTCGGGCCTAGATGCAGTTAAATATAACAAGCTACCAATCATAGAACGGTAGAGAGTTTGATCAACCGAGTTACCTCCCTCATCTAGGTCGAGATGTCCATTAGTAGGCATTGGGGTCTTGATTGGCTTACATTCATCCATCTTGAATCTCTTGAGAAGATCTTTTGTGTATTTCTCTTGAGAGATGAAGATGCCTTCTTTCATTTGCTTGACTTGAAAACCAAGAAAGAATGTAAGCTCACCAATCATTGACATCTCGAACTCCTTAGACATCAATTCACCAAATTCTTTGCATGAGTCTTCATTTGATGATCCAAAGATGATATCATCAACATATACTTGACAAATGAAGATATGCCCATCAAGCTTCTTGGTGAATAGTGTGGTGTCGACCTTCCCAATGGTGAAGCCCTTCTCAATAAGGAAATCCCGAAGGCGCTCATACCAAGCTCTTGGGGCTTGCTTAAGCCCATATAGTGTCTTGGACAACCTATAAACATGATTAGGATATCTAGGGTCTTCAAACCCGGGAGGTTGATCAACATAGACTAGTTCATTAATAAAGCCATTTAAGAATGCACTTTTCACATCCATTTGATATAGTTTCATTTCATGATGTGATGCATATGCAAGAAGGATACGGATGGCTTCTAATCTTGCAACCGGTGCAAAGGTTTCTCCAAAATCTAAACCTTCAACTTGAGAGAACCCCTTTGCCACTAGTCTTGCCTTGTTCCTCACAACAACACCTTGATCATCTTGCTTGTTGCGGAACACCCACTTTGTTCCAATGACTCTTGCATCTTTTGGTCGCTCTTCAAGATTCCAAACTTCATTGCGAGTGAAGTTGTTCAACTCTTCATGCATGGCATTGATCCAATCCGGATCTTTAAGAGCATCTTCTACCTTGGTAGGCTCATAGCAAGAGACAAAGGAGTGATGAGCAATAAATGAAGTAAGTTTTTAAGATCGAGTCATCACCCCCTTTGTTGGACTCCCTATGATGAGATCTTGTGGATGATCTTGTAGGAGAGGTGTATTTCTTCTATTGACCACTTGAGGAGGAGGTTGTGGAGCATCAACATCTTGTGCTTGTACCGCCATTTGTTCATGGGAGATATGAGTATCTTCATTTTCTACTCTCCCAACTTTTTCACCATCTTGTGGTACATTTGATGAAGAGGGTTGATTAATGACTTGTACATCATCTTCATCATCTTTTGGCTTGATGTCTCCCACCGGAATATTCTTCATAGCTTCCCTCAATGGTTCATCACCTACATCATCAAGATTCTCATGTGCTCCTTGGGAGCCGTTAGATTCATCAAATTCCACATCATATGTTTCTTCAACCAAGCCGGTGGCATGATTAAATACTCTATATGCTTTGGACTTTAATGAGTAACCAACAAGAAAACCTATATCACAACGCCTTTGAAACTTCCCTAGGTGTTGCCGCTTCTTGTAGATGTAGCACTTGCAACCAAACACCCTAAAGAAAGAGACGTCCGGCTTCTTCCCATTTAGCAACTCATATGGTGTCTTGACAAGGAACTTTTGAAGAAATAGGCGGTTGGATGCATAACATGCGGTGTTGATTGCTTCCGCCCATAGAGCTTCGGGAGTGTTGTACTCATCTAGCATTGTCCTTGCAAGAGTGATCAAAGTCCGGTTCTTCCTCTCAACTACACCATTTTGTTGAGGAGTATAGGTTGCGGAGACTTCATGTTTGATTCCAACTTCATCACAATAAGCTTCTATGTTTGTGTTATCAAACTCTTTGCCATTGTCACTTCTTATCTTCTTTAGCTTCACTTCAAATTCATTTTGAGCTCTCTTGGCAAACTTTTTGAAACATGATGCAACTTCGGATTTGTCATGAAGGAAGAACACCCACGTATATCTTGAATAGTCATCCACAATCACAAGACAATAGAGATTTCCTCCCAAACTCTTGTATGTTGTTGGTCCAAATAAATCCATGTGTAGGAGTTCTAGCACTCTTGTGGTTGACATGAAAGCTTTGGTTGGATGAGTGTTTGCAACTTGCTTGCCGGCTTGACATGCACTACAAAGCTTGTCCTTCTCAAACTTCACATCCTTCAACCCTCTCACCAAATCATTCTTCATGAGCTTCTTGAGTGAGCTCATCCCAACATGAGCAAGTCTTCTATGCCATAGCCACCCAAGTGTTATTTTGGTGAATAGGCAAGTCTTCAAGTTTGCATCTTCGGAGGTGAAGTCAACTAGATATAAATTGTTGTATCTAAATCCATTGAATATCACTTGATTGTCATCTACCTTGGATACAACAACCTCCTTCTCGGTGAATAAGCATTGAAAGCCAAGATCACACAATTGCCCAACGGATAGCAAGTTGAAGCTCAATGAAGCAACATAGAGCACATTGGAGATGGAATGATCATTTGATATTGCCACTTTGCCCAATCCTTTGACCTTGCCCTTAGAATTATCTCCAAATGTTATTTTCTCTTGTCCATCTACCTCTTCATCTAGTGAGGTGAACATACGTGGATCACCGGTCATATGTTGAGTGCAACCACTATCAATAACCCAATGACTTCCACCGGTCTTGTAGTTCACCTACACACAAGAGATTCAAGCTTTAGGGATCCAAGCTTGTTGAGGGCCCTTCACCTTCTCAACAAGTGACTTAGCCACCCAAATTTTCTTAGGCCTACTCTTGTTGGGGGGACCTAAGAACATGACTTTCATCTTTCCACTTGAATCTTTTCTAAGCATGTAGTGAGCGTTGAAAGCAAAGGGTCTAGCATGCTTGGGCAAGGGTTGTGGTGGTGGAGTTTGACACTCATGAGCAAAGTGGCCTTCTTGTCCACACTCAAAACATCTCTTTGGCTTTGGCTTTGGCTTTGATTGTTGGTGTTGAGCTTGAGCCTTCTTCTTCTCTACACTTGCCATGTATCCAATGCCACTTCTATCCATCTTCATGACGGCATTCATGAGTAGCTCACTTTGGAGATGCTTGCCTCTAGCAAACTTGCTCAATCCCACCTTGAGATGCTCTTTCTCCATCTTGAGCTTCTTGTTCTCTTCTTTGAGAATATCATTGTTCTTTTCCTCCTTGAGTTTCTTGATTTCTTCTTTTAGCTTCTCATTCTCAAGGATCACCTCTTTGTCATGATCAAGAGTTTCTAGCACAATGGTGTTGTGACTTTTTATTTCTTCAAGATCTTTCATGAGCTTCTCATTGTCACTCTTGAGCTTGACAAACTCATCATAGTCATTGCACTCAACCACTTGCTTGCCCTTGCTACTAGATCCATGCTCAATGCTTTCATCAATTAAATCATCACATGAGGTAGCTATATCAATCTTAACAACATGGTTAGTAGCATCATGTGGCTCATTTGGTAAGAATTCTTGTGCAATAATAAGGGTATCATAATTGATCTTTAGAGTTGTATATTCATCTTTTAGCTTATGGTGACTAGTGACAAGCTCATTGTGCACCCACTCAAGTTTATCATTTTTATCTTTAAGCTCTTTCTTAGAAGATTTGAGCTCCTTGAGTTTGGATGATATAGAATCATTTGTTTCTTTGAGCTCATCATTAGCCTTTTCTAATGTATCACACTTAGCTAAGAGTGAATCATTTTTAGCATCAAGTTTTTCATTTGTGGCTCTACTCTTTCTAATGATCTTAGTATATTTTCTTAGTATTTTGACAAGATCATCATATGTAGGTGAGTTATCATCATCGCTATCACTATCATCACTAGCATGTTCATCATCACTACTATCATCACTCTTAGTTACCTTGCGTTCACCTTTGGCCATAAGGCATAGGTGTGTAGAGGATGATGGCGATGGTGGCGGTGAAGATGCAAGATCAATAGCAATGGCGGCCACCTTTTCATCATCACTCTCATCATCGGATGATCCACTTGATGAATCAATGTTCGTGAGCCAATCACCGACAATGTAGGCCTTGCCACTCTTCTTCTTCTTGTAGAAGTCCCTCTTTTTGCCATCTCTCTTCTTGTATGGCTTGTTCTTCTTCTTTTCATCTTCATCACTTGAATCATCTTTCTTGCCCTTGTTCTTGAACTTGTCTTTCTTGGGCTTTGTGCATTGATGAGCTAGATGGCCAAGTTCGCCACAATTGTAGCAATCCATCTCGGAGATTGGCTTTCTTCTTGAGCTTGTGAAGAACTTCTTCTTGCCATCAAACTTGATGCCACTCTTATTTAGCCTTTTTAGCATCTTGGTGGTCTTCTTCACCATGAGGGCAAGACTTTCTTCATCATCTTCATCACTTGAGCTCTCATACTCAAGTTTTGCTTTGCCCTTGTCTTGGCTAGCTTTGAATGCTAAGTCCTTCTCTTTCTTCTTTGTAGAGGATGAGCCATCTTGTGGTGTGATGTGCATGTACATCTCATGAGCATTGATCTTTCCCAAGATTTGTGTCGGTGTAGCGGTGGAAAGATCACCTTGATGTAGCACGGTCACAATGTGCCCATATTTATCAATGGGGAGGACACTCAAGATTTTTCTCACAACATCGGATGGTGACATTTGAGTAAGTCCAAGCCCATTGACTTCCTCTACAAGAACATTTAATCGAGAATACATCTCATTAGCACTTTCTTTGGGAAACATCTCAAAAGAATTTAGCTTTTTAATCACAAGATGATAGCGTTCCTCACGCTCACTCTTGGTTCCCTCATGGAGCGCACAAACGTCCGACCATAGAGCATGGGCGTCTTTGTGGTTCCTTACACGATTGAACACCTCTTTGCAAAGGCCTCTAAAAATGGTGTTGCGAGCCTTTGCATTCCATTTCTCATAATTTACTTCATCGCCTTGAAGTTGTGCGGCATTCCTAGGTGCGGGGAACCCTTGAGAGGCGGCTCTAAGAATTCTAACATCTAGAGCTTCTAAGTATGCCTCCATGCGGATTTTCCAATATGGAAAATCATCTCCCTCAAAGATAGGAGGAGGTCCATCCCCGTGAGACATCTTGCTCTAAGCGATTAAGCTTAAAAACGTGAGCACGAGGCTCTGATACCAATTGAAAGGATCAAGATGCCCAAGAGGGGGGGTGAATTGGGCTAATTCGAAATTCTCTTGCAATAAACAAATCCTACGGATAGCCCAATTAACCCCTTGTGCCTAGAAAAGTGTTTCTATCAAACTAATGCACAACGAACTCACCACCTATGTTCCAACCTTACTCAAGCAAGCAATTCTATGGATGTAAAACAAGTATTGAATTGCTCAAAGTAAATACTCAAAGTAAGTGCTCAAAGTAAATAGGGAGAGAAAGGAACGCGGCGATGTTTTGCCGAGGTATCGAAGAGTCGCCACTCTCCACTAGTCCTCGTTGGAGCACCCGCGCAAGGGTGTAGCTCCCCCTTGATCCGCGCAAGGATCAAGTGCTCTTTACGGGTTGATTCTTCGACACTCCGTCGCGGCGAATCACCCAAAGCCGCTCACAACTTGAGTTGGGTCACCCACAAGCTCCGCCGGGTGAACACCAAACTCCCAATCACCACCAAGCCGTCTAGGTGATGGCGATCACCAAGAGTAACAAGCACGAACTCTCACTTGACCACGCGAAGCCTAATGAGAAGATGGATGCACACTTTGCTACTCTTGATTTGCTAGTGAGGCTACTCTCTTGGATTCTCAAATCACAAACACCTCACTAGGACCTTGCTCTTCTTGGCACTCACAAACGTGTTTCTCAGCTGTTGGAATGAGCAAAAGTTGCTCCACTCACGAGTGGAGCTTCTATTTATAAGGCAGCCTGAAAAACTAACCGTTATGAGCTTCTGCGGGGTGACCGGACGCTCCGGTCGTGATGACCGGACGCTCCGGTCAGTTCAACCCGCGAACCAGTTTTCAAGTGATGACCGGACGCTGCCAGGGTCCGGTCAGTACCGACCGGACGCGTCCGGTCGCTCTTGGATGCTTACTGTAAACGACCGGACGCTGGATACACAGGGTCCGGTCACACTGACCGGACGCGTCCGGTCACTCTTTTCCAAGTCTGGACCCTTACTGGAGTCGACCGGACGCTAGCCCTCAGCGTCCGATCACACAACCTTCCAGCGTCCGGTCACAACAGACTTAACCACCTCAGTCAAACGAACTGACCGGACCCTGCGGCCAGCGTCCGGTCGCACCGGATCCAGCGTCCGGTCAGTGTTTGACCCTCCATTCACTTCCAACTTTCGAACATATGTGAATGAAGTTTGCTCCAAAGGATCTTAGGCATTCATAGGAGCTGCCTCGAGCTAGTTTTAACAAGTGTGCACCACACCTAACTCACTAGACTCAACTAGGTCAAGCTACCCGTTCATACCCCCCTTCATAGTACGGCCAAAGGAAAAACAAAGTCCTAAACTACTCTAAGTGTCTCTCCAACTCCAATTGACACTTAGAACTAGTTATCCTTAACCTTGTCGTGCGTCCTTTGAAAACCGAAACGATATCCATCGTAGGGGCATGACAACCTCGATTGCCCAATCGATTTCTATTACAATGACCTAACTTAATTGCCTCTGCAAAACACACGTTAGTCATAGTAATCTTGTATTGACATTAATCACCGAAATCCAACTAGGGGCCTAGATGCTTTCAGGGTGCCAACATCGCCTACTTGCTGCTCTACGTCGACGACATCATTCTGACAGCCTCTTCGACTACGCTTCTTCGTCGCATCACCGAGCTCCTTCACTCCGAGTTCGCCATGACAGATCTCGGGGACCTTCATCACTTCCTCGGGATCTCTGTCACGCGTTCTGCTGACGGTCTCTTCCTGTCTCAGCGCTAGTACGCTGTGGACCTGCTCCAGCGCGCCGGCATGGCTGAGTGTCATTCTACGGCGACTCCTGTTGACACTCATGCCAAGCTCTCTGCTACGGACGGCGTTCCGGTGGCGGATGCCACTCAGTACCGCAGCCTCGCCGGTGCGCTACAGTATCTCACGCTGACTCGTCCGGACCTCGCCTATGCAGTTCAGCAGGTCTGCCTCTTCATGCACGCCCCGCGAGAGCCTCATCTTGCGATGCTCAAGCGTGTCCTGCGGTATGTCAAGGGCACCATGTCCACCGGGCTTCACATCGGCACAGGCAGCATCACCAGCTTGATCGCCTACTCCGATGCCGATTGGGCTGGTTGTCTAGATTCTCGGCGCTCCACTTCAGGCTACTGTGTCTTCCTCGGCGACAACTTAGTCTCTTGGTCCTCCAAACGACAGACTACGGTCTCTCGTTCGAGTGCGGAGGCTGAGTATCGTGCTGTTGCGCACGCTGTGGCTGAGACTTGTTGGCTTCGTCAGTTACTTCAGGAGCTCCACGCACCCATCTCTTCGGCGACGATCGTCTACTGCGACAATGTCAGTGCCGTCTACATGACCGCCAATCCAGTTCATCATCGTCGCACGAAGCATATTGAGATAGATATTCACTTCGTCCGTGAGAAGGTTGCTTTGGGACAGGTTCGGGTGCTCCATGTTCCATCGTCTCATCAGTTCGCGGACATTATGACCAAAGGGTTACCTGTACAGTTGTTCACTGACTTTAGATCCAGTCTTTGTGTTCGTGACACTCCCGCTTAGACTGAGGGAGGATGTTAGAATATAATAGTAACAGCCTATATTGGGTGTACGGCCCATTGGCCTTGTACATTGTAACCCTAGCCTATTAGGCTATATAATGAAGGTCACCCCCCCTGATTAGGGTGTGCGGTGTTTCTTTACACGATCTTAAATTTCCAGCCAGAACAATATTTTTCTCTCACACAAATCAGCCAACAGTACTTCTTCACGAACCAGCAACGAAATGAACCAGCCAACCGAACAGGCTGATCGAGAGGCTAAATTAATGGGTTAGGTAAAAAGGTACAGATTGAATTGTTATGTCTTGTTAGGAAGTAATTAACATGGAGGCTCTAGCTAGTGATACTAGGTTAGCTCAGCATCAGCCCATGCATGCACCAACGCAGGATAGTGTTTACTCCCCAACACAATATTCTTTTATATTGTACTTAGCCTCTTTTTCATGCACTTCTATAAATCAACACTGTCATGAGTAAATACAGAATCTTTGAGGATTATTTTAGCTTTGTCTAGGCTTAACTGGGCTTTCTTGAGAAGCATCCAATTAGCATATATTGTAATAAGTTTGTGCATGCTGTCTATAATGTTATTGGACCCATGTGATTTGACCATATTGTAAAATCGGTTTTATAGGGGAGCGGTTGACGATTTGACCATGTTATTCGACCATGTTCAAATTCTGCATCAACAAGGTATAACAGGTACGATTTTCTACTTAATTTATTACATTCATTGCTATTGAAATAGTTTCTTCTATTTTTTATGAGATTCTTCACTCAAATGTGCTTCTTAATTTACTCTATACATTTGTTCTATATAGTTTTTTTTTGTGCTATGTTAAATAACAGAGTTATTTATCTATTTTTGTTTTCATGTGTGCTACCTAACTTAGTTGATTAACTTATTCTATAGAGTTGTGTATCTAACTTATGTTTTTATATGCATGCGAACTAACTTATTTGATTAAGTTACTATACAAAGTTATATATCTAACTTGTGTTTTCATGTCTATGCTACCGAACTTATTTAATTAACTTACTGATCAGAGTTATGTATTTAACTTGTGTTTCATCTGTATGTTAGATAGTCATCTTATTTTCCCTATTAACTTATGTTTTTTCTTATTGTGAACTTTTGTTTTTATTTATTATTTTAAATATTAAAATATTTTGCAGATCTTTCAATTGAAGACACAGATATGCTCAATGACATAGTTACAGAGATGCTGAGGCTATTATAGTTGCAGAAGTTATGAAAGTAATTATTTATCTGGTTGCTAGTTTGCATCATATTATGGAATTTGTTGTGTAGTATATGTTGTAAAAGTTACTTTTACTTTGCTCCCCCCACCAATTTTTAAACCCTATTCCCATGTTCCCGAATGATTAATTTCTGAAAAGAAAAAAATGCTCATGAAACATAAAAGAATGTTATTCTCGCATCTGTTTTTCAAAATGTAAATTTTGCAAAAAAAAAGAAAAAAGTAATATTGTATAACTTAGCGTTGTTAAGTTATTCTTTGAAGTTATGTTGTGTAACTCAGTTTTCTAACTTATGCGTGTGCTTCTAAAAAATAAAATAAAATAAAATGTGCGAGCACTTTAGACCCAGCACGTCCACGAAAAGAGAATGAATGTCTGTACGTCCACAACGCCCGACAGAAAAGAGAGAGAACGGAACGTCATCAAAATTGGATGTCCGAGATTCATTCGCTGGGTTTAGTTTGGATGAACGTTTATCAATTAGGGGCATCGCTGCAGTACCAACCTACCACGGTCCACGGTACGAGCACCATGTCGAGTTGGGTGAGAGAGCACAGAGGGCACATGGCGCGCCGGCGACTGCAAGCGTATCATCCCGCGGGAGGCAGCGGCAACCGGCACTGCACAAAGGTCAGCCACTCAGCCGGATCGTAGGGTCTTATTTAAATTCATATTTAGGTGTGTCATACAGGAGTGTTTGATAGTAATAATAAAATAAATTATATAAGTTCTTGGTATTTCATGAGACAAATTTATTAAGACTAATTAATCCGTCATTAGTGCGCGCAACGGTAGCTTTACTGTAGCACCACATTGTCAAATCATGGACTAATTAGGTTTAAAAAATTCGTCTCGCAAATTAGTCGCAATATGTGCAGGTGATTGGAGGATACATAGAGCTGACGCTTGTGTGTAGAAACCTCCTGGTGGGTTCAGAGAGAATTCCTTTCACGCTACGACCGTAGTGTTTATTTATAACCCTCACTAAAGGTTTTTATAAGAAAAGATGTAAAATCTGCTAGCATATCCCGTATATAAATGTCCACTAGGTTAATGCTCCATTATGTCATTAAATTAATCTTTGTTTCCTCTGTAACTCTGATAACATTGTTATATTTCGCTGTTATAATCAATTGAGATAATATTCTATTACTGTAATAAAGTGTTGTAAGAAATGGCTTAAGAATGTTGTAAGCTTTATTGTCTCACTTATGATCCTGATGAAAAAATATGGATTTTTGAGTTCTTTCTTGGGGTGTGCTCGATGGAACTGCGTAGTTTAATGTCCTCTCTTGAGTACTTAGTGTCTGATGAAAGACAAGTACTCCTGGGAGATATTAGATTAGGCGGTTATGCCACATGAACGCTAGCGCATGCAACTCTAAATGTGGTAGTGGATTAGAATTCAGATCTAAATAGAGAAGTTTAATTAAAATCTAAGATCTAATCCATTTTCAATACTAAGGGATCATTTGGTGAGGAGCTGCTGAGCGGCACCAAATGGCCACACGAGGAGAAGCATTTATGTGCATTTGGAGAGCTGGAGCCCTTTTCATGTACGGACATGGAGCCATGATTTGCTCCTTCAACTCCTGGCTCTTGCTTCGATAGAGGAGCGTTAGGACACTGAGGCTATGTTTGGATCAGTTTCGGATTCTTAAAAAACAGTTTTTGCATCTCTTCTAAAATCTGGATTATGAGCAAAAACTGTTGGTTTGTTTGGATCCCTATTTTTAGAATCTGACTTCATTTATTGCTCTATAGGTCACAATAAACTAGCAAAAGCTACGTATCAACAGCTTCACGATTTTTAAGAATCACCCCGTTTCCAAAAGCTACGTTTTTAAAAATTGGCAAAAACTGGAGGGATCCAAATATGGTCTAAGCCATGCCAAACAAGCACAAAATGTCAACGTCCAAATCAATCCAATATAATTGTTTTGTCTAAATCCATCCATGACAATCCTTTAAATATCAAAATTGGACCTTCAAATTTAAAACTCGTGTTCACTCTTATGTGTACATTTGAGTAGGGGTGAAAAGGTCAGGATAAATCCCATTAATTCAATCTTGATTTCTACATTTAATGCGCCCGGATTCATATTGACAGTCGTTTCGACAATTTTTTGAAATTTTCTTTTTCTTAAAAATTTTGAAAAAAGGACAAAAATTATACAAGTTTTTTTTTACCTTTTTCGCTTTTTTTTGCTAGGATAGTCCATTTTTACCCATACAGGATATCCTGTTTTAAGAAATGCAATAATGCAGCATAGTCGGCCATTTGTCAACGTATTAACCCCGTCTATTGTGGGCCGGTGGTTAGGTTGTTGTATTATGGACTTATAGTCTTGCACTCTTATATTCTTGTCATCTTATAAACCTTACAATACGAAGTAGAATTATTTATGTGTTGATAGTGTTACCATGTCAAGTTTGTTAGGTCAGCATGTAAAGTCATGTTTTTTGGTTCTATGTATTGGCATTTCCCTTATATCTTTTTTTTTATCTCGACCGTCAATGACATGTTTCTGTTCGAAATATATATTTTTTTGTTTCAAGTGAATCATACTTTCATTCCTATTTTCAACCTTCTTGATTTCGATTTTGTTTTCATAATAAGTGTAAAAATGGAAATGAAAGAGGGTTTATGGTTTATCCCAACTAATCCTATTTGTTTTCATCCCTTTAATGTGGACCCCATGTCAAAAGCCAGAACCTATGATTAAAAAGAGACGAGACCCTACCAAGCATCTCGACCATGTAAACCACACCCTGATTGTCCACTAGTCAGGTTCCCATAGCCAACATCCACTCCGATTGGTTAAGACCGTGTTGCCACCATGGAATCGCCTAAGCACATTCCTTCATCAAATCTGAAACAGTTCCCGTACGAGTATAGATCGTAAGTCTGGGTCGCACATACGGGACACGGAGGACATAAGGACAGGGTTGTCCTATCGGATTTGGATTAGGGTTATTGACATGTGGAGGATGGACCCAAGGAGTTTCTAGAAACGATGGAATAAGAAATTTTCAATTTTTAATATTACTCTTAATGACCACTATAAGAACTTTTCAATTAATGATAAACCATCTATGTGTCATGACATACTATCTTCTAGCTAAATACCTTTGATCGTGAACTATAATGTCTTCATTTTTCTTTGACATTTTTTGCTCATGACAAAAGCTATTTATTCACATTTTCTGTTCATAGCAAAAGCTAGAGGCTTCCCTAGTGCAAACTTTAATTTGGCCGGGTGCTACTAGCGTTCAGCAGGCTAGCGCACCTGGAGATGCCAATGCAAATGCCATTCCCCAGAATGCGCATGGGAGACGGCACGATTTTTATTTTATTTTTAATACTTTTTGTAAATTAATTTTAAATCTAACATTATTTTTTTTCTTTAAAATTAACACTTTTGGCCGCGTCTATTGCCATGGCGCGGCAAAACGCCTGTGCCGCGTCATGCATGATGGTGCGGCAGGCGGATGACGTGGCGACGACCGGGTCTGGTGATCGGTGACGTGGCAGGGTCTGTCGCGCCACCGATCTTGGCGCGGCACTGACGCGCCATAGCCCACGGCGCGGCATGACCTGGACGCAGACAGAAGATCGGCTGCTATCGGTGAGGATCGACAGCGACGCGACCATCGACCTCGGCTTCGCGTCGCAGCTGAACGGCACCTGCAGCTTCGACCCCAACGCCTTCGCCTTCCTCGACCCCTCGCCGGTGGGCTCCGAGCAGGTGCTCTAGTCGACATGAGGTCGCGCAGCACGGTCAACTACTGCGCGTCCAACCAGGGTGCCTTCTTCGGCGATTTTGTGGCGGCAATGACCAAGCTCGGGAGGATCGGGGTCAAGACGCCGACCACCGGCGGCGAGATACGCCGGGACTGTCGGTTCCCGAACTAGTTGCCGCGACGCATTGAAACGAATATGAAGCAAATAAATAAAGTCCGTGCACAAGTTGACAAGCTGCCACATACATTTTAATTGGTTCGACATAAGTTCGACATAACATAACCAACTAAACCTGCAAGTTTGGGACGACAATATTCATTCGACCTAACAAACTAAGACCCAGGAGTGTAAGGATCCCTCGGACGCCTCTGTCTCTTTGGATTTGTTGGCAACACATTGGGAGTGTGCTAACGTCGGTGTGGTCGCGTTGCCGGTGCGTACGGCTCGTACCCTGCAAGTATATGATATGCACGATTACGTATAATATGTATGATCGTTAGTTCATGGAGCCTACGTATTTAAAGAAACTACCTTTATTACTACCTGTGAGACTCCTTAGGTACCAAGCGGGGCACCACCTAGCTGAGACATGCCGATCTCGTTCTGCGGCCAATCGTCCCACTGGTGGTGCTGTCTACGGAAGCCCGGAGGGTCGTCGTCATCGTCGTCCTCGTTTACAGGGTCCTTCGTAGCGCTATGATGTGGTGGTGTATGCACTGCGGAAGTAACACCTATCACCGACTGAGAAGAGTCGGCTGGTGTCCTTAAAGAGCCTGAAGACGTGCTACCCGATCACACCGGGAGTGGCGGTTCCATCCAAGGAGTGTCCATGTAGCTTAGCTTCTGAGCTAGCTTCCTGCAGCTCCGCTTCATCTTCTGCATAAATAGACGTTAAAGTTAGTGCATTTCCCAAACGCATATACACTAAAGATATATTTTCGGAACGGACAAGTTTATGTTTACCTCCACAAAAGCCTTGAGAACGCCTAGCCCCTGCCCTCTAGACTCATGAAACCAAAACGCTGCTTCGTTAGACATCCTGGACAATTGTGTCACCTGAGTACAGAAACACGGTTGGACAGTTTTAGTACATATACTTAATACCAAATGGATAACAAATTGTACCATTCGAGTATCTTACCACGTATCTTTGAAGCGGGGCTCTCTATAGATGTGTGTCGTCTCTAGTGGCAACGTCGTACATATCTTCGATCACATCTTCCTTTGAGTCCTCGTCGATCGCCTGCTCAGTGTACGGGGGCTCGATATGTGTCCTTGTAGACCTGTGAAGCCACCGCAGGTACTCGTCGAAGGTGTGCTGGTCGTGTAGGGGACCCGCATGGACCGGCTACCGTTCCCTATTCTACCACAAGTGGATGTACGCGTTGTGTGTCACGCGCCAATCCTTGGTCTTGTACCTCTTCCTGCGGCCATACCTGCAACAAAACGATGTCAGTTGTACCACACACACCTCTGAATTGTAGCTTTGTTATTAATCGATAACGCACCCGGGCAATTCTTGGTTGGTGGAGTAAAGCAGTGATGGGTAGCCTGTCATTCTTCCAAACTGCCTGCAAACCTTGATAGACAAGTGAATCTTGACCACGTGGAAGAAAATAAGAGGGACGTTGCAGCAATACTCGTGTGACTCATCCCTAGTGACAGGACTAAGATAGTACTGGAGCTCCGAAGCATCCCAAGGACACCAATGCACCTGAACATTTCGTAATTGAGTTAGGTTATGATATAGTGTACATCGAATAAGACACATGTATGATAGTAAAGAGAGCGTAACCTGGTCATGTGTCAGGAAATCGAGACCGTTCATGTACTCCCTACACTTGCGCCTCACATTCTCTCTAACTAACTCTGCTTCCGTCTAGATATACAGAACTGTAGGGAGTGTATCCTACCCGTTCCAATACTGCATTGAACACGATAATGAATTAGCCATTAATAATTTCATTATATGTAACTGCCTCGAAGAATATAGTGAACCAAAGTACTTACCGGTAAACCAGTATTACGGGGCCTCCCAACGGGTCATCGTTCCCAACACCAAACGTGGAGTAGGTAGGAGCAACCCCCAAGGTTCGCATACCCTGAGGTGCGACGACAGGCAACGCACAACTATCGATACGTCCATGTTAGGACTGCACTGCCCCAGCTGTACGCCGCTATGTTCTCCCACGGCTAGCGTAGTATGTCAAGAAAGATACAGCTGATGGTGTTGCCCGAGGCGTCTGGAAAGAGGAAAGCACCAAGGAAGTGCCAGAACCACACTCTAGCGAACCTGTCGATCTGAGCCTCATCAGCCTGTGGATCCAAGTAATCAAAGCGCTCTGTGATCCAGGGCGACGAAACACCGAAACTTTTCATGAAATTCACTAAAGAAAATGAGACCCGATGGCTGCAGGAAAACAATGCAAGTATTAAATAGGCTTGAATTGCTTACTTATTTTTCTTGGAAACCTCGTCGTCCGGTGGAAGAAAGCCAGTGAACTGAGCCACCAGCTCCCTCCAGTGATCGTTGTCAACTATACCTATCATAGGAAGTCCCCCAACCAAAGGCCAAAGATAGCCTTCATGTTCTGCATGGTCAAGGTCATCTCGCCGCAAGGTAGGTGGAACATGTGGGTCTCAGGCCTCCACCTGTTATAAGAATAAAACGACTGTTAGTTGCTTTAAATTTGTTATAAGAATATTTACGTACAAAGAAGGCACTCGCACCTGTCTACAGCTGCAGTAAGTAGTGCTGGGTCAAGGGGCGAAAGACCGTAGTTGACAACACGGACAAGCTCGAGGAAGCCGGCACACCGTATGTACAACGCGTAACGCTCGTCCCGCTAGTGCGCCCTGGTGTGTGTGCGGAGCCTCAAAGGAGGCAAGACCACCTCTGCGTCGGTGTCACTCAAGATGTGTGCTCGGTGCTGATCGTCGTATTCCACCTCAAGACGGGAAAACAACGGATGTTGCGTGGGAGGGGCCATCCTATTACAAATTGATAAATAAAGGGTTAGAGTATTCAAATTAACATTATGTAGCATTGTAAAATTTGAACTACTTGTTATGCAATATGAACACAATATGAAAGCACATGTATATATTCAAAGTAATATTAACAGACATATTAAACAACTTCACTAGAAAAATAAGCATTTGACGAAACTTCATCAAGTCATCAAAATCGTCGTATCACGCACTACTAAGTACCGACACTTGAAAACTAATATCTATACTGACAACCTTTACTACTATAAACTAACTAAATAATAAATACATAATCAATCCCTAAACCCAAAATCCTAACTAACAGTAACCTAAACCCTAACTACCTAACCAAACCTTAACTATACTACAACACACAACCTAAACCCTAAACCTACTTGAAAGTCGCTCGTCAAATCATAATAACAATCCTAAATCATAATAACATGACTATCCTAATTCACTAACCTAACTACCCTAAACCTACTTGGAAGTCGCTCGTCAAATCATAATAACAATCCTAATTCACTAACCTAACTATCCTAAATCACTAACCCTAACTAAAACAACAATCAAAATAACATGAAATCGAGAGAGGGAGCTACCTTAACTTGATATGAGCGGGCGGCCGACGGCCGTGACGCGCCGGCGTTCGTGGCGCGGCCGGCGCGGGCGCTGCGCGGTGGGAGTGAGCGGGCGCGGTCGGCGGGCACCGCCGGCGGGGCGCTGCGCGGCGGGCGGGCGGGCGGGCACTGCAGGCAGACAAAGGGAGGGCGGCGGCTCGTGGGCGGTATTTAACTGGGCCTGCCGCGCCGTGGGCTATGGCGCGTCAGTGCCGCGCCAAGATCCTCTGTCGCGCCACCGGTCAGCAAACCCGGTCGTCGCCATGTCATCCGCCCGGCGCGCCACCATCGCCATGACAATCAGTGTTAGATTTAAATTTTGTTTACAAAAAAAATGTTAAAAATAAAAAAATATCGCACGAGCACAACAGGTAGTGGACAGGGCCCAGGGGAGAAGCGACACGAACACGAGCCCGTGCTCTCTTCTTTCGCTGTGTCGGGCCGAGAGGTCGGCACGCCGCGATACCTTCGGGTTCGGGCCTTCTGGGTGGTGCACGGGACCGAGAGCATGGGCGTCCCCGATCAGCGGAATGGACACGCGCGCGCCCCTGGGATTAGTGGCCAGATTCATCACCCGGTTGGGCAAATAATTAAGCTACAGCAACTCAGTGGGGCTTGCTAAAAAAAAAACTAAGTGGGGCTTTATACCAAATTTGCCTTATTAGCTGATGATTGTTTGGTTAGTGGCCAGATTTTTTGCTCATGAACTTAGAACGTGCTGCTGTTAGAGCGAGTTTAAACGGTTACGCATTTTGCTTCAGGCAGCAAGGGGCGTCTTGCCGCTGAGAGCCAGACTATTCGGCTCACCGCCGATTGCGAGAATTTTATCGCCGTTGCAAGCGGACTTGCCTCCGAAAGTTAGCTTTTATATAGATATGCTGCTCTTAGCCTTGCTAAGCAAAAGTTTCTAGCTTCCCTGAGACCCAAATGCATCCAGGGACGAGATTCTCGGCTTTAGCAAACGGGTGGCTGGCTGGCGGCTAGCCTGTTCGCTTGCTCGTAAATGATCGTAAATTTTTAGCCGGGAGCAGTGTTTTTCTCTCACACCAAATCAGCCAGCAGTAAATAATCCACGATACGATACGGCCTCCCGAACAGAAATACTGGCTACTGGGAATGGTGTTCGTGTTCGTTGGTGATATCGGATGGGGTCAGGTTCGGTCGTCCCATCATTTCGCAGTGCTATGGATGGACGGTCAAACAAAGAGGCGGATGGAACCGATTCGTTTGGAAGGAACCTGCTATCTCTTCGCATCTGTTCTGGAAGCAAAGATATGGACGCCATTGGCCTGCGGCTGCTGCTCTCTCTTCGCATCTGTCTGGAAGCAAAGATATGGACGGCATTGGCTATTCAACCACGCAGTAGGGCGGTACGCAACTGCTACCACGAGAGCATATTCCTCCCCCCTAGTTGGATGGATCTGGCATGTGGGTTTTTTTTTTCTAAGCAATAGCGCAAATCAAAACTCTATTGACGAAGAAATCACGATCTGAGCTTAACCCTCGTTGGCTGGCTCGGCGAAGCAGCGAGAAGCAGCCGTCTACAGTCTCCATCTGCTTTAGTTAGCAGCATAAACGAAACAGGACGAGGCCTGGTTTAAATTTAGAGGATAAAGTTTTGAGGTATCACATCAGGTGTTACATGGTGTGTCGTATATGTTGTTTGGATATTAATAAAAAAATTAATTATAGAATTCGTCAGTAATCTACGAGACGAATTTATTAAGCCTAATTAATCCGGCATTAACATATGTGTTACTGTAGCACCACGTTATCAAATCATGAATTAATTAAGCTTAAAAGATTCGTCTTGTAAATTAGTCGCAAGCTGTATAATTAATTATTTTTTAGTCTATATTTAATACTCTATGTATATGTCTAGATATTCAATAAGATGGAGAGTAAACTTTATGAAAGAAACTACAAGGTCTGAGATGCTTCTCGTTTGATGAAGACGAGTTGACGACTGACGAGGAACCTAGTCAGTAGTCACCCACTGACTCCAGCGTTGCAAGAGCCGTCGACCTGTTCGGCTCTAGACGATGGAAAAGGTTTATTGCCTACCGCATCAAATAATTGAGGTTGAGGGAATCGCCCTCGTCAGCATACAAGAATGGAGAACAGAACCGTAGCATGGTTTTCATATTCCGAAACCTCAAGACAGATATCTTGCATATATAGAATATAGAATTAGAAAATTTAGAATAATATGTTTGCTTTTTTTATAATCTATCTTTTTCAACTTGTATTTTTAGCTGA
This sequence comes from Miscanthus floridulus, assembly GCF_019320115.1. Taxonomy (NCBI): domain Eukaryota; kingdom Viridiplantae; phylum Streptophyta; class Magnoliopsida; order Poales; family Poaceae; genus Miscanthus; species Miscanthus floridulus. The sequence goes on along the minus strand of NC_089591.1, from coordinate 55,454,963 downwards.
AACAATATTTTTCTTTCTCAGCAAATCAACCAGCACAGTATTTCGACTTTTTTTTCCAGCGAAGCGGAGCCAGCATGGGACGACGCTAGCAACAGATTGAAATCGCGCGAAACATGCCCGTCCACTAATGATGACCTGGAAAGAAATATGTTCAATAATAAACAATGAAACTTCACACTTACGAAAACGAATCACTTAACTCGAAAGCAATTCTTATTCATATAAATAAAATGCTTTGACAGACATTTCCCCATACATATATGCTCATTGTGGTAGACGCAGCTGACCACCTAGAGCTGTATACTCATTCGAATTTAAATTGATTCAGCATGTGGCAACATAGAAACACATGCATACAGACATTTTTCACACTGATAGACTGGCTTGGCTGCTTCACAGAATAACCAAACGACAACAACGAAATTGCAACGATATAAAAAAACGACTCAGAAGCAAATCGACACCAGAAGCCCGTCTTACTCATCAAGCACTCCATCCTTCTCCTCCTCCACGGCATCCAATTCCTCCCAGCAGAGAAGATTAGCCCATTTGCGGTCCTTCATAGGAGGAGCATTCTCCATGTTTTCGCCTTCAAAGCAGTGTAGAACAGATTTAGGCGAGCTAGCAACAGCATCTTCAGCAGCACAAAAGCTCTGGTAGATGAGGAGTCCGCCTCCAGGCAGCTCCTGCTCCACCATGTTGTTGCAGTCATAAACCTCTGCACCAAGTTGCTTTCCCCATGTCCCAGCTTGGCCACGCCCACCGAAGATGGTCACAGCAACAGAAAATTCCGAGGGGCCAAAGCACCCAAGGACCCTCTTGACAAGGTCACCATAAGACAGAGCAGTGGCATCGAAGCCCATAACCTCGTAGCTGGCATAGCTGAAACCATCCTCAGGCGTCACATGGATTGTCGAGAATGCAGAGCCATGGATCGCATTCATGGAGTAGCCACAGGGTTCAAAGTCAAAATCACAGATCTCCATCTCAGGGATAATTTCAGAGATACCAGAGAGCTTCGTCATTTCCTTGGCACATGTTGTGTTACCATCAGCATTAGTCTTGAAAAAGACTGAAGCTTTCTTCTTGTCCAGACCAGTCATGCACATCTCAAGGTTAACCATTGGTTGCTCTGGGTACTCAGTGGCATAGTAGATGTGCCACTTCTGTCCAGGTCTTGCTGGATCTCCAATCACATAAGCATTACCACCAGATTTCAGGCCGCCAAAGTAGCGGTTAAGTACAGCAACTTCCTCAGAGAAGCTCCTGTGGGGGGCTGGCTGTGCGCCAGGAAAGATGAACGTCCCACGGGAGTACTTCACAGCAGCAAGCGGCATAGACAGCTCTTCAGCAAGCTCAAGGATCCTTGGAATGGTGAGCAGGAGCTTGGTAGTGCCACAGGTCTTGATCACAATCTTCAGAGGATAGATAAACAAGCTTGACTCAGAGAGAACATAGGAGTCAAAATCCTTGTTGGAGAGCTCGGACACGATTGTGCACCGTGCAAGATCCAGAACAGAGTCAATCTGGGCCCTGGAGAGGGCACGCAAACCACGCCCATGAGGGTCGACAAAGACAGGTGCCTCAGAGAATGTGATCTCAAGGCGCTTCTCATAGCCCTCAAACCCGATAGCTGAGACCGGGGGAGCATCAGCAGCAGAAAGAACAGCCATTGGAGCAGGTGAATCAGAACACAATGCTGGAGATGGAGGAGGGAGGAGTGCAGGGAGCAAGACTGGGGAACTGGTCGATTACCAGGAAGCAGCAGGCCAGAGGGATTGGTCAGAATCAAGTTGTCAGAAAAGAAATCCTAAACTACTAGAACGAGGAAGCCAAAAGGGATATCAGGATGGCCTCTTTGCGCACTGCAACACAAGAAAAAATTGATGCTATTAGCACCATCTCTAATAATAAAACAAGTAGTAGAATGAAGAGGGTCATTGTGATGATTGATTTTTACGTTGGAGTAAGCAGCAGACTGGAACTTCTTCACGCCTCCGGCAGGTCGAACGTCCTCAATGCTGTAGCCAAGGGGAGCTTCATACATCATGGAATGACTACTGCTAGACTTCTTGCCACCCTTAGACTCCATTAGTACATCAAATTCCTGCAGGACAAGACCAAATTAGTGAGTTTATCCATCAAATCCAACAAAAATTCTTCCCAGTAAGAAGTCAAAAACAAGATCAATTGTTGATGATCCAGGCGCGACAGCTACAAGAAACCGCCACAACATACCACAGTTAAGCCATTAAAGAAGTATGGTGGCCAAAATAAATGTTTCCAACCAATTAGAGCAACAAGATCTAAATCATTCACATTACCAAACATAAACCTGTTTAGGAAAACAAATTTAATCACAGATCTGATGGTACAAAAGCAGAACTTAGCCTTGGATGATTTCATTTACTTTCCACATGGCATGATATCACTCGTACAAGAAACCATATGCGTTTTTTCACTGAGTTCATAGTTCTTATCCATGAATCAAAATTATACAAAAAGGTTAATAGTATTTCCTTACTTTAAATTTCCAATTTTCAAGTACCAGGGTACTACAGGACATATTTCCTATCCATGTTTCCAAATCCGAACACATATTTCCTACCCATTGTTTCCAAATCCAATCCAAGGTGAAGCGTATCCACTGCCATCAATTTTCAATTATAAGGGCTAGCATCATTTTTTTTTATAAAGGCTAGCATCAATTTTGAAGTAACAAGATACGTACAACGAACAAATGTCCAATCCACCTATCTAAAATCAGAACAGCGAACGCATCAAGCAACAGGGCTAACGCCGACCAGGTCAGGAAACAAGCTACCTCCTAAAGATCAACCTCATACCTTCACACCGAGAGAACTAGAAAGGCAGCAACATAAACAAACACATCCAACAAATCTCGAATCTATAACACAGTGCAGACAAAAAGAGGGGAATCGACTAGAAGAAACTTACGAATCGACAAAGCTATGTGTGGAACCCCGATTTCCGAGCGCGACACGCGTGATCCGGAACAGATCTCACGAATTTCCCCCCTTCACCACCACCCGAAGCAGCAGACCCCGGGCTGAGACAAGCAAAACCGATTCTCTACCAAGAACTCGGCGAGTTCCTCGGTCTCGTCACCTTCTCTCAGCGAGACGAGCGGCGGCGGCGGCGGCTAGGGGGAGGGAATTCTTTGGCAACAAGAAGCGTGCGGCTGAAGAAGGGATGCCCACATTTGCCTTCGCTTTTATCGCTCCCTCCTACCGGGTCCGGGTTTCCGTGGCCACGGCTCGCGTGGAGGCCTCTGGACCGCTAGTTGGGTCGGCGGGGCCCGCCACGATCTGGATTCACGGCCGGAAGTTTCCGGGCCACGGTGGACCGCGTGTACGGATGGAGGTCTCCCGTCGCGTCCGGACTCGGGAGGGTCTTCTTTGAGGTTCCAGGGCATGACAGGTGGTCCCGCCTGTCTGAGGGAGAGTCGTGCGGCAGCTGGTGGCTGACTAGCCCGTTGGCTTGTTAAGGAATCTGGATGGTTTTGAGGAATGCTGAAAAAATTTATGAGAAAAAAAAAATATTGTTCTGAATAAAAAAATAAGCAGATTAAACTAAATTTAAGGGCACACGAACGGAGCCACGTGGTAGGCTGAGAAGCTTCGCAGTGGCCTCAAGGTAGGAGGGACTAGACGTGGGCGACCAACGGGCAGCGGCTCTTCACTCTTTGCTTCTTTTTTATTTTGGTTTATGCCGTCCACTACAATGTTTGAAATCGCCACTAACTTTCCTTTTTCTGTTTATCTCGTACCAAATCTATTTTAAATTATAAGATATTTTAGCTTTGCTGTATAAAAAGTTGATACTTTCTCTGTCCCTAAATAAATATATTTCTATAATTGTCTTAGGTCAAACTTTTAAACTTTGATCAAATTTTTTGAAAAAAAAACGTCAATACTTATGGTATCAAATTAGTACCATTAGATTTATCATAAAATATATTTTTATAAAATGCTCATTTTATGACATAGATGTTGTTACTCTTTTCTATAAAGTTAAGCAAACTTAAAAATGTTTGACTGACATGGATTATATGAATTGATTTATTTGAGGACGGAGGGAGTATATAGTAAAGTTAAGAGAATACTACAGGCATATATACTGTCGGTGCAGAAAGTGACCAACAAGTAAATATTTGTAGTTTTGTCGTACGTTGTGATCGGAGGTGGCCTAGCACTCAATGACACAGGGTTTATACTGGTTCAAGCAACGTGCCCTACGCCTAGTTTTGAGTTGGTCGGTGACTTTATTCCTGAGCCAAAGTGCTCGAAGTTTGCAGTAGAGTTACAAACGAGAAGGAGAAAGATGGGGATACAAGAGGTCCAGTCGGACCCTGGTTAGAGGGACCAAAAGAGACATGAGCCTCGCTATGAGCTAAGTGTTCAAATGTGTGCTTGTGGTTCAAATCTGGCGGTTCTGTGGTGGTGTACTAGAGAACTTGATCGATCTAATGAATCTGAAATGACTTGAACCGATCTGGATTAACTGTCCCTTTTGGGGAGAGTGCGCATCCCATTTTATAGATGAAGGGGATGGCCTTACAAGTGAGAGGGAGAGCGTACATATACTACTGAGCCTTGTTCCCCACGCCGGTGGGTACAGGATAAAGGTAGACGCTCACAATACTATTGAGTGTCGGAGGCACATGGGAGGCTCGTTTGTCTTCTTTGGGCGTGGCAGACGTCGGCACCTGCTGCCCTGTTGATTCTGTGAGGCATGTAAGGGCTTTTACCATGTTCTCCTGGTATGGTAAAAGCCGACACCCAAAATACTGTCAATGTCTAGAGGCATGTGGGGAGCCTTATTGTATGGGAGTTAATGGCGCCCACAATACTGTAGGAAAAATATCAGCGCCTACAATACAGTTTGGGCTCTGTTGTGCCAGGGAGGTTACAGAGTACAGTTTCTGCAGGTGTACATGGTACAGTTCCTGGTATCGTGTTTTGACTTGTACGCCCTGCCTTGTTTTCTCTAGACGTTTCCTGGACCTTACCGAGCGGGCGTCCCCGGTCGGTTGGTCCTAGTCGGCTCTGATCGTGCTAGTTGGAGAAGGGCAGTGAGCAGGGGCTTCGTGCATCTTCGGTCGGAGACACGGGTCAGAGTCGGAAGCGGTGCTTTTGGCCAAGCCTTCCGGTCGGAGAGGACGTCCGGAGGTGGGCTGGAGACCGAAGTGAGTGCTTCAGTCAGAGGGGCGGGTTGGAGTTGGAAAACGGGCGCTGTTCCTCCTCAGCCTGGCCTTCCTATCGGAGATTGGATCGCTCCTCCGGCCTGTTGCTTAGGTATTTGGGCTGGTCCATGAGCTGCGCGTGGTCTGCTTAGGCCAAACCTTTGTTTGAGAAGCCGGTCCATGAGGGACCCCGGGTTTATGAACCCGACTAGAGCCCTCGAGCCCCCAGGCGATTTGGGTAGAATCATCTGGGGGATTTTTGTTTTGACGGCGGGTGCATCGAGCGCACCCGTGGGTGTAGCCCCCAAGTGATATGGGCAGAATCGTCTGGGGTTTTTTTGTGTTATCAGTGAGGGAAGTTTTTGTTTCCGTCAGTGGGTGCGCGTGAGCGCACTCGCGGGTGTAGCCCCCAGGTGATTCGAGCAGAATCATCTGGGGGTTTGCCAGTGGGCGTGTGTGCATGTTTTTTAGTTGAGACAGAGTCATAAACCAAGGTGTTGTTGTGCAAATCGAGGCATTTTTTAGTTTTTTAGAATTGGGCGCGACGGAGCTTGTGGATCCTAACGTCGGTGCGCGCCATGGAATCGGGCGAGTCGGTGCAGCCGAGGTAGTGAGTATAGGGATCAGACGAGACGGAGCTCGTGGATCTTGGCATCGGTGCGTTCCATGGGATCAGGTGAGTCAGAGTCATGAATCCTGGCCCTAGTGCTGCCTGTGCAGCCGAGGCAGTTAGAATAGGGATCAGACGAGACGGAGCTTGCTGATCCTAGCGTTGGTGCACGCTATGGGATCGGGCGAGTCGGAGTCGTGGATCCTAGCGTCGGTGCAGTCTGTGCAGCCGAGGCAGTTAGTATTGGGATCACACGAGACGGAGCTCGCTTATCCTGGAGTCGGTGCGCGCCGTGGGATCGGGTGAGTCGGAGTCGTAGATCCTGGCGTTGGTGCAACTTGTGCAGCCGAGGCAGTTAGTATTGGAATCGGACGAGATGGAGCTCACTGATCCTGGCATCGGTGCACGTTGTGGGATCGGGCGAGTCAGAGTTGTGGATCTTGGCGTCGGTGCAGTCTGTGCAGCCGAGGTAGTTATTATTGGGATCGAACGAGACGGAGCTCGCTAATCCTGGCGTCAGTGCGCGTCATGGGATCGGGCGAGTCAGAGTCGTAGATCCTGGCATCGGTGCAGCCTATGTAGCCAAGGCAGTTAGTATTGGGATCGGACAAGACAAAGCTCGCAGATCCTAGTGTCGGTGCATGCCGTGGGATCGGGTGACTCAGAGTCATAGATCCTGGCCGAGGCAGTTAGTCAAGGGATCGGATGAGACGGAGCTCACGGGTCCTGGCATCGGTGCACGCCACGGGATTGGACGAGTCAGAGTCATGGATCCTAGCCTCGGTGCAGTCTGTGCAGCTGAGGTAGTTAGTTAGTTAGTTAGTCTAGGGATCGGTTGAGACGGAGCTTGCTGATCCTAGCATCGGTGCGCGCCGCGGGATCGGGCGAGTCGAAGTCGTGGATCCTGATAGGGCGAGTTTGGGGTCGTAGACCTAGGTGTTTTTGGTGTATAGTCAAAGCATAGCCAGATGGGGCGAGTTCAGGGTCATAGACCTAGGTAGTTTTGGAGTGCAGTTGAAGCGTAGCCGAATGGGGCGAGTTTGGGGTCGCAGACCCAGGTAGTTTTGGAGTGCAGTCGAAGCGTAGCCAGATGGGGTGAGTTTGGGGTCGCAGACCCAGGTTGTTTTGGAGTGCAGTCGAAGCATAGCCGGATAGGGTGAGTTTGGGGTCGTAGACCCAGGCGTTTTGTGTCTTGAGCCCCCGAGCCCCGTTGGCCTTTAGTAGGGGTCGGTTTGAGTTGTGTGCATTACCCCGTCCTCAGTTCCTCACAACTAGAGGGGCTGAGTTTTGACGCTTGTCCCGATCACTCGGGCTCGAGTGACGCGCTCGGTGAGTTCGCTAACGGGTATGATCGAGTGGAATTTGGATCCATCATTCATGACGGGGTCGGCATAGCCCTCTTGTGACATTTCACTACTCCTTTACCTGCAACCCGGTAGATGCCTGGGTCGTTCTGTAGATCGACCCGGGTGGCCTAATGGCATCCCCTCAATGGAGATTTTGTGGGCTTGGCAGAGGCTTAGGATCAAACGAGAAGGTTGAGATGACCATGTCTGCCAGACTAGGCGAGGGCCGCACAGGGCTCATCTGCATTTTTCTCCCCTGGCTCTGTTTGATGTGGGGTGGCCTCGAGCCCTTTGTGGGCTAGCCTTTGAACCTCGATCGGTCGTTGCTCATGTCAAATAAGGCAACTGCCGCTTCGTGACGCAACACAGAGCGTTGTGATGCATTCCGCTGCATGTGCGATGCTTACTTTCTGAGCCCCTAGGCGGTTCAGGGCCCGAATCGTCGAGGGGCACAGGTGTATGGAATGAATGCACGTATGGATGTATGAAATGATTTATAAAGAAATAGATGTGGTCGGTAGTGTTACCTTGATGACTCGAGTGACGGGGGTTTGGAGAGCTTCAGTTAGAAATGTCCAACCGGGACCCGTGCTCATCGTTCATGATGGAGTCGGTATGACCTACATGGAGTGTCTCTTCACTCCCTACCTATCTCTCGATGTGTTTTTCTAAGCCGTTCGATCGACTTAGGAAGCCCGATGGTCTCTCCCGGCGGAGATCCTATTTTGGGTTTTTCCAAGTCCCGCCTAGGGATGCAGAGAGCTGCCTATGTATGGTGATGCTTTGGTTTTTGTACCCGGTCATGCGATAGTGGTGGGTCATACCCAGGCCATGTCTCGTCTTACCAAGCAGCGTTCTGTCTGACCAGGCGGCGTTCCGTCGGTCAGCGTGCGTCCCATCGGTCAGGGTGTGTCCCATCGTTTCCCATCCGCATTGAATGGGGGAAGGGAGAGAGTTTTTTGCTCTAATCTTTTGCCCCTCTTCGGCTGTCGCATTTCTTCCTTAAATAGGGGGAGGGAGAGGGTTCTCCGTCGTAGTCCTTTGCCTATTCTCCAACTATTGTCTCTCTTCCTTCTTCCTCTTCACCGAGAGTGCCTGTATGCCACAGCGGTTCCTAAGTGAGAGAGGGGATGAGCGAGGGGGGGGGACTTATAGATCCTTTTGTGAATCCAAAGCACGATGTCAGGCTAGAGGCTGCCCAAGGCGGTGCTGGCCATCTCTGCCTGAGAAGGGGCAGCTTCCGCCGAAGGGGGTGGCGTGCTAGATTCATCTATGAGGCATTCTTCGGGATGGAGCCATGTGTGGACTTTCTCTGGTGGATCTTCATTGGGTGAGCCTTGTCAGAGGGGAAGTTTCTTAGGATCGTGCCGGTGGAGGGTTCCGCGCCTGCAGCTACTCAGGTTGGCCAGTTCATAAAGTTTAATGAGATCTCTTCCAGCCATGGCAGCCGTACCTTGGTAGTGGTGTCCCTGTCCAGGAGCTACCTCGACTGCATGAGAAGGTTAGGAGCTCCATGCTCTTCTACTAAGCATCTACGGGTGCGACATCCTTGAGGTACCCGTTGTGTTCACCAAAGTCGAGGGAACAGAACCAGATGGGTCCCTTGAGGTACCCGTTGCACTCACCGAAGTCGAGAGAACAAAACCGGGCGAGGCCCCTATAGCGGTTGCTACGTCTGGCGGTGTGTGCCGTGGTAGTATTTGGAGTAGTAGTAGGAAATGTAATAGCTGAGTTCGTGGGTGAGTCCCCGTGTAAACAATTTTTTTGTATCAGTGAATACATTAGCGCTGCATTTGTGATAGAATCATTATCCGTTCCTTATTTTTGTCCTGGCATAGCTATTGTTTTTGTACTTTCTTTTTTGCACCTGCCTGTTAGTTTCGTAGGCTGTAGCTTTTTTAAGAACCTGGGCATGACCCGTGGGGCTTGGCTACTCATAACCGTAGGTCATGGCGGGGTGCGTTCGGTTATGAGTAAGAACAAAGTTACGTAGGACAATCAAAGAAAAAGGAATACGCTTCCATTCAGGGACAAAGTTGCTTACCATGTGACAGTAAAAAAGAGAGTAAAAAAGAGAGGTAATATTTTGTATTGTACCCTCATGGAGCCCCCGAGCGACCCGGGCTAAAAGTGTTCGGGTTGGGGTGCTTTACAAGGGCAAGCTTGACTAAAAAGCGGTATGACCAAATTTTTAGGGGAAAAACGACGTAGTTGTTCGATGTTCCAAGTGTTGGTGAGAACGTTGCCGTTGTTGTCCTCGAGTCGATAGGTGCCCGGTCGGATTACCTCGATCACCGTATAGGGCCCTTCCCATGGTGGAGAGAGTTTGTGTTTTTCCTTCGTTGATTGGGTCCTCTGGAGTACGAGATCGCCGACTTCGAGTATCCTCCCCCTAATCTTCCTTTCGTGGTACCTACATCGGGTTTGTTGGTAGCACGTGGAATGGATGACGGTCACCTCGCGGGCCTCTTCAAGTAGGTCAACTGCGTCTTGCTAAGCCTCCACAGCTCGGTTGCGGTCGAAAGCCTTTACTCTTAGGGTGCCATGGTCGAGGTCAGAGGGCAGCACTGCCTCAGCTCCATAGGCTAGGAAGAAGGGTGTGAATCCTATAGATCCATTTGGGGTCATTCTCAGGCTCTAGAGGATTGCTAGGACCTCTAGAACCCATCACCCAGCATACTTGTTGAGTCGGTCAAAGATGCGTGACTTAAGTCCTTGGAGGACCATACCATTAGCACGCTCGACCTGACCATTAGTTAACGAATGTTCGATCAAGGCCCTATCGATCCTGATGCCATATCCATCACTGAAGTCTAGGAATTTCTTTCTAGTGAAGTTAGTCCCGTGGTCGGTGATGATACAGTTAGGAACATCGAACCGGTAAATGATGTCGAGGAAGAATTTGACTGCCTCTTCTGAGCGGATGTTGGTGATGGGCTTGGCCTCTATCCACTTGGTGAACTTGTCGATCACTACGAGTAGGTGAGTGAAACCGCCTGGGCCCTTTTTGAGGGGTCCCACCATGTTGAGGCCCTAGACCATGAATGGCCAGGTGATGGGGATGGTTTGGAGCTCCTGTGCTGGCAAATGGGTTTGTCGAGCGTAGAACTGGCATCCTTCACACCTGAGGATGACCTCCTCTGCATCTCGTAGCACGGTGGGCCAGTAAAAACCTTAGCAAAAGGCTTTTCCAACCAGCAACCTTGAGGCCACATGATGTCTACAAATCTCAGCATGGACCTCGAGGAGGAGCTGCTTCCCCTGGTTGGTGGGGTTGCACTTCATGAGTACCCCCAATGGACTCCATTTGTAGAGTTCATCATCGAGCGTGACGAAGGTCTTGGCACGTCGAGCGATCTGTCGGGCTTCGATCCTTTTGGGTGGGAGAACCTCCTCGAGGAGGTAGGCGAGCAGCGGCGCTCGCCAGTCGGTTTGACCGAGTGCCAATACGGCGACGTTGGCGGGTGATGTCATTATGGAGGTACTGGGATCAGAGCCCCCGAGCGCTGGCTTGGTGTCAGGGTCAGAGCCCCCGGGTGCCGGCTGGGTGTCAAGGTGCGTCTGGACCGGACCTTCCACGATGTGGGTGGATGGCTCGTGGACGTCGTTGATGAAGACCCCGCTTGGGGATGGATCCCGCCTAGCAGCCAATTTTACAAGAAAATCGGCGGTATCGTTGTCCTTTCGGGGGGACATGATGCAGTTCGATCCCCTCGAATTTGTCCTCGAGCTTGCGCACCTCTTGGTAGTATACTGTCATGAGGGGGCTTTTGCAGGAGCACTCCTTCATGACCTGATCAACGACTAGCTCCAAGTCGCCACGAACGTAGAGTCACATAGCACCCAGCTCGATGGCGATGCGTAATCCGTTGATGAGGGCCTCATACTCCATAGTGTTGTTTGAGGCTAAAAAGTGGAGGTGGATGACGTAGCGGAGCCTACTCCCGTTTGGGGAGATCAAAACCACTCCCATCCCCGAGCCGGGCGCCATTACTGACCTATCGAAGTACATTGTCCAGTACTCGTAGGTGACGTCTGAGGTCGGTAGCTGCACCTCTGTCCATTTAGCGACAAAATCTACGAGAGCCTGAGATTCAATGGCGGTATGGGGGATGTACCTCATGTCATGGCCCATGAGTTTGAGCGCCCACTTGGAGATTCGTCCCACGGCGTCGCGGTTGCGGATGATGTCCCCGAGCGGGTATGCAGTGACGACCGCAACTTCGTGGTCAGTGAAGTAGTGCAGGAGCTTCCGAGTCACCATCAGCACAGCATATAGGAGTTTCTACACCTAGGGGTACCGGCCTTGGGGTCGATAAGTACTTCCCCGACGAAGTATACGGGCCGCTAGACTTTAAGTTGGTGTCCCAGCTCCTCCCTTTCGACAACCAGTGTGACGCTTACTACATGGTTGATGGCCGCGATGTAGAGGAGAAGGGGTTCTCCCAGTTCGGGAGCGAAGGGGATCGGGGCTGACGTCAGGGACGCTTTGAGGCTCTCCAAGGCCTGCTGGGCTTCCTCAGTCTAGATGAAAGTGTCCGTCTTTTTAGGAGCTTGTAGAGTGGCATCCTCCATTCATTGAGCTAGGAGATGAATCAACTTAGGGTAGCCAGACAGCCGGTGAGCATTTGCACACCCTTGACGTTGCATATGGGACCCATGTTGGAGATGGCCATGATTTTTTCGGGGTTGGCCTCAATGCCGCGCTCGGACATAATGTATCCTAGCAGCTTCCTCTTTGGAACCCCAAAAACACATTTTTATGGATTCAGCCTGATGTTGAATCTTCGGAGGTTCACGAACGTTGCGGCCAAGTTTATGATCAAGTCGTAGGCTTGAGTTGTTTTGACCACTATGTCATCAATATAGACGATGATCATTGGTCTTGGCCGCTCGGTTTGGTTAGGCTGATCGAGCGGGTCGATTTGGTCAGCGAAGCATTACTGCATGCACCTTTGGTAGGTGGCGCCAGCGTTCTTCAAGCCGAATGGCATGGTTACGTTGCAGTATGAACCATACGGGGTGATGAACAAGGTTGCGAGCTGATTGGACTCTTTTATCACGATCTGGTGATAGCCTGAGTAGATATCCAAAAAGGAGAGGATCTCGCAACCCGAGGTGGAGTCGACTATCTGGTCTATGCATGGCAAAGGGAAGTGATCCTTTGGGCACGCTTTGTTGAGGCCAGTATAATCAATGCACATTCTCTACTTCTCGGTCTTCTTTTTAACAAGAACGGGATTGGCAAGCCAATCAGAGTGAAAAACCTCTCTAATGAATCCAGCTGCTAGGAGTTTGGTGATCTCTTCGCCTATGGCCCTATGCCTCTCATCGTCGAAGCGACGCAGGCGCTGCTTGGCAGGCTTCGAGCCCGGGATGAGGCATAGTGCATGCTCGGTGACCTCTCGTGGTATGACTGGCATGTCAGAGGGCTGTCATGTGAAGACATCGCGATTGGTGTGTAGAAAGTTGATGAGCTCGCATTCCTATTTGGCCGGGAGCTGGGTCCCGATCTGCACTGTCTTGGCCAGGTCAGTGGGGTCGACCTCCACCACCTTGGTTTCCTTGAGCGGATGGAAGGCCGTCGAAGAGGTTGGTTTGTTGTAGTCTGGGACTGCCGGGATCGACGATTCCTCGAGCCGTGGGAGCTCGGACGAGTTGACGACCACAGTGGTAAGCTCATAGTGCTCATGGTCACACGTTAAGGCGTGTGAGAAGGCGCTGCTCACGGTGATGACACCATTTGGTCCTGTCATCTTTAGCTTAAGGTAGGTGTAGTTGGGGATTGCTATGAATTTGGCATAGCATGGGCACCCCAAGATGGCATGGTAGGACCCTAGAAAGTCCACCACTTTGAAGGTGAGGACCTCCGAGCAGAAGTTGGCTCAGTTGCCGAATGCGACGGGCAAGTCGATCTGCCCGAGCGGGTATGCCTGCGCTCCTAGGCTCACTCCATGGAAGGGAGAGCCCATCAGATGGTGCTCTGATCGAGGGATGCGCATGGCGTCGAGGGTGTCGACGTAGAGGATATTGAGGCCGCTGCCTTCGTCCATCAGCACCTTGGTGAGGTGCTTCTTGCGGACGATGGGATCGATGACGAGTGGGTAGCATCCAAGTCTTGCGATGTGGGAGGGATGGTCCCTCTGATCGAAGGTGATCGGAGATTCTGCCCAGCTGAGGAAGGAGGGGATGGCCGTCTTGACGACGCATGCCTCCCTATAGCGTACCTTGTGCTGGCGCTTGGACCAGATGACGTCGGATCCACCGAAGATCATGATGCATTCATCAGCATCGGGGAAACCATCTCCGTCCTTGCCCGCCATGCCTCCTTTCTTGGCTGCCGCCTCTTTGCCGTCCCCTTCTTTCGGCCCGTCGGCCTACCGTAGGAAACGTTTGAGGAGCTCGCAGTCCTTGTAGAGGTGTTTGATGAGGTAGGCATGGTTGGTGCATGGGCTATCCATGAGTTTGTTGAAGTGGTCAGGCAGGCCCTATTGGGGCTGCTTGGCCGTGCGGTCAGTTGCGGCGACCAACGCGGTGTTGTCCAGTCGGCGCCAGTCTTTTTTGTTCCTCTTGCACCTATGTGCGGAGGGGCCCTCGTCTTTGGCGACGTCGAGCAGGTCGCAAGTGGTACGGGGCTTCAGGCATCCAAGCTTGTGGATCAGAGACTCATAGGTCTCCCAAAGAGGAATGCGCTGATGACATCCGTGTTGACGACATCAGGGAGGGAGTTGCATTGTTGGGAGAACTTGTGAATGTAGTCCCATAGGGACTCACTGGGCTCCTGCTGGCAAGTCTTGAGGTCCCAGGAGTTCCCAGGACGGACATACGTCTCCTGGAAATTCTTAATGAAGACCCTCTTGAGGTCCGCCCAGTCGTGGATGCTGTCGTGCAGGAGAAATTCAAGCCATGCCCGAACATGTTCCCCCATGCAGATGGGGAGATACTGAATGATGAAATAGTCATCATCCACCCCTTCGGCTCGGTAGGCGAGCCAAAAATCTTCGAGCCAAATACCGAGGTTTATTTCCCCAGTGTACTTGGTGGGCAGTCGGAAGCGCTGTGGAAACGGCGCTCTCCGGACACGTCGGTCAAAGGCCCATGGTTTTGGGCCCTCAAGGTTGGGACTCTGGTCGTCCGGCCAGCAGCTGTGCCTAGGGCGTGTTTCACTGCTCCCCTCGATGGTTCGGCTAGGATCCATGTCGCCTGGTGGATGTCATCATCATGTCGAGCGTGATGCTGGTTGCTGACGACGCTGCGAGCATCCTGGTGCGGACCGGGCCGCTCGTGTATCGGCGGTCGGTGTGGAGCGAGCGCCAGGTAGGACTGTGGCGCAACTACTGCCTCCCGAGCCACACCTAGCAGCTATAGCAGCGAGCGGATGGAGCGATCCGTCCAGCGCATCCCCATTTCCCCGATGGGGAGAGAGGACGCATGTCAGAGTCGCGATGCGGAGCTTTCCGCCTATTGAACAGCGACGGCTTCTACTAGAACCCGGAGGTTCTGGTAGACTGCCCACTCCTAGAGGTTGACGGGCTCGGGAACGCCGCGTAGAAGCATTGTAGCAACAACGATGTTCTGGCTAGCCCGAGCGAACTGTGGAAGGTCGTTGCCCTTGTTCATGATGTCGTGTTGGACCTGCCGGGCATGACCCTAGGCGCCACCCGCTAGGCCATTCGCATGGGGCACAACGTGCTGCACCGAGCGCGTCGGCGGAGATGGCGGCTGGTTCTGCCGTTGTTGTCGTAATTCCTCGGCGTGCACTTGCGTAGACGTGAGGCCCCCCGCACATCGGTCTGGAGGGGTGTGAGTCTATGTAGACTCCACAACCACCAGCGGCTGTCCCAAAGCGTCCGCCATAGCGCACTCCCAGGATGGACGGTGGCGAGGTGCCACGTCACTGATGTTGGAGCCGTCGCTCTCACCCTTTTCATCCGAGAGTTCGTGGAAAGTGGCAGGAGCGTAGCTCGCCATTCCCATGAATTCGGATGTGAGGGGGGATGGAGCCAGCATCCTTTGGAGCCCCCGAGCATACGCATCCGTGGGGAATGCGAGGCCATAGGGGAACCGATCATGCGGTGTTCATGGCATGGGCAATACGGTCCCTCCGGATGATCAGCGGGAGATAGTAAATAAAGAGTAAATAACAGTACGCATATTACTTACAGCAGGGTTTGAGTAGAGAGTTTGCTCGGAATGAAGCGCAGATGCCGTGTCATCGAAGTCGTGCATCCCGGAGTCGATGGAGAGCGCCCCTCTGATGGGTGCCAGAATGAGTGCCTCCTCGTGGAGGTGTAGTACGCCGAGTCGGTCGACGACGAAGTCCAGGCTTCCAAGGAGGAAGGCCTGGGATGGCTCGAAGACGGGTGAAACCCACATCCCAATAGGTGGGAGTGCGGGAGACTCCAGTGAGCCGAAGCGAATCGTATCGCCAGAGCCCACCATGGCAAAGTTGGCGGAAAAGTGGGCCATCCGATGACAAAAAGTGTTGAACGTACAACGTCTTCCCCACGGACGACGCCAACTATCAGTGCAGAAAGTGACCAACAAGTAAATATTTGTAGTTTTGCCATACGTTGTGATCGAAGGTGGCCTAGCACTCAATGACACAGGTTTTATACTGGTTCAGGCAACGCGCCCTACGTCTAGTTTAAGTCGGTCGGTGACTTTATTCCTGAGCCTAGGTGCTCGAAGTTTGCAGTGGGCTTACAAGCAAGAAGGAGAAAGATAGAGGGGGTACAAGAGGTCCGGTCGGACCCTAGTCAGAGGGACCGAAAGCGACAGGAGCCCCGCTATGAGCTAAGTGTTCAAGTGTGTCCTTGTGGTTTGAACCTGACAGTTCTGTGGTTGTGTACTAGTGAACGTGATCAATCTAATAAATCTGGAATGACTTGAACCGATCTAGATTAACTGTCCCTTTTGGGGAGAGGGCGTATCCCCTTTTATAGATGAAGGGAATGGCCTTACAAGTGAGAGGGAGAGAGTACGTATGCTACTGAGCCTTGTTGCCCACGCCGGTGGGTACACGATAAAGGTAGGCGCCCACAATATTGTTGAGTGTCGGAGGCACATGGGAGGTTCGTTTGTCTTCTTTGGGCGTGGCAGACGTTGGCACCTGTTGCCCTGTTGATTCTGTGAGGTATGCAAGGGCTTTTACCATGTTCTCCTAGTATGGTAAAAGTCGGCGCCCACAACACTATCGATGCCCAGAGGCATGTGGGGGAGCCTTACCGTATGGGAATTAATGGCGCCCACAATACTGTAGGGGAAATGTCGGCGCCTACAATACTGTTTGGGCTCTGTTGTGCCAGGGAGGTTGCAGAGTACTGTTTCTGCAGGTGTACAGGGTACGGTCCCTGGTATCGTGCTTTGACTTGTGCTCCCTGCCTTGTTTTCTCCGGACGTTTCCTAGTCCTTACCGAGCGAGCGTCCCCGGTCGGTTGGTCCCAGTAGGCTCTGATCGTGCCAGTCGGAGAAGGGCGGTGAGCAGGGGCTTGACGCATCCCCGGTCGGAGACGCGGGTCAGAGTCGAAAGCGGTGCTTTTGGCCAGGCCTTCCAGTCGGAGAGGCCGTCCGGAGGCGGGCTAGAGACCGAAGTGAGTGCTCCGATCGGAGGGGCGGGTCGAAGTTGGAAAACGGGTGCTGTTCCTCCTCGGCCTAGCCTTTCGGTCGGAGATTGGATCGCTCCTCCGGCCTGTTGCTTAGGTATTTGAGCCGGCCCATGAGCTACGCGTGGTCTGCTTGGGCCGAACCTTTGTTTGGGAAGCTGATCCGTGAGGGACCCCGGATTTATAAACCCGACATATACGCTTCCTTAATTTCCTAATTTGGTGTTGTCATAGTGGAGATTGGCTGATAGATGGCAAGTAACGATATGATATCTACCAAATATGTAATATTATTTAATGCAAAATTATCTCTTGTCCTCTAAAATCATTTATATTTGAGTACAAAATTTGAATGCTTAATGCAATATATTATAGGACGGGATGAAT
Organism: Miscanthus floridulus; assembly: GCF_019320115.1. Taxonomy (NCBI): domain Eukaryota; kingdom Viridiplantae; phylum Streptophyta; class Magnoliopsida; order Poales; family Poaceae; genus Miscanthus; species Miscanthus floridulus. Next base: position 55,437,809 of record NC_089591.1, on the reverse strand, counting down.
ACATACGAGAGTTTCACTACACAAAATGTACCTCAACTCCACAACTTCTAAGCCTAACTCTTCGGTCCACAGATTCTGACTTCACAAAAAATGAGGATCTAGGAGTCAACCCCACAGATTTGGTGGAGTTCCTAAGAAGTGCTTTAGAAACATTGTTTCAAATGGAGTTCATAGGTAATTATCCACCATGCACTCAAACACTCTTTCTATTCTTCGCGACAAGGCAATGAGTCAATGACGCCGGCCTAACCTTAGCCACCACCCTCAAACCAAATCTTGAAAGAAGCTATCCTGTGACATTGGTGACTTAATGGATATAGATCGAGCACACTTCCATCGGCATCTTCCATTTCTTCATCGATGTTGGTTACTATGCTGCAATTTATGATGCAGTATATTAATCGGAATAGTAGGTGCTGATTAACTCTTGAAAACTATTGTGGCAAAATCGTGGTCAATGTTATTCAATGGATTGGAACAACGGGCATAATTCATTTTTTTGCAAGTTATTCAACGAATAAGTTCCAAAAGAGAATCAAACAAAATACTTTTTATTCTTCTTAGTTGAAATTGATATCGTTTTTGTTCTTATCACGTGAGCATGTTGTTAATTTAGTTGTTGCCATTGAACTGAAAAAAATTAGCTGTTGCCATTTAAACTTTTTTTTTTTTTTTGCTTTCATTACATATTGCCATTTATTTATGTTCTTCATTTGAACTTGTTATCATTTTTATTCTTAACATGTGAACCATTCAGACATGCCATTTTCATTACGTTGCCATTTGTGTCCGATATTGTAATGCGCAGCGTTGCCACGATGTTCTTGGCGGGTTGAAGTTGAGAGGGCTGAGGCAGTATAGAACTTGACCTGACGAGTTTTATCACCTATGAGTCTAATAACTCCGGTTGTGTGGACAAACATGTGTAATACCCATTCAATCAGGTTTACATGAACAAACATAAACTAAGCGTATCTAAGCTAATTGGATTTATTTTGGTAAAACATGTTTATCCAAATTAAGTTTTTGACTTGACATGGATACTCGTTGATTTATTTCACGACCTCCTGCCTCTCATCTCCACCCATCATGGCTGGCCAAAGCGTCCCATGGATCATTAGTCCATGGAGAAGGGCCCCATTTTGCAAGCTTAACGAGCTAAAACTAGCTCGAGCAAAACAACAAGCCAAGCCAAAGCTAGATTTTTAGCTCTTTAGGGAAAAAAAGGTCAAGCTAAACTAATTTATTATCCTAACGAACAAGACTGAGCCGACTTGATATCTAATGCTACCTGGGATGGCCTAAGCATGAAACAATCAGGACCTGTTTGGAGGGGCTCCGGCGGCTCCGGCTCCTGATACTATAGCACCACTGTAGAGGAGCCGCTGGAGCACCCAATTGGAGGCTTCTCTGGCTCCTCCTCTTTTCCCGTTCATTTGTGCCGGAGCCGGAGCCGTTTTTTCGCCGCTACAGTGATCTACAGTGTTGCGTAGTGCAGTGGGAGCCGGAGCCGCTGGGCAAGGAGCCCTGCCAAACAGGTTCTCAGTGACGATATCATCTACTTCCTCCATCCAAAACAAGGTGTCACTACAGGATTCGTACCGATCAAACTTTCTTAAGTTTAACTATAATTATATAAAATATTAGCAACATTTATATCTTTAAATAAGTTTTGTTTTAAAAACATATTCAACGGTTTATCAAATGATACTAATTATGCACCATAATTATTAATAGTTTCTTATATATTTGGTCAGAGTTAAAAATATTTAATTTCTTGGAAAATTATAATGATAATTTTTGGGGACGGATGAAGTATATGTTTATCGATTTCAGAATTTAACTATTCATTCAACGGCAAATACAATGTGATACCAAAAGAAATTACAAAAATCCAAATTTATATACGATAAGTCGAAAACACTACCACCTTTACATAGAAAATTCAGAAAAGATTTTTTGTTACGGTTTTCATCCTACCCAGACCCAACCCACTGCAAAGAACATGAAAATTTCCACTGATATCGCGGGAGATGTGTCTCGCGTCTTCCTTCGTTCGCAAAGACGACCACCACCATATGCACATGGCGGTCGCACTGCACGGCGCACCGCCACAACACCACTTCTGACGTCGGTGAAGAGAAAAACGAAAAAGGAGAGAGATGTCCACGCAATCCCATGTCTTTTCAAACTCACTTTTGCCCAGATTAGGTCCATTTGGTACACTATGATTTGATGAAGTAGCTTCACCGGTGGGGTTGAAACTGAACCTTTTGTATATATAAAAAAGAAACTGAACCTTTGGTAAAAAACCAGCTCCGCAGGTAGATCAAAAGGATAATAAAAAGTCCATAAATACTCTTCTGTTTTGTTCTTTTCTTTTTTCTTTTCTATTTGCTTCCTTTTTATTTCCTCTTCCTATGTATATATGTTCTTTTCACCTTTGCTGCGCTGCAACGGTGGCCATAGACGCAGACGGCGGGCATTGTCTCACACAATAATACTCACGGCGGGCATTGTCTCACACGACGGTGGTCATAAGTCGCATGTGCTAATTTGTACAGCTAAATTGTTGGGAGAGAAAACCTAGCAAACTAGTTGTACAAATCAGCACAAGCGGCTTATACACCAGCGGAAGAGCCAAGGCTGCTGATCCGCGCGGGAAGGGAACGCATCCTTGGTGTGCTATATTGGCCAGAAACCACACGATTTTATGCGGAGACGGGACCGTGCGTGATCCCTCGTACTGTACTCCAATTTGCATCCCTGCCGGCTCCCGCGCAGATCCAGAGAAACACCATCTTTCTTCCCGTCCCCTGGGTCGCCGTAGAACTCGACGCCGTCAACTGTGTGTTTTTTTTTTGAAAAGGCGTCAACTGTGTTCAGACGGGGGGCGGGCAGCGGCAAGGAAGCGGTGGACGCAACACAACAGCAGACAGGTAGCCTGATGATATCAGCCAGTTCGTTTGGCTGTGGCTTGTCGTAAACGATCGTAAATTTTCAGCCGGAACAGTATTTTTCTCTCACACAAACCAGCCAACAGTACTTCTTCACGAATCAGCAACGATACGAACCAGCCAACCGAACAGGAGCGATCTGGTCTATGATTCCTCTCACCACTTGGCTTTGATCCGATCCTCTTGCTTTTCGCCACCCGGGGATGCAGGTTTCTCTGTCCGTTTCTTCAGAGTTCAGCCCCCCTAGCACTTGCCTTTCTTGAAAAGTTGAGATTTCTTGCCTCGGCTGCAGATGAATACAAGAACGCATGGACGCTAAGGGGGTGATTGGTTGCCCGAACCAGAACGTTCGAAGGGGCATCCTGCATCCCTCCGTACACTTGCGTCATGTTTGGTTGCCCTGCTCGTACTTTTTGCCTGCATCTTTTCATTCGTTTGCCCTCCTCCATCCCGTACGCCTGTCTTCTGGATTTCTTCTTCCCTCATGGTGCAGGATGACTTGATTCACCCAGGATGCAGGGACCCATGCGCCAGACATCAAAAAAAAAACTGATACATGCATGCAACCAAACACAATCTCGTCTCGTACTAGACCAACAGCAAAGACAACCAAACACGACCACTTGCACAAGCTCAACCTAGCTTCTTTAGTTCTGCATAGCCTGGCCATCCTGACTCATGGCTTGTTTACGACCAATCACGCCCTAAAAAGATCAAAAGATACAAGGATCTACAGTAAATTGCAACGCGGGGTTAGGTGGAGCTTTGACGGGATTAGCGAGCATGCTAAGCCAGGCAAGAAACCCTAATTGTTTGTTAATTCTACTATAGTAGTTTACTATCTATTACTTGAGAATATCTACCCGGTCCTCTCGCCAGCCAAACGAACAGGTGACCAGCTCCTGACGTTTCAGTGTCACGTCACTACACTTCTGTCCCTGATGGTGGTCCTGGTCCACCTGTTTTTGTCCACTTGGGAACAAGTTGGTCAATTATTTTCGTTCTCGGATGGCGAAGTGTACACGCAATTTCCATTTTGATTTGTCCTAGTATAGTAAAGTACAAATACTTACAAATACATGCTGGATTTATGACAAGAATGCGTAAGATCGGGCATGTTTTCTTCCCGGTAGTTCACAGGCTCACCGCTCGCGGTCACGGGTGAGGCGAGCTTATCGTGAAGCAGAGGGTCCAATTGGCTCTTCGGAGACCGATCCGTCGTCTCTGAAAGATGGAGAGGTTACTCGGGCGCCGTCGCTTTCGCACGCGGGATTCGGCATGTATCGGGAGCATATCGTAGGCCGACGTGAGCACCTGCAGATTCTGATTTGGGCGCAGGATTTAGACTCTTCTGATGGCTCAACCACACGGCGGCCTGGAATGCATGCATCCATCCATCAGACGTGCGGTGGTCGGCCGCTGTGTCGACGAGAGAGATGCAGAGAGTGAGGGACACGGGAGGGCGGCGCTGTTCTTGCAGTCCCCTGCAGTGGACATGCCGCTTGGTGAGCTGGGCTCTTGGAGAAACTGCGCCAGTCGCTTTCCACGTTTCAGCCTCCAGACAGATTAACTGATACCACATCAAAAAAATCAGACGGACACGGACGAAAGCATGTGCAGCAACTTCTTTATCATAGCAGCTAGAGCTCTGAGAGAGCCATTATTTCTACATCCTGAGCTCACGAGGAGAGCGCGAATCACGTCGTTAGAATTTTCACCAAGGAATCGTTTGTGAGTGGGTTAGTGGATCTGTGGGATGACTATCCAAAGCACAGATATAGAGCAGAATCTCTTGGTTTTGGCTCAATCATCAACGCCCTATTTTGCAGCACCACTTTTCAGCGAACGAACAACGTTTTTTCTTTCACAACAAATCAGCATGAATCAAATTTTAGCAAAACGAACAGGGCAAGGTATAGTTGGCCGCACGAGGAGGCACGATTGCTCCTCGTTCCTCAGTCCTCACGAAGTGATTATCTTCCATCGCTAAGTCACCAAGATCAGAAAAGGCAAAGGCATTGCTGGTTATGTGCGTCAATGGCATGGTTTGTTCAACATTTCATTTTGGCAGATAAAATCCTCCTTTTTTCCCCAAGAAAAGGAGAGACAAAAGGTAACCCCAACCCCAAACTGGATTAGTCTAGTTCACATATGTGGGCCTTTTTGAAGGCACACCCTTGTTACATAGGCCTTCTCACCTTGTGGACGATGTCGGCTCAACCCACCCAAAGGCCGAGCTCCCTAAAGGCCCAACCCACCGAAAGGCCAGACTAGATTAGATTGGTTATCGAGTGGCTCTGTGGATTATGGAGTTTAGAATTTTCGTGAAGATTGGTACTGCGAAGGGATTTGCTGGCTGTTGAATATCTGCCATTTATGCTTTTAGTATGGTTCATGATTGTCGGGGACTAATACTGGTGTCGGTGCAAAAAGTGATCAACAAGTAAATATTTATAGTTTTGTCGTATGTTGTGATCGGATGTGGCCTAGCACTCAATGACACAGGGTTTACACTGGTTCAGGCAACGTGCCCTACGTCCAGTTTCAGTCGGTCGGTAACTTTATTCCTGAGCCCAGGTGCTCAAAGTTTGCTGTGGGGTTACAAACGAGTGGGAATAGAAAGGAGGTGTTAAAGGTCCGGTCGGGCTCTGAACCGAAGGATCAAGAGTGATGGGAGCTCCAACGTTCGCTAAGTATAGGAACGTATGCTCTGTGTAGCTTTAGAGTTCTAAAGCCGTGGAGCTGTTCGAGTGCTTCAGAATGTCTAAGCTAAGCAGAGAAAGAGAGTCGGAATCACCGTCCCCTGTTAGGAGAGAGTGCATCCCCTTTTATAGATGAAGGGGATGGTCTTACAAGAGAGAGAGAGAGTATGTACGTATGCTATTAAGTCTTGTTGCCCATGCTGTCGGGTACAAGACAGTCGTTGGCGCCCACAATACTGTTTATGTCAGACGCCTGTGGTAGGCTTTATCGTGTTCGCCTGGTATGACAAATGACGGCGCCCACAATATTGTAAGGCAAATGTCGACGCCTACAACACTGTTTGGGCTCTAACATACCTGGAAGGTTATAAAGCACCCTTCTAGTATGTCCTGGCGGTACTGTCCTGTAGGTGTGCAGGGTATGGTCCTCGGTATTGCGGTTGACTTGGGCGCCTTGCCTTATCTGCTCCGCCTTATTCCTGGGTCCTCACCGAGCGGGCGTCCCCGGTTGGTTGTTCCCACTCGGCTCCTACTGTGTCGGTCGGAGAAGAGCGATAAGCAGAGGTTCACCGCATTCCTGGTCGGAAAAGCGGGTTGGAGTTAGAAGCAAGCATCGTCCCCTCCTTGGCCAGGCCTTCCGGCCGGAGACTGGATCACTCTTTCGACCTGTCGTTAGGTAACTGGGCCAGCCTAGGAGTCGCGCATTGTTGTAATGCCGTCTGTTGGGCCAAGCTTTTGCTGGGAAGCGAGCCCATTGGGGACCCTGGGTTTATGAACCCGATAGGAGCCCCTAGTCCTTTTGGGACTTCTGCGAAGTTGTGAAGGGTCTATTTATACTCGTTGTACGAGAGCAATGGATGGGTGTAAGACTTGAGTCGCCGTTGGGCACGACGGAGCACGAACCCAGGCGTCGGACCGATGAACCAGCATGCTGATCAGCGGTCGTACAGGGTGTAGGCAGCATAGTGACCATGCGCTCGTCACTGTGGGTCGATGTGAGTCCCTTGGAACGTCATGTCGTGGAGATGGGTCGTGCTGAGACACGACCGCTATTTGCACGATGCCAGAAGTTTGACCTGGGGTCGTAGTGGTTGGCGGCGGCATGACCTGGGGCTAGCCCTCAGACGTCGGGTGAGGCGGAGCCAACCTTTGGGAGTCAGATGAGGCGGAGCCCAACAAGGGGTATGGCATAGGTGGTCCTATAAATCGCCTGGGGGATTTTTTGACTTGCCAGCGGGTGCGCGCGAGCGTACCCGGTGGGTGTAGCCCCCAAGCCCCCGAACGATTCAGGTAGAATCGCTTGGTTTTTTTACTTTATCATCGGGCGCGGCCGGGGGGGTGGGCGCGACGGAGTGTAGACCCAAGTGTCGGGCGTGGCCAAGGGGTTGGTCTAGTTTTGTGTGTTACCCCATCTGTAGTTTCCACAACCGGAGGGGCTAAGATAACGTCACTTGCCTCGACCGCTCGAGTGATGCACTCGGTGAGCTCTCTAACGGGTATGTCCGAGTGGAATCCAGGTCCGTCATTCGTAACGGGGTCGGCATAGCCCTCATGTGGCATTCTACTGCTCCTTAACCCGCCTCCCGGTAGATGACTGAGTCGTTTCGGAGATCGACTCAGGTGGCTCACTGGCCTCCCCTCGATGGAGATTCTATGGGCACCGCTCGAGGCTAGGATCGAACAAGAATGTCGAGATGACCCTGTCTGCTTCTGAGCAGATCGGACGAGGGCCGCTGAGGCTCATCTATGTTTTCTTCCCTGGCTCTGTTTGATGCGAGGTGGCCTCGAGCCCTTCGTGGACCAGCCTTCGAACCCTGGTCGGTCGTCGCTCATGTCGAATGAGGTGACTACCGTTTTATGACGCAACACGAAGCGTTTTGATGCATCAATTGCATATGCAATGCTTTGGATGTATGGGATGAATGAATGTTTGCATGGATGAATGTGTGAATGCATGTAAGGATGAAAACGGTCAAACTCGGTCGAAAAACTACTCAACCGTTACTTTTACATTTGTAATACGAAAGCGAAAGCGAAAGCAGACAAGCTGGACACGAAAACGAACATGAACTTACGGAATATCTAGAATTTCAGAAACGAACCAATTCGAGTGGAATTATGTCGAACACGGTTGGTATGCGAAAATTCAATACAAAATACCGACCCAGAGTGCATAGCATTAAACAAGTGCACGACCATCCCATTATGATGGTTTCAAATTCGTCATTAAAATTTTCTGTCATATAAGTGGATATTCCTAGTAGTGTTTGAAAAGTATCAATGTGATGTTCTTTTAAATTTTTTTCTATTACGTGTTTTTATTTTTTTTCTTATGGTTTGCTCTAGATTTTATTATTTTTATTTCTATTATGTATTTATTTTTATGTATACTATAATACCAATTTCATGAACCTAAAGCTAGATTACTGTTCTTTTAGACAAAGAATATTTTTTTATGAAGACAGTTCTCTGAAGGTAGAACATCGTCTCTGCTTAATAAAAGGAAGTATTCTATCTTTATGAAATTAATGTTCTTTTATAAAAATTTATCTAAATATATTTATGTGGGGTCTTATTTTGAAGCATTTATTATAAGAAACATAGTGGTGCAATCGAAATTTAATTTCGATACACGGTTTAGTAGTTATGACTTTTTTTAGTTTGTGTCGCACGCAAATCAATGAAACAATAAAATAATCTGTACTTGCTCGGTCCCCCACCTCCTCCACGCTTGAATGAGCTTCCTGCACAGCGCTTCCCACACAACGCGCGTTGCGGCGCCATACTAGGGACGGGGTTGTCAACTTGTTTTGGGCTGGGCTGTAGAGTGGGCTGTACTGGTATGTGCTGGACCAAATTTGGTTCGAACCGAGTTTAGAATACGGAAGACTCCAAATAAAATGTAGAAAAGTAGAAATCGGTCGAACAAAGCCTAAACCGAATTCAATCCGATTTTGAATTTAGTATTCCATATTTCGAATTCGAATTTAGTATTCCGTATTTTGTTCGAAAATATGAATTCGCTCAGGTCAAATATAGAAAACGATGCGGTTCGGTTCGGGATATTTCCTTTCCGTTTTCATCCTTATATGCATGTATGAGAAAGGATGAATGAATGATCATGTATTAGAAAATAAAATAAAGTAAGAAGGTTTGGTAATGATATCTTGATGACTCGAGTGGTGGGTTTGAGGAGCTCTTTATCGGATATGTCTGAATAGGATCCGTGTCCGTTATTCATGATGGAGTTGGCATAGCCCGCATGGGGCATCCCACTGCTCCTTACCTTTCTCTTGACAGTCGCCAGAGCCGTCCGATCGACTTAGGTAGCCCGTTGGTCTTTCTTTGACGGAGATCCTGTTGGTGGGCCCTTCTAAATCCTGCCTGGGAAGGTGGAGGATTGTTTGCGTGCAGTTGTGCCTTGTTTCCTGTGCTTAGGTTGTGGTAGTGGTGGGCCCTACCTAGGCCACGTCCCATTTTAACTGGGCAACGTTTCGTTGGGCAGGGCACGTCCCATCAGTCAGGACATGTCCCACCGCATGCCTATCCGCATTAAATAGGGGAAGGGGAGGGGTTTTGTCCCATTCCTTCGCCTTTCTCCAACTGCTGCCTCTCCTCCTTCTTCCTTTTTGCCAAGCACATTCGTGCGCCGTGGCGGTTTCTAGGGGAGAGAGATGGTAAAGCGAGGGAGAACTCATAGATTCGTTCATGAATCCAAGGCGTGATGTCAAACTAGAGGCCATCCAACATAGACAAGGAGGTGTTGGCCACCTTCGATGAGAAGGGGCTGCTCCCGTCGAAGGAGGTGGCCCATTGGAGGGCTCCTGCGCCAGAGGAAGCTGTTCCATGACCACAGGCCGACAAGGTTGTCTCCTTCCTCACCTTTCACCAGCGCGGGCTTGGATATCCCGTGCAATGGTTCTTGCATGGGCTCCTCAATGAGTGGGGCCTGGAGCTGCAGCACCTCAATCCGACTGGGGTGCTGCACATCGCTGGTTTCATTCACCGTCTATGAGGCCATCCTTGGGATGGAGCCGCACGTGGACCTCTTCCGACGGATCTTCACCGAGCGAGCCTTGTCTGAGGGGAAGCCACCTAGAACCACGCCGGTTGGGGGCGTCACCTTGTAGAAGAAGCCAAGGCCATCGGGCTCCTACCCCGCGTACTCCCCCTACAACTCTAATCGGGGGTGGAATGGCGAGTGGTTCTACATCAGGAACCCAGTGGAGGCGCCATTCCTGTCGTTCACCAAAAGAAGGCCGGAGAGGCGGGAAAGTTGGTCGTGGGGTCCCTCCAGTCGGTAGAACAAGTTGGAGGTCATCGAGGTGGAGCTTCAGAAGCTAGTGCAGCATGGACTCGATGGGCTGCGGGTCTTCCACACCTTCTTCCACCATCGAGTTGCCTCACTAGCGGAGAGGAGGCGACCGATGTGGGCATACTCTGGCCCAACGGATCCTGACCACGCGTCGCCGAAGGAGTTGTTGAAGGGCTAAGTCTGGAATCAACTCGACCGGGTGCTGCAACTGACAGATAAAGACTCCCTTGAAGGAATGCCAGGACATCTTCACATCGTGAAGCTATCCAATCCGGTATGCTCCCCTCTTCTTATTTCATGTCTTTTTCCCTCTTGCTCTCCTTTATTTTGATTTTGAGTTGTCCATTTCATAGGGACTCACAGGATACAAATCTCGACCACATCTTCCGATGAGGCCAGAGGGCATAGCTCATCAAGCTACCCTGAAGGAGGCAGTGCTTGCCAAGAAGAAGAGAGCTAAGAAGGCCTGAAGGAAGTGCGAGAAGGAGAAGGAGATCAGCCAGTGGGTCTGGGTGGGTGAAAGTCGGAGCGACATGGAGGCAGAATTTGAGTCAGAGGAGCCCATGAAGATGGGTGGCGACATGAGCACCTCCGAGGATGAAGGAGACAGGGGCATTATCACAACCTTGGTGGAGCATCGTGAGCCTACGGCTGCATCCGTCGGTGGTGGGTGGGATACAGAGAAGCGCGGTGATGTTCCTGAGTCAAGGAAGTGCACCATGAGCGATGATACCACCATCGAACGAGAGGCGAAGCGGACACGGTCGCCATGCTTTTTGGAGGCATTGTTGGCTTCGCACCCCCCTGCTCTGAGTGCACCAGGGCACACCGACTGGTTGGAGGAGCATGCTTGTACCCTAGCATCTTTAGGGTTAGCACGTGTGCATGACCAACAATGAGGAGATGCCCTGTCAGTTGCTCTGGTGGGTGCGCCACGGGCTGGAGGTCGCGCCCATTCGTAGGTCGATCAGGAACTGGCCAGGTCAGCTCCTCCCTTGGTCGATATGAGGGGGCACGGGTCATGACCCATGAGTGGTCCTTGTCTGATGGTCTCATCGCCAGTGGGTTAGGGCTTTAGGGCTCTGCTGCTTTCGTCTAGGTATGCGTTTATGTTCCTTTTTTATCTCATAGCTGAGTTTTTTGAGCGTGACTGACCTGTACTTATCTGACAATGGCTAGGGACTGGAGGGACAGGGCATCGCCCTACCTCCCATGCGGGAGGAAAGGAGACCTAGCCTATAGCGAGTTGCGATGAGCGGTGAGGAAAGCCATTTGGTGACGGTGTGACCTTCCCTTCTGGGGGTTACATCCTCTTGGACAGTCACGAGTACGGCAACAGTGCGGTGATGGCGATGATCCCCATGGCGATAGTAGAGGTTGGGTTGGAGGTGACCTTTGCGATCCCTCCCCCAACATCTATGATAGAAGAGAGGAGGGAAACAGGGCTCCCTGCCTCGCCCGGCAGAGGAACGCATGGCTCGCCCTCCTAGTCAGAGCTGGAGGGGTCAGGAGGGGATGTGGCTAGGCCAAAGGTAGAACATCCACTAGCGAGCCATGGAGCCTAGATATAGGAGATCCCCTACTTCGGCAAGGCAGGCACTAGGGTGGAGCCGCTAGCCATTCCATCGTCGTAGGAGTTGGTGATGATTCGGTCGTCGCACGATATTGCGATAGCTGGATCTTCTAGCGGGTCTGGGGTGACCCGCGAGCTGGTGTGGCCCTACCTCGGTGACCTGAGGAAGGCTTGGTTCATCCTTCACGATGAGGAGGAGGTGGGGCTTTGGCACTTGCTTGAGGAGAGAGGATTGTCGATGGAGTCTGATCTCACCCAAACCATGGCGATGCTCAAGAAGGCCTTGGAGCGAGTTGAGCTTGTCCATCAGGCAGCTTCAGTCGACCTACCATGCATCATAGAGGTAAGCTTTCTACATTTTTAGTGTTTGTCCTTGACTCCTTGGTCTTTCACTAGTTGTTTCAGCATGTTTGCTTCTCGCTTGACATGATTTAGAGGCGATGTTGATCCGTAAGTCCCATTTCCATCGGGAGTAACATGGTCAGATGGGGCGGGAAGCCATGATGTCATGGTGGGTTGATGAGCTTCAGCGCTAGCTAGAATCCACCCACCATGAGTCCCAAGACCAAGCAACCGACGTGACGGGAGCGCGAGCGGCGAAACTGCTCGCGGTAGAACGGGCGACTGCTATTGAGCGGGGACTCAACGCAGCAAAGGTCCACTTGGTAGAGACCAAGGCAGTGCTTTATAAGTCCTTGGAGGCTTAGGAGATGGAGTAGAAGGCCTAGTCGAGGGCTGAACAGGAAGTGGCCATGCTCTAGGGGCAGGTGCTTGGTGTAGAGGAGTCAAATGCTCGACTGCTCAAGAAGGTGACCTAGCAAGAGGAAGGACTCTCCATCCTCGAAAGCACCCACCTTGGTATGTATCTGTTCCACCTTCGATTGATGCTTTGTTTTTTTCTTTCCTTTGCTTCTAAACTTGTCCTTTTTCTAGAACTAGGTGGAAAAATTGGTTCTCTAGAGCGAGAGCTGGAGACAGCCAATATAGTGATCGGTCGAAGCGTAGAGGCGCTAACCAAGTCCCTTGAAGAGCGACATGCTCTCAAGGGAGAGCTCGACTAGATTTGTAACGTCACCCAGGTGGTCGTTTCTAAGGTGTTTGGGTTGGCGCCGAGCACCAGTACGCCCGCTGCCTAGCTAGTAGAGGTCCCAAATGAAGTTTGGGCGCTCATCTCCAATGGTATGTTCTACGGGATGTCGGGGGTGCTGACCTTAGTGGCGACGCACCAACTAGATCTGGACTTTGTTGCCATCTACAGAGGGTACACCAATGGGTGGAGCGTGGATGTAATCCATGCGCTTAGGGAGAGCTTGGTGCCATATGCACAGATGGTTGCTAAGCAAGTCTTCGCATGGTGGGTGATGGAGGCTCACCATTCGAGCATGGCTGAAGGCATGCGCCAGGAAGATATCATCCAGCCTATGGACGGAGTGGAGATTGGGTCAGAAGCGATCGTCATCTCACCTCTGACCGAGCCGAACGTTGTCCCATCAAAAAGCAAGCAACCCTTATCATCGTTGATCCTACCATCAGTCGATGTCACCGGGCAGCCACAATAGAATTTAGAGTAGAAGCAGTCAGTATATGTAAAAGATAAGTTCGTGGGGATCCCCTGTGTGAACAGTTTTTTGTATTCATGGATGCTTCAATTTTGTTTTGTGATGGAATCACTCGTAAGGGGAAGCTTGTCCCATCCGTCCTTGTTTTATCCTAGCATAGCTTTATTTTTTATCCTTTCTTTTTTGCACCTGCCCATTTGACCCATAGGCTACAACCTTAAGAACCCGGGCGTGGCCCTCGAGGCTCAGCTGCTCATAACCATAGATCATGGCGGGGTGTGATTGGTTGGGAGTTTTAAACATAAGTTACATAGGGTAATTAAAGGAATGGAGTACCCTTTCGTTTGGGTGAAAAGTATTACTATATGATAGTAAAAAAAGAGGTGGTATCGCAACCTCATGGAGCCCCCAAGCGACCTAGGCCAAGAGTGATTAGGCTAGGGTGCTTTGTAGGAGCAAACATTGAATGAAAGAAAATGATAAGACTGAGTTTTAGGGGAAGAAATGACGTAAATATTCGATGTTCCATGTGTTGGTGAGAACATTGCCGTTGTTGCCCTTCAGTCGGTAGGTGTCCGGTCGGATTACCTCAGTCACCATATAGGGTCCTTCCCATGGTGGAGAGAGTTTATATTTCTCCTTTAGAGCACGAGATCACTGACCTCAAGGATCCTCCCCATGATTTTTCTTTCATGGTACCTGCGAAGAGTCTGCTGGTAGTGAGCAGAGTGGATGATGGTCATCTCATGAGCCTCCTTGAGTAGGTCAATCACATCTTGTTGAGCCTCCATAGCTCGGTCTCGATCAAAGGCCTTCACTCTTGGGGCGTCGTGGTTGAGGTCAGAGGGCAACACTACTTTAGCTCCGTAGGCTAGGAAGAAAGGTGTGAACCTTGTGGATCGGTTTGGGGTCATTCTCAAGCTCTAGAGGATTACTGGGACCTCTATAACCCATCGCCTGACATACTTATTGAATCAGTTGAAGATGCATGGCTTAAGTCCTTGGAGGACTATGCCATTGGCCTGCTCGACCTAACCATTAGTACGTAGATATCCAACCAAGGCCCAATCGATCCTGATGTCGTATCCATCACAGAAGTCTGAGCATTGCACCTCTCATCGTCAAAGCGACGCAGGCATTGCTTGGTAGGCTTTGAGCTCAGGATGAGGCATAATGCGTGCTCGGCGACCTCTCGTGGTATGCCTGGTATGTTAGATGGTTTCCATTCGAAGACATCATGATTGGCGCATAGAAAGTCAGCAAGCTCGCATTCCTATTTGGCTGGGAGCTTGGCCCTGATCCGCACCATCTTGGTTGGCTCGGTGGGGTTGATCCCCACTGCCTTAGCTTCCTCGATTGGGTGGAAGGCAGTCGAGGAGGTTGGCTTGTTGCTGTCTAGGATTGCTGGAATCAATGAATTTCTGAGCTAAGGGAGCTCTGTTGAGTTGATGACAGCAGTGGCGAGCTCGTAATGCTCACGGTCGCATGTGTAGGCGTGCGAAAAGGTACTACGCACAGTTATGACATCATTTGGTCCCAACATCTTCAACTTGAGGAAGGTGTCGTTGGGGATCGCCATGAACTTGGCGTAGCATGGCCGCCCCAAGATGGCATGGTAGGACCCTGGGAAGTCCACCGCCTCAAAGGTGAGGACCTCCAAGCAGAAGTTGGCTCGATCGCCAAACGTGACGGGTAGGTCCATTTGCTCGAGCGGGTATGCCTACATCCCTTGGATCAAGCCATGGAAGGGAGAGCTCACTTGGCGGACCTCTGACCGGGGGATGCGCATGGCGTTGAGGGTGTCGACATAGAGAATGTTGAGGCCATTGCCTCCGTCCATTAGCACCTTGGTGAGGCACTTCTTGCAAATAATGGGGTCGACGATGAGCGGGTAGCAATCTGGTCTGGCAATGTGGGAAGGATGGTCCCTCTTATCAAAAGTGATCGGAGATTCTGACTAGCTAAGGAAAGAGGGACGACCATTTTGGGGACACATGCCTCTCTGTAGCGTACCTTGTGCTAGCGTTTGGAGTAAATGGCATCGGATCCCCCAAAGATCATGAGGCATTCCTTGGGGTCCAAAAAGCCATCATCATCCTTGCCTATCATGCCTCCTTTCTTGGCCACTGCCTCCTTGCTCTTTCCTTCCTTTGGCCCACTAGGTGGTCACAGAAAGTGCTTGAGGAGCTCATAGTCCTTGTCTAGGTGCTTGACGGGGTAGGCGTGATTGGTGTATGGGCTCTCCTTGAGCTTATTGAAGTGGTCGAGCTGACCCTGATAGGGCTGCTTGCCCACACGATCAGCCACGATGACCAAAGCGGAGTCGGCCGGTCAACGCCGGTCCTTCTTATTATTTTTACCCCTTTGTGTGGAGGGCCCCTCACCTTGGTCCTCATGCTTGGCCTTGCCCTTCTCCCAGCCTCCGCTAAAGATTGCTCCAACCACCTCCTCACTAGAGGCGTGGTTCACGGCGATGTCGAGTAGGTCACGGGTGGCATGGGGCTTTAGACAACTGAGCTTGTGGATCAAGGACTCATAGGTTGTCCTGAAGAGGAATGCACTGATGATGTTCACATCAACGACATTAGGAAGGGAGTTGCATCATTTTGAGAACCTATGGATGTAATCCCACAAGGACTCATTGGGCTCCTGCTGGTAGCTCTTGAGGTCCCCGGAATTCCCAGGATGGACATACATCCCCTAGAAATTCTTGATGAAGATCCTTTTGAGATCCGCCTAGTTGCGGATGCTATCAAGCGAGAGGAATTCGAGCCATGCTCGAACATGCTCCCCCACACAGATGGGGAGGTATTGAATGATGAAGTGGTCATCATGCACCCCTCTAGCTCGGTAGATGAGCCAAAAGTCTTCGAGCCATACACCGGGATTCATTTCCCAGGTGTATTTGGCGATGTTGGTGGATGGTCGAAAGCGTTGTGGGAACGACGCTTTCTAGATGTGATGGCTAAAGGCCCATGGTCCTAGGCCATCCAAGCTAGGACTTCAGTCATCTAGTCAGTGACCATGCCTAGGGTGCGTGTCCCTGCTCCCCTTGATGGTCCGGCCGGGGCCCGTGCCGCCTGCTCTCACCCTCCCTTGATGGACGTCATCATCATATCAGGCTTGACATAGATTGTTGATGACTCTGTGAGCGTCGCGGTTTGGTCTAAGCCATTTGCGCACAGGTGGTCGGAGTGGAGCGGGCACCGGGTTAGGCCGTGATGTAGCTGTGGCCTCTTGTTCCACGCCTGGCGACCGTAGTGGTGAGCGGATGGAGTGATTCGACTGGTGCGTCCTCATTCCCCCAGTGAAGAAAGAGGCCATGAGCCGGTGTTGCGACGTGGAGCTCTCCACTTGTTGAACGGCGGCGGTTTCCACCAGTGCCCGGAGATTCTAGTGGATCGCCTGCTCCATGAGGTCGATAGGCTTGGGAAGGCCACGCAGAGGCATCACTACCGCGGTGATGTTCTGGCTAGCCCGAGCAAACTATGGGGGATCTTCTCCTCTATCCAGGATGTTGTGCTGGACCTGATGGGCGTGACCTCGGGCATGGCTCACTGGGTTACGCGCGCATGTCACAGCGTGCTGCGCCGAGCTCTATCGCCTTTGTCATAACTCCTCATCATGCTCCTACGCATGTGCGAGGGCCTCCGCACGAGGGTCTAGGGGGTATGAGTTTGTAGAGACTCTACTACCACCAGTGGCTGTCCCAGATCGTCTGCCATAGCGCACTCCTAGGATAGAGGGTGGCCAGGTGCCACAATGTTGCCGATGCTAGAGCCATCGCTTTCAACCTCATCATCCACAAGGTCATGGAATGAGGTGGGACCATAGCCCACCATCCCCATGAATTCAGATGTTAGAGGGGGCGGCGTCAGCATCTTTTGGAGCCCTCATGTGTACGCATCTGTGGGGGACGCGAGGCCATAGAGGAACCAGTCGCATGGCGGTTGTGATGGGGACAATGGGGTCCCTCCGGAGAGTCAGCAGAAGATATTAAATGGCAAGTAAAGAACAATATATACATTACTCATAGTGGGGTTTGAGCCCAGTGTGGGCTCAGAGCGAAGCGTAGGTGTCTTGTCGTTGAGGTCATTGGGTGGCCCAGAGCCGACGGAGGGAGCTCCTCCTCCAACGAGCGTCGGCACAAGTGCCTCCTCACTAAGGTGAAGCATGTCCAGCTAGTCAGCGATGAAGTCTAGGCTTTCAAAGAGGAAGGTCTGGAATGGCTTGAAGACAGGAGGAACCCACATCACAATAGGCGAGAGCGTGGAAAACTCCAGCGAGCCAAAGCGAATCGTATCACTTGAGCCCATCGTGCCGAAGATGGTGGGAAGGTGGGCCATTCGATGACCAAAAGCGTGAACATACGACATCTTCCCCACAGACAGCGCCAACTGTCTATGCGAAAAGTGACCAACAAGTAAATATTTGTAGTTTTGCCATGCGTTGTAATCGAATGTGGCCTAGCACTCAATGACATAGGTTTATACTGATTCAGGCAACGTGCCCTACGTCTAGTTCTAGTCAGTCAGTGACTTTATTCCTAAGCCCAGGTGCTTGAAGTTTGTTGTGGGGTTACAAACAAGTGGGAATAGAAAGGGGGTGTTAAAGGTCTGGTCGGGCTCTAAACCGAAGGGTCAAGAGTGACAGGAGCTCCAACGTTCGCTAAGTATTGGAACATATACTTTGTTCAGCTTTAGAGTTCTAGAGTTGTGTAGCTGTTTGAGTCAAAATCACCATCCCCTATTGGGAGAGAGCGCATCCCCTTTTATATATGAAGGGGATATCCTTACAAGAGAGAGAGAGTGTGTGTATGTATGCTATTAAGTCTTGTTGCCCTTGCTGTCGGGTACAAGATGGTCATTGGTGCCCACAATACTATTTATGTCAGATGCCTATAGTAGGCTTTACCGTGTTCACCTGGTATGGCAAAATGACAGCGCCCACAACACTATAAGGCAAATGTCGGCGCCTACAACACTGTTTGGGCTCTGACATGCCTGGAAGGTTGTAAAGCACCCTTCTGGCATGTCCTGGAGGTACTATCCTATAGGTGTGTAGGGTATGATCCTCGGTATTGCGGTTGACTTGAGCATCTTGCCTTATATGCTCCGTTTGATTCCTGGGTCCTCACTGAGCGGGTGTCCCCGGTCGGTTGTTCCCAGTCGGCTCTGACTGTGTCGGTCGGAGAAGAGCTGTAAGTAGAGGTTTGCCGCATTCTCGGATGGAAAAGCGGGTCCTAAGCGAGCGTCGTCCCCTCCTTGGCCAGACCTTCTGGTCAGAGACTGGATCGCTCTTTTGGCCTATCGTTAGGTAGTTGGGCTTGCCTAGGAGTCGCGCGTTGTTGTAATGTCGTCTGCTAGGCCAAGCTTTTGCTTAGAAGCGGGCCCATCGGGGACCCTAGGTTTATGAACCCAACACTAGGGTACCCGAAGAGGAGGAACTAATAACCATCAACATTAATTCATTCGAGCAGTCAAGAGCGTGACTATAGCTCCAACCGACCCCCAAGTGCGCAAGCTCCGCCTTGCTCAGCCTCTGGGGTGGGCTCCACCTTGGCCGACACCAAAGCCGTGGGCTTTGCCTTGCCTAACCTCTGAGGGCGACCTCCGCCTCACCCGACACTGAGGCCACGGGCTTTGCCTCACCCGACTCTTGGGGGTAGGCTCCGCCTTGCCCAACACTGAGGCCACAGGCTTCGCCTCGCCTGACCTCTAAGGGCTAGCTCTATCTCGCCCAACCTTTGAGGGTTGGCTCTGCCTCGTCCAACCTCTAGGGGTGAGCTCCACATCGCCCAACCCTTGGATTTGTGCTCCACCTCACCCGGCCTCTAGGGAGGTACTCTATCTCAACTGACCCCGAGGCTAGGGGATCCATCTCACCTAATGGAGACCCATACCACCGCCAACCACTCTAGGTCCAAGCGAATAGGTCTGGGACAAGGCTCTGACACCAGGGAGGTGATCAGGACGCCCTAATATAACCCGTGGCCATGATAGGCCATACCTAGGGATTCATATCAGGAACAACGTCGGGCGTACCGGTGCTGTTCTGCCTAACCCTCGTATGAGCACTAACAAGCGCATTAGTTCACCACTGATAGGCCATACCTAGGGATAGAGTGGAGTGCCATGACCAGGAGATGACACCTATGATCTTGGAGGACTTCTTCTCTGTCTCATTCTCCTCTTTTCCCTTCACTATAACTCATGCTTTTCCTTGGTCTATAAAAGGGAAAGCAAGGTGTCCCATAAGGGGCATCACAACACATTGCATCGATTCAAACTTGAACCCATCATACCCTAAACCGATCAGAACACACAAGCACATAGCCAGGAAGTGATCGAGCTCTCGGCACCCGTTCGCTCCTCTCACCAGAGACTTAAGACCTATCCCTCTCTCGACCGTTTGTAACCCCTACTATGAACTTTCAGTGCTAACATGAGTAGCAGCACTAAACTAGATATAGGGACATTCTACCCAAACTAGTATAAACCTCATGTCCTCTTAGCACACCATCCGAGCCAGATGTGAAATATTAGAAATTTACTAGTAGGTGGCAACTCGAAACACCGATAGTTGGTGTGCTAGGTAGGGGCCTTTTGCGCATCTCAACATCCACATAAGGCCTCAGAGGGCTAGTCACAATGTCAGTTGGGTCCTAGGCATGCACGTGCGCTTCAAGGACCTGGACTTCATCATCACGATGAAAGGAGAGTTGGCATAGGCTCCCGCCGTTGTCCAACCTCTTCACTTGTTCAGCCTCGACATGATCGCCGAGGCGCTCAAGGAGCTACAGCTACATGCACTGGAGGCCTATGCCCCTCGGGGTGGCTAGCTCCACGGCTTCAACTATAGGAGGTTAGAGCACCAGCTCGGCATCTTCCTGGGACCCCGACCATCCTAGAAGGACCTACACCACCTCACCTTCTTGTTCGCCAACATCATAGCTCAGCTTGCTAGAGGAGAGCCCCTCTCCCTGAAATACCTCATCCGGAGCATCCCAACAATGCTCCCATTCGGTCTCCGCAATGCCGCAGAGACCGTTGTCCACCATGTGGCGCAACGCGTGCCTCCATTCCCCACAAACGACAAGTTCATAGGGATGACCAAATATGTCATAGAGTCTTTCCATGACCTCCTCATGGAAGAAACAGAGTCACCCTCCACCTCTGAGTCTAGCATGGGGAGCCATCACCCCTCTAATGAATGTTTTATGGCAGGTACCCCCGAGAGACATGTTGAAAACATCCATGAGGAGGAGGCTACCCCGATGAATGACCTTGATGATGAGGTCAAGGGGGATACATGGGCTCCACCCCTCTTGTAGATGGAGTAGCTAAAAGCCTAGCACAAATAGCTTGAGAAAGCATGACTCTAGCTCAAGTAGGAATATGTAGAGCTCGATCGAGAAATCAAGCACCATAGACACGGTGGGCGCATGTGCGCCATGGCCCATGACGTGAACTGGAGGATCATTGAGGACGATGAAGCCCTCCCACACTTCACCCGGGCAAGCTAGAACATTGCTGTTGTGGTGGCCTTGCTCCGTGGGCTTCTAGGGCCCACATCACCCGAGGATCATCGAGCCCATCACAAGATTCACATGCTACTCGAGCGTGAGGTGGCGCAGCAAGCCGAAAGCTCATTATCTCGATGATGCGAGCTCAACGCCAGCTAGTCCATGCCCTTGGAGTGACCCGACAAGGACGCATCAGTCCACCAGGTGCCATCAGGCAATGGGCTACGAACCGTGGTCCCGGTGCATGAGCATCTCGGCCGCAACCGTGACGCACACGACACCCTTGACGCCCGTAGGCATACCCGTGCGATGCGGGGGAGGGAGCTAGCCATGGCTACCACTCTCATCATGGCGGACGCTACGATAGTGGGGAGGACCGAAGCTTGAGCCCTGACCTACCAGGACCATAGGCCTTTGGCCAACACATCCTCAACGCCGCCTTCTCGCCATGGTACCGACCACCAACCAACATCCCAAAATACTTTGGGAAAACAAACCCCAGACTATGGCTCGAGGATTATCAGCTTGCTTATCAAGCTAGTGGAGCAGATAATGATGACTTCATTATCCGCAACCTTTCATTGTTCCTAGCCAATTCGGCACAAACATGGTTGGAACACCTTTCGCCAACAGAATCCAAAGTTGGGCGGACCTAAAAGAGATCTTCGTGGAGAACTTCTAGGGCACGTACAAGCATCCTGGGAACCTATGGGATCTCAAAAACTACCAATAGAAGGCTGGAGAAAGCCTTCATGGGTACATCCGACACTTCTCCCGGTAGTGCAACGAGGTGCCTAACATCGCTGATGCCAACGTTATAGGAGCTTTCCTATCTAGGACCACCTACGAGTCCCTGGTTCACAAGCTAGGACGTATAGGCCCGCAAACCACCAAGGAGCTCCTCAACATCGCCACTAGCCATGCCTCGGGCAAGGAGGCGATTGGAGCGATCTTCGATCGCCTTAAAGGTAAGGCGAAGGCGCCTCCAACCGTCCCGTTAAGAAGAAGAACAAGTAGCGACACGAGGGCTCACTTGTGGTCACCGCCAACCGAAAGGGGGGCCAAAAGCCCATGGAGGGTACCTTAGACCAGTTCAAGAAGATACTCGAAGGGCCATGCCCAAACCATTCCTTCCCCATTAAGCATATATACAAGGACTACAACCTCATGAAGCGGTTCTTATCCAGAGGCTTCAACAAGGGATGGCATGGGAAGGACCCTGAGCCAACTGCGGATGACGCCGAGGGGAGGGATGGTGGCTTTTTGACGTTGGATGTCTACCTCATGATCTTTGGAGGGTCAACGGCCTACAACTCCAAGCGTCGCCAGAAGCTCACGTGCCGTGAGGTCTATATGGCTAAATGGGCCACGCCTGTCTTCCTCCGGTGGTCGGAGTCCACCATAACCTTTGATCAGACCGACCACCCAGAGAGCGTCCCACAACCAGGGAGATATCCACTCATGGTTGATGCAATCATCAGCATGAAGCAAGTCACCAAGGTACTGATGGATGGAGATAGCAGCCTCAACATCATGTACGCCAAAACGCTTGACGCCATGGGCATCAGTAGATCGCGCGTTCGACAGACCAGAGCACCTTTCCATGACATCGTGCCTAGAAAGCAAACTATCCCACTTGGATAGATCAATCTGCCCATCACCTTTGGGGATCCATCCAATTATAGGACGGAGACCCTTACCTTCGAGGTGGTCGAGTTCCATGGAACCTACCATGCCATCCTAGGACGTCCATGCTACACGAAGTTAATGGCCTTCCCTAACTACACCTATCTAAAGCTAAAGATGTCAGGACCGTGTGGGGTCATCACCATCGGCACCTCCTTCTAGCGCGCCTATGAATGCGAGGTCGAGTGCTGCGATCATGCCACGATAATCATCGCCTCCAAGGAGCTTGTGGCCATCGAGAAGGAGGTCGCCAAAGAAGCGCCCGACCCCAAGCAGTCGATCGGGTCTTTCAAGCTAGTGAAGGGCGCCAAGGAGGTCCTCATAGACCCTAGTGGCTCCAAGGGTGAAGTGGTGTGTATTGGCACCACACTTTCCTCCGAATAGGAAAGCGCGCTCATCGGCTTCCTCCACACCAACAGAGATGTCTTTGTGTGGAAACCCTCAAACTTGCTGGGCATTCCGAGAGAAGTCGTCGAGCATGCCTTGAAGATCAGGCCAGGCTCCAAGCTGGTGAAGCAACACCTACATCGCTTTGATGAGTGGAAATGCAGGACCATCGGCAAGGAGATCACCAAGCTGTTGGTGGCAGAGTTCATCAGGGAAGTATACCACCCAGAGTGGTTAGCCAATCCCATCATTGTACGAAAGAAGAGCGAGAAATGGAGAATGTATGTTGACTACATGGGTCTCAACAAAGCATGTCCAATGGATCCGTTTCCTTTGCCATGCATAGACCAAGTAGTTGACTCTACCTCAGGGTGTGAAACCCTTTGCTTCCTTGATGCATACTCTAGATACCATCAAATCATGATGAAAGAGCCCAACCAGCTCGCAACATCTTTCATCACCCTGTTCAGATCGTTTTGCTATGTCACAATGCCGTTCGGTCTGAAGAACGTAGGGGCTACGTACCAGCGTTGTATGCTCAAGTGTTTTAGAGACCTCATCGGGCGAACCGTTGAGGCCTATGTGGACGACATCGTGGTCAAGTCCAAATGTGTTGACCAAGTCATAGCCGACCTTGAGCAGACCTTTACAAGACTCCAAGCAAATGGCATTAAGCTTAACCCCAAGAAGTGGGTTTTGGGGTCCCGAGGGGTATGCTGTGTGGTTTCATTGTCTCCAAGCATGGCATCAAAGCCAACCTAGAGAAGATCTCAGCCATCACAAGGATGGCTCTGATTCAGAACATGAAGGGGGTACAATGAGTTACAGGGTGCCTCACCACGCTCAGCCGCTTTAACTCGCACCTCGGCAAATGAGGTCTCCCCCTCTATCGGCTTCTGAAGAAGGTCGGAAAATCTATTAAAGAGAAGGCATGGGAAGGGTAAATTTACGAAGACGACATGGCCTAGTTCCACCCGCATCAGAGGATGTCCCCGCATCAGGTAGACAAAATCGAGGGGACACCCGCATCATCCCACGAGAGCTCCATTGCCTCCTTGATGTGTTGCGTGATCTCAGAGTTGGGGAGCACCCCCTTGGCGAGCGTTGTTCCATCGAACGATGCCTCGGGCGCCATCACATACAGCAGGAGCGCACGCGTCATCAACGGCGCCACCCTCCTTGCGTGGTAGGCCCCGATGACGCCTGGCCCCTTCAAGCCATTCTCCTTGAGGATGTGGATGGTGGTGTTGTGGTCCTATATCTTCTTCTTATCCTTCTCTGGGACACCCCACTTCCTTCACGACTCTAGGGCCTCTTCAATCAGGAGCCCAGTGAACTCCGGTAGAGGGGCGGTGGCAGCGCTCTTGAGGTACAACCACTGCGAGTGCCACCCCTTGTAGGATGTTGATAGCCGCATCGACAGGTACTTGCTGACCCGATTGTTCCGGAGCTAGATGCTGGCGTACCCCATCGGCATGTGTAGCTCCTGCCTGCTGCTCTTCTCCCTCTTCTTCTGTAGGGTGATGGTGAAGAAGTACCTCCACAAATCAAAGTAGGGGCTGATCCCCAGGAACCCCTCGCAAAAGGTGACGGACGCCGCCATGTGCTGGATCCTGTTGGGATTGAGATGCTGCACTTCGATCTTGTAGTAGTGCAGTAGCCCTCAAAGGAATCTATGGGCGGGGGTCGCAAACCCACGCTCATGGAAGTGGGCGAACGACACCACATAGCCATCGGGCAACGACGGCACATCCTCCTCACCGGGCAGCAGCCACTCCTCGACCGCAGTCCATGCGCAAAGAAGGTCACAATGGACGAGGCCCTCCATATGCTAGAAGGTGATGTCAGAGAGGCACCACGAATCCATTGGAGATGGGGGCGGGTGGATGCGAGCTCGATGGCAGCGGGGATGCGAAGATAGGAAACCTAAGCGATTGGCGGCGACGGTCATGGCTGTGGAAGCAAGGATGCAAGGTATGGAATCTACGGGTGAACCCTTTGGTTTTATAGGGGCGATGGATACGAGGAAACCAACCACCTGCCTAGATCTCCGCGCCTACCACGATCTGCCGCAACATCTCGCCGCGGGACGTGCGCACGCAATCTCTATCCGTTCCCTTGGAAAACTCACCGGACGTTTCGCCTCTCTGGACGGGCCACGACTCGTCACGAGTAAGAGGAATACGGATCTAAAAGCGCCTCTATAGCCCAACTAGGCCCAAGAGTTCGTAGGGCGGCCCATCGATGGGTTCGACTAGTACTCTAGGCACCTTTAGGGAGAGAGGTGGAAAGGGATGGGCCCACTAGCAGCCAGTACTCGGGAGCACGAGCGCCGTAAGCATCCCGGCCCATGTTAGAGTCTCGACCGGTTATGATCCATGGTTTTTTTCGAAGAAAGGTACTTAGCCCTTGGGACTGGTCGAATGAACCCGAGAACTATATGGATTGACCGCTGAGAATCTAGGGTCAGTCACCAAGCAACCCAAGCCGGATCCCTGTGAATGGGATGCCGGGGGGCCCACTCAGACTAGCCAATTAACAGCTCACCGAGTGCCATGATTCATCCTTAGAGGAAAATCGTGGCATGGCTCGTCCCCTCCGTGCTTATCGGAAAAAATGCTCGAGGGAAGACAATCGCAAAGACAAACCGATCCTCGATCGGGCCCCTGCTACGGGAGGGGCTCGAGGAAAGGGAATCACTGCTCCCAAGTCACGCTGTAGGCAACAGAAGAAGGTCGAGGCCTTCAGAGTCCTCCTGTTTGAAAAAGCCTCCGAAGGAGTATTCTACTCCTCCGCAGGCTCGAGGGCTATGGTCAGGGACCAATACTAGGGTACCCGAAGGAGAGGAGCTAATAACCATCAATATTGATTCATCCGAGCAGTTAAGAGCGTGACTATAGCTACAACCGACCCCTAGGTGTGCAAGCTTCGCCTCGCCCGGCCTTTGGGGGCGGGCTCCACCTTACCCGACACCAAGGTCGCGGGCTTCGCCTCGCCCGACCTCTGAGGGCTGGCTCCATCTCGCCCGACCTCTAAGGGCTGGCTTCGACTCGCCCGACCTCTGGGGGCGGGCTCCGCCTTGCCCGCCCCTTGGGTTTGCACTCCACCTCGCCCGGCCTCTGGGGAGGGACTCCGCCTCGACCGACCCCAAGGCCAGGGATCTGTCTCGCTCGATAGAGACCCATATCGCCGCCAACCACTCTAGGTCCAAGCGAATGGGCCTGGGTCAAAGCGCTGACACCAAGGAGGTGACCGGGACGCCCCGATATAACCCGTGACCATGACGGGCCATACCCGGGGATTCACATCAGGAACAGCGTCGGACGTACCGGTGTTGTTCTACCTAACCCTCGTACAAGCACTGACAGGTGCAGCAGTTCACCACGACGTCCGCCAGGACGGAGTGGAGCGCCACGATCGAGAGACGACGCCTACGTATGGCGCCAGTGACGGACAGGGCCGCGACGTGGAGCTGTCCCTGTTGACGTCTACAGGATTGGCGGGATCCGTGTGAAGGAAAAGAAGGACCCGACGATCCTGGATGACTTCTTCTCCTTCTCATTCTCCTCTTTTCCCTCTACTGTAACCCGTGCTTTCCCTTGTCCTATAAAAGGGAAAGCAGGGCATCCCATAAGGGGCATCGCAACACATCGCATCGATTCAGACTCGAACCCATCGAACCCCGAACTGATCAGAACACACAAGCACAGAGCCGGGAAGCGACCGAGCTCTTGGCACCCGTTCGCTCCTCTCACCAGAGACTTGGGACATGTCCCTCTCTTGACTGTTTGTAACCCCTACTACGAACTTTCAGTGCTAGTAACACGAGCAACAATAACAAACTGGACGTAGGGACATTCTGCCCGAACCAGTATAAACCTCATGTCCTCTTAACGCACCATCCAAGCCAGACACGCAATATTAGAAATTTACTAGTCAATGGCAACTCGAAACACCGACAATGATATAATTATCATTCAGTGTCGCCATATAATTATGCGGTCATAATTATCACAAGCTGATAATTAATATTAATACGAGGAATTGAATCATTTCATGAAATTTAAGGAACGAACTCACGATACGTCACCGCATTGAATCGATAATGAATTGATTCCCAAACCAAACACTCACCTACAGGCTGCAAGAGGTGGACCGATTTGCTATTAAATTGAGTAAAGTTTGCTAGCGGTCCTTAAATTTGTTAAGCTGTGTCAGTCTGGTCCCCAAACTATCAAAATTGAGTAAACCCAAACATTAGAGAGATAAATATGTGATTTTATAGTTTGGGAACCGGATTAACACAACTTGACAAGTTGAAGGACCGCTAGTGTACTTTTGAACAAAATTTGAGTTGGGAAAGTCCTGAGTTGGTCCGGCGCCATGTGAAAATGAAGTTTACTTAATATATGCTGGTGAACAAAATATATAGTGCTCCTAAATAGTACAACGTTACCAAGCCTCTCATTAATTTTTTTCTTTTGAACGAAAGCATCTCGTTTGATTTCAATTGATTACATTACATGATATACATAAGGACCAAGAAAGAAATGCACGTACAGCCATTATCCTACGGCTCAAGTACCAATTCAAAGATCGGATATAATTAGATCGTCGCCAACGAATGAAATGGGAAAAAAAAACATCATTCGGTGATCCCCAAGCTGTCACTGTATGTGTACCCAGATCCCCTCGCTGGGAATGCGCCCATTGACGACGAACAGCATGTAGTAACCCGGTGGTGCCAACACCGGCGTCGCCGGCATCGTCACGGAAGCCACGTAGGCGTCGTCCGGCACCCGTACGCCGGGTGGTGCCTCGAGCTGTGCCTTGCTCACCTGCACCTGGAGGAACAGCTGCCGCTGGTTCTGGGCGAACGAGTGCGTCGTGAACGACGGCGCGACCATTGTGACCGACACCACGGAGCGGTCGGGGATCCTGCACAGCAGGTCCAGAGAACCCCCGTACGTCACAGTTGTCGGCCTGCCTTTGGGCGACGGGTCGACCATGAACGGACGGAGGTCCTTGGAGACGTCGAGGTAGTACGGCGAGAAGGCCTCAAGGCTCAGGTCGGTGGGGAACTTGACGTTGGTGAAGTTGTAGTAGTGGTGCGGGTTGCTGCCGCCCACGAGCACGCGGCCATCGCGGAGGAGCACCGCCGACGAGTGGTACATCCGCGGCCGCGGGGTGCCCGTCGGCGTCTGCGCCTCGAACCGGCCGGTCGGGATCACGAAAGGGAGGTCCGGGCGGTAGATGATGGGCGTGGTGGACGGCGTGTTGGCCGCCTCCCACCCGCCGAGCCCGTCCGTGGCACCGTTGATGATGGCCACCTCGCCGTTGGGCAGCAGGATCATGTCCCCCATCACCCGCGGCGACGGCATCTCCTCGATGACCCACGACGGGTTAGCGTCCGTGATCTTGAGCCGCCCGCACGTCTTGAGCGCCGGCGGGAACCTCCCGACGGCGCCGGCTGGCGTCCCGCCGCAGATCAGGACCTCGGCCTCGGTGGGGTTGGGCTTCAGGGGCAGCAGCACCGACGATCCCGCGTTTGGGTTGCTCCTCAGCTCGGTGCCGTCGCCGAGCATGGCGTAGCTCCGGACGACGGTGCCGCTCTTGTAGTCGAACAGGACGGCGCGGTTCTTGGCGAAGATGAAGAGGTTGCCATCTATGTTGAGGTGCACGAACGGGTACAGGCTGTTAGTCTGGGACAGAAACGGCAGCGCGAAGACACCAGGCGGGCCTGCCGACTTGGGTAGGAACTCGTAGTTGAACTGGTTCAGCCCACCGACGACGATCGCGCGGCCGTCGGGGAGTTTCTGGTTGGTGGCGTACCACCGACCCACGGCGAGCACCTCCGGGTCCGGGCTCGACTTCTCCGTCCAGTCGCAGGTGGTGGCGCCGTCGCTGCACGCGGGCATGACCCGCACCTTGCGGGTCCCGTCCTGCCACCCGCCGTTCTGGACGAGGGTGCCGTCCGGCGCGACGTGGCCCGACGAGCACCAGGTGTCGGTGAAGATGGAGAGCGCGCGGAACGTGTTGGACGCGACGCTGTACTCGACGGAGTGCGCGGTGCAGTCGCCCCTGGGGAGCGCGACGTCCTGCGGGTTGACGCGGCACGGGTGCCCGGGCGGGAAGGTCAGGTTGGACGGCCCAAAGTTGGTGCGGTCGAAGAGGATCAGGCGGTCGTTGTGCAGGAGCTGCATGTGCATCCCCGACACGCCGACGCTGCTCTGCAGGAGCTTCCAGCTCCCGCCGGCGCTCGCCGGCACAATGCCGCCGGCGGCATAGGCGAGGAGTAAGGCAAGAACGAGGTGGTGCAATAATCCTAGCCTCATGGCTACGAGACGAGAGATGATATAGTAGAGGCTTCTGGGCAGTGACACTGCTACAGATACTGGTGTGTTAGCTAGCGTGCTGCGGCGAGCCTGTACTTATAGCTGCATGCGGCGAGTACTGCCTGACTTCACTTGTGTCCTGTTTCTCTTGTCGAAAAACCTCTAACGTGCAGCGCTCCGCTCATCGCGGACATCGGAATGTTGGCTATTATTTTGTTCTGATCTGGTGGTTCCGCCTCGCTGTTTCTCATGTGCTCAGCGAGGCAAGGCCATTATGCGTGGCACGACCACGTTGATTTCATTATCCTCGCTCCCGTAGTCTCGTGCGGTGTTGGCGGTGGGGGTGACGAGGAAGTGGCCGCCGGGGGAGCGCTGACTTGCAACTACTCGGAGAGGGGAACGTGTACGGCTGCTCCTGGGCGAGAACCTTCGTCCATTCTATACAAATTGCTCCGCTTTCCTCATTTTTCATCGTGTGAGTAGGCAGTAGGCACAGCAGGGCACTCGATCGATCTCTCTTGGGCGTGGTGGTTCACTTATGAAATAGAGGGGGTAGGATAGTAGTATCACCTGGAGGTGTAACACAGTTACACGAATGGGTTGTATTGGAAACATTTTCCAATGGGCCTGGATTCCAAATTCCTTGAGTTCAGTAAAAACTAAAAAGAGTAAACTTGCACTAAATCATAAATTTTCCAGTCCCACTCCCACCAGTAGAGTGATCATCCTCTTCCTAGCGAAGCCCTGTCCCTTGGACAGTCCCCCTTGGACAGTCCGTTGCGCTGCGAGTCTGCTCGTAATTTTGCTTGCCTTCCGGAGCGCAACTCATCAGAGTGGTAGTAGGCGCAGAAATGCAGCCAAGGGAGCCTCCACAGCACACTTTAAGGGCAGTCCCAATGGAAGGTTTCTAGACTAGTTTTCAAGAACAATAAATTATACTATAGACTCCAATTCTTCCAATGCATAGTTTCCTCGGTAGTTTCTAAATTTTAAAAAATTAATGACTTGATGCATGTTTCATAAAGAGAGCTTGATCAGCTGTACTGAGAATATATGTAGCACACGCACAGCGACAGATCGATCTCCAATACTAATTCAGATTCACGTTTCGGAGGTCGAGCACAAACAGGTATCTAGTTATCGAGCAGATCATGACGTGCATTAATCTGATGCAACACGCAACAAGAAAAAACAATCAAACTGGCTTTGTTACAAAGCTGGTTCCACTGCCCGTCGATTAGAACGTCCACTTGTTGACGAGATATATATATGGCCACGCAGCCCGAGCCCGTCGGCCCGTTTTTTTGGCCTGGCCCAAGCACGGCCCGGCCCGGCCCGGGCCGGAGGAGCAGGCCATGCCTGGGCCTTACCCTAGGCACTGGGCTAGCACGGCACGGCACGGCACGACCTACTACAGAACCTGAGGCCCGCTGGCGGCCCAGCCAACCGGCCTGCTAAGAGCCACAGCCGACCCGGCCAGCCCCTACCTCTTTCCCTACCTCTCAGATGCGGCGCCCTCTCTCCCTCACGCGCCATCGCTCTCCCTCACGCGCCGCCGATCTCTCCCTCCTCCACACTCTCTCCCTTCGGCCCTCCCTCCACTCTCTCCCGGTGCAACAACGGCGCCCCTCTCCCTCCCTCTCGCGCGGCCCCTGCAGCGGCGCTCCGCGGTGGAGCTCGCGTGGCCCCCCGCGGCGAAGCTCATGCGGCCCCTGCAGCGGCGCTCTCGCGAGGAGGCGGCGGGATCCAGTGCTCCCCTGCAGTGGTGATGCTCCCCTGCAGGCGGCCGGCGAGATCCGGCCTGAGGAGGTGGCGGCACGGAGCAGGGCAGCTCTCCTCCGGCGCGGACGTTTCCGGGCAGGGGCGGCGTGGATCCAGCGCTGGACGACGTGGATCTCCTCCTCCGTGGCGGATCCGCTCCCCGTGTCCTCCCTCCCTTCTCTGGCGGATCCAGTGAACAGCGGCGGCGGATCCGGCACCGGTGCAATGGATCCGGCGAGTGGCGAGCGCGCTGGCCTCCTTTGGATCCAGCGTCGATCTCCTTGGCGGCGAGCGGCGGCGACCCCCTACACCTCTCGAGAGGCGTCGCCCTTCCCCTCTCTCTCTCTCTGTCGGCAGCCAGCGGGCCTCGGGCTGGCACGGCCTGTGAAATTGGCCGTACTTCTCTGGCCGGCCCGGCACGAAAATCGGCCCATAGTGCCGTGCCTGGGCCGGAGGCCAGGCCCGTGGCCTTGTGAGGCACGGCCCGGGAGGCACGTCGTGCCGTGTCGGCCCGACCCCCATCGGGCCGTGCTTTCACGGGCCCGTGCCGTGCCGGCCCGTTGGCCATCTATAACGAGATGGCAGGAAAAAGATCGAGACCACCTCAAACCATGGAGTCGCTGATGCTTGGTGCCCTGCCGCTGCTGCAGCAGCACCTCCTCTTCGGACGGTAGCGTGCGGCGTCCATCCGCACCACGGCCTCCGCTGCGTGAGAAGGACGCGAGCGCGCGGCTAGAAAGATGGGGTGGGCCGGAGGGATGCGGGAGCGCGTAGGATTTTTGGCGGCACGCAGGGAAGATGCGAGCGGAGCGGAGCAGGAGATCCGAGTGGAGAAGGATGGAAACTACCGGTTTCTCCCCAACGCAGTTCCACTCGTTTCCTCGAGCATCGGCAAACGTGCCTATGTGAGAAATGGTTTCTCTGTTTTCCATTCTCTCTCTTCAATTAATTTGCTATCACATCAGCAATCTGCTTACTAATTAATAGAGATAGAAACAACCATAAATATACTATTGGGACTGCCCTAAGGCAAACTAGTAGACAATATGTGTGTGAGAGATAAAGGTAGTTTCTTGTTAATTAACCAGCTAGTTGGCCAAGGCATTCACATTATGTTGGAGTTTGTAATTTTTTAGAGGAAATACTGAGTATGCGTGCCTACTACAATCATTAATTAAGCAGAATATCTTTTAATCATCAGTGTTGACTTAATTATGTGCAGATAATAAAACTTATAAAGAGAATCATGACAGCCATGCATCATCACCTGTGTTCACATGCTTAACTGACATATAATTCGATAATGTCAATCCAGTGAACTCAGCCGGTGTTCCAGATAACAGAGAGGAAAGGAATATTATCCCTAATAAACGGCACCAGATGCACGTTCCAGGCTTCCAGCCCTCGGTTAAAATTCATGTTATACGAAATGCCGGCACGTGGCTCAGAACCAGGAATAAGAACTTAGCCACATAACCACATCTACAGCTAGCCAAGCATTGTTGAGCAAGTTCAAACTTGATTGCGTTTCTTCCTCTTCCGATTGTTCGCCACCTCCATGACGGCTGAGATCAACCGAGTGTAATCTTAACACGATTCGATTTGTGGGCTGCATTCTTAATGATGGTCCATTTTGGGCCCATGTTTACCTGTTTATCATTATCTTGTACGGCAGGTTTCCATTAGAGATCTCGCCTTGGCTTGCTTGTCAGAAATCGAGTTGGATCCGGGTATGTTTGGGACAGCTTCACCAGCTCTACATTAAAAAAACAGTTTCATTTCACAAAAAGTTAGCCAAACACTCTAGCTCCTTTAAATCCAGATTCACACAAAAAAAAACAATGAATCTGAGGGCAAGATCCACCATTTTGGTAGATCTTCTTAAGAGGCGCTCCAACAAACTTAGATTGATGGAGCTAAAAAAATAATTACTCACCACTGTCACTGGTTACACGACAGTCGTTCTAATATTTTCTTTCCCTTTCCTGTCGCCGACCCGACCCTTCCCTCCCCACGGCGAGGCTGCTCTCGACACCGGCGAGGCCGCGCGCGCCACCGGGTTTGCCGCGCCCGCCACCGACGAGGCCTTGCGAGGCTGCTATCCACAGAGAAGACGGTGGTGAGGGCGGGCGTGGAGGAAGAGCCTGCCGAGGAAGACAAGAATTTTTGAGTGGATCTCATCACGCCGTGGCCATGCCCGTGGGGGCCGCACGCCTGGCCACGTCCGGCGAGGCCGCGCGCCCGCGCATCCGGCAAGGTCATGCGTGCTCGCCTGCGTCCGCCTCCGGCGAGGCCGTGCGAGCTTGCCTATGTCCGCCTCGGGCCCGTGTCTGGCCGATCCCAACCCTAGCCGCCTCTGACCGTTGCGTCCGCCCCTCTCCTCCACGTCCTCCCTAGCCGCCACGTCTGGCCACGCCCGGTGGTTGCTAGCCGCCGACCGCCCCACGGCCTGTCGAGCCGTCTAGAGGAGGAAGAAGACCGTGAAAAGATTTTTTTAGACACTGACAAGTAGGACCTATCCCAATGGTAAATCTGACAATTCCAATCAAAATACCCTTCGGTGGATCTAGAACTATTGTGTTACACAAACGGTTTCCTGCTGGATCTCATATCCACTGGTGGAGCTGCTCCATGGTGAATCTCAGATCGGATCCATTTTTTTTTTGAAAAGTGGTGTTGTCCCAAGCAGGCAGTAAGTGTTTCGTTCCCTGGTGAGTTTGTCTCTGTGTTCATGCAGGCAAGGTTTTTCGGTGCGGCTGCTGGAGAGCCAGATTGGCTCACCCACCCTAGCAAGGTTGGTTTTGCAGGGCAAGACAAGGCTGTTGGATAGAATAGGACCTTAGCCGTAGATCTAGCGGGTACATCTTACTATAAACATGATGAACACACCCTAGAACTTTAAACTACTAGATCTAG
The DNA here is from genome assembly GCF_019320115.1 of Miscanthus floridulus. NCBI lineage: Eukaryota > Viridiplantae > Streptophyta > Magnoliopsida > Poales > Poaceae > Miscanthus > Miscanthus floridulus. Next base: position 55,404,093 of record NC_089591.1, on the reverse strand, counting down.
AGGGAGAGGAAGGAATAGAAAGGGCTGACCGTTTGTGCCTTGGAGGAGGATCCGCTCGCGTCTGCCATGGAGACGGTGAAGTCTGCGCACGGGCAGCGACGGTCGGTGAAGACGGTGACGGTGATGGGCGATGGCGACCGGCGGTGAAGACCGATGGCGGCGCAGTGCGGTGGTGGAGGTGCTTCCCGTCACTGGCTGCGCCCCTCACTAGATCGGGTAAGGGTTTATCGGTGGGGAGCTCGGCTCAGGCGAACCTCGTACTTAGAGCCACCGGCCCCACCTCTATTTATTGCGCAGTGTGATAGGGCCCTCCAGCCATAGTGGGCTGACGCCCCCGATCAGGGCGCGGATCAAAGGCCCAACTGGGCCATTGGGCCCAATTTAAAATTAGAGATCAATCTAACAATCTCTCCCTCGATCTTCTACCATCTTTCAATTTCATATCATTTACTTTTGTTCATTCTATTACAGATTAACGCATAAAGCATGTTTCATCGTCACAGTCAATTGCCGATAGATTTAACAACTACAACACAACAATCTGTTCTGAAATAGATACTTAACCTTGTGCCTTCTTTTGTCTAGGAATTATAGGCTTTCCCTTAAACCCATGTCGGCTACATAATCTCTGAACACGTTGGGTGGTAAGCCTTTTGTAAGCGGATCCGCGAGCATCTTTTCGGTACTTATATGCTCAAGACTTATGACATGATCCCAGACTTTATCTTTCACAACATAATACTTTATGTCAATGTGTTTGGCAGCACCATTTGACTTATTGTTGTGAGCATACTGTACTGCCGGATTATTATCGTAGTATAACTTAAGTGGTCTATAGATGTCGTTAACCACCTTTAAACCGGGTATGAACTTCTTTAGCCAGTTCACATGCCCCGTTGCCTCATAACACGCTACAAACTCGGCATACATTATGGACGATGTAGTGATTGTTTGCTTTGAGCTTTTTCATAAAATAGCTCCCCCTGCGAGAGTCAATACATATTCAGACGTGGATTTTCTATCATCTCCCGCATAATCAGAATCTGAATATCCCACTATATGGAGTGAATCTGATCTTCTATACGTCATCATGAGGCTTTTCGTTCCTTACAAATAACGCAAGACTTTCTTTACTAATTTTCAGTGTTCTGTTCCAGGATTGCTCTGAAATCTGCCAAGTAACCCGGTAACAAATGCTAAGTCAGGGCGCGTACATATTTGAGCATATTGCAAGCTTCCGACAACTGAAGCATATGAAACCGTTTTCATTTGATCGATCTCATACTAATTCTTAGGGCATTGATAATCCCCATATCTGTCGCCCTTAACTATAGGAGCAGGTGAGGGACTATATTTATGCATGCTGAATTTCTTTAAGATCTTTTCTATGTATGCCTTTTGTGACAGTCCTAATACCCCTTTACTTCTATCTCGGTGAATCTCGATCCCTAGAACGAACGAAGCTTCACCAAGATCTTTCATATCAAATTTTAAGGACAAAAACTTCTTTGTCTCCAGTAGTAGACTGACATCACTACTAGCAAGTAAGATATCATCCACATATAGGACAAGGAAGATAAACTTCCCATTCTTAAACTTTGCATAGACACAATTGTCCTCTACATTCTCTTTAAACCCAAAATTCCTTATTGTCTGATCAAACTTTAAGTACCACTGTCTTGAAGCTTATTTTAATCCATAAATGGATTTCTTTAGGCGGCATCCCTTTCGTTCTTTTCCTTCCATGATAAAACCTTTTGATTGTGCCATATAAACATTTTCCTCCAAGTCTCCATTGATAAATGTCGTCTTTACATCCATCTGATGTAATTCTAAATCGTAATGTGCCACTAATGCCATTATGATTCTGAAGGAATCCTTACATTAGACTAGAGAAAAGGTCTCATTGTAATCAATCCCTTCTCTTTGCGTAAAGCCTTTTGCCATAAGTCGCCCTTTATATCTCTCTATATTCTCTTGAGAGTCAAGTTTTGTTTTGTAGACCCATTTATAGCCTACTGTTTTAGCTCCTTTAGGAATTATTTCTATGTCCCAAACTTTATTGGCATTTAGAGATTTCATTTTATCTTCCATGGCCTCAAGCCACTTTGATGAATGATCACTTCTCATGGCTTCTTCAAATGAGGTGGGATCATCCTGCATTTGAAATTCCTCAGTGTTGTAGACTTCATAATCAGCAGGAATAACTGATTTTCTAACTCTTTGAGACCTAGGGGCCTCCACATTTGGCACATCTTCTATTTGAGGCTGTTGTTGCTCCCCCTCATGTGTGGTAATAGGTTCTATAGGATCCTGAAGAACAGGTTCCTCATCGTTATTCATTGTTGCCACAGGTAGAATAACAATAGGTGATGGTACCATAGTATCTTGCACTATCGGTGCAACGACAGTAGGTCTTGTTTCTACAAACTTTTTATGCATGTCTGGACAGTAGAAACGAAAACCTTTTGACTTTTCTAGGTAGCCAATGAAATGGCAACTTACTATTTTGAGATCTAGCTTCCCAATATTTGGGTTAAATACTTTAGCCTCAGCAGGACTCTCCCCCCACACGTAAGTGGTTTAGTGAGGGTACTCTTTCAGTCCACAACTCATACGGTGTTTTGGGCACCGACTTACTTGGTACTTTATTGAGAGTATAAATGGCGATTTTTAACGTCTCCATCCACAGGCTCAACGGTAAGGTGGAGTAACTTATCATACTACGTACCATATCCATTAGGGTATGATTGCGTCTTTCAGCTACTCCATTCTTCTGAAGTTCGCCCGGTGTAGAATACTGGGCTACTATGCCATTCTCCTATAAGAACCTTGCAAAAGGTCCAGGAACTTGGCCATATGGGGTATACCGATCGTAGTACTCCTCTTCACGGTCGGACCTGACTATCTTAATCTTAAAATTATGTTGGTCTTCAACTTCTGCCTTAAATATCTTAAATTTATCCAATGCTTCTATTCTTTCTTTGATTGGATAAATGTAGCCATAACAGGAGTAATCATCTATGAATGTTATGAATAAATCATAACCATCCACACTCTTTACAAAAAATAGACCACAGATGTATGTATGTAAATAATCTATAAAATTCCTACGCTTTGTTTGGCATCTTTCTTAATTTTCTATACATACATTTCTTTTATGCATTCTCTGCATTGTTCTAAATCTAAGAACTCAAATGGAGAAAGAATATCATTTTTAAGTAGTCTTTCTATTCTTCCCCTCGAAATATGGCCTAAATGATGGTGCCATAATTTCAACAACACATCGTGAGCTCTCTTTCGTTTTCTGTTTACATCCGCAGACGAGGACACATTCTTATTGTTGCACGCAATGTTCCCATCATCGCATACAACATTCACATCATCACGTAGTGATAACAAATAAAGCTCATTTTGTAAGATAGCAAGACCAACACATGCATTATTAAATGTTATCTTACATTTGCCATTTTCAAAAAGGCAATCTGAAAGTGCATCTAGCCCTTTAGTGGGTTTTGGATGATTGAATGACAACGTGATTAAAGAACTAACATGCTTGCTAAGTGTTAGACAGGAAATTGATTTTCTCACAGATACTTGATGAAATTGTATAAAGCCAAAATGATGTATTGTTGTATAAATAATCTAGTTCAAGCACAAGACAACAATGCAAATGGAATTCATGCAAAGGCTTATTTATTGTGGGATTTCAATGATCTATGTGAAAGCAAGCACGATAAGAGTTAATTAATGAGACATGAGGGATTGCATATGGAATGGTCTCATATTTGAAGCTTGCTAAATTAAAATGAAAAAGATGACAATACATGAATGGATGATTCAACACAAGATGTGACCTGATGGCTTGAGATGGTGAAGATAGCAAGGAAAGGCTTCGAGGTACTAAGCAAGGGTGAAGGGCAAGCGACGGCTTGGCGGCCGAAGAACCTAGCTAGGGTGAAGAAGGAAGTACTTGCATTTAGTTGAGGTACTAATCAAGCTATGATGGCCACATTTTTGTGGAGGATCAAATTACTATTGGAGTGTTTGATGGAAGTGACTTGATGCATTTGGAGTTATTCATATTTGATGAATGGAATCAAGTCACGTGCTCAAGATGGCTATGCTCAAGTGACAAGATCAATATTGACATGTTGGCACCCTCACTTGATGAAGATTGAAAGACACGGCATCAATTTAAAGAAGATCAACTCAAAAGGTTTAATTTCGTTTTTCTTTTGATCTTGAGTTAATAGGTATGCCGTACTATTAAGAGGGATGCAAGTTTAGGTGGTCTGAGGAAGATAGAGTGCTCAAGCATAATAATTAAATCAAAAGAGAGACACTCTAGCACTTCACGAGCACAAAGAATAATTTTCTGTGACTGTCGGTGTCGGAAGTCCCGACGTAAGTCGGAACTCCCGACAGTCGGAAGTCATGACTCTTGCCGGAAGTGCTGACTCCCAGTCACTGCCTGTGCGATGACTGTGGACGTCGGAAGTCCCGACGTGAGTCGGAACTCCCGACAGTCGGAAGTCCCGACGTGAGTCGGAACTCCCGACAGTCGAAAGTCCCGACCCAAGCCGGGAGTCCCAGCATCGATGGTTCTACTGACCTGCTGACTGTGCACGTCGGAAGTCCCGACGTTTGTCGGAAGTTCCGACCGTCGGAAGTTCCGACCGTCGGAAGTCCCGACGTTCGTCGGAAGTCCCGACGTTGGCTGTCTCGAGTGGACTTTGACCTCGCATGAACAGTGTTTTCTTCATACGTCGGAAGTCCCGAGATCTGCGTCGGAACTCCCGACGTAGATCTGAACGGTTAGATTTTGCCTTGGAGTATATATACCCCTCTCCTCATTTCTAACCGTTGCCCACTCATTTCATTGCAACGAACACTCGGCCAAAGCAGCCCCCAAGCATTCTAGGCTCGCCACTCTTCTCTCCTTTGCCTCCAACTTCAATTCCTAAAGGGTTTGAGTGATTGGAGAGTGGATTGAGTGAGAAAAACACTTTGAGCAAGCTTGAGCACTTGATTTCTTCGTCAAGCCGGTTTGATTTGCATTTGTTACTCTTGGGGATTTTCCCCTAGCCGGCTAGACGTCGCCCAAGAGCTTCCATCTTGTGGAAGAGCCTTAGGAAGTTTGTATTACCCTTGTTTTCTAGTGAAGAAACTCAAGTGACCTTTGTGGTATCCTTGAGTGAGGCAAGGAGGTGGAAGAGACTCCGACCAAAGTGGTCACCTCAACAACGAGGACGTAGGAGCTCCTTTGTGGGGCTGCCGAACCTCGGGATAAATTCTTGTCTCCCGCGTGCTTGTTGTTGTTGTGATTTGCTCGAATTTATATGTATTTGGTTATCTTCCTCTCTCTAGCTATTTCTTAGGGTTTGGGCCTCGATCTACGGAGTGGTGGCTTATCAACGTCAAGAGAGTGACCCAACACCTTACCTTACCACTAGGAAGTGGGTTTGTAAGTTATCGGCATCACAAAGTTCATTTTAGCACTTGTAGTTCATTTCCCGTAGGGGTCGGAAGTGCTGACAGTTTGCGTTGGAAGTTCTGACCCAAACTGTCGGGACTTCTGACACGTCGGAAGTTCTGACCCAAACATCGGGACTTCTGACACGTCGGAAGTTCTGACCCAATCTGTCGGGACTTTCGACATTAACTGACTAGTGCATTTTGATTCAACTCTTTGGTTGCCGTTGTTTGGCTCCCTAGGTTTATCTAGTATCTTTTATATACTTTGTGGCTAACTTGTGAGGGGTTGTATTACTTTGATTTGGAGTTTCCATTGTGGAAACTCCTATTACTAATCGTTTCCGCTTTTAAAGGTGTTGATTTTTCAGAAACGCCTATTCACCCCCCTCTAGGCGACATCCTAGATCCTTTCAATTGGTATCAGAGCGAGGTTCTCACCCAAAGCTTCACCGCCGTGAGAAAAGGATGTCGACGCCTATCGAGTTGGAGCCAATGCTTCTCCAAAATGATGGTTCAAACTTTCTATCTTGGTCAATTCATGTACTCAATGCTTTTAGAGATATTAGTCCTCTTGTTGAGCATATTGTGTTTGCAAGCATACCTCTTCCTATAGTTGATTGGAGCAACTATAAAAATTTATCAAAAGAGGAAGAGATATGCGTGCAACTAAATGCTCAAGCTATTAATATCATTTTGAGTACATTGAGTATAGAGGTTCAAGATGAGGCAATATTCAATGGACAACCACCTCCGGAGAGTGCTCATCTCATTTGGACCAAACTCATTGAGTTATATGGAAAATCCAAATGCGATGATGCACTTGAGGTCGAGTCAATGGAAAATATGTCCATTATGTCTTCATGCAGCGAAGAAGCCTCACAAGATCTCAAGAGCGCCAAGCCAGAGCAAGAGGTGCAAGCCGAGGTGACTGCGCTATCTGCAAGCGCATGCCGGACGTGTCCGGTATCCCTACCAGACGCGTTCAGTATGGCTGAGGCAGCCGGACAGCAGGCAGTCTATGATGATGAGGCTCAAGCCCGGTGGCGGCCAAGTGATGAGTCAACCTCAGTATCTCATGATACTCATCACTTGTGTCTCATGGCCAAGAAAAGCAAGAAGAAGGCTAGCAAGAAAGATCAAGCCAAGGAGATAGCACGAGTAGATGATCAAGAAGAGAGTGATATTGAAATTGAAGATAGCTACACTCTTGATCATCTAAGCAACAAAGACAAGCTCATTCTCATGAAGCTAGTTGAGAAGAATGATGAGCTAGAGGAAGAGAATGAGAAACAAGAGCAATCACTTCAAAATCAAGAAAAGTTTCTCATCTCCAAATTGCAAGAGCTAAAGGCCATAAATGAGAGGTATGAAAAATTATCAATTGAGCATGCTTTAGTTACTAACTCCTCTTCTAGTGTTTCACAACTAGAGAAGGAAAACTTTGAGCTCAAGGCAAAATTAGATGAACTCTCAAGCAAATATAATGTGCTACAAGCAAACTATGTTCATCTCAAGTGCTCTCATGAAGAATTAGTAGAATCAAGCATCATGCTTGAGGTGGCTCATGAGGTTGTGATTACAACGGTAAAATCATCTCAACCTCCTACTCACACACTCACTTGTACACAATCTCAATTGAATGTTTCTTGTGCTAATGAGTGTGCTTCTCAAGCAAGCCAATCTTCGATTGAGCAAAAATTTATAGAAAACATAGAGCTCAAAGAAGAGGTGAAAAGATTAAAGAAAGATGTGATTCGATTGAAGGGTAAGGAGAAAGCACAACCTTCTCAAGATAACCGTGATAACATGGTGAAGAAGCTTGAGAAGGGTTCAAACCTTGCTTCCTTCAAAACCCAACAAAGGAATCACATTTCAAGCAAGGCCAACACAACTAAGAGCAAAAAACATGGAAAAAGTATGTGCTATGGTTGTGGATTGTATGGACATGAGTGGGCTACGTGTCCACATAAGAATTGGGCCGACAAGGTTGAAGCCGCCACTCAAAAGGCTTCAATCAAGGAGGCCAAGCAAGTGAAGAGTGATGGACAAAATGCTTGTCTCATGAGCAAGAAATTGGGGCATCCTACCAAGAAATGCCCAATATATCAAGAGTCAAGAAAGGTAGCCCAAGTTGCAACAAGAAGATGCTATGGATGCAATGAGATGGGCCACAAGGTTGATAGATGTCCATACAAGCAAAACAAGCATAAAGCAAACAAAGGTTGCATATGCTATGCTTGTAAAAGAAAGGGGCATCTAAGCTATGATTGCCCAAATGGTAACATCCCTAAGCCGAACACATTTATTTATAATAATATGCTTAGGAAGACCATAAAAGGAGTTAGCACTAGCAAGGTGATGTGTTCACCACAAACTAGTACTAAGGCCATTTGGGTGCCTAAGCACTTGTTGACTAACCTAAAAGGACCCAACAAGAGTTGGGTACCAAAATGTGCTTAGGTTGATAATGTAGGTACTTGGTGGTGAGATGAAAGCTTTGGGATGGTTGAGCAAGTAAATTGAAAATATTCACTCAATCTATCAATCAATTCTTATCATAATCTCATATATGGTTGACCCGAAGATAAATCAATGACTATATCATTTACTTCATCTCTACCATTGGTAACAAGTACCTAAAGACCTTATAGGATAGCCACTTTGTGTTTAGTGCTCAATGGCTCACAAATAAGCATATTTGTGAAATAATTGGAAGTGACTAATTAGTTTTATTTAATCATTATCATATTTGCCATGTGATGCTTTTAATGGCTCTCTAGTAGAGAAATGCATTTGTTCAGATGTAGGCATACAAGAAGTACTAGAGCTAAAACGAAGAATCACAAGCAGCGCTTCAATTGTTTATGTCCTGCGCCTACCAGACATATCCGGTATGGCTAGGGTAGAAAGGAAAAGTGTTTATGTTCTTCACATGCTGGACGTGTCCGGTATGTCTACCGGACGTGTCTGGTATGGCAAGAACCAGAGCACTAATTGGGATGCAATTGAGGTTTGATCCATATGATTTCATATATCCTTAATTTGCTCAGAAGCTTGTGATCTATCAAACCTAAGTGGGTTGTGAGTATGTCTCAACGAAATTTAAATATGGCAAATTACTTTGTGTTGGTCAAAATAGAAAATTGACTCCTAAATTCTTAAAAGAATAAAGTGCTTGTTGAAAGTCATTCAAATTACTTATGGTACTTATTTAGGGGGAGCTCAGTTTCTATTTTGCACCATTGTGGACTAACAAATTTATCTAGTATTATTTGTAGTCCTTTGGATGAAAATTGATTTCATATATGGTATGATTATTTGACAAGTGAGGTCAACATGATGTTGTCATGCCATGTATTATCTCAGTGGTGATATTGTGGGCTCAAGACAAAGGTATGTATTTATATACATGCATTGTAAGTACATCTAAGGCCCTTTATATGCTAGTGTGTGCTTTTGTGTGATATAGGATAGATGTTTTTCAAAATCCCTAACTAGCATGTGTAGGTGGTGTGGTTTTTGAAAATCATGTGGTTTTTGGGTCTTTGTGACCTAGTCATGTCATATTGTGATTATTGCTACCCTTGGTTGATTATTTGCCTAATCACATGTGACATGGTTCTCTCAAGTCCATAAAAATCCCTATGTCCGTCTAAAATCTCTCTCAAGTTTTTGAAAATCATAATTTTGCCAAATATTCAAAAGAGAAAATCAATTCTTGGCTAATTCATGTCCCCTAAGTGAGAATCCTAAGCCTATTTCAATTGATGCAAATATTATGCCTAGGAAGGTTTGTTATTGTACCTTATTGGTTAGTATTGCAAAAAATTCCGCTATTCATACTAAGGCTATGCCTAAGTATGTTGCGTCTAACATAAGAGGACCCAAACTAGTTTGGGTACCATCGAAAAGTGGATGATCGTTTGTAGGTACCATGGCATTGGAGATTTGATTCAATGAAATTATTATTGTTCATCTTATGTTGAGTCAAGTATTAAAACCTAGTGCAATTCTATCCTAATGCCAAGTCAAAATTGAGTGAAGTCCATATGCTATCAACATACAAGTGTCATATTCAAGTTGTGGGAATTTATTGATATATTTGAATGCTTGCAAATAAGTGGAGTTGAAGCTTGCAAAGATGATCATAAGCTATTAAGGTATATCTCTTATTGATCAAAGTTTATTTGGGTGCATATGAGTTATTTGAATTGGATATATATGCATATGTTGCTTGCTATGAGATGTTTGAATGGATTAAATGCTTAAGTAATCAAGTTTGAAGTTGGTTTGATTGGATATGTTCATAAGATTTCTTCTAGTAAGTGGTTTGAATGGACATATGTCTTGTGAGAGTATTCAAACAAGTTGATTTCAAGTTTGGTTCAATTTGGAGAAAAATAGCTCAATTATTGAAATCTGTCCAATATTGAAAATCTAAGCTAGCAATGATCATTGACATGTTTGTGCAACCAAATCTATTTGTATTGGCTTGAAATTTGGTCTGCATGCTCTACACTTATGGTATTAGTTGCTGTGCAAATTTTATGAGATTTGGATAAGTGATACTTCGGATTTGGAGTAGATCTTGTCAGCTATAGTGCAGCAGTTTTCAGCATGTAGCAGTGTGGAAAGATATGAAATCTGGTAGCAATATAGAAGTCAAAAGAAGCTAAAATTTTTTATAGCTACTAGAAGGCTTAGTGTGTCACATCTTCACCAAATTTTGTGGTTTTTGGATATGTACTTTGGGAGATATGATTTATTCTTTGAAGAGTACAGAATCTGCCAGGAAAGTGACAATTATTGGATTGATCAAAAGTCACTTAGATTCAAAGGTCCTCAAATTAGAATCATATCTATAAGTGATTGAGGTACCTATGTTTTGGTTTTGGTTTGAGATAGAAGCATGACAAATGATGAGTACAAGACAATTTGTTTGAAGAGTGTATCTGGTACACATTTGGTACTCAAGCTAGAGATCAAGACCAAGATCAAGATGAAGATGAAGTTTAAGTTCTAGTGATAATTGGAGATCTTTTGATAGAAACAAAAGGACTTAAATAAGTAGAAAGAAAAGGACTTAAAGAAGGATTCAAAGTTATTCATCAAATTAAGTCCAACAATACGGATCAATCAAACAAAATCTTTCAAGTGGATCAAGTGGTTTCCTTTCAAGTTATTTCAAGTGAGTATCAAGGATGATTCTTTGGACAGAGGTCACTTTGCTCTAGGCTTGGATGGCTAAAATTGAAGTGGTAATCTAAAGGGACATTTGAGGTACTTGGTTGAAGAAAATCAAGAGATTGGTCTAGAAAGCAAGCAACACCCAAAAGAGAACAAGTCATGAAATTGCAAGTGGCATCATGAAATTTCAAGTGGTATTACAAGTGGTGCATCTTTTAGTTCTCTCAAGCAAGCAATGATCAAAGAAGAAGCAAGCTAACCACAACAAGAAGAGTGCACTTGATCATTAGTGATTCTCAATTCATATGGGTGAAGAATAGGAATTCAAAGAATTGGCATCTATTGGTCTTCACTAAGCTTATAATTGGACTTCATGGTGCTATTAGAGAAATGAATTGAAATCTATATGACTATCTTCCTCTCCAATATAGCAAAGGTATAATTGTATTGTGCATGATCATTTTTCATCCCTTACTAGTATACGGTTAGTGCATATAGTACATGCTTATAGGATCATGCATTACAAATGAAAATTTTTAGACTCATAGAATACCACTATTGCTTGAATGTTTCTATAATCTAGTGGTTAGTGTATGAGTTTGTTCATAAGCTAGTAAACCAATGTACTTGATCTATTTTGAATTGCAAACAAGTGACAAGTACAACCTCTTTAAGATGACAAAGGGGGAGAGTTTAATACAAAGGGAGAGATTAGTACAAAGTTTGAACCTTAAGCACCCTTTGTGCTTTGTGTGATAGCTTGTAGCCCCTTTGTCCTTAGTATGTCGTTGTTGGACCTTTGTGGTGATAGATGACAAAGGGGGAGAGAGACTGATTAAAGCTTCAGGATAGTTTCATTTGCTTATCTTTGTACCTGAAGATATGTACTGCAGGCTGTCGTTTCTTGTTTTTGAGCTTCATTGATGTATCTTGGATTTGAGATAGATTGTATCATGTGAGAGATGAGACTCACTTATGCTTTATCTATGTATCTCTTGAGATATGATCTTTTTTATATATCGGTGGTTTCTAGACTTGAGAAAATGTGTAATGAGTGCTATGTGTGAATTACATGTGTTATATTTATTTTCATAAGGACTATGCATGCTAGAATGAAAATATTTGATGTGATGCCTTTATATTTATTCTTTTGTGATATATCTTGTCATATGCATCATGGTTTCACTTTGTCACACACACATGCACCCCACGGATGCAATAATTTAGGGGGAGTCTCCTATATGTTTTAGTATGTACAATTGGCATTTGAGGTCATTTTGTGAATTCTAATCATAAGCACATATTAAGGGGGAGCCTCTCATAAATCATTGAACCCAAAAGTTTAAATGTTTATATCATTTTGTAAGCTTTAATCAAGTTGTCATCAATCACCAAAAAGGGGGAGATTGAAAGTGCATCTAGCCCTTTAGTGGGTTTTGGATGATTGAATGACAACGTGATTAAAGAACTAACATGCTTGCTAAGTGTTAGACAGGAAATTGATTTTCTCACAGATACTTGATGAAATTGTATAAAGCTAAAATGATGTATTGTTGTATAAATAATCTAGTTCAAGCACAAGACAACAATGCAAATGGAATTCATGCAAAGGCTTATTTATTGTGGGATTTCAATGATCTATGTGAAAGCAAGCACGATAAGAGTTAATTAATGAGACATGAGGGATTGCATATGGAATGGTCTCATATTTGAAGCTTGCTAAATTAAAATGAAAAAGATGACAATACATGAATGGATGATTCAACACAAGATGTGACCTGATGGCTTGAGATGGTGAAGATAGCAAGGAAAGGCTTCGAGGTACTAAGCAAGGGTGAAGGGCAAGCGACGGCTTGGCGGCCGAAGAACCTAGCTAGGGTGAAGAAGGAAGTACTTGCATTTAGTTGAGGTACTAATCAAGCTATGATGGCCACATTTTTGTGGAGGATCAAATTACTATTGGAGTGTTTGATGGAAGTGACTTGATGCATTTGGAGTTATTCATATTTGATGAATGGAATCAAGTCACGTGCTCAAGATGGCTATGCTCAAGTGACAAGATCAATATTGACATGTTGGCACCCTCACTTGATGAAGATTGAAAGACACGGCATCAATTTAAAGAAGATCAACTCAAAAGGTTTAATTTCGTTTTTCTTTTCATCTTGAGTTAATAGGTATGCCGTACTATTAAGAGGGATGCAAGTTTAGGTGGTCTGAGGAAGATAGAGTGCTCAAGCATAATAATTAAATCAAAAGAGAGACACTCTAGCACTTCACGAGCATAAAGAATAATTTTCTGTGACTGTCGGTGTCGGAAGTCCCGATGTAAGCCGAAACTCCCGACAGTCGGAAGTCATGACTCTTGCCGGAAGTGCTGACTCCCAGTCACTGCCTGTGTGATGACTGTGGACGTCGGAAGTCCCGACGTGAGTCGGAACTCCCGACAGTCGGAAGTCCCGACCCAAGCCGGGAGTCCCAGCATCGATGGTTCTACTGACCTGCTGACTGTGCACGTCGGAAGTCCCGACGTTCATCGGAAGTCCCGATGTTCGTCGGTAGTCCCGACGTTGGCTGTCTCGAGTGGACTTTGACCTCGCATGAACAGTGTTTTCTTCATACGTCGGAAGTCCCGAGATCTGCGTCGGAACTCCCGACGTAGATCTGAACGGTTAGATTTTGCCTTGGAGTATATATACCCCTCTCCTCATTTCTAACCGTTGCCCACTCATTTCATTGCAATGAACACTCGGCCAAAGCAGCCCCCAAGCATTCTAGGCTCGCCACTCTTCTCTCCTTTGCCTCCAACTTCAATTCCTAAAGGGTTTGAGTGATTGGAGAGTGGATTGAGTGAGAAAAACACTTTGAGCAAGCTTGAGCACTTGATTTCTTCGTCAAGCCGGTTTGATTTGCATTTGTTACTCTTGGGGATTTTCCCCTAGCCGGCTAGACGTCGCCCAAGAGCTTCCATCTTGTGGAAGAGCCTTGGGAAGTTTGTATTACCCTTGTTTTCTAGTGAAGAAACTCAAGTGACCTTTGTGGTATCCTTGAGTGAGGCAAGGAGGTGGAAGAGACTCCGACCAAAGTGGTCACCTCAACAACGAGGACGTAGGAGCTCCTTTGTGGGGCTGCCGAACCTCGGGATAAATTCTTGTCTCCCGCGTGCTTGTTGTTGTTGTGATTTGCTCGAATTTATATGTATTTGGTTATCTTCCTCTCTCTAGCTATTTCTTAGGGTTTGGGCCTCGATCTACGGAGTGGTGGCTTATCAACGTCAAGAGAGTGACCCAACACCTTACCTTACCACTAGGAAGTGGGTTTGTAAGTTATCGGCATCACAAAGTTCATTTTAGCACTTGTAGTTCATTTCCCGTAGGGGTCGGAAGTGCTGACAGTTTGCGTTGGAAGGTCTGACCCAAACTGTCGGGACTTCTGACACGTCGGAAGTTCTGACCCAAACGTCAGGACTTCTGACACGTTGGAAGTTCTGACCCAATCTGTCGGGACTTCCGACATTAACTGACTAGTGCATTTTGATTTAACTCTTTGGTTGCCGTTGTTTGGCTCCCTAGGTTTATCTAGTATCTTTTATATACTTTGTGGCTAACTTGTGAGGGGTTGTATTACTTTGATTTGGAGTTTCCATTGTGGAAACTCCTATTACTAATCATTTCCGCTTTTAAAGGTGTTGATTTTTCAGAAACGCCTATTCACCCCCCTCTAGGCGACATCCTAGATCCTTTCACAATCATATCCATCATTGTCCAAGCATGAAACACTAATCAAGTTTCTATGTAGGGAGGGAACATAAAGTACATCTCTAAGTAAAAGTGTGAAACCATCAGCAAGCTCTAGAGAAAGATCGCCAACAGCTTCAACATCTGCTCGAACTCTATTTGCAACTTTAACGTGTCTTTCTCTTCTTTGCGTAGTCCTCGTCGAACGGAATCCCTGTAAAGAATTAGCAACATGAACAGTTGCACCTGAGTCAATCCACCAAGTAGATTTCGAATACTGTACATACAAGGATTCATTTATGAACGTAATAATGTTCTCACCTTTCTTTGCCATTATCATCTTTAAGTAATCGGGACAATCTTTTTTATAACGTTCCGTCTTCTTGCAATAGAGACACTGGTCTTTCTCTACTATGAATTTGTTCTGCTGAGGCTGATGCAGCATGGGATCCTTTCCCTTTGACTTTGAGGAGAAGTTAGCATTATTATTTTCTTTCTTGTTGTCTTTCACATAATTGATAGTGCCACCATTGGCAGCTTTCATTCTCTCATCCTCTTGCATACACATAGTCATGAGCCTCTTTAAGTCCCACTTCTCGGGTTGTATGTTGTAGTTGACAACAAAAGTGTCAAATTCCTTTGGCAAGGAAGCAAAAAACAGATAGATAAGGAACTCTTCCTTGAGAGCCAGATCAATTGGTTTTAGCTTGGATGCCAAATTGCTCATTCTTAGTATGTGCTCTCTTATGCCACTATTTCCAGAGTACCTCTCTATCACCAGCTGCTTTATCAGCTGGGTAGCATATGTCTTTGAAGAGCCAGTGAACTGACTCTTTATTCTATCAAGGTACTCGGTGACCGTGTCACACTCTAGGATTGAGCCCATAATTATAGGCTCAATCATGTTCTTTATCACAACCAAATATTTCTTGTTGGCAGTGACCCACTTCCTATGCTCAAGGTCATAGGACATATTTTGGGATACAAAATCCCTCTCTAGTTGCTCAAGTGGCGTCATCCTCGTTTGTCTCCCTCACCAGTGCCACAGGCAAAGTGGGACACGGTGAGGTGACTACCTAGTCCACCTCAGCCAAGATGAAGGCCAGGTCAATCTTTTTCTTCCACTCCGTGTAGTTGTCACCTTTGAGAGTGGGGATCTCTTTGATATAACCCATCAAGTTGTATCCGCCTGAAAACACAATTCATATAGAGTGAGAACATAAATAATAACAACAATTGCATGCCTTGAATCCAACATTGGTCAAAATTAAAACATACAACTGTTTATACATTAAATCTACATCACCGTTGGACAGAAATAAAAATAATGCTTAAAATAATTAAAATTATGATATTGTTATTAACAACATTGGTCAGAAAATAACAACATCATAATTATGTTAAAATCTCTTTTTCTCTAATTAAATATCACGTTGGTTCAAAATAACTAGAGAATAAACTATTTCTTTAGCAGCGGAAACTTAAACATAATTTGTGAATTTTATCGACAAGGAAAATTCACATTTCTAATATTTTCTTTGAGCCATTTTTCATTTTTCAAAAATAAACATTTACTGGAAAAACAAAAACAAAAAAACGGATTCAATTCTTCACTGTATACTCGACCCAGCAGCAAAAGCCGGCCCGGCCTGCTTTGCTTACACGCGCGCTGTGCTTCCTAGGCCGCAACCTAGGCCTGGGCCACCAAAGACGCACGGCCGCGCGCGCCCGCCTGGGCCGATCATGGGCCCGATCTATCTACGCCGTCCGTTCTAATCCGATGGCTGAGCGTGCTACTCGCAGGAACAAAACCGGTGCGTGGCTGCCTCCCCGAAACCCTAGCATCATTTCTCTTCTCCCTCTCTTCCTCTCTCAGCCCCACAGCGTAGAGAGCGAGCGCAAAGAGTGAACAGCCATGGCGGCCGGTGGAAGTGGCGGCACCGCCGCGCGCCCCTTCGCCGGTGCGTGCATCCACTCGAGGGTGAGCGCACCGTCGTCAAAGGGCTGCGTTGCGGTGCCCTTGACACCTGAGCCCAAGGCAGAGCCACTGTGGCATGACCTACCCAGTCGGTGCCTCTAGTTCTTCCCATGCGCCGGCCATGGAGATGGCCGACGACGAAGATGGGATGTCCGGGCCCTAGGCAGGAAGCCCCTTCTCTTCCGTCCCCTTTCTCTTTCTAGGGTTAGGGTTTCTTTTCCCGATTCGATTTTTCTTTCGGTTTTGATTCAAGATCGACGAGATAAGCCCCTTCCCCTCTTCCCATTTCCCTCTTCTGTCTTTGGATCTTGCTGTGTTCTTCTCAGTTCTTTGCCGATTGGGGATTAGGGTTAGGGTTAGGGTTAGGTTTTGGCTTCGCGTGTCGAGACCCCTTTCTTTTCTCTGTTCTTCACTCGATTAGGGTTAGGGTTCGGTGACCCTCTCACTGTGTTTTTCGTTCACCCGATCTAGATCTAAAGGCCCTAGAAGACCTGGCTCTGGTACCATTGTTGGATAGAATAGGACCTTAGCCATAGATCTAGCGGGTACATCTTATTATAACATGATGAACACACCCTAGAACTTTGAACTACTAGATCTAGAGGGAGAGGAAGGGATGGAAATGTTTGACCGTCTATGCCCTTGGAGGAGGATCCGCTCGCGTTCGCCATGGAGTCTGTGAAGTCTGCGCACGGGCAACGATAGTCGGTGAAGACGGTGACAGTGATGGGCGGTGGCGACCGGTGGTGAAGACCGATGGCGGCGCAGTGCAGTGGTGCAGGTGCTTCCCGTCACTGGCTGCGCCCTCACTAGATCGGGTTAGGGTTTATCGGTGGGGAGCTCGGCTTAGGCGAACCTCGTACTTAGAGCCGTCGGCCCCCACCTCTATTTATTGTGCAGTGTGACAGGGGCCCTTGAGTCATAGTGGGCTTGGCGCCCCCGATCAGGGCACGGATCAAAGGCCCAACTGGGCCATTGGGCCCAGTTTGAGATTAGAGATCAATCTAACAAAGGCAAGCATAGCCAATGAAGGAACTAAATATGCCCATAGTGGACAGCGCAAGAAGTCAACAACACAGAGGCAAAGTAAGATACGGAGAGAAACAATTTTGGAGCAAACCTCCTTTTAAGTAGATAGAGTAAAAAAAAGGGACGGTGGCTGATTTGAGAGGCGAAGAGGGAAGAGAGACCGATGGGATTGAGAGTAGGTAGGGTTTCAAGGAAGTGATGGATATTTATCTTCAATACAAGTAGTGTCTCGGGCTCTCTCAGCCATCAAAGATGAAATGCTTATTTGGGCCGAGACGAGTCTAATATTAGAATATGCTGAAACTGAAGTTGAGCTAGCCCTTTAGAGCGACTCTAAGAGTTTTGTAAAAAGAACTTTCATATTTTTATATATTTTAGTAAAAAGAGAAAAAATATCATCCAATAGTTTGGTAAAATGTCCTCCATATCCATTCCCTATCTGATGTTTTTCTCAGTAGGTCATAGTAAATTGGACACATGTGTAATTTTTAAAATAAAGGATCCAGATGAAAGGCGGTAAGAGACAAAAAACTATTAAAAATATTTGACTTAGAAATAGTTCAGGTTCCTAATACAGAATCGTTGAGAAAACTATTATAAACTGTTGGAGAAGAACAAAGTTTTGAGTTGCTATTTTTCGGTTAACTTGCTAGATCTATAAATTTAGCATGTAAATTGTACCAAACTCTTGGAGATGCTCTTGCAGTTTGATGGTTTTTTATCACTGTTTGTTTTTAGAACAAATTAATAAGAGACTATATACACCTAACATATATCTGTGCTGATTCAAAAAAACATATATCTGTCCCAATACCTAATATTAACAAGCAAAAATTTCTTGTTCCATATGTTCTTTTTGTCGGTCTGCTTCTTTCTTCATCCGTCGTCCCTTTGTGTACCCCTCAAACAAAAACATGTTTTGTCCATATGTCCATGTCAAGAAAAAAAATAAGTAAAACTCAATGTACAACATACTTCCTCTGTTCCAAATTATAAGTCGTTTTGACTTTTTTGCTACACAGATTTCCCAAAAAAATCAAAACGACTTATGATTTAGAATGGAGGGAGTAGAATTGAACCCAAAACATCTCGCTAGATGGATAACTCCCATACCACCATTGAAAGCTCTAGTTTAGTTTTGGTGAATTGATGAAACCCTAAGTGCTAACCTAGTTTTATCAAAGTGATTATGAGATAGGTAGCACTACTCCAAGTGGTGAAGCAATGGTGATCATGACATGATGATGGTGATGGCATGGTGATGATCAAATGCTTGAACTTGGAAAAAGGAGAAAGAAAAACAAAAAGCTCAAGGCAAAGGTAAAACTTGATAGGAGCTTTTCATTCTAGTGATCGAGACACTTAGTGAGTATGATCACATTTAGGATCGATAGTCGTACTATTAAGAGGGGTGAAACTCGTATCGAAATGCGGTTATCAAAGTGCCACTAGATGCTCTAACTCATTGCATATGCATTTAGAATCTAGTGGAGTGCTAACACCCTTGAATTTTTTTGTGAAAATATGCTAACACACATGCACAAAGGTGATACACATTGTGTTTAGCACTTGGGAGCAAGGGTAAGAAACTTCACCGGCGGAGTGTCCACAAAAAAGACAGGGTTTCACAGAGTGCACCGGACGTTGGTCTCAATTGGACCGGAGCGTCCGATCAGTGGAAGCAGTGAAGACGCTGGCGTCGATCTTCGATCGGACGCTGGGTCACTTTGTGACCGAACGCTGGGCGAGTTCGGTCAGGCGTGACCGGACGCGTCTAGTCATGAATTTCCACCTCTGAAGCTTACTAGAAGTGACCGGACGCTGGGGTCCTGCGTCCGGTCATGATCAACTGGACGCGTCCGGTCACGAGTGGAACCTTACTGGAAACAACCGGACGTTGGTGTTGATGTGTCCGGTCACTTTGAGCAGCGCGTCCGATCACAACTTAAGTGCACTGATGACTGATGATCGTTGAGATCGGGCGATCAGCATTTGAAGCAGGGCCCATGTGGCGTGCATCGCGCGACCGGATGCTGGGGCCCCGTTTTTCAGTGGACTAAGGAGCCAACGGCTCTATTTCGTGGGGGCTTCTATTTAAGCCCCATGGCTAGTTCAAGATCACTCCCTTAGCCATTTGCATTGACATAACAACCTTGTGAGCTTAGCCAAAGCCCTTCCACTCATCTCCATCATTGATTCATCATCTTTGTGAGATTGGGAGAGAATCTAAGTGCATTGCTTGAGTGATTGCATCTAGAGGCACTTGATGTTTGTGTTTCGCTGTGGGATTTGCTTGTTGCTCTTGGTGGTTGCCACCACCTAGACGGCTTGGTGCAGCGGTGGAGGATTGGCACGAGTCGTTGATTGTTCGTGGTCATCTCTCGGTAATTGTGAGGGGTCTTGTGCCTTCTCTGGTGGAGTGCTAAAAGGTAACTCTAGTGGATTGCTCGTGTCATTGAGTTACCTCACTTGTGGATAGATTCTTGCGGTGTCCAATTATGTGGATGAGGTTCGTGCAACACCTCTTAGCCGTCGAACCACCAAGTGTTGGTCGACACAACGGGGACTAGCATGCCGGCAAGCACGTGAACCTCAGGAGAAAAATTGGTTGTCTCTTGCCCTTTGGTATTCTCCCGGTGATTGAGTTAGTATTCATCTTGTGATTGGTTCACTCCTCTACGCGGCAGTATAATCACCTCACTTATTCATTTATATTCCCGCAAACTAGTTGTAGCAAGTTCTTTAGTGTAACTAGAATTGAGAGCTTGCTTTGTAGCTTAAGTTCATCTAGTGGAGCTCTTTAGTGTAGCAAGTGTGAGAGCTCTTAGTGAGTAGTGACTTAGTGAATTATGTGTCTAGTGATCATAGTAACTAAAATTGTTGGATAGGTGGCTTGCAACCATTGTAGAGCTAGAGCAAGTTTGCTTTTCGCTATTTGTCATACTAATCAAATTGCTCTAGTTGGTTTGTAGATTTTTAAATAGTCTATTCACCTCCCTCTAGCCATATTAGGACCTTTTAACCATGCATGGTCTGCCTCCTTTCTTATTTGTGGCCTTTTATCACCTTGGTCCCCTTTGCTTTCTACGCACCCCGCCCCCGCACACACCAGTTGGACTGGACATGGACTAAATTCATACATGTTTTGCCGGTTCTTTATTTATATCAACATTAAAGAGGCAAACTTTCTTCTTGTATTGCTTCTAGAAACTCACCTTAGGTCCCATCCTCCACATGTCATAAACCTAATCCAAACTCAATACTATAACCATGTCCTTATTTATGCTCATATGAGTTATAACAACTCGTGTCCAACAATAATATGAAGTATAATTCCAAAACGTATTGGGTTACGTTGCAACGCGCGAGCACGTTTGCTACTAACATTAAAGTCGAAAGAGTATTCTTCATTCAATCATCTTATTTTTACCTCCTACAATTTCCTCATACCTCCCCCTGTCCTATAGCATATAGGTGATTCAGACTCATGACATCTACTCATACGAGTTATAAGAGTTAGAATTACGCACGTTCAACGATAATACAAAGTCTAGTTTCAAGATGTATTGAATAAATAACATAGACAACGAATAAATCTGTGAACAGCATATCGTCCAAGTGATCACGCAGGAAAGTGTAAATACGGGCACATAGCACATTTGCTAGATGGCACGGAGTCTAATTTTAGGATGCATCCAACAATGGGCGAATTTCGATTCCAAAATATATTAGAATAGATGACACAATCTGCAAGCTATGAATCGTCCATGTAATTGAACTAAGCCACAAGCGGTGCCTTTGCCGGTCAAAAACTATGACCCTCTTTGGCATGGTTTTTTATCGGGGCTTTTTCTACCGGCTTAATTAAAAACTCTACCAAACGAGTAAATATAAGAACGTCTTGAAACCAAAATTAAGTCAAATATTTTGAAGTCAAAGCTGTTCTGGGTGAGAAACTGAAGCCACCAAAACGTAGCTTTTTTTTTTTTTGGTTCTATATTTTTTGAGAAGTGCAGACCCCGTCAAAGAAGGCCTATGTGCAACTCAATCCTTGTGCCGGTAATAACTCTAGCTCATCCTTCCTCGACCGCTCCTCAATGACACGCGGGTCCCGCTTACCAGCACAACTCCACCGGGCGCAGAACTCCCCGACCCCGCCGATCTCGTCAATGGCCCATATAAGGCCCAGCCCACCACCACCTCCTCTTCTCCCCTGCGACAAAGACGACGCTAGCCCTCGCCTCTCCCAACTCCTCCAAACCCTCGCCGACTCAGATCCAGCTGCCCCGCGCCGCCGTCGTCATGCCGTTCACTCCGGGCCCCTACTCTGGCGTCAGCACCCTCGCCCTTGTAAGTCCCTGTCCTTCCAGAAGATTCTGTACTGGTTGCTTCCGGATCGCATCTGAATCCCTCATCGCGCATCCTCGTGTTGTTTCTGCAGGTGGCGAGGGCGTCCGCCTTCGGCGTCGGTGTCGTCTACGGGAGCATCAAGCTCTCAATCCTCAAGGTACGTCTAGTCTTCTGAATTGGCTCGATCTTAGTCTTCTGAATTGGCTCAGCCTTAGGCTTGTGAATTTGCTCGATCTGGTAGCGGAGGGGTTATAGATGGTTTGATTCCCGCAACGCTTTAGCATGGTTCAAGAATCGGCTAAGGAGATATGATGTGAGGATTTGATGGAATGCCGAACTGTTATTCTGGGTGAAATTAACCTTTACCTATGTTGATGCCCTTAGTGGAACGGTTTCGAGCCTCACTCGTCTGGATAGTCATAGACTGAAGGGTATCTTAATGGTGGTATTAATCCTTGAGTTCAAATTAACAACGAGCTGATGCTTGGCATCGTGGAAATAGTTTTTTTAGAATAGCTTAGTTTCATGAACCAGTTATAAGGCTGTTGTATAGCTGTTTGTTAGTTTATGACTGCGACAAACTATTTTGACCTGGTTTGTTTCCTCTGAATGTTTGTGGGCACTACACATGATATTCTTCTTCCCTGAAGATGAGTTGTATTTCTATATATTTGCTCATGAGTTTGTCACATTCTGGAAGTTTCCCAAAAGCATTTTTGGAATTTATTAGATAGAATCGCACTTCTAACATTTCAATGTTGTTAACTGATGTGGTTTTTAACTAATGCGGACATAATTAACCAACTTGAGGTTCTTAACTAATGCGGGCATAATTGTAGTTTCTTATAGAATTGATATGGTCATTCTGTTGGTTCTGCAACTGTTCAGCATTGATTTGTCATTAGAGACAACGTTAATTGTTCATGCAGTTTGGTTCTCTTGCATGTTATGGGCTTTATATCGTGCTTGAACTTTGGTGAGCAGGACTAGATTTATGTGTGGCTTAGTATTTCCAAAACATGTTGATTTAATATCCCAAACTGAAAAGCATACACATGTTTTGGTTTGGCCTGGTACATACTGGTAGACCCCATAACCTATAGGTCTGGATTCTGGGTTGCCTGATGATGCATGTATTTTCTCTGAGCTTGATGTACTGTATTGAGTTATAGATATTTATTATGAATACACACTCCCTTTGGGA
Source organism: Miscanthus floridulus (assembly GCF_019320115.1). Lineage (NCBI taxonomy): Eukaryota > Viridiplantae > Streptophyta > Magnoliopsida > Poales > Poaceae > Miscanthus > Miscanthus floridulus. The sequence continues at coordinate 55,381,130 of NC_089591.1, read as the reverse complement.
GCACTATGCATCGAACTCTATTCTAGGTATCTTAGATTGTAGTTTCACCTACAACATGCATCAATTTAAATCCATTGTCTAGGTACAATGCTGCTTCTTGTGTTGATATTGTAAGAAAGTCATTCTTTTCTGATGAGTACATATCCTCTGCTAGTTATGGGTTCAAATTTTGCTGTATTCGTCTGGTAGCCCTTGAAACAGTAGGCACACTGAATGCATGGGCTTAAATTTATGTTATAGCTTCCTCTTTTGTTGTGATTGGTGAAAACTCTGGTAAGTGGTAACTGAATTCTTATATCTAATGGAATTCTGGGGTATATAAATATTGAATTTATAAAAGCAAGTCATACTTTATTCTAGATGACAAATGATGATGGTCTGTTTTGTTTTGGTCATAATAGTCTTTTGATATATGAAACTGTTGGCGTCTATGTTTTCCAGATTATTCGTGCAAAGTAGAAGGATAATTTAGGTGATGTTAATGGTCTCCTGTTAAAAGCTTTGATTGGTCAATTACCCTTTCACCCCTCTTCACATATAGATGGCTGTGCTGGTTCTTCATAATTTCAAGCATTGTGTAGATCTTTGTAGTGATCCTTTTGAACTGGTTGACATATGCATTCGTTGATTTCCTTGATCCATGGTTCACTGATAGCTTTGTGCTGGTTGCTCTTACCTTTAAATTTAGCGCTGCGATCTTTACTACCTAAGGATTTGATTGAATTTGTTATCTTCAGTAGATGCTGCTACTGCTGACTTTCCTATGCAAGCTTATGAAACCTATATTATTTAGTGAGCTTGTTTTGGTGTTGTTTTAACTTTGGGCCTGGTTACAGATAAGCTTGTGGTTGTGAAAGATTATGTTTGCTTCATTCCCTATGAAATATCATATTGTTTACTGAATAGTTCAATTCAATTTTCTGATGTTGCACTCTCTTTCAGGCAACAAAACCTAAAAAGGAGGAAGCACATGCTCATCACTAAGGACAACAGGGCTGCTACATGTTAATTCCTATGGTGGAAGGATCTTATAAATTGGCATTGCACCCTTTTCTCCATACGTGCAATTTGGTTTATGATTTGTGGACCTTGTCTGTAACACACCTGCTAGTTACCTTAGGTTTGTGTCATAATAAATTCTTATCCAGTGACTTGAAATCAGGAAGGATGGGGAAAAATCAAAAGAACCCACTTTTGTTTTGTGAGGTTGCAAAGTTAGGACACGGCCTCTTGAATTTCGGTCATGATGATCTACCTTGCTGATCCTATTTTGTTGACTATGTGCAATGGATGGTTTCTGCTAAAGCACTTATTGTTTTCGTAACTATGGTGTTGTGATGGTCTTTTAGTATGGTAATGTGGAGGCATTAAGAGTCACTGACCGGCCGTCTCCAATGCAGTATTCCAGAATGCAGAGGATAGAATGATACGGGGTCGAGTTGAGTTGTGCTGAAACTGCCGGGACAGACCAGCTGTGATCTATGCAGTAATTTACCTACCAACCTGACATGTGTGATAATTTGTGATGCCGTGATATTGCGTACGGAATTTGTCTTTATGTTTTTATTTATTTATTATTATTATTATTATTATTATTATTATTATTATTATTATTATTATTATTATTATTATTATTATATATATATTTATTAGGAACATGCCCGTGCGTTACAACGGGAAAAATTAATATCACGATAATTTAGATTTAAACTTGTGTTGCACCAGAAAAAATGATTATACCTGTGCGTTGCAACCGAATCAAGTAAACTATGATATCATATTTTCAAGTCTTGAGAGTGTTCTTGCAATTGTTCAACAATTCTCTTTGTGGTATGGTGCTATCGGCGTAAAAACGTGTCGATGCGTCTGGCACACAGCAAGCCGGAAGGATTTGTTTAGGATGAGCCCGGAGATTCGCTTGGTTTCAATCGCGGGACCCGTCGACCCTGCAAATTCCTCCTGAGGGCGTGCTAGTATATTTGATATGCAATTGATAAGGAGAGAAAGTTTATTATTAATTTAAGGCGGAACATGTCGGTCTTGTCCAGACAATTCTAAGTGTGTCGTTTCGGGAGCAGCTAGACGGAAAAAATCGACTAAACAGTCGATACATGAAGAAATCGGCTGTTAAGGACTGTAAAGCTCGTGGGTTGCAATTGATTTTATGATGACAAGTATAATGCACGCAGATGTAAGTAAAATCATCAGCTAGGTGGATATTACCAGTGTAAAGCATTGAGCCGATGAATCTAACGAGAAATGATATAACATGCGAATAAATCGACTGTCTAGTATAAATGATCTACAAACGCTTTGAATCTAATCTGTTACTATCAACAGTGAGGTTCGACCGGATCAATGGCAGCTATGATGATAATAACAAACTAAAACCCAAGAATCCATAAAACCGTCTATACATTGACAGGTTTTTTGAAAGACATGCTATATCTGTGAAAGCATAGGCGAATCAGCTGAAATAGCCAATTCAAGTAGAAAAAAGGGTCATAGCATATGAACAATCGACTATTCAATACGAACAGACCTATAAACTCCTCAAATCTAACCTATTATCTTTAACAGTGGGGGTCGACCGGATCGATGACAGCCATAATAAAGATAACAGATTAAACCTTTAAAGAAAAAAGGATCTATTCACATTTAACAGGGTCATGAAAACATGCTATGAACGTTAAAGTGTGGGCGATTGGCTATTTAGTCGATGCAGGCATAGCAAACAGTCAAGGTTACGCTTGAGCGAAAATAAATCTACCAACTAGCATTCTTCGATCTAAAGTGCCATCAGTGGGGATCGACCGGATCGTTACAGCCATAATAGCGGACTATAGACCAGATTTAACTAACCAGCAAACCTCCTTAAGAGCAGACATGCCTTAACCGCGTACTATGTACGATCAAGATCGAAGTAGAACAACTGATGAAACGTAACCCGTCGCTTAAAGTAAGAAACATCGTATTGTAACAAAGTAAACGACGGATTAAAAGGATGTGAAGCCGATCTAGATCGATCTCGACCAGGTAGGTTGATGTTGCTGAAACTAATAACAATAAGAACATCAGTAAGATCGGTAACTTAATGAATTTTCCCAAAGGATGCCACCCTTTGGTAGAGCCGATAACTTGACCTTAATCTAATTCGAGCAGTGGAGATCGAACTTAACCGATGCAGCCGTACTTGAACTAGATAAGAATCGATAACTAGGTTATACTAGAGCTCGCAGTGGAGGTCAAACTTAACCGATGCAGCCTTATAAACAGAAGTATAAGTCATGACGGTACTTACAAACAAGCCGGACGTCGACCGGACCGATGCAGCCCTGTTTATTGAAGAACTCGCCGAGATCTACACTACTCCTACTCCTAAGGGTTGACGTAAAGCCGAAAAAAGTAATTGATATTGGTTGATTGGATGTCTTTTCTACAATAGCCGGGGTCCGATATTTATACCCGGAACCTAAGCATGAATCATACTCAAGTATGACTCATTACAATCTTTAAGAGAACATTCCTAATTTAAGATAACTTGGACCCTAATCTTTTCCTTTTATAGAGTCCGACATATCTTTACCGACACCAACCGTAGCTCATTGTCATTATCCGCTGATGTCATTCGAAGAGAGTCGATTCTAGTGCCGCATCTGAATCAGCTGATATCGATCCTTATGCAATCGATTCCTTGATAACACAATCTTAGAAGCTTCGAGTTCCCGCGTTCTTCTTCCCAAATTTTGGTGTAAACACATGCCCCCTAATTTTTGGATAAAAATAATTTTATTCCAAAATTACCACGTCTGTACCTCCGATGGGTCCGCAGTCACGGGTAGAGAATCTTGATCTGGGGCCTATTATCCTTTATCTTCACCAACGTCCTTGCTTGCTCATGAGTCCATACCTCAAAAGTTTCACAAGAGCATTATTGCTTCATGGGCGCTTGGATTCATTCTTCGTGATCGAATATAAATGTCTATTCGGCTCTGGCGAGAGCAACCCAACAATTTAGTTATGCTTCTCTTCTGCTTGCCCCCTCGAGTGCCCTTGGCTCTACCAGACCCTCCATGGTCTAATTCTTTGCTATGAGGGTCTTGAGTGGTTAGAAAAATTATTGTGTATAGGGTGATTGTGTCGTCCATTTCAGTGCCTTGTCGAGCAAGAGGATCAGCTACGGCGGTTAGAAGAATTCTTGTGACATCACCTGAGTTTTCTCACCATGATCGCAGAGCTGTTCTAGTGTTTGTAAGGGCTAAAATGTGTGGATACCTTCCCCTTGTTTGCTTTATCAAATGCTCATCGGGAAAACCACAGACTTCTTTCCCACGGTTTCCCAGCCACCCGAGAAATCGATTGGATATATGGACATCTTTTAGCAGGCGACCTTCTTTCCCATTATTTCCCAGCCACCGAACACCCTGAGGATCATGAGCGCCTGATCAAGGACTTCTTGAACGCCGCCAACTCCGTAGCCCTTGCTTCTCAGGCCGAAGACATAGTGAACAAAGTGGTCCCTGGCCTTTAGCTTGTAATAGGAGAAGCTAGCAAACAATCTCTTAGTTTTAAGTGACTTCTCTTTTGCCATGTACTCATGTTCTATGTACCAATTTGTCTGTGTTTGTTTTTGCTCTATAGGCGATATATATCGTATCGGCTTTTACCCCTTCGGGTTTATTTTTGAACTAGAGACGACACCCTTCTAGTACCGGCTATTAGAGCCGATGACCAAACAAATCGGCTATCAAGTATTAATCCAAACGCTGGGATAATATTTCTTTAGATATTTTCCATTGATTGCTCTGTCAAACTCCTCTTCTCCTCCTGGTGTTTCCAAAATATAAGAATTGCTAGGCGCACAACATATAATCTGATAAGGTCCTTCCTAATTAGATGACCATTTGCCGAACTTGCTGTCTTTTGACCCTATCGGCAATTTCACCTTCTAGATTAAATTTCCTTCAGAAAATTGTTTGCTCTTGACCTTTTTATTGTAATACTTCGTAATCCTTAGCTTATTGGCTTCGATATTCTTAAGAGCGCGCAGCCGATGGCAACTCAAATTCTCTAAGTCGTCTATCATAAGATTCTTGTAGACTTCGGCTGACAAATCATTTTGCAATATGACATGCCTCGATCTAGTTTGAATCTCCCAATGAAGGACTGCATTATGACCATACACAAGTTCATAAGGTGACGCTTTAATCGATCCATGACAGGCCATCCTATAGGCCCATAATGTCTCATTAAGCGTTGAATACCACTTCCTCGGCTGCTCTTCGATCTTTTTCTTGATCAGCTTAATCATAATTTGATTGGATACCTCTGCCTGGCCATTAGCCTGAGCATAGTAAGGAGACAAATTTAATAACTTAATTCTTATACTGGCAGTAAAATCTCCAAACTCTTTTGATGTGAACATTGTCCCATAATCAGTAGTAATAGTTTGAGGAATCCTAAAATGATACACAATATGTTCTTTGACAAAATCAATCATGTTCTTTAAGGTTACCGTCTTCAAAGGAATTGCCTCAACCTACTTAGTGAAGTAATATGTTGCTACCAATATAAACTTATGTCCTTTACTTGAAGGCAGAAAAATCTAGCCAATTAAATCAATTCCCCAACCTCGAAACAGCCATGGTTTGATTATTGGATTCATAGCCAATGCGGGCGATTTCTGAATATTACCAAAACGTTGATAATTCTGACACCCCTTATAATATTCAAAATAATCTTCTAGTATTGTTGGCCAGAAATACCCAGTTCTACGAATAATCCATTTTATCTTATAAGCCGATTGATGAGCTCTACATATCCCTTCATGTACTTCACCCATCAACACCTTAACTTCTTCTTGATTCAAGCATTTAAGCAACACCCCATCGACTGTCTTGTAATATAGTTGATCATCTAGCAAAACATACTTATTCGATTTATACCTTAACTTTATGGTAACCTTCTGTGATGGATTCTTAAGATAATCGGCTATCTCAACTCTCCAATCATTAGTTAAGGTTTCACTACTTAAGATCTCTTGAAACACTCGATAGCCTGACGCACTTTGAGCTAAACGATTAGCCTCTTGATTCTGTGCTCTCGGAATATGCTGAAGAGAAATATGAGGAAACCCCTTGAGCAACCTCTGGCATTCATCATAGTATCCCCTCAGAATATCATCTTTACATTCGTATAGGCCGATCAACTGATTGATAATTAACTGTGAATCTCCAAATACTTCAATTGCCTCAGCCTTTACTTCATGAAGAAGTTGAAGCCCCTTGAGAATAGCTTCGTATTCTGCTTGATTGTTGGTAGTCATTGGTTCATTCGAAAAAGCAAACTCAAAACTTGCCCCCAAGGTGAAATAATAACGATACCAATGCCACCACCTTGCTTGCATGATGATCCATCAAAGAACAACGTCCAAGGTATTGGCTCTACATAGCCAATACTTGGCTTATGATGCTGGGTGACAAAATCAGCTATTACTTGCCCTTTGACTGCTTTAGCTAGTTCATACCTTAAATCAAATTCTGACAACGCAAGAATCCACTTCCCTATTCTCCCATTTAATATTGGCATTGACAGCATGTGCTTGATCACATTAGCCTTAGAAACAACTGTACACTCAGCCGATAACAAGTAATGTCGTAACTTAGTGCAAGAGAAATATAAGCACAAACATAACTTTTCAATAGTAGAATATCTTGTCTCTGGATCCGAAAGCCTTCTACTTAGATAGAAAATAACTCGTTTTTTTCCTTCAAACTCTTGCATTAAGGTCGATCCAATCGTTTAGTCATCGGCCGACATGTACAACTTAAAAGGTTTACCTTGTTGAGGAGAGACTAGCATAGGTGGACATTTCATATATTCTTTTATCTCCTCAAACGCCTTTTGTTGTACATCACCTCACTTAAATTCTTAATCATTTTTCAACTTCAACAAGGAAGAAAATGGCAGAACCTTTTCTGACAAGTTTAAAATAAACCTCCTGATAAAATTAATCTTACCAAGTAAAGATTGTAACTCTATTTTAGTAGTCGGGGGCACTGCCTCATCAATTACTTTCATACTTTTTTGACCAACTTCGATTCCTCTCTCAGTGGACCATAAAACTCAAAAATTGCCCAGCTGATATTCCAAAGGCACACTTATTGGGATTCATCTTTAAACCATGTTTTCTTGTGCACTCCAAAGTTTCCCACAAATCAGCTAGATGTTCCTTGTACCCTTTAGATTTTACCATCACATCATCAATGTAGATTTCAAGAATCCTGCCGATCAACTTATGAAAAATATAATTCATCGCCCTCTAATAAGTTGCACTGGCATTCTTCAAACCAAAGGTCATCACAACCCATGCAAATAAACCAATTGCACCAGGGCACCTAAAAGTTGTTTTTGCTACGTCTTGCTTAGCCTATAAAAATTTGATAATATCCTGCATTGCCGTCCATAAAACTAATAACCTTGTGCCCGACTGCTACATCTACCAACATATCAGCTATCGACATCGGATAACCATCCATGGGTGTAGCCTTGTTCAGATCTCTGAAGTCGATGCAAACTCTCAACTTCCTATTTTTCTTATATACAGGAACAACATTCGATATCCACTCTGCATATCGGCACGGTCGGATAAATTTTGCTTCTTGTAATTTTTCAGTCTCCTTTTTGATATCATCAAGAACATTTGGGTTAAACCTCCTCGGGGCTTATTTAAACGGCTGATATCCAGGTTTGATTGGCAACCGATGTTCAACAATTGATCAATCTAGACCAGGCATCTTATAGTATTCCCAAGCAAAATAATCTCTAAATTCCTTCAATAAATCCACCAACTCTTGCTTATACTCAGGATCCAACTTAGCACTTACATACGTCGGCCTAGACCTATCTCCAGAACCAATATCTATCTCTTCTAATTCATTGGCCGACGTAAAGCCCTATCCTAGTTTACCATCCGTACCATCTATCGGATTATCCATTAAAACAAACTCTTAGAGCCGACTGCTTGGATCGGCTATTGGCTTTCACCATTGACTTTAATGAAGCCTCCTTCCCATGGCTTGCCAAAAAAATACTCAAAGTCTTCTAGCTCCCAATACATTAGATCAGTTGTTGCGATACTCATAGATTCATCAGCGTGAACCAGCTCAACATCATCTCTATGCCACTGAATCAAACATTGATGCATGGTTGATGGTACACAACAATTTGCATGAATCCAGTCATGACCAAGGAATAAACTGTATGAACCTTTTTCACCTGATGATGAAGAATGTGGTGAGCAAAGTCTTACTTCCGATTGTTAATTCGACGTTCATTGCCCCCCTGGTCTTAGATGCGTTACCCCCAAAATTCTTAAGCATCATGTCAGTCTCAATCAAATCTCCTAGTCCCTTGCCAAGCTTGCGAAAAGTAGTATAAGGCATAAGATTGACAAAAGCACCTCCATACACCAACATTTTGCTCATCGGCTTTCCATCGACAAAACCTTTCACATATAAAGCCTTTAAATGCCGATGCTTGACTGGCTTGTCGAATATAGCCTGTTGTATCACTGTCAATTTGGCAACTATCTCCTCATACTCTGATTCATGAAAATCTGAATAGACTTCTTGGTTTGCTGGAGCTCTAAATTCTGACGGCAACAGAAAAGTCATTTGAATATTAACCGATGGTTGACCCCTATTGGCTCTTTGTTTAGCACGCCACACTTGAGGCCCATCAGATGCCTGAGCCTATTCTAGCTCTCTGTTCCTTAGGTGTTGCACACTTCTTTTCTGGCTTCTTGTCAAATCTCCTGGACATCATTGCCCTTCCTGCCAAACATACTCTTTCTCATTGCTCTCTTCTTCATAATTAGCCCAGTTTTGATCAACAACTCGCTTCCCAAGTCGATCATGAACACTTCTATTTTTTAGACGTCGATCTATATTATTATGATGATACTCATCTCGAGCATGGATAGATCGGCGGTTGACTTGAGATTGCCTAAACTCTCAATATTGCTTACTGCACTCTGGGCAATTATTTCTAGTAGGCAATTTTAAACCTTTATTTCAATAATGTCTGAAGAAAGGATAATTTTAATATGTTTCAGCTTGTTTCCTTTCATACCTCTCCTCTTCTTATTGACGCTAGTATTCTTTCTCCTTTAACTAATGCTGATAATCCTTTTCCTTTTGTCGCTGCCATTTATTCAATAAAATTCGAAATGTGACACGCGGCCTTATCGCACCGTCCCTTGATGTCTCTCCCTGCTCATATCGGCTCTTTTGTTGACCATAACGTCTTCTAATCTCTCTATCTTCATCAACCGATATTTGCATCTTCGGGTCAATGGTTCCAGCTTCTTTGGCTCTAATTGATGTTAGGACTTTGGTTTTCCCTTTAAGCAACCTAGCATCAACCATGTTCTAATATCTTGGGAAAGGATTATCATCAACTTTTATCTTTCGAGGGGTATCAAATTTGAGCCTTCCTTGCTGAATAGCCCTCTGTATATGTTGCCGAAAAACTCTACACTCATTAGTAGAATGAGAAGTAGCGTTATGAAATTTGTAGAACTTCTTATTCTTCAATTGATCAGGGGGCAACATAACATGATTGGCGGGCAACTTGATCTGTCATTTCTCAAGCAAGAAATCGAAGAGCTTGTCTAATTTTGTGACGTCGAAATCATAGCTCTCTTCAACTTCTTTTCCCTAAGGATTTGGCACTATTACTGTCTTCTTACCCCAATTCCATTCAGCCGCAATAATCTCTTCTTCTTCGTCGTCCTCATAGCCGTCATCAACTGAATATGGATTATAGGCTTCGACAATTGCAACATTCTTTTAGAATCGGGTATCTCTGTGCATATTCTAGAATTGGCTATTGAGCACTGCTACTCGTTGAGCCAACTAACATAAATTGTCAAACTCTTGTCCCAGCAACTTCTCTTTCCACGTCGGTAATATTCCTTGAACGGCCAAAGCAGCTAGTTGATCATCAGTCAAGTTCAATGAGAAGCACAATGTTTCTGATCTCTCGGAACCTCTAAAGAAACTTGGTGTCCGATTCATTAGTTGTCTGCCTTATGATCATTAAATCAGTAATTTTCTTTTCTCCTATCCCAGTATAGAAATATGTATGAAACCTCTTCTCTAGGTCAGCCCAATTGACAATGGAATTGACTGGTAATGATAAAAACCAAGTGAAGACTGGCCCTAATAGGGACAAGGAGAAGAAACGAACTTGATGGGCCTCTTCAATGGATGCTTCGCCCAACTGTGTAAGATACCGACTGACATGTTCTATTATGCTTGTGCTATCTTGGCCAGTGAACTTAGTAAACTCTGGAAGCCTATAATTTATAGGAAGAAGCGATCAAATCATGCCACTCTGGATATGTGCGTTTGTACGAGAAGGTCTGCCCTTTTGGCTTTAAACCGAACTGATTCTTCATCATCTCAGTCACTCTAAGCTACAACTCATCAGCATTTGAATTTGGATTTCTTTACAATTGCTGACCTAGCTATGGATTGAAATTTTGGATACTTTGATACCTTGGATTTGTAATCATATGAAGGGTATTGTAATCCGTGCCATAATAATATCCTTGTGAAATTTCTATCTATTGGGTCCTCTGCTGACTCGCTGTTGGAAGTTGCTGATTATAAATGTTAGGATCTGTATATCTACGAATCCTTTAAACTGATGGCGCTATTTTTTGAGCCGACGACGGTATTTGGCCTGATGTGCCAAAATTAACCATTTGATTCTAAACTTGCCCCGTCGGCTGTTGCACATGCTGCACTGATGATTCAGGATTATACTGCATCTGATTAGTAGTAGCACCTTGAACTTGCTCAGATGAGCTCTGAACTGCGTGGACATCATCATTACCAGCTGATGCTGCTTCTTGATAGCTAGTACTGGCTTGATTAGTCCCCTGAGTCGACAGATGTGGAATATTGTAGTAAGCCGGTCCAACCTGATCGATTGGATATCCATGAAATACCTCTTTCATGGTGTTGAGGAATATGTTCAAGAAAACTATATTATGGTTCAATATGGCGTCATGAACAGATTTATTTACAGCCTCTACAAAGAAACGCCTATCTTCAGCTTCGTCAATATTTGACTGCCCATACAACAGAACTCTTGGTAGTGAATATTTCTAAACAACTTTATTGTCTCAAGTCTTGGTGTAGGACAATAAACACTTATTCTAAAATTCTTCTATAGCTTTACTGATGACATATTTATCCTCATCAGGTAAGTCTTCATAAGGCATCATAAGCATGTCACTGTTGTTGTAAGCTACCATGACGATTGTTGGGTTCCACTAGGCGTGCCAGAACATGTGTCGATGTAAAAACGTGTCGATGCGCCTGGCACATAACAAGCCGGAAGGATTTGCTTAGGATGAGTTCGGAGATCCGCTTGGCTTCAATCGCAGGACCCGTCGACCCTGCGAATTCCTCCCGAAAGCGTGCCAGTCAATTTGATCTGCAACTTGACATGGAGAGAAACTATATCAGTAATTTAAGGCAGAACATGCCGGTCTTGCCCAGATAGTTCCAAGTGTGCCGCTTCGGGAGCAGCCAGACGGAAGAAATCGACTAAACAGCCGATACGCGAAGAAATCGGCTGTTAAGGACTGTAAAGCTCATGGGTTGCGATTGATTTTATAATGATAGTACAATGCATGCAGATGTAAGTAAAATCATCAGCTAGGTGGATATTACCAGTGTAAAGCATTGAGCCGACGAATCTAACGAGAAAGAATATAACATGCGAACAAATCGACTGTCTAGTATAAATGGATCTACAAATGCTTTGAATCTAATATGTTACTATCAACAGTGAGGTTCGACCGGATCGATGGCAGCTATGATGATAATAACAAACTAAAACTCAAGAATCCATAAAATCGTTTATACATTGACAGGTTTTCTGAAAGACATGCTATATTTGTGAAAGCACAGGCCAATCGGCTGAAATAGCCGATTCAAGTAGAAAAAAGGGTCATAGCATATGAACAATCGACTATTCAATATGAACATACCTATAAACTCCTCAAATCTAACCTATTATCTTTAATAGTGGGGGTCAACCGGATTGATGGCAGCCATAATAAAGATAACAGATTAAACCTTTAAAGAAAATTGATCTATTCACATTTAATAGGGTCATGAAAACATGCTATGAATGTTAAAGTGCGGGCGATCGGCTATTTTGCCAATGCAGGCATAGCAAACAGTCAAGGTCACGTCTGATCGAAAACAAATCTACCAACTAGCATCCTCCGATCTAAAGTGCCATCAGTGGGAATCGATCGGATCGTTACAGCCATAATAGTAGACTATAGACCAGATTTAACTAGCCAGCAAACCTCCTCAAGATCAGACATGCCTTAATCGCGTACTATGCACGATTAAGATCGAAGTAGAACAGCCGATGAAACGTAACCCGTCGCTTAAAGTAAGGAACATCGTATTGTAACAAAGTAAATGACTGATTAAAAGGATGTGAATCCGATCTAGATCAATCTTGACCGGACAGGTTGATGTTGTTGAAACTAATGACAATAAGAACATCAACAAGATCGGTAACTTAATGAATATTCCCAAAGGATGCCAACCTTTGGTAGAGCCGAAAACTTAACCTTAATCTAATTTGAGCAGTGGTGGTCGAACTTAACTGATGCAGCCATACTTGAACTAGATAAGAATCGATAACTAGCTTATACTAGAGCTCACAGTGGAGGTCAAACTTAACCGATGCAACCCTGCTTATTGAAGAACTCGCCGAGATCTACACTACTCCTACTCCTAAGGGCTGTCGTAAAGCCAAAAAAGTAATTGATATTGATTGATTGGATGTCTTTTCTACAATAGCCGAGGTCTTATATTTATACCCAGAACTTAAGCATGAATCCTACTCAAGTACGACTCATTATAATCTTTAAGAGAAAACATTCCTAATTTAAGATAACTTAGACCATAATATTTCCCTTTTATAGAGTCCGACATGTCTTTCCCGACGCCAACTATAGCTCATTGTCGTTATCTGCTGATGTCGTTCGAAGAGAGCCAATTCCAGTGCCGCATCTGAATCAGCTGATATCGATTCTTATGCAATCGATTCCTTGATGACACAATCTTAGAAGCTTCGAGTTTTTGCGTTCTTCTTCCCAAATTTTGGTGTAAACATGTGCAGTGTTGCCTGAGAGCCATGGAGAGCCACATCCATGCTCAACAATTTGAAATGAATCGCGCAAATAACCTTAGATTAAATAAACAGTGCCTCGCACATTTACGTAAATTTTATAACTTCGGCTGATATCAGAATCGACAAGGACACCAACAATACTGCAAAGTATCCAATAATATACTTCCTTTTAGTTAACCTTTTTCCAGTGTTTTTTTGCTCGATGAGTTGTTCATCAGAAGGGAGGCTATCCCCATCAGTTCTGTCTTGCTGGAAGACGCTGCTTGTTGATGCCGGCCTGTCCGTTCATGTGAACAACACTGTCCTGGAACGTGCGCAGGCTGTGACAAAGGACAACAGAACCTGGTATATTAGCAAATATATATTATTTATCCAATCTAAAATTTTATTTTAAAAAATAAGAAGCATATGAATAGTGTGAAAAGAACATAAAATTCTACCAATTCACCATAGTACTCCAGATTCCGACAGCATGACCTAGTTTGTATATACGCTAAAACATCTTTATCCAAAATCCACACAAGGAGAAGCATAAAATGAGAGAAATGAAGGCATATGTTTATTCACGTGATAATTTTCACAGTAAAAGGCATAATGAACAGTTGTATTTCTGATAATAAGATTAGAAGTTTTAGTATTTATCTTTCGGGCTCCCGTTTGATTATGGTTGATACATAATTCAGCTCTAAAATAAAAGTAGCATCCATTAAACTGACTAACTAAGGTGTTACACTCGGCAAAGCCTAAAAAACACTCAGGCAAAGCCTAAAAAACATTCGGCTAAACATGTGGCACACGGCAAAGCCACTGTTTCCGGTAGTGAATGCTCTAAAAAGTCAATGGTTAGTGCATCACTTGTTAAAAAGTAAGGGCTCTGAAGACACGAGGAGACACCTTGTTCCCCTTTTCAGATGGTAGGATAGGAATATGAAACCACAAAAACATGATTTTAGTGAAACAATGGGGCATTGTCTTTCCTGATCCATCATTTATGGTTTCAGCAAATCAGTACCACTGTATAGACAAGCACATATATTTATTCTACTTCTGTAATGGTTCAACAATCCAGACAGGGGTACTGGCCACACCATTCTAGCTTACTGTTTTTGCCAAACTTATATTAGGAATTAGAATCAAGAAGAATGTGCCTTGCAATAAGAATGGTTGTTATTCATCTTATAAAAATGTAGAAACTTGGAGGTTTTGTGGTGTCAAAATCGCAACCGTGCTCATACAAGGCTCCAAGAAAACAGCCTATAAATGCAAGAGGGATGCAAAGGAATTAGAGAAATGTCCTGCTTACCATTAGCACCATACGACAAGCTAGGAGGCTCCAACGCTAGACCTCAAGGTGCCACGGGCGCCATGATCCTGCTAGCCTGTAACTGGAGGGGCTCTGCAGCTCAAAGATGCTGCATTGATTGGAAATCACATAGCCTTGTAAAGGCCAGTAAGGGCTTGCACCTCCGTGCTCTGGATGAACTGATGAAGTCGGGCTGGTTCGTGACGGACCTGACCCAAGCCCAGTTGTAGTCCTTGGTGTCGACGTGGTTTTGGCGCCTCGGCGACCTCCACCGCGGGGATGTAGCCATTGCTGCCATTGTCTATTGATCGGCCCCGGCACGAAACCCATGTACCCCGCCACGACCCCGTGGATCGCCGAATGTGCCAGCAGCGTGCAGTACAGGTTGTTGGCCACGTTGGCCACCACGGCACTGACCATGCACGCCGGGTCGATGTACTTCAACGTGAGCAGCACCCCGACATGCTCCTTCGCCTACCACGCCCCCAGCTCGGCCTTGAGCCACGCGCCCACGTCCAGGAACACCGGGTTGCCGGACTCGTCGTGCTGCTGCTGCTGCTGCTGTGGGTCGGGTCTCGGAATGAAGCGCTGCCCAGCGCCCTCGGCGATGACGACCACGGCGTGGCCTTTCTCGAGGCCGTGCGGTACAGGAACTCGAACAGTCTGCCGGCACCGCGGAGGTAGAAGTCCTCCTCGGGATGAGGCAGCAGTCGACGACGCTGGTTTCTAAGCATGGTGTGCAGCGTGATGTGGCCCGCGCTTCGGCCCATTAGCTTCACGAGCCCCACGCCGTTCGCCGCGCTCTCGGCCTCCACGTGCACCGTGACGCTGGCCTGCTGCGCCGCCTCCACCGCCGGGTGGAACCAGAAGGAGTGGTCGATGATGCCCACGCCGTTGTTCACCATCTGCGGCCTGCGCAACGCCAGCGACGCTCACGGGGAGGTCGCGCCGCCGCACCTCCTCGAAGATCTTCACCAGTCCTCGCATCACGTGACGTCGCCGCCGATGGCATACACCTGGTTGAACCGCTGCCCGTCGATGTCATCCACGATCCTAGTGAGGTCGAACCCCACGAAAACCCTAGGCATGGCCACTCATTCACGCACCGCCGTGGCTGGGAGCCGCTCCTCTGCGGTGCGGGGAGGATCGATCCACAGCTGGTGATGACGGCGCCACGGAGGTGGTCTCGACCGTGGGCATGGTCATGGGTGTAGGCGCGAGGTGGATGGGCAATGGCAGTCTGGATCGTGATTGGGGGCGGGGGCAACCCATGGGAATTAGAGCGATGATTTGGGATAGCCTTCCTAATCGGCATGGCGCAACGATTCCCTGGAGATCTTTTAGCGTGGTGATTGCACGTCACACGGGGGGCAGGGCACTGCATGCGCCGCTGATGGAAGGCGTGCCGGACGAGCGACGGAGTGAGCGATTTTTCGCACGACGGTGAACGTTTCCCTCGGCTTTGGTGTCGCACATGTGGACGGAATAGTTATGAATGTTTTAGTTGTAGAGATATTTTTTGAGTTTGAAATACAGATTTTGCGCTCGTGTAGCATGGATGCATCTACACTTGTGCGACGTTTCATAGTCTTTGAAAATCGTGTATAGTATCGAGTGTGCTTTTGAGTTTTGAGGGAGTTTTCAATATTTGAGGTGTTTTGACTAATGCACCCAATCATAAAATCCATCGCAACGCTATGTCGCTATCTGATGAAGAGAGCTTTGCTTGTTGATGCCGGTTGGGCTTGATAACCGTACTTGACTACTCGTAAAGCTCATGAGCGATTATATGTTTATATTTTCTCAAAACTAGCACTATAGTTTTCTTATTTAGGCTTATATTATAGCGGAGTGAAAAATAGCCCACAGTTATTCCGCGCATAACATTAACACATCTCCAAAATATGTTTAATTTTTCATATGACCTCATATAAATATATATAAATTTATAATAAAACTACAAATCTTGATGAGATTGCAGCTCTATAGTTATATACTCTTTTTTGTTTTAAGCCATCTCGATACCAAAATAACTAATCCAATCTTCAGATATGTATTTGTTGATTAGAACATTGTACTGATTATTCTGGTGCCAATATGGCTTAAAAATTTAAAAAGTTTATTCATACTGAAAGGTTATGTTTTTTTTTTCAAAATACCCTGCATGTAAAGGGGGAAAATCACCTATTGAATTGGAGACGAGGGAAATCCCGGCAATTGGCACTATGAGTACATTTATGATATTTTTTTTATTGGGGCAATTAATCTTGCTAGAAAAGATTGGAAAAATATTTTAAAAGATCGCTCATGTGTACGAGCTGCGTTCGTGCTCGGCCTTGGCCCATGACTGCTCATAGATGTGGTGACTATTCATACTAGCTCCTTTGTGGGCCAAAGTTGACCTAATATATAGCCATATTTTGTCTAGGAAAAAGATCACGTTACCTCCTCAACTTTCGTGAAAGTCCGCTTTTCCTCCCCAAACTTCAAAACCGGGCAAAACACCTCCCTCAACTTTTAAAAACCGTTCATCTTACCTCCCTGACCCTATTATAAGCGGTTTTGAAGGCAGTTTTGTCTTTTTCTTTTTTATTTATTTTGGCTGAATCTTTGAAAAATCATATTAAATCAAGGAAAAATCATAAAATGGAAAATCTAATTTTGTTGGACTCCACGTGAGTATATCTACACAATGAATATATAATATGGTATACTTTAGTACAATGTTTTTGCTGTGGCTTTAGATCTATGTTTTTCTGTAATTAAATGGAATAATTCATAGCTGCAGTTTCTATGGTCCAATTATGGTGAAATTTTTATGGTGAGTTAACTATTATATGCTTAAACTGTAGTAAAAATTTCATACTCATTGGATCATGTATAACTTAGCTATACATGATCGAATGAGTATTAAATTTTTACTATAGTTCAATCATACAATAATTAGCACACCATAAAAATTTTATCACAATTGGACCATAGAAACTGCAGCTTTGAATTATTCCAATTAATTACATAAAAGCATAGATCTAAAGCCACAGCAAAAACTTTGTATTAAAACATACCATATTATATGTTCATTATGTAGATCTACTCATGTGGAGTCCAACAAAATTAGATTTCTCATTTTATGATTTTTCTGTGATTTACTATGATTTTTTAAAAATTTAGCCAAAATAAATAAAAAAAGACAAACCCGTCTTCAAAACCGCTTATAACAAGGCCAGGGAGGTAAGATGAACGGTTTTAAAAGTTAAGGGAGGTGTTTTGCTCGGTTTTAGAGTTTGGAGAGAAAAAACGGATTTTCGCGAAAGTTGAGGAAGGTAACGTGACTTTTTCATTTTGTCTACACTCTGCAGTACGTATTTGACAGCGCATGATGCATGAAGGCTCAAAAGCATCGCCGCCATGGGCATCTACTCACCTGCTCATTCCTGCGACGCGCAGGACCACGGAGTGATCGAGATGTCTCCTTGCCCCGTCGGCATCGATCTTGTGATATACCGCTATCTTCTTTCACGAAAATACCATCTAGAAAGAAGTGAGGAAAACGATGCGAACACAAAGAATTTCAGTCAAACAAACCGTGACAGTCTTTGAATCTTTGGTTGCAATGCTGATACTGGTACTCAATACAGTTCATGGGTAATACTAATACACATGCGATCGACACGGATCGATCATCGACGTCGTTCACGTCATATTGGATGGGGCCGTTGCCTCGACCGTGGGGCGGCACCGGTGGGTCAGTCCCGGCGCGCCGGCCGCGGCGGGTCGTGCCTGGTGGAGACGGAGACGGCGGTGGACATCACTAGCATGTGGCTCAGCGTCGCGACCCACCGCTTGTACACGCCGTAGTCGTCCGCGCGGAGCTCCACCTTGCCCTTGTTCGTGGAGACCTCCACCGGGTATGTCGCGCCCTCGTCGTGGCTCGGCTTCTCCGGGGCGCACGGCCGCACGTCGCGGATCACGCCTGCGGGTGCGTGAGCAGGTGGTTGCTGGGTCAGTTCAGTTTGTCCGAGGAAGAAAACAAGAGGAGACAGGGAAGAAACGAGACGATCGCGCCGGGCGTTGCCGGTTCCTTACTTTCTTTTGCGTGGGAGAAGGCTATGACGAGGTTCGTCTTCTTGATCCGCAGCACGATCTCGCCGCGCTTGTTCGACGCCGCCGACACCGTGTGGAGCTTCCACTTCCCTGCGACGCGACGTGCAAAGAGAACTGTTCAGTTTCGCATGCAAAGCGACGTGCAGCAGGTTGTTGCATCATCGACAACGCGGCGGCCGGCACTCACCGTCCGGCATCGCGACGAACATCTCGTCGCCCTTGGCCAGCGCCGCCCTGGACCTCGCGTGGTTGAAGTCGAAGTCGAGGTCGTCCTGCGACAGCGACGACCCCGAGTGCTCCGCCCTCTCGTGCTGACCGTGCCCGCCGCCGCTGGCGCTGCGCCGTCCTCTCAGCGTCGCAGCGCCACGCAGTGCTGTGACATGGCAGACAGCCAAATAAGTACTCCGTGTCAGGGGTTATGTATATGCCAAACGAACTGTGAACGAGACATACAGGTGGCGGCGGCCGCGGTGAGCGTGATGACGCTGCTGGCTTCCGTGGAGGCCCTGGCGGAGTCGACGGCCGCCGCGACCTGGTCGCGCGAGGCACCCGCGGCCTCGGCGACCTTGGCGCACTGCGCCGCGACGAGGGCGGCCGCGGACGCCACCGCCGTCTCCCTCATCCCGGGCGCGCGGGGCGGCGCGGCGTTCTCCGCGGCGATGGCGGCGAGCGCGGCCGCGACGCCGGCCACGGACACGGCGGCGTGGACCTCTGCCCGCTGCAGGCGCGCTTCCTCCTTGCGCTTCTGCTTCCGCTCCTTCACCCACTTCTTGAGCGAGATCCCGTTCCACGGCGCCATCTTGCGCGGGAGCTGCACGCAAGTTCAGAAAATTTTAAGGCCTGCCGTGGCAAGGCTATCACAAAATATATTATGGCAATAAAAATATCTCACGATTTCCTTGATCCCAATTCAAGCATATCTCCCCATTTAATGTTTCTTAACAAGGATTTCAAAAGAGGAGATTTTTTTTTTGAATGATTCAAAAGAGGAGATTGGAAACGAGATACGGGCATACAGCTGATCCTGATCATAGCATGCAATTCAAATCGTTATCTTTACCGAATATGATAATCAAAACGCGTGACAGACTGAGATAAAAAAAACGCATGACAGACTGGACCGTTCATATCCATCCACCCGAACCAGAAGTAGGAACCACTACCAAAATCAATGGAAGAACAAGTTCCGTGGTCACAAATTCTTGAATAACTCAAGATGAGCTGAGTGGTTTAGATGAGACCATGTAAATCATCTCTGTGCAACTCGAAAAATTCGCAGCACGTTTGTCAGGGACATGTTATGTAATCCCATCAGAGATAAACAGAAGAAACTGGCTCTGAGCACATTAAGAATACACCTCCTTTCACTCACCCATTTCTTCTTGAGGCAGAGATCATAGTCCAGTTCGGGATGAATTGCCTTCTGCAGCCATATCCATGACTATAAAACGAAGAACGCTAGTAAGGTAAAAACTTGACTCAAGGCTAAAAACGAGTTTGTGCATGAACATCCTACTGTCGCACAAACTGTGTACCTTCAGATCATCATATTTCCACTGGGTCGTGCTGAAACTGCTGTTGTCAACCACCAAGCTACGATCACTCTTCTGCAAATCATCAGGATAGAGATAGATTGGCACGCGTCTCAAATTTCATCTCCAGCACAATACGACATGATATTTCCTACAGTACTGAATCTGCACTTACTGCCAACATATCATTGCTGTCATTACCAAGCGCCATGACCGAGTGCTCCACCAGCGCCATCGAGCACTCCTTGGGTCCTGTGTGAAGAACTTTGATAGCCGAGCTGCACCAGGCGCTCGAGAGCAGGTCCGTCGACTCTGGAGCCGGCTCTTCATATGCGATTAGGCCTCTTTCTGGCTCCATGGCTACGGTAGGCAGAAGCCAGGCTTAGAAGCAACTCAGGAAAGGCAGGTGTCTGAGATTTATACTGGATGAGTGGATGTCACTCTTGGTAGCTGTGCAGGTGCAGCCCCTTCTGTCTTTCTGAATTCTGATGCACAACCTGCAGCCGCAGAGAATGTCTTAGTAGGAGAACCGGATCCTTGATCGAATCACTAGGATAGCCCCAACCACCAGAGCCAACTTTTAGCTGTAAAAAAACCGAAACAGCGCAGGTGTCACTAAGAAAGGCAGTGAGTAAGTACCAAATAAACAAGCATATTAGTACCAGCTTTTTGGGGAGGAAGACGAGTGGAGTAGATCATGAGCTTCAAGTATGCTTGAGGTGCACACAACGAAGATGGAATCAAAATGGGGACCTGGTAGCCTTTACAGTAGAAAATTGGCGGCATAATAACTGTCCTAGAATTTGAGATGTTTGAGCACACAACACTTTTCGGTGCCGGATTTTATATTGCCGCCACCAAGAAACACTGCTGCAAAGAGGAGATGCTTAGCGTTTCCATGCAATGATCCAAGTGTATTTTATTGTAAATCAAATCGAGTAAAAAGGCGAAGAGAACATGAGATGTTGGGCTTCCAGTTGTGCAATAGAAAAAAAAAACAGAAAAGGAAGCAGAATGAGGGTGTCATGCATACGATGTTTCGGAACTTTCGGGCATCATTGCTATGCGTGCAATACTGCAGTTCTGGAGTATATATATAGACGTATATATATACCTCATGGGTCAGTGCACATGGAATAGTGGATGTTCAGGGCACTGGGTTTCAATCTGAAAATCTTTTCCTGAAAATACTAATGATCTCGTGCAGTCGTGCTGTAGGCTGTAGCAAACTGTAGAAGAAGCACAAAATGATACCGCTGAGGGCTTTCAGTCTCACATCAGTCGCTGCCCAATGTCCATAACAAGAAAGCTAGAAGGCAGAAGCAAATCGATATGCTGTATAACATTAAGTCCAGAGATCATGACTGGCCTTCAAAACAAGGTGGCAAAGCATGAATGATTATGCCTTTCAGGATTCTTCAGTCCCGAAGTATCACTGAAGCATGGTATCACCAATATTAATAGAAGAGAATGCTTCGGAAGCTGAGATGGAATGATCGGCTCGGGCGTAGCGCAGGAAGAATTTCATTAGCTGGTGAATTGTTGGTCTTCAGTCCCTCGGGAAATGGCAGCATGATTTGGAGGTGAAATAGTGTTTTCAGATGATCCAAAGCAGATCCAAAGCAGCTTCCGTTGTTGCGGAACAATAGTTGAGCGACTCCCAACATTGCTTCTTCTAGTAGTCAATAGAGGGTGCGACAGTAATGCCTTTGCTAGTTGGTGTAGTATCAAACCTAAATTAAAAAAAAATCAATGATTTTAATGTTAGTTTCTGTACAAGCGTTAGGTAACTATTTCCCATCCACTGCTCCTGCCTAAAGAGCACAACTGAAGCTTCTTAACCCTTGTTTATTCTAATCTCATGTGTAGGCCTCTATGATAGAATTGATAGGACCTCTACGTACAGATCTAGTGGGTAAAACTTGACTTAGATGGAAGACTTGGTGATGTACCTCGCCATGCGCAATCACAGCCACGACGCCACCTCGACATGGCCACTGGAGTCGCTAGTAGGGGAAGCCGTGCAGGCGCCCGCTAGGTCGTCGAACGCAGCAACAGTGCAGATACAGTGCTATGTCGGCGGCGAAGGCGATGGCGCTTCCCGTCGCTCACAGTGCCCCTCTCGATCGGTCTAGGGCTAGGAACTTCGGTGGGGCGCTGGCGGCTACAGTGAACCTCATGTCATGTGCCCCAGCCCCCACCGTCCTTTTATGGCGCTACGCGACGGGGGCCTATCAGCCAGGAGAACCGGCTGAGCGCCCCCGATCAGGGCGCGGATCAAGGGCCCAATTAACCGTTGGGCCAACTGGTGGAGATCATCCTAACATTCTCCTCATTGATCTCACCTTATAACTTGAGCTCAACTTACTTTATCTTTTTTTCCCATTCTATCACAGATCAGTGCATAGAGCATGCCTTATCGTCACGGTCAGTTACCACTAGATTAAACAGCTACAATGCACCTCTCTGTTTTAAAATAGATTCTCAACTAGGCCCTTAGTATCTAAAAATCATATGCTTTCCCGTAAACCCATGTCGACTGTGTGTTCTCTGAACGTACTGGGTGGTTAGCCTTTGGTAAGCGGATCCGTAAGTACTTGCTTGGTACTCATATGCTCAATGTTTTCAAAATGATTCTGAATTTTCTCCTTTACAACATATAACTTAATGTCAATGTGTTTGGCATGCACACTTGACCTGTTGTCTTAGGAGTTAACTACTTTAAATGGTTATTGCTATTGACTACCATTGTTAAATCTGGGTACTAATTCACTTAACCTCATTTTGCCTGTTCCTTAAGCCTCATGTCAAGCTATACTATGGTATGCATCACTAATGACACCACAATTGTTTCTTTAGAGATTTCCCATAATAATACTCCAACTACGAGTGTTAGCAACTACTGTGGATTTCATTACATATCTCGTCAAGACTTAACATTTGTACCATCAACTATTTGAGAGTACTTGTTCTTTCTTACTCAGCATGAGGCCTATGATACTTTGCAAAATTGCAAGACATTCTCAACTCCATTTCAGTGATCTATATCTGGACTGGACTTCTGCCAAAATATCCCGGATACGTAAACTACTATCAGGGTAAGTTCTTACTTGTATTTGTACACTCATCAAGCTTCCAACAGCTGAAGCATATGAAACCATGTTCATTTGATCGATGTCATATCGATTTCTGAAACAATTAAAAGTTCCCAAATCTATTACCCTTGACTATAGGAGTAGGCGTAGGTTTACTCGCATGCATACTTTATTTCTTTAGAATCTTTTCTAAGTATGCTTTTGCGATAGTCCTAATACCCCTTTTCTTCTATCTCGGTGAATTTTAATTCCTAGAACCAATGACGCTTCACCAAGATCATTCATATTGGAACTTAAGAACAAGAACTACTTCTTCTCCAATGGTAGATTAACATCACTACTAGTGAGTAGGATGTCATATATACACAGGATGCGGAAAAAGAATTTTCCATTCTTGAACTTCGCATAAATGCTATTGTCCTTCTCATTTTCTTTAAACCTAAACTTTCTTATCGTTTCATCAACTTCAAATACTACTGTCTAGAGACTTGTTTTAACCCATAAATAGATTTCTACAGGCGGCATCCTATACATTCTTTTTCTTCCACTGACAAAACCTTTGGGTTGTGCCGTGTAAATGTTTTCATACAAATCCCCATTAAGGAATGCCGTCTTTACATCCATCTGATGTAACTCTAAATTGTAATATGCCAATAATACTATTATGATTCTAAAAGAATCCTTGCATAAGACTGGAGAGAAAACTCTCATCGTAATCTATTCATTCTCTTTGCGTAAAGCCTTTTGCTACAAGTCATGTTTTATATCTTTTCACATTCCCTTTGGAGTCACCTTTTGTCTTGTAGACCCTTTTCACAGCCTACTGTTTTGTCTCCATTAGGAATTTCTTCTAAGTCCCAAACATCGTTGGTATTCATCGAATTCATTTCAACTTTCATAGCTTCTTGCCATTCGAACGAGTAAACGCTTCTCATGACTTCTTCAAATAAGGTGGGATCACCCTCCATTTGAATTTGTTCACTAACATAGACTTCGTAGCCATCAGAAAACTGGTTTACTAATTCTTTGAGACCTTCTGGGACCTCAGCTACTAGCACTTTCATGTGGGGCTATTATTGATCTTCATTGCCAAGTGGCAATTGATTCTAAGGCTCCTATATCACAAGATCCTTATTTATATTATTCATCATTCTTCGAAGAGCCAACAATAGGTGTTGTATAAGTCATACAACATCAACAGGTATCAAGAAATTCGTTGTTTTGAATCACTGAAGTGGGCACACAGTCCCGCTTCTCTTCAAGTCATAGGATCTCTACATACCGTGCTCCCCCAGATCATCCCATCTTTTATAAAGATAGTGTATCTTCCAATTTCTTATTTGGATTCAATCTGTTAAAACCTTATATGGCGCTTTAAGCACCGCTTTAATATCTTTGATGGTGACTACACTATCTTCCTCTCGAAACTTTAAAAAATCTAGGAATTTAGTTGTTTCTCTGCTTAGGGGTATCATTGTTATGACCGATAATCACATTCATCAAAATCTTTATCTCATCTTTCTTAATTGATCTTTGCTCTTACTCTTAATTGATCTCACAATTCTTCCCCTCGAAATATGGCATGAACTTTACTGCCATAATTTCGAGAACTATTCAGAAAACCTGTGAACGAGGAGACACTTATGACTTACTTCATTCACATGATTATGACATGCAAACAAAGTTATTTCTTGATCCGTATAGGAGCACACTTTCCTCATTCCACTTCAAGAACTATAACACCCTCGGTGTTACCCTATAAATCTTTTGCTAAAACATGTCATGAGCATCATGGTTATGTGTTAATGCATGTAATATAAAGGATAGATCAATTTCTGTAACTTGAAACGATCATCGAAAACGCGAAACAAAAGTTACATTTCGTAGTCAAGTTATATCACTTAGGGTTTTAAATCAATTTTTATTAAACGAAAACACTATAGAATGTATATACAGAATTTTAGTAGAGTTAGAAGCATGAACTTTGTAGATGGCGATGAAATACCTGCAGTCGAGGAATGAATTCACTAGCTAGCATACTTAATAGCTTGGAAATCGAATTTGATGTGAATCCGATCAAGACTTAGTCGATTTCGTAAGTTTGAAAAGTGGTTTGACAAGGCCAAGTTTGCTAATTTTTGTAGGAGAATTGGATTAATTAGTGGTATGGTTTCATGGTTGGTTTTGATAGCCTAATATGCCGTCTTAAGAATTGCATAGGTGGTTTATCGATTAGATCGATATTTTAGGTTTATTCGGATGCTTTAAAACCCGTGCATGGCACGTTTCTGGCCAGTTTCAGCGACTGGGCGTGGTCACCGTGCCTCGGCTCTCAGCATTGCCGCATCGGCGTGCCCAACGCTCGCACACCGCTGCACAGGCCCCCTCATTGCCGCTGTCGCACCCAAGCACGTGACTCACGCACACAAGCACGCCTGCACTCATGCACACCGCCATGCTCGGTAGGACACTAGGGGCCGGCTGGCCTAGCCGCTCTGCTCTGCCGCTGTCATTGTGGGCCCAAATTTCCTAGTCGGTCTGTTGTCGCCCGCCTCGCTGTGTCATCGCATTGCTGCTAGCCATGGTCGCGAGTGCTGGGTCGTCCACGTACGCCCACACTGCTTGCGTCGCGTCCGCCTGCGTCGCTGTGCCACCGTCCCATCACCGTGCTGCCTACGCTATCATCGTCGTGCCTCTGCATGCTACCGTCGTGTCTGCCTGCGCCTCTGCGTCGCTGCTGTCTTAATTTAGTGCATGTGGCCTTGCCAAGGCCACCGCTTGTCGTTCGCCATTAATGGCGCCATGGCCGTCCTGCTGTGCTGCCACCGCCCACACATGGGTATGCTCCCTCTCCTAGCCGCGCTGGCTCGCATTGATTGCTTAGATGCCGTCATCATGTCCCACCAAGGCTCGGGCAAGCAGTCGGACCCCATTCCTTTCTTTTCCCCTCCCTCCTCTACTATCGGGCCAGCCAGGCCGTGCCTTCAATCCAGCATGGTGAGGTCATGTCCATTCAATTCAGCACGCTTCTGACTCCACCTTCAAGTCTGCTGGCCAACCGACCCCACACCGAGTCCAATCGTGCTTAGGCAAGCTCCAATTTGGAGCCGGCGTCCGTCGTCATGCCATTTAAGGCTTAGCTGCCATTGCCATGGGCATTACCCGCCTGTTTTTTCTCAAGCCCAATTGGTTGCATCCCCAGCCTCGCCTCGCAACCCTCCTTGATGTGCGCGCCTTAGCTGAGCCCTCACTATTTCCCTCGTGGCGCTGACGCGGCCGTGTCTATGCGGCTCACCGTTGCCTTGCCGCGCGCATGTGGCCAGCTCGACTAGGGCAGTCTCCGGACACACCACCACTTTGGGTAGGATCGCGGTGAGATCCTATAGCTTATCCCCTGACTATAATTCTTCTCTAGTGGTGGAGCTTGACTGAATGGAGTTGCCGCTGTCACAGGTTGTCCGCTGCCAGGGGAGGGGGCTCTAGACCACATCTCTGATCATCGCTTCGCCGCCCACCGCTTCGCGTTTGAGCATCAGCTCGCTATCGGGGGTGGAGAGAGGTCAGGATGGCCGGCAGTGGCGGTCCTATGCCAGCGCCGTCACGCTGGTGCGCGTGGGTGTGGCCAGAGGACCTGCCTATGGTAAAGAAGAAAAGGGGGAGGGACGCATTTGTAAAAGAACTGACTATAGGAATAGTGTCATGGGTCGTAGGGTGATTCACCGGTAGGTCAAGGGGATTTTTGCATAAGTGACCGGCATGCGCGGGCCTCCCCATCATGGGCCGGGCCACGCGGTTGGGCCACGCCCTGTTGAAAGGTCCTAATGGCTAGAGGGGGGTGAATAGTCTATTTAAAAATTTCTACAACAACACTTAACAACCGGTTAGACAATTATGAGGCGAAGCGAGTGTTGCGCTAGCCTACTAAAAATGCAAGCCACCTACCACAATTCTAGTTTATGTAGTTTCTATCCAAACAATAACTATGTCACTACACTAAGTTAGCGTGCTCTCAAAGGCTAACTAAAGAGTCACACTAACCAAACTAACAAGCTCTCACAACTAGCTGCACAAAAGAGCTTGACAACTAGTTTGCGGTAATGTAAAGAGAGTGAGCAATTTGTTTATACCGCCGTATAGATGAAGAAGCCAATCAATCACAAGGATGAATAATAATGAAGACCAATCACCTCAGAATCAATGATGAACATAATGAATTTTTACTGAGGTTCACTTGCTTGTCGGCAAGCTAGTCATCGTTGTGGCGATTCACTCACTTGGAGGTTCACGCGCTAATTGGCTTCACACGCCAAACCCTCAATAGGGTGCCACACAACCAACACAAGATGAGGATCACACAAGCTATGAGCAATCCACTAGAGTACCTTTTGGCTCTCCACCAGGGAAAGGTCAAGAACCCCTCATAATCACCACGATCGGAGCCAGAGACAATCACCACCCTCCGCTCAATGATCCTCACTGCTCAAAGCCGTCTAGGTGGTGGCAACCACCAAGAGTAACAATGCGAATCACGTAGCGAAACACGAACACCAAGTGTCTCTAGATGCAAACACTCAAGCAATGCACTTGGATTCTCTCCCAATCTCACAAAGATGATGAATCAATGATGGAGATGAGTGAGAGGGCTTTGGCTAAGCTCACAAGGTTGCTATGTCAATGCAAAATGGCCAAGAGAGTGAGCTTGAGCTGGCTATGGGGCTTAAATAGAAGCTCCCATGAAATAGAGCTGTTATACCCCTTCACTGGGCATAACTCAGGGTGACCGGACGCTCTGGTCAGATCGACCGGATGCTAGCCCTCAGCGTCCGGTCATGTGATACACGCCATGTGTCCCCTCTCTTTGAATACTGTTCGCTCGATCTCAATGGTCAATAGTCAATCGGACGCTGTAGCTCAAAGTGACCGGACGCTATACCCCAGCGTCCGGTCGTTTCTAGTAAGCATCTAGAGATGATTTTTCACGACCAGACGCGTCTGGTCATGCTTGACCAAACTCACCTAGCGTCCGGTCACTTGGCGTTTCCCCTGTGCAAGACCATGTCAGTGTGACTAGACGTAGCCAGCCAGCGTCCAGTCATTTCAGCGCCAGCGTCCGGTCGACAACCAACGCTGCGCTTCTTCTACTGCTACTAACCAGACGCGCCAGTCCTTCAGAGACCAACGTTCGATCACTTACAGTGATCTCTGTCTTTTCTGTCTAGGGTGCCGGTGGCACCGTCAGACTGTCCACACTCTATGGGTGAACACTCTATCGGTGAAGTTTTTATCCCTTGCTCAAATATGCCAACCACCAAGTATATCACCTTGTGCACATGTGTCAGCATATTTTCACAAAACATTTTCAATGGTGTTAGCACTCCACTAGATCCTAAATGCATATGCAATGAGTTAGAGCATCTAGTGGCACTTTGATAACCGCATTTTGATATGAGTTTCACCCCTCTTAATAGTACGGCTATCAAACTTAAATGTGATCACACTCTCTAAGTGTCTTGATCACCAAAACAAAATAGCTCCTACTATTTATACCTTTGCCTTGAGCCTTTTGTTTTTCTCCTTCTTCTTTTCAAGTCCAAGCACTTGATCATCACCGTGGCATCACCATCATCATGTCATGATCTTCATTTGCTTTACCACTTGGAATGTGCTACCTATCTCATAACCACTTGATAAACTAGGTTAGCACTTAGGGTTTCATCAATTCACCAAAACTAAACTAGAGCTTTCAATCTCCCCCTTTTTGGTAATTGATGACAACCCTTTCACAAAGATATGAATTAAAAATTCAATTGAATCCATGTTGCTTGCCCAAGCATATTTACTATATGTAAAAGGATATGGACAAGTTTCATGAACCCCATATGGTAGCAATTGCTCCCCCTACATATGTGCTAAGAGTTTGGATTGTAGCTTGCACATATGCATAGATAGGAAATATAGGAGACAATGTCTACCAAATGATGCTAAGGTATAAAAGATGGACCTTTGAAGCGTGATACCAATTGGAGTGCACCATTATACTATCCTTAGCACCATGGTTAGCTTGATACCACTTGGAAATACTTGGAAATGAAATCATTAGATATCCTATGCATGCTAGTTTTTCATTTTATCATTCAAATCTACAACTAGCATACACCACACAAGCATGGATATTGAAATTTAAAACTTGTGCCATGCAAGCAAACATATAAAATGCACATTCAAATGCACTATACAAGTTTATGAGCTTGCTCCCCCTACTTGTGTGCTCAAAGTTTTAATTGATCCATTTCCTTTGTCATATTTCTCCCCCTATATCAAATTCTCCCTTTTGTTGTCTTTTCACTATCTTTGTACACTATTTCTCCCCCTTTGTCATTAATGACCACAAAGGTTCAAAAAGTAGATAGGTTGAGATTATTAATGTCAATCAATGGGGTGAGGATCATTTTCCTAAATTTGGTCCAATCTAGATCATTTACCAAAGATATTTAACTCGGTTTGATCCAATGACAAGCTTCTTAATACCTCCAAATAAGGGTTATCTTGTACCATGTTGAGTTAAACACTTAGAGCTCATTTTCTAGATTAAACACTAGGTTTACAAGCCCACAAACATGTCATATGCTACCACTAGATCAAAAATAAGCATAGTAGCAATAGTGGTACCATATAATCATCAAATTCATTTGTTTTTCATGAATGAGCCTATTAAATGTGAAAGATGTCTAGATGCACTAAACTATGTCCTTAGCAAGGATGTATGCCATGCCAATCAACTTTTACCTTGGATTGCTCGAAGGAGAGGCATGTCATATGAGTAGGGGGTGCATCAACATATATTTGAGAAATCCAATATGTTCAACTCATTCCTTAGCTTGCAAAACCTTTTCTCATCCAATGGCTTGGTGAATATATTGGCAAGTTGATCTTTGGTGCCTACACTCTCAATACAAATGTCCCCTTTTTGTTGGTGATCTCTTATGAAATGGTGGTGGACATTAATGTGCTTTATTCTTGCATGTTGAACTGGATTGTTGGTCAACTTAATTGCACTCTCATTGTCACATAGCAATGGCACTTTCTTGAACTTGATTCCAAAGTCACTCAAAGTGGCCTTCATCCAAAGTATTTATGCACAACAACTACTGGCGGATATGTATTCGGCTTCGGCGGTTCATAATGCAATACTATTTTGCTTCTTTGATGACCATGAGACAAGTGATCTTCCCAACAATTGACATGTGTCCGATGTGCTCTTTCTTTCAACCTTACATCCCGCATAATCTGAGTCAGAGTAACCAACTAGCTCAAACTTTGCTCCTTTGGGATACCACAAATCAACATTTGGTGTATGCTTCAAGTACCTCAATATTCTCTTTGTAGCCTTCAAATGACTTTCTCTTGGTGAGGCTTGAAATCTTGCACACATGCCTACACTAAACATGACATCCGGTCTTGATGCGGTCACATAGAGTAGGCTTTCAATCATAAACCGATTCAATTTTTGATCCACCATATTTTCACTTGCATCACTATCCAAGTTGCCATTTGTTCCCATTGGTGTACTAATTACTTTGCTATCACTCATGCCAAACTTCTTGATCATGTCCTTGATATACTTGCCTTGACTCACAAATGTACCATTCTTCAATTGCTTGATTTGAAGACCATGGAAGTAACTTAACTCTCCAATCATGGACATCTCAAACTCATTAGCCATCATCTTTCCAAACTCATCACAAAAGTCTTGATTTGTTGATCCAAATATGATGTCATCAACATAGATTTACAACATAAATAAATCTTTTCCAATCTTCTTGATGAAAAGAGTGGTGTCAACCTTGCCCATCATGCACCCTTTAGAGAGTAGTAAGTCCCTCAATCTCTCATACCATGCTCTAGGTGCTTGCTTCAAGCCATACAATGCCTTCTTCAACTTGTACACATGGTTGGGTTTCTTGTCATCTTCAAAACTGGGAGGTTGCTCAACCTATACTTCTTCATTGATGTAACCATTGAGAAATGCACTCTTAACATCCATTTGATAGAGCTTGATGTTGTGGGCTCCAGCATAGGCTAGTAAGATTCTTATTGCTTCCAATCTAGCAACCAGGGCATATGTTTCTCCAAAGTCAAGACCTTCAACTTGTGTATAGCCTTGAGCTACCAATCTTGCTTTGTTCCTTACTACTATTCCATCTTGATCTTGCTTGTTTCTAAAGACCCATTTGGTTCCAATCATATTGTGTCCCTTTGGTCTCTCTACTAATTCTCATACTTGATTTTTTGTGAAATTATTCAATTCTTCATGCATAACATTCACCCAATCAACATTCTTCAATGCTTCATCTATCTTCTTTGGTTCAATAGATGACACAAATAAGAAATGCTCACAAAATGATGCCAATCTTGATCTTGTTTGTACACCTCTAGAAATATCACCAATGATAGTGTCCAATGGATGATCTCTTTCAATATTTGTTGGTTGGAGCATTGGAACTTGACTGCTTGCACTTGCTTGATCATTGGGTTGAGATGATGTACTAGCCACTTAATCTTGTTCATTGTCATGAGAGCCACTTGTACTAGCTTAATTTGAATCATCTTGCACATTTGAGTTAGAGAGCACTTGCACTTGATCATCTTCATCATCATTCATTTGCCTAGGCCTCAATTCACCAATATCCATGTTCTTCATGGCATTTGAAAGTTGAATGCCTCTAACATCTTCCAAGTTCTCATTCTCTTCTTGTGAACCCTTGGTTTCATCAAATTCAACATCATGAACTTCCTCAAGAGTACCACTATCCAAATTCCAAACTCTATATGCTTTGCTTGTAGTGGAATAACCAAGTAGGAATCTTTCATCACATTTCTTGTCAAACTTGCCCAATCTAGTGCCTTTCTTCAAGATATAGCATTTGCAACCAAAGACCCGAAAATATGCAATGTTGGGCTTTCTACCATTCAAGAGCTCATATGGTGTCTTCTCTTTCAATGGGTGACAATAGAGGCGGTTGCTACAATAGCAAGCTGTGTTGATAGCTTCAGCCCAAAAAGATTGACTCACACTGTACTCATTAAGCATAGACCTTGTCATATTAATGAGTGTTCTATTTTTTCTTTCAACAAGGCCATTTGATTATGGAGTGTACTTGGCTGAGAATTGATGTCTAATTCCAAATTCATCACACAACTCATCAATTCTAGTGTTCTTAAACTCACTACCATTGTCACTTCTAACTCTCTTGATGGTTGTTTCAAACTCATTGTCAATGTGTTTCAAACTCATTGT
Organism: Miscanthus floridulus; assembly: GCF_019320115.1. Lineage (NCBI taxonomy): Eukaryota > Viridiplantae > Streptophyta > Magnoliopsida > Poales > Poaceae > Miscanthus > Miscanthus floridulus. The sequence continues at coordinate 55,348,565 of NC_089591.1, read as the reverse complement.
GAATGCCCTTGACAAATGATTTGAATATTGCAAACACATCACTTTTGTCCACTAGAAAGAATATCCATGTGTATCTAGTATAATCATCCACTATCACAAAGTCATATTTGTTTCCACCAATGCTAGTGTATTGTGTTGGCCCAAACAAATCCATGTATAATAACTCAAATGCTTTACTAGTGCTCATCATGCTTTTCTTGGGATGGGTGTTTCCAACTTGTTTTCCGGCTTGACAAGAGCTACAAAGCTTATCCTTTGCAAACACAACATCTTTCAAGCCTCTAACCAAGTCATACTTAACCAATCTATTCAATTGTTTCATTCTAACATTACCAAGCCTTTTATACCATAACCAACCCATGCTAGACTTAGTGAACAAGCATGTAGATAATCTAGCTTCACTAGCATTGAAATCAACCAAGTATATATTCTCATATCTAAAGCCTTTGAAGATCAAGTTAGAGCCATCTACACTTATGATCTCTACATCATCTACCCCAAATATGCATTTGAATCCAAGATCACACAATTGAGCCACGGATAGCAAATTGAAGTTCAAGCTCTCTACTAGCAACACATTGTATATGCTCATGTCATTGGATATTGTAATCTTACCAAGCCCTTTGACCTTGCCTTTGCCATTATCACCAAATGTAATACTATCATAACCATCATTGCCATTGGTGTTGATTAAGTTGAACATTCTTGCATCACTGGTCATGTGTTGAGTGCACCCACTATCAAGAACCCAATGCCTTCCTCTGGCTTTGTAATTGGCCTACAAAAGAAGATCAATTCTTTTTAGGTACCCAAATTTGCTTGGGTCCTTGAAGGTTAGTTACTAAGCTCTTTGGTACCTAAATGGCTTTCTTCTTTGAGCCCATCCATGGTTTACCAATGAACTTAGCCTTTACACCATTTGTACCCTTAGTAAGTATATAGAAAGAATTAATCTTAATTGAGGATACATTAGCATTTTTGCTCTTGTTCTTGCACTCATGCTCTTTATAACCAACTTGCTTGCAACTAGTGCAAAACCGACCATTGTTCTTCACAAAACTAATTTTGTGAGGAGCAAAGGCTGTCTTGTCTTTCTTGGGGGTATAGCCCAATCCCTCTTTGTAGAGAGAAGCTCTTTGGCTACCCAAGCACATAAGCAAGCGGTCCTCACCACCATAGGCCTTAGCCAAGTTGTGAGTGAGCTTATTGACCTCCTTCTTGAGGTTGTCATTCTCAACCATTAGTGAGGCATCACAAGTGAAACCATCACTACTAGATGAGGTAGAAGTTAAAATACTACAAGAAGGGTTAGTGGGAGGAACAATGATAGGGAAAGATAGTGATTCATCAATTATATCACAAGTTAAACCTACATCATAAGTCTCAACATGCTTCTTTTTAATTTGCTCATTAAGCAAAGAGGAATGAGCCTTCTCAAGCTTTTTGTGAGCCTTGCCAAGCTTCTCATGGGCTTCCTCTAGCCTCTCATGAGTTGCTTTAAGCTCATCAAGGGCTTGCTTAAGGTCTTTTACCTCCTTATTCAATCTCTTGCATTCCCTTCTCTTAATATCAAAATGTTCTTTAGCATCTTCTAGCATGTCAAATAATTCATCTTTAATAGGTTCATCATCATCACTATAACTATCATGTTCATTTTCACTTCCATCATCACAAGTTTGTACCTTAGTGGCCTTAGCCATGAAGCATAATGGAGTGTCAAAGAGAGAAGGCTCTTCATTGATTGCAATGCTAGCAAGTGCCTTCTTCTTAGTGCTCTTGTCATCATCACTATTATCATCATCACTTGAGGAAGCATCACAATCCCAAGTGACCACATATGAACCACCCTTCTTCTTCTTGAAGGTCATCTTGTCCTTCTTCTCTTTCTTTTCCTTCTTGTCCTTCTTCTTGTTTTTCTTGTTATCATCATCATTGTCGCTATTGTATGGACATTGAGCAACAAGATGATCTTTGCTTCCACACTTGAAGCACCTTCTTGACTCTTCTTTGTTCTTGGATGAAGACTTCTTTCTTCTAGCACTGGTAGCCCTTCTTCACCATAAACTTGCCAAATCTCTTGACAAAGAGAGCCATCTTCTCATCATCATCATCATCCCATGAATCATCATCTTCACTTGTTGTTTCTTGCTTAGCTTTGTCCTTGGATGATGTGGCCTTGAATGCCACGCTCTTCTTCTTGTCATCCCTCTTTTCTTCCTTCTCATTATCATCTCTATAAGCATTATCGGTCATAATATCTCCCAAGATTTGGTTTGGTGTCATTGTGTCCAAACCGGTCCTCACTAGCAAGGTGACCAACATTCCAAATCTTGCGGGTAAACATCTCAAGAACTTATTAGAGAAGTCCTTGTCCTCTATCTTCTCACCAAGTGCTTTGAGATCATTGACAAGCACTTCCATCCGATGGAACATGTCTGGCACACTCTCATCCTCCTTCATCTTGAAGCTTGCAAACTTTTCTTTAAGAATGTATGCCTTTGCACCCTTCATGGCTTGAGTGCCCTCAAATGATTCCTCCAACTTCTTTCATGCCTCATGAGCTCTCTCAATGTTCTTGATTTGCTCACATGTTCTCTCATCCAAAGCATCATGGATGGCACTAAGAGCAATGTCATTATTTTGAAGTAGTATTTCTTCGGCGGCAGGTTGGAGCCTCTTCATCTTCTATCTCAATCTTTGTTTCTACCACCTTCCAAACCTTCCTATTGATTGACTTAATATATGTTGTCATCTTAGCCTTCCAATAGAGATAATTTGAGCCATCAAATTGGGGTGGCTTCTTGGTGTTGTTGATTTGAGCTATTTTTACACCGAAGGTTGTTAAGCCTCAAATCACGATGACCTTGGCTCCTATACCATTTGAAAGGTCCTAATGGCTAGAGGGGGGGTTAATAGCCTATTTAAAAATTTCTACAACAGCACTTAACAAACCGGTTAGACAATTATGAGGCAAAGCGAGTGTTGCGCTAGCCTACTAAAAATGCAAGTCACCTACCACAATTCTAGTTTATGTAGTTTCTATCCACATAATAACTATGTCACTACACTAAGTTAGCATGCTCTCAAAGGCTAACTAAAGAGTCACACTAACCAAACTAACAAGCTCTCACAACTAGCTACACTAAAGAGCTTGACAACTAGTTTGTGGTAATGTAAAGAGAGTGAGCAATTTGTTTATACTGCCATGTAGATGAAGAAGCCAATCAATCACAAGGATGAATAACAATAAAGACCAATTACCTTGGAATCAATGATGAACACAATGAATTTTTACCGAGGTTTACTTGCTTGCCGGCAAGCTAGTCCTCATTGTGGCGATTCACTCACTTGGAGGTTCACGTGCTAATTGGCTTCACACGCCAAACCCTCAATAGGGTGCCCCACAACCAACATAAGATGAGAATCACACAAGCCACGAGCAATCCACTAGAGTACCTTTTGGATCTCTGCCGAGGAAAGGTCAAGAACCCCTCACAATCACCATGATCGGAGCCGGAGACAATCACCACCCTCCACTCAATGATCCTCGCTGCTCCAAGCTGTCTAGGTGGCGGCAACCACCAAGAGTAACAAGCGAATCACGTAGTGAAACACGAACACCAAGTGCCTCTAGATGCAAACACTCAAGCAATGCACTTGGATTCTCTCCCAATCTCACAAAGATGATGAATCAATGATGGAGATGAGTGGGAGAGCTTTGGCTAAGCTCACAAGGTTGTTATGTCAATGCAAAATGGCCAAGAGAGTGAGCTTGAGCTGGCTATGGGGCTTAAATAGAAGCCCCCACAAAATAGAGCTGTTATACCTCTTCACTGGGCACAACTCGGGGTGACCAGACGCTCCGGTTGGATCGACCGGATGCTGGCCCTCAACGTTCGGTCCCGTGATACACGCCACGTGTCCCCTCTCTTTGAATACTATTCACCTGATCTTAATGGTTAATAGTTGACCAGACACTATAGCTCAAAGTGACTGGACGCTGAACCCTAGCGTCCGGTCGTTTCCAGTAAGCATCCAGAGATGATTTTTCACGATCGAACGTGTCCGGTCATGCTCGACCAGACTCACCTAGCGTCTGGTCACTTGGCGTTTCCCCTATGCAAGACCATGTTAGTGTGACCAGACATAGCTAGCCAGCGTTCGATCGTTTCAGCGCCAGCGTCCGGTCGACGACCGACGCTGTGCTTCTTCTGCTGCTACTAACCGGACGCGCCGGTCCTTTAGAGACCAGCGTCCGGTCACTTACAGTGACCTCCGTCTTTTCTGTCTAGGGTGCCGGTGGCATCATCAGACTGTCCACACTCTACGAGCGGACACTCCATCGGTGAAGTTCCTATCCCTTGCTCAAATGTGCCAACCACCAAGTGTATCACCTTGTGCACATGTGTCAGCATATTTTCACAAACATTTTTAAGGGTGTTAGTACTCCACTAGATCCTAAATGCATATGCAATGAGTTAGAGCATCTAGTGGCACTTTGATAACTGCATTTCGATACGAGTTTCACCCCTCTTAATAGTACGGCTATCAAACTTAAATGTGATCACACTCTCTAAGTGTCTTGATCACCAAAACAAAATAGCTCCTACTATTTATACCTTTGCCTTGAGCCTTTTATTTTTCTCCTTCTTCTTTTCAAGTCCAAGCACTTGATCATCACTGTGGCATCACTATCATCATGTCATGATCTTCATTTGCTTCACCACTTGGAATGTGCTACCTATCTCATGATCACTTGATAAACTAGGTTAGCACTTAGGGTTTCATCAATTCACCAAAACCAAACTAGAGCTTTCACCTGTGTGGGCCGTGCTGGTGGGTCGCGTGTGCGCGTGCGCTGCGCATGTGTGGGCCATGTCGGTCGCACGTGGACCACACAGATGGAATTCGGTTTCCTTTTTCCTAGGGAATTAGTAAATCTTTATTCAATTTAGTTTTGAGCTAATCTTTGAAAAATTATTGTAAATTCTGTAGATGTCCAAAAGTGGTGAAACAAAATTTGTTAGGTTCACAAAAATGTTATCTATCTGTTGGTGTAGTTAGTTTCTAGTTAGCTGTGATAATGATAGAATCATTAATTTGTTTAGAAACGCTTAGTATTATTTAGCTTAATATTTGTAGGAATTTTTATGGCAAATTGGTGATAGCTTTAGCCATGAAATTTTTACAGTAGATTCATTAGATTATTATGTGCTCATTGTAATTTTTGTAGCCCTAGAGTAGGTTGATAAATAGAGTAGCTAGTACTCCTTGTTTTATCATATATAGAGTAAATCGATATTAAAAATAGGGATGCCTTTAGTTGTTAAGATAATGCATGCAATGTTTCATACCTGTTAGTGGTAACAATAGGTAACTTAGCATTTTAGTCGGTAGAACTAGCTTAGTAGCTTGATAGATGTATTTTATTTTTAAGTGTTGCTATTGCCATATTACTAAGTGTTGCATCATCATTTCATGCATGTAGATAACGAGTTGGTAGAGTTCATGCCTACGGGTGAACAAGAGTATGAGGAGATCATTGAGGAGTATGTGGAGGAGATTCTCATACAGGAGGAAGCTCCGAAGCCATCGGTTGCTGACTTTGTTGACACCCCGTCTCTCCAAGGCAAGCCCCGGTGCATAACCTCTATTTTTAAATGATCATTGAATATATATATATATGATGTGCATTTATGCTACAGACATTTTATGAAAACTACATGCTTGGATATACTTACCTATGAGTGCTACTAGTATAGATCGAGTAGCTGCTATGCTTAGGATTTCAGTAGTGTGGGTAACCTATCGTTACTCACAATAGGTCATTATTAAGATCACTCATGATAAAATGGTGGAAAGGAAAATAAAGATCGGGTAGGGATTTGGTTTGGGTATTGGTGGGTGTAAGAAGTTATGTCCTGCGACCAACAGGGCATAGCTTGGTTACACTTTTTCCCTACCTATGTCGGTTAAGGATCGACCATTGCATTGGGTTCTAGGCAAGTCACAGACTTATTATCCCGAGCACATACTTGGGTATGGGCGTAGAGAAGGCTTGTTGCTCTCTTGTCGTGGGTTCCAGCTCTTTTCCGGACCGACTGATTGGAGGCGGGGATGGTGGAGGTCTAAGCACCGTACTGAGTCCAGGACTCAGGAGCGAGGGCTTGGAGTCCAAGTTTAGACGGGGACCTGAACTCCATGACAGGAGAGTGATGGGCTTGTCCTGCTTGTGCCTGGGGTACAAGCGGGGTATGTGTTTCGGGGTACCCAGCTGGGCACATTGATTCGTGAATCGCTGGTGTTCTGGTACAGCTTGTCTACAGTCTAGCACCATAAGTAAGAATTGAAAGATAAAAGGTGATGAAATGGAACTGTTTGCTCAACTCTTGCTTGAAAGTAGAATAGGTGCTTACATAGATTAGCTAGATAATGAATTAATCATGACTGCTAATAATAACATAAATAAGGATTCACTATTAGTATTGCTTTCCGCAAAAAAGGGAACCCAACAAACCATAAAGCTTATCATATTCCTTGGAGTTGGAAAATTATTCCCACTAGTTGGATAAGTCTTGCGAGTACATTGTGTACTTAGGGTTTATTTACCCATGTTGAAGGTACTACTTAAGGAGTAGCCATTGTGAGAAGGATTATTCTGGTGGGCATAGACAGATCCTTGTATATTATCGATAGATGTTACTTTTCATTCCGCTGTTAAATTTCCGCACTCTAAATTTGGTACTATAATAATATATTTTTTGAGAACTCTAGATGTATGAAATGGACTAAGTAATGTAAACTCATCTTATTATTGGATCATGTGGGAAAATGTGGATTATTGGGGCTCTCCCTTGGGGTGTGCTCGACAGAATCCGCCTGCTGTAGCTCGCTCTCAGGGTGCTTAGTGTCTAGTGGTAGACGAGCGCCTACGTAAGTGCGTTATTTCGGACGGTTCTACCACAAGAACTCAATGAGGTCTTTCATTAACTATACTTTTGTAAGTCATGCTTGTATTTTTTCTTGTCTTTTGATTAGTATTGACCATAACGGTACATTTCTATTTACGCCATGGTCAATATTAGGATAGCATAAGAACTACCCAAACTTCTCTCACTATGCAGGATACAAAAACATATGATTCATCACAAAAACTTCTCCCGCCATGCATGATTGACTAGCATAAATACTATGCCAAACTTCTCCCATGCGGGATAAATCTATACACAGATTACCGTAACGAAAAATTTAGTCATGATGACTAAAATATTCACTTATACTTCATTTTCCAATTAATTCTTCTCGTTGGTTCTAATTTTATCAGAAAATTAAAAAACTAAAAAAAATTGTCCTAAACTAGCTTGACTCAAGCCTTTTCATTCACATACCACAGTATTGCTGCCCATTGGCATACAGCCAAGTGACCACGTCGGTTAAAAAATAAACTTACAATATGCTTCTGCATCAATTCTACATCACCGTTGGGCAGAAAATAGAATTAATGCATAAAACTTATAAATTAATTTGAAAGACATATAACTACTCTTTAAAATTAAATTCTTTGGTTGGTTCGAATTTAATTAGAAGATAATCAACATTATTGCAGCGAAACACGATAATAAAATACTTTCTATTAGTTCAGGAGCATTTCTTGGTCCTTATCTACTCTCTGAAAAATTGACCATGTTGATGTAAAATTTATCAGAGATTTAAACTTTAACCTTAAACTCATTATAATATTGTTATCATCAACGTTAGTCAAAAAATAATAATACCATAATTTAACTTAAACAAATCGAACTACTCCTCTAATTTAAATTGTCCCGTCCGTTTTAATTTAATTAGAGGATAAACATAATCATAATTTAATGAATAAATATAACTGTTCTTCAAATTAAATTCTTTCGTTGGTTCGAATTTAATTAGAAGATAATAAATATTAAACTTTGCAGTGGAAACATGAAAAATTATTTATCTACTTTTCAGAAGCATTTCTCTGTACTCATCTACTCTCTGAAAAATTATCCTATTGGTTCAAATTTTGACAGAAATTTAAACTAGACAAAAAAAACATCAAAATTTACTTCTAAAAATGAATAAACATGACTCAGTATCTACTGTTCATATTGCCTAGCCCGTTGAAACAGTACGCGGCCCAGCAGCGAAACACCTCCCGCGCGCCCACGCTCAGTGGCCCAGGGACAGCCCAACATGACGCGCTCGTCCGCTCCCCCGTGCCCAGGCCACAACCTAGGCCTGGGCTGGGATTTCCTCAACCTGCCTAGGTTGAAAGCCGGTCCAGCGAATACCAACCGTCGATCGCAATCGAATAGTCATCCGTCGTTCTCGGTAGATCAAAGCTCCCTACGGCCGGCTCTCCCCTGAACCCTAATTCCATTTGCTCTTTCCCTTTCTCTCTCTACGCCGCAGCGCACCAGACACAGAAGCGATGGAGACTCAAGGCTACCAGAGAAGAGAGTGCAATGCCATCGTGGGCCCTCTCACCGGAGCGCGCGCTCCCTAGTGGGTGAGCGCGCCGCCGTCGAGTGGCCTCACGTCGGCGCCCTGAGTCCGCGCGTCGGTGACCCAGCGTCGAGCGGCGGCTCATCCTGTTCTACCTGCGCGACGGCGAGTTTCTTCCTGCACGACGGTGGTGGTGACGGCGCCGAGAAAACCGGGTAGGTTCTCCCCTCTTCGTCCACTTTTCTTCTAGGGTTAGGGTTAGGGTTTTGATCCGATTCAGAAAATGAATCTCCTCATTCTACTGAGTCCAGCGTGCGGTCGAAGCAGCGGCGCGGTCTTCTTCCTATGCAACGGCGGTCTTCTTCCTTAGGGTTAGGGTTTTGGTTCTAATCCTGTTTCACTTTTCAACCCCGATCTACGATCTACACACTAGAAACCTAGAAAACCTTGCTCTAATACCATTGATAGAACTGATAGGACCTCTAGGTGCAAATCTAGTGGGTAAAACTTGACTTAGATGGGAGACTTGGTGATGTACCTCGCCATGCGTAGTCACGGCCACGGCGCCACCGCAACATGGCCAATGGAGTCGTAGTAGGGAAAGGCCATGCAGGCGTCCGCTAGGTCATCGAACACAACAACAGTGTAGGTGCGGTGCTATGGCGGCAGCGAAGGTAATAGGCACTTCTCGTCGCTCACAGCGCCCCTCTCGATTGGTCTAGGGTTAGGAACTTTGGTGGGGCGCTGGCGGCTACAGTTAACCTCATGTCTTGTGCCCCAGCCCCCACCGTCCTTTTATGGCGCTGCGCGATGGGGGGCCATCAGCTAGGAGAACCGGCTGAGCGCCCCTGATCAGGGCATGGATCAAGGGCCCAATTGGCCGTTGGACCAACTAGTGGAGATCATCCTAGCTCTCTAATCCTGTCTGCTAATCATTAATCTTTTTGAAAATTTTGCTAGTTAGATTTATATATGTTGTATTTATCACGGCCTTTTTGATCAAGGATGGGATAATGGTTTGGTCTCTGCTCTGTACAGCTCCTTTTGGATGTAAAGTGGGGGCTACCGATTCTTGAAGGCTCTCATAGGGAATTTTCAGGGGGAAGCTGAAATCATGTTAATTTGTTGGCATGCAGTTCTTGTCACTGCTTTCTTACTAGCTTTTGAGAAAGGAAAATAGAATGTCAATTCCTTTGGCACTATGGTTGCTGGAGATATTCTTTCACTAGGCACTCCAATAAATGTTCAAGGAACCCATTAGGTAACTCAGCAAAAGCTTCATATTTAAGCCTCGAGGTAAGATGGCCATTACTGGAATGAGATGAGGAACAAATTCCTAACATACCCTGTATCGCTTCACAGCAATAAGATGGGCTCAGACATATGCTCGTTGAGCTAAAAGGTCAATGAGGCGCTGAACCACTATCATTGTTCTCTTTGATGGAACCATAGAATCATTCTAATGGGTAGGCAATGCAGTCGGCTTCTTTTGTCGGGCATCACATTGATCCGTAGATCATTGTAGGTCTTTGGTTTTAGCCAGACACTTTTGGCCTTTATCAGGCCATAATTGGTCGAGGCGAACTCTTGTTTCAGGCGTTATCATGGTAGGAGAAAGTGGCTTGTAGTCATGAAGATTACCGATTTCATTATATATCAAGTAGTGACTGTAGTCATAACCATACAAATGAAAATCAAGCTGGTGTCAGAACAAAGGCAAAGCTCAAGTCCATTTACAACGAAGAACACATCAGAAATATATATTCTGACTGCATCATTAAGTTTTATGATATGGACTGAGTATTTCCCCAAGAACAGAACTTCAAAAGTCATCAACAATAGCACAATATCCACAAGGGTTAGTTTGGACAAATCATTACCCTTGTGGGTTAGAGGGGATCAAGGGAACATGAGCTAAACCCTTCAGTCCCCTCCATTCCTCTAGAATCCACATGGGGAATGAATGTTCTCAACAAGACCTAGTATTATCGTTTTTAATGCCGTGATGAATAGAAAAAAAACCCCTAATATTGTACATAACCAATGAATTTTAGGGGCTTCTTAGACCTTCTAAATGCAAGCTCTGCATTTCTCCACTGAAATGGGCAAATGGCGACTCTGAAAACTCAACACAGCATTGGTGCCATATTCAAACTAAACTATCTCTCCATCAATAATGTGGTGTCTCATCAGAACAATTTCCTTGACAAGATTTCTGTAAGTGAATGGGTGGACAACGGCCCTCAAGAAGAGCCCTGTGTTTGCATTGCTCTGACTTCCATCTGCTGCACTCCTACTGCTTGCCCTCTCCTGCTCCTCCTCATCTTGTTCCTGCTCCATAATCATTGCATTTGCTCTGGCCATTTTCCACTCCATCTCTTTCTCTAGATCCATCTACTGTTTTGATAGGACTTGACTGCCCTACCAGCTAGGATTGAGAGGGAGAGAGTTGAGGGAGAGCTACAGTACCCACAGGGGTACTGTTCACACGAGGGAGAGAGGGTAGGGACGGACTGGCTCCTAGGGGAAGCCAGCAACTTAATTGTTGCTTCTTGCTTGATTATAACTAATACAGGGTTCTCTTTTATAGAGATGACTGACTTGACCCCTAAGGAAACATCCTAATCGAAACTAATCTATCTTATTCATTTCCTAACAAACCAAATTAATCTAATCTAATCTAACCTGATACTGTTCACGCACTACAGTACCGCTGTGGGCCCCTAGGTCCGGCTCCACTTGCCATAACAATACTCCGCCCCTCCAAGACAGCTCGTCCTCGAGTTGTGGTGATTGCTGGAACAGAGCAGGGCTGTGCTAGAGGCATACTCCAAGCGATCGATGGAGCTTTGAAGGCCTGCTGCTGAGCCGGCGGAGAATAAGCGCATGTAAACAGCCACGGCCCTGCTCGAGGGATCGGTGCTGTGGCTCATAAAGGCAGCGACAAAGGCACCATGTTCGTCAATGTCGGTGCATGGATGATTGCCTGCATTGGTGACACTAGTGTCGCGCTAGGTTGTTGGCGAAGCTAGTGATGAGACTACCGGAGTTGTGGCAGCCGAGGCCTTCATTGGTGATGTGACCATGGCGGGGGAAGAGGAGCGCAACGACAGTAGTTGACACCATCATTGTTGGTGATGGTGCTAATGCAGCAAGTGGCGTAGCAGTGTGGAACTGCACTGGCACCACTACGGCTGCCGATGGTGCTGTTGGCGACGTCGTTAAGGACGGTGGTGCAGCAACCACAACAGAATCGATCTGATCTGATTCGATAAAGTGGACGGCCGATGGTGCCTCGTCAAAGCCGCATAGCTAGCTTGCAGTCGGTGATCTACATGAGCTCCTCCATGTGCAAGGCGTGCTTGAGAGTCTCATCGGCGGCGGTGGCATCGACAAGATCATGATGATCTATGCCATCCATAGCCATGGACCCCCTACTGCAGCACAAGGTCCTCCACCACGGCTACGACTGGGGTGCATAGGGCCCTAACGTGGAAGGCCCTGATGTCTGCCACGGCCTACCCTAACTCTAGGATTGCGGCCATCATCTACTCCGGGGTGAGGACGAGGGTGGCAGGAGACGACGGCGCTAGGGCAGAGGGCGCGATCACCCCTGAGGACGCCAGCACGCCTAATGTCGGCGTGCCTGATGTGTGGGGCAGCAGCGCCGATGAAGACACTGGTGGCGGCGGGTGGGTGTATGGCGGTGGTGGGTGGGAAGAACTCGGTAGAGGGCTGGACATGATCGAACCAGAGATCTCTGAAACCAGATTGATAGGTCTTGATGCCCTACCAGCTAGGATTGAGAGGGAGAGAGTTGAGGGAGAGCTACAGTACCCGCGGGGGTACTGTTCACGCGAGGGAGAGAGGGCAGGGACTGCTGGCTCCTAGGGGAAGCCAGCAACTTAATTGTTGCTTCTTGCTTGATTATAACTGATACAGGGTTCTCTTTTATAGAGATGACCGACTTGACCCCTAAGGAAATATCCTAATCGAATCAATCTATCTTATTCCTTTCCTAACAAACCAAACCAATCTAATCTAATCTAATCCGGTACTGTTATGATGTTATGTTCACGCGCTATAGTACCGTGTGGGCCCCTGGTTCGGCTCCACTTGCCTCATTTGATGCCTCAATGCTTGTCTTGACTAGCTTCTCCATTTTATCAGAACTTCTCATAGCCTTCTTCCACTGCTCATCCCAGTATTCCTCGCTATCCTCAGTATTCTCTTTTGAAACTTCATCTGGTTCCAAATCCTCCTAGGTATCAGGTTTCATCCTCATCTTCATAATCATCGTCTCCGCCATCCAAAACATCATCAATCTCATTTTCCTCGACAAAATTAGCCACCTCAATTCCATAGTCATCACCAACCTCATTGTCACTCTCACCAGGCGCATCACATCCTAGTTCTAGCTCCTCTAGCTTCACCTTCCACTCCTTGGTATAAGGATGGAGGAGATCCATGGGGTGGTTCGTGAGCAGGAATTCCAGGCATCGTTACTTGTCCGCATCACTCAGCCTTGAGTAAGCATTCACAACATCATCGAAGTATGCCTTTGGGCTAGATTTCACTATCTTGCAGAGGCCACCAAAGTAGGTTGTCCGAATGACCTGGCCATCCAGCTCAAGATTGAACAAGAAGTTGTTCTCTGTGGCGGGATCAACCAAGGGGCGAAGCTTGCTAAAGAAATCCTCCTGTGGCTCAAACCACGACTGGTATAGAGGCCGCTTGACGTATATGATGTCCGGGCATGTCCATGCCGCGCACCGCGTGATGAGCTTCTACGTCGGGTTGCTGAACCTACCCATGAGACTCCACTTGTCGAGCCTCTCGTCTTTGCTGGCCTGGACGGCGACCTCGGCCGAGAGCGTCCACTGGTCCTAGGGCTTCTCGTTGGGGCACCACTTGGGGTGGCGCATGAAGACCCAGTAGTAGGGGAACCCGATGGCGTCGCTGAGCTCGTTGAGGTAGTGCATGAACTGGTTGCACATGTTGAACTGCTCGACACGGTCCCACTCCTCGTGGTCGTGGACCTCCTCCATGAGCGAGACGCGGTCGTCGGAGAAGCGACCGTGGATGGGTGGGCCAACGATGATGCCACGCTAGTGGTAGGGCCCATAGCAACCGTACTTGTACCAGTTGTGCGGGTGCTAGAGCCACGGGTTGTCAGGGCCCATCCATGAACTGGACGGCGCGGTCGTACCCCATCCCGATCATCTCGAGCTCCGCGTCTGTGAAGGCGTCGGCCTAGCCCGTGGCCACAGCGTGGTGCTTGCGGCGGTAGAGGGTGTTCTCGCCCATGCGGCGGCTGTGGATGCGTGCCTTGGCCTTGGCCTCACGCCGCACATCCCCACTTTCCTCGATGCAGCTGCCGTCGCCGCCGCCCTGAGGGTTCTTCTTCTTCATGCTGTGGCCCGCGTGGACCACGATGGAGGGAGGCTCCGGTGGAGCGGGCGCACATGGGGGCGGAGTCAGAGAGGTGGGGAATGAGGAATTAGGAGCGGGTGCAGAGGCATGGATGGTGGTGGTGGCAGTACCGGGTCTGCGTCTGGGGAACGGACGTAGCGAAAAACATGGATCTAGAGCCGAAGGGGTAGGCGGCGATGGCTGCTATGGGGGGAAGGAAGCAGAGGCCGGAGCAGCTAGGATGCGGAGGGTTCAGGCCGAGCAAGGAGGTGGCTACGCTAGTCGGCATGGTGGGGCTCCAAGGAGACGAGGAGTGGGGACTGGGGTTTGCCTGGGTTTTGGGGACAGGCCCGCTGCCCGCCAGTTTACCTGTGAAACAATGCCGATTTTTTTATTTTTTAGCCTTTTTTATTTTTTTCACAAATATGCTCCTGGATCTATGATTTTAAAATCTGGACCCTTAACTCGGCGCCATCGTTGTTGATGTCGAGCTTACACTTCTCGGCGCCCTCGTTGCTGGCGCCAAGGTCTTGGGCTCGACATAGACGTGGCGGTGACTTGGCATGCAGCTCGGCGCCGTAGATCCTAGCGCCGTAGATCTTGGCATCGAGCTTGACACCAATATCTATGATGCCGAGGTGGTGTTTTAACCCGGCCCCCAACCTTCCTGCCCTGAACCTTCTTCCACTTCTTTCTCCTCCCTCTTGGATTTTTTTCTCTCCCCACTTCGCCCTAACTCATGAATCGGCATATTGGACCTTGAAAACTTTGATTTGATCCATAGATCTTCAAGAGCAAGGTATCTTCGCTTCCCTCCTAGTTTTTTCACATTGATTCGGTATATATTAGTCAGATTTTTTAACCTAAGAATCGTCATTACTTAGGGTTTCATATAATTTTTAATATTTGTATTATACAACCGTAAGATGCTAAGGCGTGAAAAAGCTAGCAAACCAAGGTAACCCCAGCGCATGTTGTTATGTTATGGGTTCATTGTTGTGCATCAAATGGGAAATCCTAGGATTAGGGTTTAATGTTAATTACTTTCGGTTCTTAGAACAAAATTGGTTGAATTGTAGTTATGGCCGGATGACCGGAAATACCTTCGACCCATTGCCTCTGCCTAGTGGTGTTCCAGTGCCCATGTGCTTTTGCAACGATCCTTGCAAGGTAGCCAAGTCCGATGAAGAGGCAGAGGTATCGAATGTGTTCGAATTTTGCGTTTGAGCCTACACTTCGTCAGCTCCGCATTAACAAGATGGTAAGGAATTGATGTTTGTGCATATGACATCTTGCATGATTTTTTTGTTTTGTAACAATTGCATTTTTTGTAGACCCCCCACCGCTCTATGATTTTGAGCTGTGGATCGACAATGAGATCAAGCCTGAAGACAAGGAATTGATGCAGAAACTATTGCGGTGGAAGGTAGAGGACAAGGAGATGATGGAGAAGAGACGCGGAGAGGAGGCTGAAAAAAGGAGCACAAGGAAGAGGAGGAAAGGAGGCGTGTTGCTGCTTATAGGGAGGAGAGGGAGAAGAAGCTTGAGCATGCACGCCGAGCGAAAGTAGCGATGGAGGAGAATCTCGATGCCCTAAAGAAGGGAAAGTGGCCTCGTTGCACTTAGTAGTCTCCATGACTTGTTCTATGGTTTATTTATGAACAATGTTGTCTACTGTCGGCATGTACTTCTAGTATTATTGTGTTGTTTAATGTGGCATAGTATTGGACTTTTCATTATGTAGTTGTTTTCATTATTTGTGGTCATAATATTCAATATAATATTGCGGACGTAATGAAATATGATCACGTGCTGCAAACACAACCTAACGAAGTAGAGCATTATATAATTCAACACACAAAACACATGAAATAGCATGTGAGAACATGTACCAAACTAGGGTACAGAGTTCCTTTGACTAAACTTAACATGCCTTAGGTAATTAAACCAAACAACAAACACATGGATGTGACATGTGAATAAGATATGGTCATCCTAGTAGTGTGGCCACATAGCAAATTGTGTTGCACGTTCTCCACAATAGCCTACCATTGTTGGTGGTGGTGGTGGCTAGGGTGACTGGTGGAGGCCCCTTGTTCTTGTGGTTAGGGTAGGTGCAATATGGATCATTGCAGAGTGCCTCCTATAAATCGGCACCATTGTTGTTGTCGTCCTGTTCATCATCCTTGTAACCGCTACTAACTTCCCTTTCTAAATCGAAGATATGTCTTGTAGGTAATAGATGTACTCCACATGTGGTTAAATAGGTCGAGGATCGATCCACCTAGTGAACCCACAGTTTTCTTCGACCAAGGAAGACTGCAATAAATATGTCATGTAAGTTGTATAGAAGAGGAACATATTGAAGAAACAAATAGTAATAGCAATTACCCATGCTCGTGGACATTTGAAGAAATGATGACCTCTATCTATTCCCTCGGTGAACATCTGCACTAGGCAGTCCTCACCATGCATGCATTTTGGCCACTCTTCTTTCCGTTCATCGTATCCTCTTAGTGGTGCCTCTTTGGTGAAATCAATTTTGCTCTCAACTGGGAACCTCTCATAAAGAGCTTCCTCAAAGAAATCGGGACCAAGAGAACCCTCCCACACAATGGTAGTTCCCTTCCCCTTTCCTCTCCCTCTGGACGACCCTCCAGATATTGGTACTACAACGAAAGAAAATACTAGTTGGGAAGTAAGTAGCAATGCATCCAGCATTGCGTATATATGGGCAGAGGTAGGTTTAGTTGTTGTTTTAATGTGTTATAACTGGTCATAAGAAGCCTAATTAGTTTCACTGAAGAGCCTATTTCAATGGACACTAAAAAGCCTAGATTCGTTTCCTAAAAAGTCTATTCGTCATTGACATGATAAATCACTAAAAAGCCTAGATGCTATAGGTGTACTATGTAAGTGAAGTGATAAATCGTTGCTGTCATCGTACTCCTCGTCCTTGTAACTAAAAAGTCTATTTTCATTGTCTGAAAAGCCTAGATTTGTTTGTTGTTACTGAAAAACCTAGATGCTATAGGTGTACTATATAAGTGAAGTGATAAATCGCTGCTGTCATCGTACTCCTCGTTCTTGTAATTGAAAAGTCTATTTTTATTGTCTGAAAAGCCTAGATTCGTTCACTGTTACTGAAAAGCCTAGATTCATCTGTAAAGCGTCTGTACGATATGATTGTACTATACACGTTCTAATGAATTTACATTTAATCTGTGTACTACATTTGTGCCTTTTTAGCAGTGTAGTAGAATTAATGATTCACGGAAAAAATTTGCAAGAGTTTCTCTTGTTTTAGGAGCATCCACAGTTATAAACAGAGACATCATTATATAATCCAAACATTTAATCGTCCAAAGAGCACAATACAACCACATCGAACATCACAGTCAACATAACATATCCTGCATAGTCCAAATAGTCCATAATATCCATACAGTCCCAAATAGTTATAGGAAAGTAACTACAAAATCCATAATAGTACATACTAACATCTATCACAAACCCTCACTGCCTCCTAGTCTTACCCTTACCCTTGTGACCAAGAGCACTGGTACCTGGAGTGTAAGAGTCAGGTGGACAGCGTCGCTTAGTGCCTGAAGGCTATGTAGGCTGAGTCGAGGGAGCATCCTAGAGCTAAGAGGGGCCAAGCTCCTCGTGCCTCTGGTCCACGTCATCGTCGTCCTCTTCCTCATCGTCGTCCTCATCCCCTGTAGGTGCTTGGCTGGAGGAACCTAAGCCTCCTCTGCCTGTGGAAGGAACATACACGTCTTGCGTCAGTGGCTGTCCTGCAACCACAATGAGCAGCCGCACGGCGTAGCCGACGTGACAAGCCTCTATTCTACAAAATTATGTTAACTAAAAGAATCTAACATATTAATAATATATTTGAAAGAATATTTTGAATTTTACATCTAGGAAACTACGTGTGTCGTCGTCCCTGACTCTCGGACGAAAGCGCTCATTGTCTTCAACAGAGCATTTGAGGGTATTGTCCTGCAACAAAGTTCTTAGTAATAATATTTCTCAATAGATAGCAATATGTTTTGTTTTCTTTTGTACAAGAATCTAACGTATTATAAGGATGCTATGGCTCGAAGGTGGCACTAACTAAAATAGATACCTCTAACGCATAATGTATTAGTATGCAACTTAACGTAGAAAAATAAGGCAATTGACTTACCACTCTGTCTAAGATTTGTCCTGCCTCCACCTGCCTTCCTACACGAGTAGATTGGTCGTACACCATGCCTTCATCGTCGGAGGACTCGATATCGGCGTAGTCATCTTCTGTCCATTGTAGCCTCAGCCTACAACGTGTCGCATGTGGGTACCA
This sequence comes from Miscanthus floridulus, assembly GCF_019320115.1. Classification (NCBI taxonomy): domain Eukaryota; kingdom Viridiplantae; phylum Streptophyta; class Magnoliopsida; order Poales; family Poaceae; genus Miscanthus; species Miscanthus floridulus. The sequence continues at coordinate 55,330,345 of NC_089591.1, read as the reverse complement.
AGCTTGGTAGCACATGAACTCATGGTTCATGTGTGGCTTGTTGTTCTCATCCACATTGTCATGCAACAGTTCCCACTGCTTAATGTAGTACTGGTGGTGCTTCTCCCAGTCAAAAATCTTTCTGTTCTTCTGACAATCTAACCTGCACGTATGTCATCATTACTTGAATCCATGTACATATCACCATATTAATGGAAATGGACCATCACGAGACAATTGAAATAGCAAAACACTCACTTATGTAAGTCAACGCCAGTCGAGAAGGGAGCCATTGTCCAAAGCTGTCTCCAAATTGGCATGCAACTCTATCTGGCAGGTGGAACTTGACAGCATAGAAACAGATTAGAGGGCACCTCATCCTATAGAAGTCATCGTCGCACCCACAAATGTTGCTCAATTGAAAAAGGAAGTGCCCCCTCTCCATCGTACGGCTCCCACGACACCTGCAACATGTCCAAACAAGATGTTAGATGCTATACTAAACCATTTCAAACCAGCATAGGAAATAAAATTTACTTACACTAGACGCCATGAGCGTGTCTAGCTCATTTGTAAACTCAATGTACGCCAGTTGTAACCTCACATGCGGAACCCTAACCTAGTCCCAAAGGTCAGGGTGGGCGTTCAGGTTCTCGGTTCGGTTTCGGTTCGGTTCTCTCGGTTATTGATGAAATTCGGTTCCTAGAAAACAGGAACCGATCGGTTCCAAAAAAATTTAGGAACCGAGCATTTCGGTTCTCGGTTATTTTAGTTCGGTTCCGGTTCTAACCGAACTAACCGAATTTTTTCAAAAGACCTTAAGACAATAATAAATATACTTGTTCTAAGGCAAATTTATGCAACACTATATTCATTTTTAATAATAATAATATATAAGAAAACAAAAGTAACACAAATATATAGCAGTTCAAATATAAAACACTACACATAAACCAAACATAATCATACAAAATGCAAGTAAGTGAAGTATAATTCATGTAATTCGGTTCTTTCGGTTAATTCGGTTAACCGAGAATAGGAACCAAATTTTCTTTGGTTATTTCGGTTCCTCAATATCAGGAACCGAATAAGGAACCAAATTTTTCGGTTCTGGTTCTTTCGGTTTCGGTTCCGGTTCTTTCGGTTTGGTTTTCGGTTCTCGGTTAAATTTGCCCAGCGCTACCCAAAGGTATGCCCACGTCGGCTGCCAACGTGGAGGCTGACCTAGGAACCACTCACAACGAGCCTAGAACCTCGAGACAGTCAACTGGTAGATGAGCCCACATCCACAACTAGAGTAGGTACATGCATCCACCAAGTGATGCTGTGGACGAAGTCTGACGAAATGCCTCGCAAAGCTGCTAGTAAAGAAAACCTAAGACTATAGAGCCCTAGCTGTACTGACCTGCCTAGTCCTAGTCACTGAGGCAGTGGACCCACATCCACGATGTAGTGTCACCTGTGGTGTCAGAGAAGAGAACATGGGCAAATAGGTGTAGGATCCATGCCATGCAGTAGTACCCAACTATCTTCTCATATGCCTCCTCGGGGCACTGTGCGAACTCTTGCCAGAGCCAAGAGATTATAACTCTAGAAGTGCGAGCCCCTTGCTCGCCAACCTCATGCCCAAGGAAGGCCTCTACTTGTACTCTCCAACCTTCTGACCTGAACTGCCTAGTCACTACGTTGCCATAAATACTCAGGCCTAGCATCTTCTGATAGTCCTGGAGCGTGATTATCATCTCTCCGAAAGGTAAGTGGAAGTTGTGAGTCTCCGGCCGCCACCTACATTTTAGACAAAGCAAGATTACATGTCAAAAAGGCAAGAGCATGAACAAATGGCTATGAATGGAGACAATGATTGAAGATAATACATGTCAACCAACGTAGTTATGGCTGCTGAGTTGAACTTGGGCAACCCACGATGAACCTGAAAAGAGATGACATCTAGGCCAGCTCTTTGTAGGAAAGGAGTGTATCTATTGTCGTACTACATGTCCAAGAACCCATTGTGGGTTCTAGGATGAAGGAGCAGAAGGTCCTATATAGAATAAAACATAGTCTCCCGTTACTTCATGAACACATGTACGCTCACAAAAATTTGAACAAAATATATAGATTATTACCTGCCCCTCCGCTATGTGACATCCTCGGTGGGTCGTCTCGTATGTCGGGTCAAGCAGGTGGAATTGCGCCATCCTACAAAAAAGTCAATGAAATAGAAATTCAATATACAATGAAACATGAACTTAGAAATGTACAAGTAATTGACACAATTACATGCATAAATTGAGACATGCATAATTAATCAAATGTATACGACAAATATGAAATAACGAAAATAACCAATAGTCGCACCTCACTAATCTGCTAATGGTAAGTGCGTGAATCATGGCCCAGTCTACCACACTTGCCACACTCATACTGCTCGGGTTAGTAAGAAATGGGGTTCCTCTCCCACGTCTCGTTCTTCTGGGTATCTGATCTATAACCATCCTATGTCTCGTCCTCTTCCTTGATCCACGCTTGTTCCAACGGTAAGCTGAATCCGCAATATACTTTGGCCCATCATATGGAGGCCACTCTCTAGGGTCCTAGTAAGGCATGAAGCAGGGGCTCCATGTGTGCATAAGCATGTCGACACTAAACTCGTGAGGTATCCTGCACTCAATATTATAGTTGCGTTGCCTAGCTGCTGCCACCAAATGAGAACATAGAAAGTGGTACTGCCTTGGTTTACCACAAGTGCATGTGAAATCTTGGAGGATAACCACATGCATCCTCGACTCTCGGACCTCGTCGTCGGACAGTTGTACCACCCCTATGCTCGACCTGATAAGTCCCTGTGGCGTGGTCAAAGCATGTAACCTCATGTGTGCCAGCCCTTTCATTTGCCTTCTCTAGGTGTGTCTTTGGTTTCGAAGCCCATATCTCTCTATCACTCCACAACTTCAATGCATGGTCATGTCTATCGTTGAACCATGCAACAAGCTTGTAGAAGGTGAATTGAACGATTGCATTCACGGGCATACCATGTATCCCCAATAGCAACTTATTGAATGACTCCACCATGTTGCTACATTGAAACTCGTACCTCCATCCACCAGCGTCGTGAGCTCTTATCCATTTCTCCAAATCCCTCATCAAACCTATGAGTCATTGTCTACCTTCTGCATTAGATGCGGTTCTAACCTGCTCTAACTTTTTTTTGAAAGTACTTGTCCTCAAGCTGTCGAGCAGCCTCCTGGAACATATCAAAGTTATCCTTCACACCATCCTTCCTAAGTAGATTCTCGGTAAGGTGCTGAGTACACCAATGATGGTGCAAAGGTGCATACCCTCTATCTGCTCTCGCATGACATTAAGTATGCCCTGGTGCCTATCAAATATGACACCAACCTCCCTGCTAGGCCCAACCGCATGTATTCGAACTAGCCTCAAAAACCATCCCCAATTGTCATTGTTCTCCTTCTCAACCAAAGCAAATACTAAAGGAACCAACTTATTGTTCGCATCATAGGATATGGCTATAAGAAGTGTGCCCTGGTATTTGTCAATCAAGAATATACTATCAATGGAGAAGACAGGACAACAGTGCCTAAAGGCCTCGACACACTAAGGAGAAGCACCAGAAAGCACAGAATAATATCTACCTCCCATCCTTCCATGCATTTTGTTTTGGGATGTACTCATAATGCATTCCTAGATTCACCACTTTGATTGCATTGAAAAGTACTGGTAGCTGCTCATACCCATCCTCTCAGTCCCCATATATCATCTTCAACGCTCGCTGCTTAGCCCTCCAAGCTTTACCATAAGTTATCACATAACCTCCATACAATGCCTTAATGGTCCTAATAATTGTCCTAACCTTCATGTTGGGTTCTCCCTGTAATATTCCCATCAACCGCTTGGCAATGAGGGTAGATGTCAACTGCTGATGCTTCAGTGTCAGCACATGGTCAACACAATTATGTGGCCCGAACAACTTCTGTGATCTTCCACTTTCCGGTGACCTTTTGCTTCCTTGCACAAACCCTCCTATGGGGCAACGTTCCTTGTCACACACAACTGTGTAACGGTGTTCCGCATATGAATGCAAGACCTTGTAAGGTTCTTTTGTATCACTGCAAACGCCTACAACCACCTATTCAATGCAGGGAGGTCCTTGAATACCCTCCTATTCTCAATTACCATGTTAGGGCCGGCCTCAGAAGCTTCTAGGAGCTCATCATCACGTCCTTCTACACACGCTTGATTGGAATGAGCAAGATCATTGAACTCGTGAACTCTTGGATCACGGCGGCCAGGAAAGATAGCCTCAGTATCTCAACATCACTCTCCGACAGCTCTCCAATAGGACGATCATCATCAGAATCAAGAGCCCTTGTCCATCTCATATGGCTCTGAATCATTCATAATTTCAACACTATTGGAGCCACGGAATCCATCTCCACAGAGCACTTGTGCAGCAACAGTGGGCACATCCACATTGTCAGGAAAGTCTACTGCAACATAAGTAGAAAAATGAGGAAAGAATGAAAAATTGGATGTAAGGAATGGGGTAAGCTCACAATAACCATGCGGATAAGACACTTATTCGGATGATTCTGTGTCAAAGAGATCTCATGAGGAGGATCTGCCACAACATCATGAGTCTGACAAGCGTCTCCAACTAGCATATTGGGGGCAGATTGAGCATCGGGAACCGTATATGCAACCTTCGCATCCATATCAGGTTCTGGGACGGGAGGGTCGAAATGTGCCTGCTGACCCATTGGTGGGGAAAACCCATGAGGGATGGGATCAACTAACACCCGACGCACAATCACGTCCAAACTTTGGAACTGACACTTCATAGCCGATCTCACATAGTTCTCCCACTAGTCTATACACCCAATTGGGACCATCTTCCTAAGGATGTTGGGAGAGGAATCTAGGTGAAGTACACCCTCCACTGTGATGCCATCATCATCATCAGCTCCATGGCAATGTAGCTCCTCCTGAGCCCTTGCAGCTAACTCACTAAATGATAGCTTCTCATTGAATAACACAGGGATGCTTTGCATCTCAACAAACTCAATATATCCTTAGCGATCTCTTTCCATGGTACCTCCATGATATATGCTCACTAGATTATCCATCTAGTTCAAACACGTAACGAAACACATGTCCTTTAGTCCAAATTAGACGATAAATAGTACCTAGCAAGTACTTTCTAACTATAAACTAAGTAAATAAGATAATAACTACATACATAGATATAGTGTACTCACTAAATAACTAGATCCTATTTAGTTAACTAAATATATAACTACCTATCTAAGTACCTATCTAACTATATCTATGTACCTATGTATCTATGTTTCTATCTATCTACACATCTATCTCACTAGATCACTAACTAAATCAACTATCTGAGTTATCATATTAACTAGTAAATAATAAATGACAAAACTACTACACTACAATCAAAGCTAACTAAGTACGTACATTGCGTATTCACATTTTTTACATGTCCGACAACGGAGTCACGGACGTCGACGGAGTCGTAGCAGACGCTGGGATCGATGGCCCTAGGACGGAGTCGCAACGGACGCCGGGCGTGGGTGAGGCCGACGAGCCGGGCTGGCTATGGCACGGGCGAGCGCTGCAGGGGCCGGGGCCGGCGGTGGTGCGCGGTGGGCGTGGGATAGCCAGCGCTCCGTGCGGCGAGGCCGGCGCGGTAGGGGCGCGGCGCGGGCACGGCATGGTGCGGGCACGACGGGCGCGGGCGCGGGTGGCACGGCGGGCGAGGCCGGGCGCGGGTGGCACGGCGGGCGTGGGCGGCACGGCACGGGCACGGTGGCCGATGCGGCCGTGGGCGCAGGCGAAGGCGCGGGGAAGGGCACGGGCGAGGGCACACGGGCAAGGGCGGCCGGGCGCGGGTGAGGGTGCGCGGGCGGCCGGGGGCGGGCGAGGCCGCAGGCGGCGACGGCGGTGCGCTGGTTCGGGGCGAGAGAGAGAGAGAGGAAGAGAGAAAAGAAGATAGGGCCCATACGTAAGACAAGCTTGGCGTCAAGATCTACGGCGACGAGTTGCCTGCCAAGTCACCGCCACGTCTACATCGAGCCCAAGACCTCGGCGCCAGCAACGATGGCGCCGAGACGTGTAAGCTCGGCGCCCACAACGATGGTTGCTGGCGCCGAGCTAAGGGTCTAGATTTTAAAATCATACCTTCAGAGACGTATTTGTGAATTTTTTTAAAAAAAAGAGCTAAAAAATAAAAAATTCGAAAACGATGAGGTTTTTTTGTCCGGAACTGATAATTGTGTCATAAAAAAAACTCTTGTGCTGCAGGTTGCATTTGAGCAGCAGGTCTGGGCGTCTGGCCCAGGATGATCCGGCTGTGGCCTGTGGACATCTGTGGGTAGCTTGCCGCCCGCGAAGACTGGGCCGGCCGGTAATCAGGAAGAGCTCGGCCTCCTCTGGATCTCTGCAGGCTGCAGCCACCGTAATTGTTTGGTTAGTTTGCGAAGAGGAACAGGAAACCTTCTGCTTGCTGCCTCCACGGGTCCACGGTCCACGCATCAGTCTCACAAAAGGAAAATGTATCAACATGCAGTCTCAAGGAAACTACGTATTCCACCTAAAATGCATGTGTTCTTGTCACTGGCGGATCCAGCAATCTCTGCCAGACCTCACCGCCGGCCACACCTACCCCTGCGGAGATGCGGATTGACATGCCTGCTACTTTGGCGATGATCGATTCAGCGCTTCCATTCATGCATGCGCGGGGCCAACTGCTACTAGGTACGCGTGGTAAACCGGTATACACGCATGTCCTGTTAGATAATCTATATACACGAATGTCCTATTAGATAATTGCTACCGTGTGTGAACACAGTAAGATAAGACGACGTCGAAAATGCCCTCTGCTGTGATTCCGATGCAAGTGCAGTTGTCGTATGGCTCACCTGCAGCACTATAGGCACATACAGTGGTCGGCGTAGAGTCAGCCATGTATGTTATCTAGTTACTGTTACAGCATGTGCGCTGTAATAGGACTAGATAGATAGAGTTGTATAAATAAACTACCACGGCAACTCAGTAAATAGAGTTTAGATTTGTCATCTCATAGACAGGGCTTCGGCCAACGCTGGTGTCTTGTACTGTGTGTGCATGCTCTGTTCTCTACTCTTCTTCTAGTTATAGCCATAGTGTGTGTGGACGGACAACGTTTGTTCGTGGTCGGCACAGCTAGTGGGTGCTCGGCAACACTAGCGGGTGCTCGGTAAGACTGGTGAGTGGTTCACTCACCTGAGCCGGTGATCCTATAGGCCAACAAATAATATCAGAGCCGTACAAGCGTCGTCGCTAGACTAACCGCTGGCGATGATGGGCGGTTTAGAGATAGACGACAGCAGTGGCACTGTTGTGGCTGCCCAGCCATGACCAGAGGTCGTTGTTTCGCACGGTGCGGGAGGTCGGCGGCACCAGTTGGCCAACGCTGACTCGCACCAACTATGGAGAGTGGTTGGTGACCATGAAGGTCAAGCTCAGAGCCCGACAGCTCTGGAATGCTGTTGACAAGGGCACCGACAATGAGGAGGATGACATGTCAGCGTTGGAGGCTATTCTTGCTGCTGTACCGGCGGAGTACAGGGAGCCGTTGAGGGCGAAGAGCTCGGCTAAGGAGGCGTGGGAGGCTATTACGGCGATGTGCGTCGGTTCCGATCGCGCAAAGAAGGCAACGGCCCAGCTTCTAAAGCAAGAGTACGCCAACCTCAAGTTCAAGGATAGTGAAATGCTGGAGGACTTCTCCCTCCGCCTGCAGACGTTCATCAGCAAGCTAAAGAGCTACGGTATCACCATCGACGAAGAGGAGGCGGTCTTCAAGTACCTCCACTCCGGGCCGGCAAAGTACATCCAGATCGCTCTCTCCATAGCGACGATGCTGGACTTGTCCACCCTCACCATTGAGGATGTGACAGGCCATCTATAGACGGTGAATGAGCGCCTGGAGCAAGCGACAACAACAAAGGACAGCGACAAACTGCTGCTGACGGAAGAGGAGTGGGCTGCTCGGAGGAACTCCGGGAAGGCAGCCTCCTCCACCCGCGGTGGCGATGGCAAGCGTCGCGGTAAGGCTTCTTCAGAGAAGAAGAAGCAGGTCGACCCCAACGCCTGTCGGCGCTACAGGATGATGGGCCATTGGGCACGGAAGTGCTCAAATCGCAAGCAGGAGAAGAAGGCTGAAGCTCATCTAGCGTAAGCTGATGATGAGGATGAGGCCACTATCCTGATGGCGATGTTCTATGCACTACGCAACGTCGAGGCCGAGGAAAAGGAAGAGACGATGATGGTGGAAGGACCTGGGAAGGCCCTGAAGACTGTCAACCTCGACGAACCATACGCCCAAGTTCACCCCAGACGTGTGGGCACCGACCAGGAGCAGCGGTGGTATCTGGACTCCGGTGCCAGCAACCACATGACAGGCTCTAAGGCATCCTTCTTCGAGCTCGACGACGATGTTACCGGTACGGTGAAGTTTGGTGGTGGCTCAAGGGTGGCTATCCAAGGGCATGGCACCATCATCTTCAGGTGCCAGAATGGGGAGCACCATGCGCTAAGGATGTATATTATATCCTGCAGCTACATTCCAGCATCATCAGCATTGGTCAGCTGGATGAGCGTGGTAGCGAGGTACTGATCAAGGACAGATTCCTTAGGATCAAGGACCGGGAGCAATGACTTCTTGCCAAGGTGAAGAGGTCCCTGAACCGATTGTACCTGCTCGACCTGAAGGTAGAGCAGCCGGTGTGCCTAGCGGCAAGGCACTCCGAGGAACCGTGGATGTGGCATGCCCGGTTTGTACATCTCAGCTTTGACGCGCTTGGTCGGCTGGAGAGGATGGTCCGAGGGCTACCCCACATCAAGCACGGAGGCGAGCTATGTGAAAGCTGCATGGCCAGGAAGCAGAGGAGGCTACCATTCCCAAAGGCAGCCAAGTATCACGTGAAGGACGCTCTCGAGCTCGTCCACTGGCGACCTTCGCGGGCCGATCACGCCTACTACAAACGGTGGTCGGCGGTACTTTCTCCTGCTCGTGGATGATTGCAGTCGCTACATGTGGCTGCAACTCCTGATGAGCAAGGACGAAGCAGCGGCAGTGATCAAGAAGTTCAAGATGCGTGCGGAGGCCGAGAGCGGCAAGAAGCTCTGTGTGCTGAGGACTGATCGTGACTGTGAATTCACTTCGGTGGAGTTCGCTGCATACTGCGCAGATCAGGGTGTGGAGCAACACCACACTGCGCCATACTCGCCACAATAGAATGACGTGGTGGATCGACGGAACTAGATGGTGGTCGGCATGGCCTAATCCATGATGAAGGCCAAAGGCATGCCATCAAGGTTCTGGGGGGAGGCGGTGACCATGGCGGTGTTCATCCTCAACCGTGCTCCAACCAAAGACCTGATGGGCAAAACGCCGTTCGAAGCTTGGTATGGGCGTAAGCCGAGCGTGTCCTTTCTCTAGACATTCGGCTGCATCGGCCACGTTAGGAAGACAAAGCCAAACCTCACTAAGCTGGAGGATAGGAGCACACCCATGGTGTTCCTAGGCTATGTGGAGGGTACCAAGGCGTACCGGCTCTACAACCCATGCGGAGACAAGGTGCTTGTCTCATGCAATGTCGTGTTCGACGAGGAGGCGGCTTGGAACTAGAGTAGTCCGAGCACGGGGGAAGCTGGCGGCTTCACCAATACCTTTGTCATCGAGCACTTGGTCATCCACGGTGGTGGAGACGCTGGGGAAGAGGTGCCGAGCACTCCTGCGGTAGAGCCAAGCACTCCTAGGGCAGTGCCGATCACTTCGAGAGGGATGTCGAGCACACCAGGAGTGGTGCTAGGAGGTTCTGTAGTGGTGGTGATCACTCTAGGACGGGTGCTGAGCACTCCCATGGCAGAGCCAAGATGTCTTGTAGTGGTGTTGTCGATGTGGGATCCATAAGGTTCCCCACGGAGAAGAGAGAAGAAAACCTAGTCCAAATAGGATTCTCTACATATAATCCTACTAGGACTAGTTACACGTAATCCTACTAGGATTTTTACTTTGTAACCGACTAGGACTCCCGCCTCTCCTGGACTATATAAAGGAGGGCAGGGGTCCCTAGTTCGGCAGATAACACACACATAACCAACAGAACTCACAACCACAACAAATAGCGTAGGGCGCAATATACTATCCACCCCACACTGGACGTAGGGCGCCGTGATTTTCTGGCGTGCCGAACCAGTATAAATCGTTGTCTCCCTGTGTTTACCATTGAGTTCTTGCAGACGCCGATACCCCTCTGAACAAATCACCGCCCCGGGTACTCCCGTGGCGGGTTGCCGGTGGTAAAACATCAACAGCTGTCGATGTTTTACCACCGGCAACCCACCACGGGAGTACCCGGGGCGGTGATTTGTTCGGAGGGGTATCGGCGTCTGCAGGAACTCGATGGTAAACGTAGGGAGACAACGATTTATACTGGTTTGGCACGCCGGAAAATCACGGCGCCCTACGTCCAGTGTGGGGTGGATAGTATATTGCGCCCTACGCTATTTGTTGTGGTTGTGAGTTCTGTTGGTTATGTGTGTGTTATCTGCCAAACTAGGGACCCCTGCCCTCCTTTATATAGTCCAGGAGAGGCGGGAGTCCTAGTCAGGTTACAAAGTAAAAATCCTAGTAGGATTACGTATAACTAGTCCTAGTAGGATTATATGTAGAGAATCCTATTTGGACTAGGTTTTCTTCTCTCTTCTCCGTGGGGAACCTTATGGATCCCGCATCGACAAGCCCCCGAGCATTTCATGATTGAGCTTCAAGGGCCGGGTTGTTGTAGACTTGTTCCAGGTTCTTTCTTGAAGCGAGATCTTGAGATGGTCTTCTTTGTCTTTTCTTTGGCTGATGTGCACTTTTGATGTGTACTTTTGGACAAAAGTGCACTCAGTGAGTGTTACCATGAGATCAGGAAAAACAACCCTAGATAAGTTGGGAACAGAAATCAAGACAAATTCAGAAAGAACCCGAATGAATCAAAAACAACCTGGAAGAACATTTCAGAAAGAACCCGGATTGATTAAAAAAACAACCCGGATGAGATACATATAAATTCAGAAAGAACCTGGACGAAGTGCAAACAACCTGGAAGAGGTACATCAAGAACCAGAGAAGTCTAGAAATGACCTGGATGAATAGAAACAACTCAGAAGAGCATCATGGCTTAGTCAAACACTAAGCTCGGGGGCTCGGCATTCGCTTCAACTATGCCCGGGGGCTCGAATTCAAGGATGAAAGACCAAGAATACAAGTACTCAAGACTACAACAAAGACAACGCATCAAGACCCTTCATCCGATTTCTATTCTAAAGAAAAGTACTCGGAGAAGGCTCGGGGGCTGCGGGATACATAACCCCCAAAAAATTTTGAAGACAAGAATTTGGACCCTCCAACTTTTGCAAGCAAAAGCAAGAGGCTCGGGGGCTACACTCAGTGAGTGCAATTTTTACGAAAAATTGCATCCACCGAAAAAGAACTCGGAGCAACCAAGAAGACTAAAGGGACCCTCTAGCTTCTTGTCCCAACAAGCAAGAGGCTCGGGGGCTACACACACTGAGTGCACTTTTGTCCAAAAGTGCACATCAGCCAAAGAAAAGACAAAGAAGACCATCTCAAGATCTCGCTTCAAGAAAGAACCTGGAACAAGTCTACAACAACCCGGCCCTTGAAGCTCAATCATGAAATGCTCGGGGGCTCGAGCATTTCATGATTGAGCTTCAAGGGCCGGGTTGTTGTAGACTTGTTCCAGGTTCTTTCTTGAAGCGAGATCTTGAGATGGTCTTCTTTGTCTTTTCTTTGGCTAATGTGCACTTTTGATGTGCACTTTTGGACAAAAGTGCACTCAGTGAGTGTAGCCCCCGAGCCTCTTGCTTGTTGGGACAAGAAGCCAGAGGGTCCCTTTAGTCTTCTTGGTTGTCTTGCTTGTTGGGACAAGAAGCCAGAGGGTCCCTTTAGTCTTCTTGGTTGCTCCGAGTTCTTTTTCGGTGGATGCAATTTTTCATAAAAATTGCACTCACTGAGTGTAGCCCCCGAGCCTCTTGCTTTTGCTTGCAAAAGTTGGAGGGTCCAAATTCTTGTCTTCAAAATTTGTTGGGGGTTATGTATCCCGCAGCCCCCGAGCCTTCTCCGAGTACTTTTCTTTAGAATAGAAATCGGATGAAGGGTCTTGATGCGTTGTCTTTGTTGTAGTCTTGAGTACTTGTATTCTTGGTCTTTCATCCTTGAATTCGAGCCCCCGGGCATAGTTGAAGCGAATGCCGAGCCCCCGAGCTTAGTGTTTGACTAAGCCATGATGCTCTTCCGAGTTGTTTCTATTCATTCAGGTCATTTCTAGACTTCTCTGGTTCTTGATGTACCTCTTCCAGGTTGTTTGCACTTCATCCAGGTTCTTTCTGAATTTGTATGTATCTCATCCGGGTTGTTTTTTTTAATCAATCCGGGTTCTTTCTGAAATGTTCTTCCAGGTTGTTTTTGATTCATTCGGGTTCTTTCTGAATTTGTCTTGATTTCTGTTCCCAACTTATCTGGGTTGTTTTTCCTGATCTCATGGTACCGATGTAGCTCCCCTGCATGTTAAACATAAAAATATGTTGTAAATGACATTCCAGATATGAAGTGGGGAGCATGTCCCATATTTGAATAATCAATCAGGGGCAGGGCCCCAGGCATTATGAAATGCATATAAACTTTTTGCGTCTTGCTCTTGCTAGGCCATGCAAATTCCTCAGGTAGTGTCCTGTTACGTTTAAGCACTTGAATCTCTAGCGTATGGTTCAGAGGTTCATGACGTGACCATGTGAGCCTGGTACTCGGTTCGTGACCGTCCATGTGAGTAGACAAGCTTCACGGATTAAGGCGTGTTCTACCTGAGGAATTCGGCGACCGTTAAGAGAAGACCTAGAGCGCTATGTTTGCTCGCATGATGATTTTTTTGTATGTTGAGCACTATGTTTGCTCAGCATGATGATTTTTTGTGTCTTCCCTTGCTAGGTCGGTTAATTTCCATGGGTAGTAGCCTGTTACATTTAAGCACTTGAATCTCGTGTTTGGTTCAGAGGTCCATTGACGTGACCACCCTGTATGGTTCAGAGGTTCTTTGACGTGACCATCCGTATGGTTCAGAGGTTCATTTGACGTGACCATCCATTCGAGAAAACAAGCTTCACGAATTAAGGCTTACTATCCGAGGAAACTAACAGCCGTTAGGGGAAGATGATATGGCCACAGAGGCATACGAATAATATCCGAAATGTAAAAAATTAAAGCGTTACTTAGCTTGGTTCATGGTAGAGTTGTCCATCACCGCAGCCGAGTTGTTTGCGTTGCATTCGGCGCGGCGTGTAGCCAAGTAGTTGGAAGGAGATTTGATAGCTCTCTTGTCGCCGGATGTAGTCGAACACCTTGAAGTAGTCGAACAGTTCTGTCGAGTACTTTGCCGATGAGGTAAACCGGCTGAGCGATCGCGGGTTTTTTTTACTACAAGCGATCGCGGTATGTTGAGTACTCGGAACAACTCAGAACCCGTCGCGTGTACTCTGAAGTCGCTGCCGAGTATCAGGAAGCCGTTGTCGAGTACCCGATTGAGTTCTGAGTAGTGGGAGTAGTCCATCAAGCGTCACACGGTAGAGTCATCGAGTTGTTGTTGTGATCGGCGCTGACGGCGTGGGGGCGGTGCACCCTTCCAGCTTGACGTGAGCCTTCTTGTTGACCCCCTCCCTTTTTTTGAGGTAGTCGTAGACATCTGTTCGTGCACGAATATATACACGTATACGTTGCCATTGGCCTTGCTTTGCTTCGTCATCTTGGCTTGCATGGTGAGGTAAGTTGCTCCCTGGTAGATTCTTGATGGAGCCGAGTTGTCGTCGTGTGCATGTAGCCAAACAACCCGGTGGATCTTGATGCAGCGATGCAATTTGCTTGTGGTCTTGGACATCTTGTTAGCTTCTGGCTTGGTTCTGATTTGGCTGGATGGCTTGTTATGTATGTACGTGTATGTACACCTTCTTTATTTGCATCTTGAAGTGGTTGGACATCGTGGTGAGTTCTCGTCATCTAGTTCTTGACCGGATCCGTTCCAGTTGAGTTGTCAATGTGCCTTCTCCATGTATATTTGCATATATATGCGTATATGAAAAAACCAAATATTAATACGCTGATTGCTTTTGGCTAGCTTGCTGCTTGTGTCATCCTTGTAGCATCCTTTGCATGTACTTTGAGTAGATGGATATCGTCTTGTCTGTCATAGTAGAATTTGTATCCGATGCCAGGACTTTTTGCTTGATACAGTACTCGGCTTGGATAGAATTGGCCCTAGGACTTGTACGTGCTTGCTTCTAAACATTGTATTAGCTTGTGTACGGAATCTTTGTCGCTTTGCTGATGTATACGTCATCCCATATTTTCTCTTATGAATCTGCCTAATGTCGTCTTGCTCTGTGTCCTATTCTGGATAGGTTGTCCGTGATGGAGTTGAATCATCCTGGAGTTGAGTAAATTAATTCTATTTGGACTTGGCACCGTGATCAGACCGAAGCTGATTCTAGTTCGGCTTGCACTTGTCCTCCAGTGGCTCCGTGTACCTGCCCAGCTGCTTGTACTATGCCTCAAGACGTCGGGTTGTTGTTAGTGTATGCGCACCTTCCCAGCGGCAGCCTGAACGATCGATTGGATGTACGAGGACGTCGCCGAGAACATGCGCTTCAGCGAGTTGTCGAATGATGCTAATGACAGCCACGACGAATCTTGATCTTGAGCCGCAGCGAGTTATCGATGAGGTTGACGAGAGCCATGGCGAGTTGTCGACAAGGCCGACGAGGGTCGCGGCGAATCTTTATTTTGAGGTCCACCGAGCTCTCGAACGCAAAGCGCCGAGGTCCCCTACCTGGCGCGCCAGCTGTCAATGTTTTACCACCGGCAACCCGCCACGGGAGTACCCGGGGCGGTGATTTGTTCGGAGGAGTATCGGCGTCTGCAGGAACTCGATGGTAAACACAGGGAGACAACGATTTATACTGGTTCGGCACGCCGGAAAATCACGGCGCCCTACGTCCAGTGTGGGGTGGATAGTATATTGCGCCCTACACTATTTGTTGTGGTTGTGAGTTCTATTGGTTATGTGTGTGTTATCTGCCGAACTAGGGACCCCTGCCCTCCTTTATATAGTCTAGGAGAGGCGGGAGTCCTAGTCGGTTATAAAGTAAAAATCCTAGTAGGATTACGTGTAACTAGTCCTAGTAGGATTATATGTAGAGAATCCTATTTGGACTAGGTTTTCTTCTCTCTTCTCCGTGGGGAACCTTATGGATCCCGCATCGACAGGTGTTGACCACTCTAAGACTAAGGCTGGGCACTCCTACAGTGTGGTCAAACACTGTAGGAGTTATGACGAGTTGTCCAGAAGTAGTGTCGAGCACTGCCACTAGGGTGCCAAGCACTCAAGTTGCTATGCCGAGCACTCTGGCAAAACAGGGAACTCCATCGATGCCGATCGAGTTCGCCTCACCTCCAAGTGACATCACTGAGTTCGTGGACGCCTACCACGAAGGTGAGGAGGTGTGGTTCCATAGGCTGGACAACATCATAGGCGGTACAGGACCCTCAGGACTGGTTGGTCGGCTGCTCAATGACGCAGAGCTGCTACTTGTCAGTGCAGAGGAGCCACCCACATTCGCGCTAGCCGAGCAAGACAGAAACTGGCGACAGGCGATGCTGGAGGAGATGAAGGCGATCGAGGAAAATGAGACATGGCAGCTCGTTGATCCACCTCCAGGATGTTGTCCAATCAGCCTAAAGTGGGTGTACAAGGTTAAGCAGGATGAGCTCAGTGCCATTGTCAAGCACAAGGCGCGCATCGTTGCCCGAGGCTTTGTCCAACATGAGGGCATATACTTCGAGGAGGTCTTTACGCTAGTAGCACATATGGAGTTGGTCCGTTTGCTACTAGCCTTGGCAGTAGCAAAGGACTGGCGCGTCCATCACTTGGACGTTAAATCGGCCTTCATCAATGGTGAACTGGTGGAGACGGTTTTCGTCAGGCAACCTCCAGGTTTCGCTATCAAGGAAAAGGAGCATAGGGTGCTCCAACTACGCAAGGCGCTCTACGGGCTGTGGTAGGCCCCTCGAGCATGGAACGCCAAGCTTGACGCCACGCTGGGCGAGCTTGGGTTTCAAAGGTGCGCAACCGAGCACGCGCTCTACACGCGGCGATGGGGGAAGGAGGAGCTCGTTGTCAATGTGTATGTGGATGACTTGATCATCACCGACGCGTGCATGGAGGACATCAATAGCTTCAAGCGTGAGATGATGGCTCATTTTTGAATGAGCGATCTCAGCGCACTCTCCTACTACCTCGGCATCGAGGTGAGACAGGGGAAGGAGGAACTCATGTTTGGTCAAAGCATGTATGACTCCAAGCTGTTGGAGCAGAGTGGCATGACTGAGTGCAAGCCATGCGTAACTCCGATGGAGGAGCAGCTAAAGCTGATGAAGGTCAGCACCACGGCGAAGGTGGATGCAACACTCTACCGGAGCATCGTCGGCGGTCTGTGCTACCTAGTCCATATGAGGCCAGACATTGCGTTTGCCATGGGCTACGCCAGTCATTTCATGGAGGATCCTAGAGAGGATCACTGGGCTATGGTGAAGCGGCTACTACTGCTACGTCAAGGGGACGATGGATCAATGGATCATCTTTCCAAAGATCGACTGAGAGTAGGCTATAGGCTCACTGTGTTCAGCGATGCAGACATGGCGGGAGACATCGACAGACGACGGAGCACCTCTGGTGTGCTCATCTTCCTCAGGTTGGCCTCAATTTCATGGCTATCGCTGAAATAGAAGGTGGTGGCGTTATCTACGTGCGAGGCAGAGTACGTAGCGATGGCCACAGCGGCGTGCCAAGTTGTGTGGCTGCGCCGGCTACTGGGTGAGTTGACCGGCGTGGAAGCTCACCCACTAGCACTGATGGTGGACAACTAGCCCGCCATCGCCCTCGTGAAGAATCCGGTTCTGCACCACCGGAGTAAACACATCGATGTAAAGTTCCACTTCCTCAGGGACTATGTCAATGGAGGGTAGATCATCATCGAGTTCGTCGAAACTGGTTGGCAACTCGCGGACATCCTCACTAAGCCGCTCGGATATCTTTGACTCACGGAACTGAAGGAGATGATCAGCATGGAGGGGGTATAAGGGTTAGCAGTAGGATTAGGGAAAGATTGTTAGATAATCTACTACTACCTTGTATGAACACAGCAAGGGAAGGCAGCGTCGAAAAGGCCCCCTGCTGTGGTACTGTAGCGTTGCAGGTGTAGGCGCCGCACGGCTCACCTGCAGCACTGTAGGTACATGCAGTGGCTGACACAGAGTCAGCCCTGTATGTTATCTAGTTACTGTTACAGCATATGCGCTGTACTAGGACTAGATGGATAGAGTTGTATAAATAGACTACCACGGCAACTTAGTAAAGAGAGTTCAGATTTGTCATCTCACAGATAGGGCTTCGGCCAACGCTGATGTCTTGTATTGTGTGTGCATGCTCTGTTCTCCCTTCTTCTTCTAGCTCCAACCATAGTGTGTGGGGACGGACAACGCTTGTTCATGGTCGGCATGGCTAGTGGGTGCTCGACAACACTAGCGGGTGCTCGGCAAGACTGGTGAGTGGTTCACTCACCTGAGCCGGTGATCCTGTAGGCCAACATGTCCTATGTTCATGCTCAGCGGCCGCAACGAGAAGGTTGCGTGCGCGTGTGTGGTTCCTTGCAAGTATAATATGATTTTATCATGAGAAATGATCGATCATGAACATGAGCATGCGAAGGGATTTAGCTAGGATACGGTTGTGCACTTCTATCTAAACCAATGACTGCTAATTGGCCTCTATTTGTTCTGTCCCCTATTAGTCGATACTAATGCATGCCAACTTTATTTGGTCTTCTCCTTTTTCCCCCTTAATTTCCCTCTCTCCCTTGCCCCGTATCTTTTTTTAACATTGCCTAATAAATTTCAGTAGGGACTAAGGTCCCTTCTGTTTCCTAAAAAAACTTTATTTAGTCTTGGATTGGTTGTGCATTGTGATGCAAACATATAGTAAAAAGTTCACCATAGGTTTTATTTGGTATATTTTCTTATTTATGTACGATATGTAGTTTGTTGAGGAAATTGTGCTATGGGAGTTGCATTATATTGTGTGTTGCCTATAAGATATCTACCGTCATTCTTTCAGCATAATACATCCATAAACCTTGGTGAACTCCCAAGCTCTACTCAAAGCATACATCAAACTCTGAGGTAGTGGTCAATAGGTTGTTGGAGCTCAAGCTTCCTTAACGATTGCTGGAACCACACACTACATCCATGTGTGCTGCTATACACCTTGAAATCATAGACATTCTGCAGACCATGCATCGAAGCTCCTTTGTAGGTTTTGGTGGATCGAAAACTTGTTTGTCAAATGGTGAGAAGATGATTAGTCCTATGATGTAATTGCGATCTGTTATTATCAATGATTTCAATATCCAAGTAGGTACCTCGACAACTATGAAGAACCATAGTCAACTATAGTTGTAAGATGTATTAGTTAGCGGTTTTGCAAAAGCATGGAGATAGACATGAATATAAACATGTAGATGGCTCTAGGCCAAATAGTGAGCAATAACATAACAATAGGATCAACTTGACAACTCCATAACATCATAGATTCATCATGCACCATCACAAATGACATAAAGTTTGGTGGACTAAAGTATATATAGTGTAGTGACAAACTCATAAACTAGTAAACTAGTGGTTTTGGTGATTGAAATGACATACATGATCAAAGAGGACTAACATGTGTGCAAAGATGTGTTAGCCATGTTTACATAGGTTGTATGGATTCTAAGGAGCAACATTGAAGAAGATTTGAGCTAAATGGTGACAAAACATGCATCGAATCAACCAACCATTGAAAACTAGATCATATGTTGATCTGTAGAGAAGAAACAATATGGAAGTTAGTAAACACCAAATGATCGACTGAATGGGTACTAGAAGGCCACAAGATCATACAGTGATGATCGGAGAGGTGTCATTGGACAAGTCCTCGACAAAGAAAAAAGACTAAAAGAAAAGGAAGAAGCTCAAAACGTTCAAGTTGTAGCTTGAGTAATCCTCTTATGTTGTTTGTTCCATAAATATAAAGTTGACATGATCTAATTCCAACATAGGGGATCGAAAAGAGAAATATCTACTACTTTATTATGCTCTGACCACCAAAGTAAGATCGCTATTATATGCATCCTGAATTCCTCCTATATAGATAGTGGGAATATGCCATATGACAATACCTATTGAAGACTCTGAATTAGACAGGCTAATCATGGATTAATTAGGCTTAATAGATTCGTTTCGCGAATTAGTCATAACTTATGAAATTAGTTTTATAATTAATCCATATTTAGTCATCATAATTGGCATATAAACATCCAATGTGATAGGGACTAAAGTCTAGTCAGGGGATCAAACACCCCCAAGGTTACCCATTAAAAGGCAAATACTCCGTTGTCATATAAAAAGGTTGAAATAAATTGCCTCAACTTATCTAGCAACACGCAAACTATATGCACTATGTCACAGTGGAAACAGGGGTATTTTTACTGTAGTGGCGGCTGGTGATTCAGCCGCCCCTACAGTGGGCGTCCTCGGGCCCCAACAGCCCAGCCGCCCCTATAGATGGCACTGTAGGGGCGGCTGATAACCTGAGCCGCCCCTACAATTGGGGCTGATCTGTAGGGGGCGGCTCAATCACCAGCCGCCCCTGCAGTGCCCACTTGTCTTTTTTCAAATTTCAAAATTTGAAAGGTTCAAATTTAGTCAAATGACAAGATAACCAAAATAAAAGTTGTAGATCTTGATGAGTTGAACAACTTTTGTATTCATCACTTTTACATATGAAATCATTTAGGGTTTAAAAATTTGGTTTGAACTTGTCAAATTTCAAATTTTAAATTTTAAAATGTGTAAAACATTGTCACATCTAAGTTTGATCAAACTTAAATGCTGAAGCAAGATTTTAGAAATTTGTAGGAAAAAAACCATCACATTTGGAGTTAGTATGAGGGAGAACAACTAGTTACAAAGTTTACCTACAGATTAAAAAGAGAAATCACACTATTCTAGATGATCCTTACATGATCATAGTGAACAGTGTGATTTCTTTTTTTAATCTATGGGTCAACTTTGTAACTAGTTTTTCTTCCTCATACTAACTCCAAATCTGATGATTTTTTTTCTAAAATTTTCTAAAATCATTCTCTATCAATTTATTTTGTTGGTTTTGTTAATATATACATATGAAAAGTTTAAGCAATTTAAATTTTGAATTTCAAAAAAATGTAACTTTAGACAAGATTTTGGTTCCCCAAATGATTTCAGCTGAAAAAGTGATAAATACCAAAGTTGAATAACTCATCAAGATCTACAAGTTTTGTATTGGTCATTTCTTCATATGACAAAGTGGTAACGACATTGTTCACAAATATGACACATCTCTCATATGGTTTTCTAAACTATATGAGACATGTGTAACATTAGTGAACAATATGTGCTAAGAATTTATCAAATGAAGAAATGACCAAAATAAAAGTTGTATATATTCATGTGTTGAACAACTTTGGTATTCATCGCTTTTTATGTTGAAATCAATTTGTGTCTCAAATTTTGGTTCGAACTTGTTGTTTTTCAAAATTTCAAATTTCAATGGTTCAAATTTTGTTAAATGACAAGATGACTAAAATAAAAGTTGTAGATATTAATGAGTTGAACAACTTTGGTATTCATTACTTTTTATGTTGAAATCATTTTGGGTCTCAAATTTTGGTTCGAACTTGTCATTTTTTAAAATTTCAAATTTGAAAGGTTCAAATTTTGTCAAATGACAAGATGATCAAAATAAAAGTTGTAGATCTTGATGAGTTGAACAACTTTTGTATTCATCACTTTTACATCTGAAATCATTTAGTGTCTGAAAATTTGGTTTGAACTTGTCAAATAACATCTTTGAATACGCAGCGGAAAATAATTCAATTTGATGAATTTTACCCACAGGAAAATCCTCTTTTCTATTTTCTTTTGAGGCAATTTCTATTTTTCAATTTTTTGGAAAAAAGAAAAAACAAAAATTGGGCTCATTCTTTACTATTTCGGCCCAAAACCGGCAAAAGTCGGCTCGGCCCATCACTGCACACGCGCGCAGGCCGCAACCTGGGCCTGGGCCGGCAAAGCTCCGCGCGCCCACGCGCCCGCCTGGGCCGGGACGCTGGCCCGTTCAATCTCGGTCGTCCGTCCAGATCCGACGGCGACCCGCGCGTTTTGCTTGGAATAAAACTTGACGCGGCGCACCCCCGAGGAAAACCCTAGCTCGTTCTTTCCGGCCCTCTCTCTCTTAGCCTCTCTCTCTTCTCTCTTGTCGCTCTCTCTCCTTTCCTCAGTACAGCAGCAGCAGTCACCAAGTGAGAGGCCGAGAGCAACGATGGTGGAGCGGGAGGCATGGCGCCGTCGCCGGCCCCCTCGCCGGCGTGCGCGCTCCCCAGCGGGTGAGCGCGCCGCCGTCGAGCGGCCTGGCCGCGGTGCCTCTTTGGTCGGAGCCCGGCGAGCAGCGCCCCCGAGCCTGTCTTCTTTTCCCCACGCGCCAGCGTGCGAGCAGCGCTACGCAACGCGCGAGGTAGGCCACCCCCTTCCCTTTTCGGTTTTTCTTCGTTTTTGTTCTCGGATTTCATCCGATTTGGGGATTAGGGTTAGAGTTTGGGGATGGGGTTTCACTGTTTTCTTTTTCCCGAATTTATTTCAGGTTTTAGGGTTCGGTTTTGACATGAAAACGAGCCCTGCTTCTTTAACCCAGTTAGATCTCTGACAGTCATGTGGGATGGGAGTATGGTGGTTGCTGCAAATAACCATGGGACATGTTACGTTTGGCGCCTGCTTAAGGGTACTCAGGTCAGTCTGTTCTGCAAATAACCGTATAAATATAGAGTTTGTGATTTCTGAATTTTTCAAATTCTGTTATGTAGACAATTACCTGCTTTGAACCTCTGCACAAACTGCAAGCCCATGATGGCTACATTCTGAAGTGCCTGCTTTCACCAGAATTTTGCGATCCTAACAGGTAATGTAATAATGGTCTAAAAGGCTATTTTTCATGGTTCTTCCGGTGTATTATTGTGTCCTCTTGGGTTCCATGTGACATTCTTGGGTTTGTTTGCGGGTATCTTGCCACAGCATCATCTGACCACACTGTAAAGATTTGGAATGTTGATGGCTTCAAGTTGGGAAGAACTTTAGTCGGTAATGTTTGGAGTCTTCTTTTAACAATTCTCCATCTCATACTCATCTTATGTTTCCGAATGAGATCCTGAAACATCACTGGCAATGAACTTCTTAGGCCATCAGCGCTGGGTTTGGGACTGTGTATTCTCGGTCGATGGTGCTTATCTGATAACAGGTATGAACTACACCGTGTTGCCCTCTGCCTTCCTCGATGATTCATCAATTGCACAGTTAACTGGTCTGTTCTCTCTTGCAGCTTCTTCAGACACCACAGCGAGGCTATGGACGATGTCAACCGGAGAGGCCATCAGGGTGTACCAGGGTCATCACAAGGCCATCGTGTGCTGCGCTCTCCATGATGGGGCAGAATCAGCGCCCTCATAAGCATGTTGTGACTGCTTTCCTGTACATACTTTGGATTGCATAACTTTTTTTCACTCTTAACTTATGACCTGGTAGCGTTTAACGCCAGTTGTTGAAATGCGGGGCTGTATATATGTATATTTGTGGTTACGCATTGAATTTTTGTGGATGTATATATGTATATTTGTGACGGTCAGATTCGAATTTGAATTATATATATATGGTCATATTTGAATTTGAATTATTTATTTTTTTTCTGGAAAATACACACAGCAGGGGCGGCTGGTGATACAGCCGCCCTTACAGAAGTTCACTACAGGGGCGGTTGAAAACACCAGCCGCCCCTACAGAGGGTACTGCAGGGGCGGTTGAAAACATTAGCCGCCCCTATAGAGGCATCCTCTATAGGAATACCCTGGAAAGGGCAGCTGGCGCAGCCGCTCCTACAGAGGCTCTAGAGCAGCCCCTATAGTAACATTCTGCAGTAGTGATGGGTGTAGTTTGTTGCTCACCAGACAATCCAAGTGTCCGTTTTTAGGCCCTAGAGGCTGAACAGAATTGCTGCCTAACTGGTTGTTTGCCGAGGCTTTCAACATCCCAATTTACGGAGAAACATCCCAATTATTGACTCATCACCGGTGGCCAGTACTAATTCAGACAGCATCTGAACACGTGATTTGGCCCCAGGCCAACATCTCTCTGTCCAGAACACTAAACAAAGACCATCTGGTTTAATAACGTGAAACGCCGATTATTAATTCAGGAATCTGATTTCTATAAAAATAAAAGATGCAGATTAGCAGTTCGTGATGATGATAGTAATATACATAGGAATTAGAGAGGATGGAGGAAGAGAGAGAGAGAGCGCGCGCGCGCGCTTGGAAGTCCTCATATGGCTTCCCTGTAATCATACAGGTAATCAATGCGACACGAGAGCTTTGCATGCAAAGCATGCAGCAAAAATTACAGCCCCAGAGCTCGAGGCTAACTAGTGTACATGTCGGCGCTGCAATTGCAGAGATCGATCAATATGTGGGCACGACGCCGTAGACGCCGTAGTCCGCGTCGGCTCCCCCGGGGGACATGAGCGCAGCCACGGCGGCCGCGGACGAGGAGTACATCTCCTCGTGCTCCTCCAGCGTGTCCTCCCCGTCCGCCCCAGCCCCGGGCGTGCGCTTGGCGAACCGGCCCTTGATGCGCGGCCGCGTCTCCGCGTACGCCTTGCGGGACGCGTACCGGATCGTCTTCTCGAACCGCCTGCTCTTGCGCTTCTCCCGGTACCGCATCAGCCGCGCCTCCCGCTCCAGGCCCCTGCTGACCACTGCCACCACGGGCGCCGCGCCAGCCGCCGCGTCGGGCACCACCGCTGCCTCCGACGATGACACCTGCAACAACATCCGTGTCTTTCTTGTCACAACACTCCAAGACGTGCTGATACGGCGTAGATTGTACTCAGATCAGAGATGCTAGCTCACACTGTGGTTCATGGAGTGGTCGGAGTAGAAGAGCATGGCGCCGTTGAGGTCGAGCTCTGGTGGCCCGCCCTGGACGCCGATGGTCTTGATGTCGTCCATGGAACGCGCGAAGTCGAGGTCGAGGTACGGGTCGGAGTCCGCGAAGAACACCTCCGTCGTGGCGCCTTCTTTGTGCCCGTGGTCGGGCTCGGGGAGGAGCCACGACGCCGCCTCGGCCTCGTTGCTGCCGTCGTCGTCGGCCGCGGCTTTGGGCGGCACGGCCGCCGACGAGGCGAAGGGCTTGGGCGCGTCGGCCAGCGCGCCGAAGAAGGGCGCCACGGGGAGGCGCTCGTGGCGGCGCGCGAGCGGGTTGGCCGAGTGGATGTCGGCGTCGCAGGAGGCACAGAGCGCGGCCGCGTCGGCGCGGCACGTGACCGCCGCTGGCGCGTGCTCGCAGACCTCGCAGAGCCAGACCCGCGCGTGGCGCGACCCGGCGCCGTGCGCCCGCGCGTCGCACCCGGCGCACAGGAACGCCGCGTCCGCGCGGCAGTAGAGCCGCGCCGCCCCGGCGCCGCACGCGTCGCAGGGCCGCTCGCCCAGGCCCCAGTAGGCCGGGGCCCCGCCCGCCGACATCTCGTCACCCTCCAAGCTTGCTCGCTCGCTCGGCGGTACCTAGTAGTGGATGTCGGGACGAAGCGATTCTCAGCCAAGCTTTTCCCACCCCGCTCCGGATTTGAGCTGTGGCCGTGGGGGGCGCCCGGGCAGGTCTTCGACGCGAACGAGCGACGTGGAGGACCGGCCGACCACGGAAGTCGCCGTCCCGGCGGGTCCGGGCTGGGGCCAAATTGTTGCCCGTGCCCATGCGCCTCCTCACCTCACCGCCCGCGTCTCATTGGGTTGCGTTGCGTCCCGCCGGGCCCGTGCCGTGCACAGTTAAAACGCTGCGGCCGGACCGCCGGACGTCCGTGCGCGCGCGGTGAATCGCGCCTCGCGCGACAGCGATAGCCTCGCCGATTCAGCAGTGGCGTCGCTCTCGCGCGGTCGCGACGGAAGGCTGTGACGAGCTCGTCGTTGTCGCCGGAAAATTTAGGCGGCCGTCGTCACATGGCAAGTGGGTGGGATGCGACGAGGACGCGGGGCCGCGGCTGCGCCGCTGTCGGCCGCGTGGGGGCCACACCGGCGACAGTTGGCACCGAGCCGTTGGCCCCCGTGATCTCACTCTTATCTAAAAGGTTTTTTGATCGTTGCCATCACAATTCTTGGACATTTGAAATATACCATTACTATTCGTCTATTCGGAAGGGTGCCATTATAATTTTGACATACTCTGAAATATGTCATTCTGTATGCGAGACAAACATTTGAGCCCGCTTGCAGGCTTACGTGGCATACGGTCGACTGTATCCCTCCGTCTCCCATCTTCATATAAATGGCGCGGTGAATATCGTCATCTTCCCCGCTCTGTCACTCTCGCTTTCTGTCTCTCCCCAAACCAAGAACCCTAATGAGGCGTTGGTGGCGACGATGAACCCGACGGCGGCGCAGCAGCCCAAGGAGACGGCGCAAGGGGGAGACGACGCAAGGGGGTGACGGCAGCGGTGACCCCCTTGCGCCGTCTCCTTGGCCTGCTGCGCCGCCATCGGGCTCGTTGCCGCCACCGCCGCCGGTAAGCCTGGGCGTTCGGGTTACCCGATTTTTTCGGGTCGGGTAATTCGGGTAATTCAAAATTCGGGTAATAAAAATTGCTACCCGATATTACCCCCGAAAAAACACTACCCGCAAATTCGGGTACCCGATAATTCGGGTTCGGGTTCGGGTATTACCCGATATACCCAAATTTACAGAAAACAACAAACTACACTAAATTTCAGTAGCGATCTATACATAATTTTAGCAGCAATTTGTATAGAATTTTAATAGCAATTTGTAGAGAATAATATATTACAGTCACTCATTCAAATAGAGAGAATTATATTCTAATAAATTGATAAGTTAAATGGTTCAGCTAACAACACATGATGAATACAAAGACAAAACAAATCTTTGGGTAGTTCGGGTACCGGGGGATATTACCCGAATTACCCAAACTAATTTCGGGTAATCAAAATCGCTATCCGAATTTGGGATCGGGTACCTCGGGTTCGGGTAATTCGGGTCCGGGTTCGGGTAATTCGGGTACGGGTAATGGGTATCGGGTATTTTGCCCAGGCTTAGCCGCCGGAGTCGCTACCATCAGCGCCTCGTTAGGGTTCTTGGTTTGGGGAGAGACAGAGAGAGCGAGAGTGATAGAGAGGGGAAGATGGCGATATTCACCACGCCATTTAGATGAAGATGGGAGACGGACGGATACGGTCGACCATATGCCACGTAAGCCTGCAAGCGGGCCCAAACATTTGTCTCGCGTACAGAATGGCATATTTCGGAGTATGTCAAAATTGTAATGGCACGCTTTCGAATAGACGAATAGTAATGGTATATTTCAGATATTCAAGTATTGTAATGGCATCGATCAAAAAAAAACCCTAGTTTTTGAATTTTAGAGAAACACCATTACTATTCATTTATTTTGAAGGATGCCATTACAGTTCTTCGATTTCCACAAGAATGGTACAGAATACGTATAGAGACGACTTGAGCCCAGCTGCAGGCGTATACTTCATTGTAGGCCCACTTCCTTGTCACCGACACGCAGGCCCCACATGTCACTTCTTCCTCCTCTTCTCATCTCTCCTCGGTGAGCAACATCTGTCGTCGTCCATGGCGAGCAGCAACAGCTAGCACACGGGCGAGCAGCAGCAGCACGCGGCGAGCGGCCGGCGGTGGGGCGCACGTGGTTGGCAGAGCACGCGGCCGGCGCGGAGCTCGCGGCTTGAGCGGTGCGGAGCACGCGGACGGCGTGGAGCTCGCGACCCGGACGGCGCGCCGAGCGCCCGACCTAGGTGGTGCGCGACCGGCGCGGAGCTCGTGGCCCAGGCGCTCCCAGGCGGCGTGGAGCTCATGGCCCTGTCAGTGGCGAGCTGCTGCTGCTCCGGCGTGCTGCTGCTACTGCTCGTGGCCCTGTCGATGGCGAGCTCGTGACTCCCAGCCAGTGTGCTGCTGTTGCTCGGCCACGTGCTGCTGCTGCTGCTCGCCATGGACGGCGACGGATGCTGCTCACCAAGGAAATATGAGAAGAGGAGGAGGAAGAAGATGACGTGTGGGGTTCATGCGTCGGTGACAGGGGAGAGGGCCTGCAATGAAGTATAAGTATTCGTATACTCTTGCAGCTGGGTCAAGTCGTCTCTATACGTATTATGTGACATTTTTGTGAGAATCGAAGAATTGTAATGATATACTTCAAAATAGGTAAATAGTAATTATGTTTCTTCAAAGTTTGAAAATTGTAATGGTATAAATAAAAAAAACTTCTTGAAAATACGCTCTCGATTGGTAGTACATGGAGACACGAAGCTTCTCAGGAATCGGGCTCAGCTTGCATGATGCTGGTCGTGAGCCGTGACTTTACGTCCTGTTGAGTCTCGAGATGATGGGATGGATACACTTGTTTTGCCATCTCATTCAGGGCTTATCCGTCAGGTTTTTCGTCCTTGTAGCTTTAGACATCGTTGTACATGTGTAGGAAAGGAGTGGAGTTTTTTTTTAAAAAAAAGTACAAAAAATAGTAATTGCTTGGATCTTAGTCCAGAGACGCATCAAAATAAAAATAATAAGTCACGTAATTAAGAAAGGATGGGAGAATAAAAAAGTAGGCACAGAACCATTATTGCCTGGATCTTATTCATGATATATTCAGTTAACACAATGACAACGAACCTAAAGACTAGATGGTTAGGAGCATGTTCTTTAGAGAGTCCAAAATGTTTTTTCAGAAGCCAGCAAGTTTACGACTTTACGTGTAAGTCCGTAGATTTGCAGAGAGATCTTACAAAAAAAGAACTTTTTAAATAAGTATTTTTGTATCCATGAATAACTTTAAACGAGATCAGAACATCTGCAAATTTCTTAAGTGAATCTTGTTTGCTTCACGTAGAGGAGAGAAAATGACAGTGATCACGACAAAGTTGGTTTAGAGTATACTGAAGGTGAAGTGCTATAATTTCTATATCATTTTAATGATGCTACTCATCCTTTCTATAATATATGGAAAAGAGGTACTAAAGTTCCAGAGAAACCATCTATCTTATATAACGGAAAAATACTGATCGGCGGGTCGGTGTGGGCGTGTGGCGAGGCGGTGTCGCCTGGGGCTATGGGCGGTGGATGGTGAGGTCACTGCATAATCCATCGCGTGATAACTCTGCCCATATTTCTACGCCTAAATGTTAAAAGTTACAAGGAAAAAATCTTCTACCTCACTTTTCATTCGTCATTCCATCCCACTGCATCACACTTTCCCGTTCGCATCCAACTCTTGTCATGCACATGTTTTTGATCCAAATTCAACACGGGCCAAGTTTCAATCCAAAAGCAGCAACACAATCCAACACGAGAGCATGTTTTTAACAATTGCCCTGTTCACTCCTCTTATAATCCGTTTTTTTCAGCTGGAACATCATTTTTCTCTCACAATAAATCCACCGGAACAGTGTTTTGGCTTGTTTTTTCAGCGAAGCGAACGGGGCCAATGTGTGTATAACCATGCTACGGAGTACGATTCTATAGCGCAGTAAATTGTATGTTATGATGCAATGTAAAGGCATGTTTGCTATATATATAGTACAAAAGAAGAATAAATTTTGTTCCCTTATCTTTCTTGTATTAAAAATGGCAGAGTAAAATATGTTGGTGGTCTCTAATCATAAAGGTTGTACCATCTAGATCTCAAACTTACATTTTGTGATTTCGATCTGGGTTCCTAAACTTATTATAGACTCCAACACCACTCCAAATGGATTTCGATCCGCTCCATATGCCGACATGGCATACTGATTTAGCGCTAACATGGATTTGACATGTTGACCAAATACTTAAACTTACATAGCGGTGCCATTATGGGCCTGTTTAGTTCACCCCTAAATCCAAAATTTGACACTATGCAAAAAGAAGATTCCCCGTCACATCAAACTTGCGGTACATGCATGGAGTACTAAATATTGACGAAATTAAAAATTAATTGCACAGTTTTATTGTACTTTATGAGACGAACGTTTTGAGCATAATTAGTCAACGTTTGGACAATTATTACCAAATACAAACGAAATGCTACAGTGGCTACTGTAGCTACAGGCTACGGCGGCGCCGATTCTGGCCTCAACTAAACGAGGGCTATGTCCCTATCTTCCAACTCGCTGATCCAAGTCTAGCAACACAGTTGCCACTGCCAACCAGCGGCGACCGGCCTTCACATGACTGCTAAACTTGGTCACTTCCTAGGCCTGATGGCAGTTGACCCTAGGTGAGTCACTGAGTCGGGCTCCTTGCCCTCGGCCTTGGCAATGGTTGAATCTGCGCTCGACTTGTGGCTCCTCATCCTCGGCCTGTAGCATATGGATCATGCTCTGGCAAGGTTTTGTTATACAACAATGTCCGGACACCATCGGTCGAGGCCTCGAGGGTAGGGAATAGTGTCAGAACGGACACACGAGGGAGTGGGCAATAAAATGATAGAGCGGGATAGTATATGAGCCTCACATGTCAAGTGAGTCAGCATCTATATAGGTGGTTTCTCGAAAACAGAGGTAATTTAGATCTTGTGTGACTCGTTTTTCAAGCTTAGGCATCTAAATCCGCTATTTTGGAACTTAGTCAGGCGGCTCTATTAGCAAGTTTGAGATCTAGATCTGCAATTTAGAATTTAGAGGCCTATATCACACTAATGTGCAAGTTTAAGTATTCGGTGCAACATGTCATATCTAATCAACGGAAAGGCTAAACAATAACACACAATTTTTTTTCTTCCGCTGGATTCGACTAGCCAGTCCATCTAGGCCATTGGATCTGTGTAACACCCTCGATGTTACGTACTAAACAAAGTATTAAATCATATCATGAGCATCATGTTTATATAATAATGCATATAATAGAGTGTGTAGATGAATTTCTTGTAACCTAAAATGAATAATAAAAATGTTGAATGAAAATTGATTCAATAGCTCATGTTATGTCAAGTAGGGTTGAAAACCAATTTTTTATTGAGCAAAAATATTATAGAACATGTGTGCGACACCTAAATAAAGTTTGAAGTATAAACTTTATATATGACAATGCAACTCTTGCTGTAGGAAAATAACATTGCAAGCTAGTATTTCTAATAGCTTAGAAATGGAACTTAAAATTGAATCCAGCTCAAGACTTAGAAAATTTCTCGTCTAAAGACAGTTCGACAACATCATGTTTGGGAATTAATCCTGTGAAATTGAGTTAAGAGGTGGTGTCATGTTTTAGCTCTGGTTGGTAGCCTAATAGGCCCTCTTTAGCATAGTGAAGGCGGTTTGGTTTCAACTTCAATAGTTTAGTTTTTATCGACGATATAAAATTCGTGCACGAACACAGTCTCGGGTTGGTTGGCCAGGTGGGCACGGTCAACACGCTCGGGACCTCGACGTCGCCATGCTCAGCTGCACGCGCGCAGCCGCGCGTTGGTCGGCCGAGGCCGTCCTCGGCCTGGCCGTGGCCTGGCTGCGGCCCGCACGCCGCATTGCTGCCCCACCTCGCCACCGCCGCTGCCGCCTTACCGAGCTGCTGGGGCACAGCCACTGCTGCCTTTGGCCGCTGCCGTGAGGTGCTACTGCCGCTGTGGCACCGTGCTGCGCTGTTGTTGCTCGCCTTGTTGCCACGCGCACGTGGGCTGCCCCTGCTACCTTGCGCCGTCGCCTGGCCTTAATAGCACTACAGCCGCAAATGTCGCGTTCCCCAACTGCCTCCGCGCACGCACGATGCTGGGCTACGTTGTCTCGTAGCGAGCATGCAGGTGCTGCCTCGGGTCCAGCTGAAAAGGGTCGATATGGCGACTAGAGGGGGTGAATAGTCTTTTCTAAAACTTAATCTCGTCAGCTAACCGAAACAAGTAGGAAATTATAACTATCGGTCTGATCAAGACTACACCCATCTATCTATATTCACTAGCACATTTCAAAGATACTAATTAAGTAACAAAGGTGCCGGGCTAGCTAGGGCTCTTCTAACTAATTCTAGAAGCAAGGTCACACAAACCTATGCCACTAGTACTTTAAGCGACAAGGGAGCTCCTACACATGCTAGTAAGCAAAAGCACAAAGCCAACTAAGCTCACTAGCAATGCTCAATAACAAGGCAACCAATACCAAATTAGAGAGCGCAATTACTTAGCTACACAAACTAAGCAATGTGACTAACAAGGTTACGCAAATCAAACTAGCCATGCAAGGGAGCTATTTCTATGCTACACAAACAAGAAGGTAACTAGTAAGCTACACAAGCTAATTAATTACAAAAGCAACAACACAAGCTCAATATATATGAAGGTAATTGCAAGCTTGTGTAACGGGGATGCAAACCAATGGAAAGAACAAGGTTGACACGATGATTTTTCTCCCGAGGTTCACGTGTTTGTCAACACGCTAGTCCCCGTTGTGTCGACCGCTCACTTGGTGGTTCGGCGGCTAATTAGCATCACCCGCTAAGCCCGCACGTCGGGCGCCACAAGACCTACCCCGAAGGTGAGGGTAGCTCAATGACACGCTTTACTAAAGTTGCTCTTCGTGACTCCCGTGAGGCGAGCACAATGCTCCTCACAAGCTCTTCTCTAGAGCGCCGCACAAGCTTCTTGCAGGCTTCGATGGAGACCACCACCAAGCCATCTAGGAGGTGGCAACCTCCAAGAGTAACAAGCACCATCGGCTTACAACTCGATCACCTAGTGCCACTCGATGCAACATCACGATGCAATCGCACTATAATCGCTCACTCACACAATTAGATGATTATTATCAAGTATGTGTGAGATGGAGGGCTCCTAAGCACTCTCAAGCATGGACACAAAGTCCCCCAAGGTGCTCAGCACCAGCCATGGTCCGAATGCCACTTCTATTTATAGCCCTAAGGGCTAAACTAGCCGTTACCTTTTCACTGGGCAACTGTCGGGTCGACCGGACGCTTTGGTCGTGTTGACCGGACGCTGGACCTCAGCGTTCGGTTGCTCGATGACAGCCACGTGTCACCTGCGTTCAACGGCATTCTTCCGTCCGATCTCAACGGTCATCTTCTGACTGGACGCAACAGCTTCAACTGACCAGATGCTGGACCCTCAGCGTCTGGTCGTTTACAGTAAGGTACCGATCCCGAACGGATGCATCCGGTCAGTCATGATCGAACGCAGCCCCAGCGTCCGGTCACTCTCCAGTGACACTGCTTCATCCGACAACAGGACCGGACGCTGCCTCCAGCATCCGGTCACTTTCAGAGCCAGCGTCCGGTCGACTGACCGACGCTGCACACTGACTACTACCATTGACCGGACGCTGAGCCTCTACGTCCGGTCACTGCGTGACCAGAGTCTGGTCCACACTGTGGGACCCTATCTTTTCTATAGGGTGTCGGTAGCACCGTCGGACTATCTGCACTCTACGAGCGGACACTCCGCCGGTAGAGTTTCTAACCCTTCTCGCCTCCGTTTCATCGCCGAGTTGATCCACATCAACTCCAACTTCATCTCCTTTGTAAATGTGCCAACACCACCAAGTGTACACCATCATGTATATGTGTGTTAGCATTTTCACAATCATTTTCCAAAGGATTAGCCACTCAACTTGTCACGCCACTCAATCCTAGCGATGATGCAAAGTTAGATCACTCAAGTGGTACTAGATGACCAATATGCAAACAAATTTGCCCCTCTTGATAGTATGGCCATCTATCCTAAACCCGGTCATAAACTTCTCTACACACCTATGACCGGTGAAATAAAATGCCTTAGGTTATACCTTTGCCTTGCGCATTCTATTGCATCTCCTCCAATATCGATGCAACACATGCACCAACACGATCAACAATGATATGATCCACTTCATATCATCACGTGATCATATTGGTTCATCGATCTTGACTTCACTTGCTTTTCATCGTTACCTTCATCCATCGGCGCTAAGTCTTGCTTAAGCTTCACCGCCACGCGGTCCATCGCTCCAAAGCCTCCAACTTGCCCTTCACGCTTGCAACCGGTCCATCAAGCCAAGTCTTGTCTTGATCTTCTCCACCTTGATCACATGACTCAATGTCATGTCTCATGTGTAATGTGCTCCTTCATCATCACATGTGTGAGCTTTGCAACATCTCCAAGCCATTGTCACCTTCATGGCATATGTTGCTCACACATATGTACCTATGGACTAATCACATGTGTATCTCACATAAACACAATTAGTTCACCTAAGTTGTCACTCAATTACTAAAACCACATAAGGACCTTTCAATCTCTCCCTTTTTGGTAATTGATGACAACTCTACAAAGATATGGAAATTAAGCTCTTTTGGATTCATGTTTCTTGCCCAAGCAATTTTACCAAGTGAAAATGATTTTGGACAAGTACCACAAACCCGAGATGGTAGTATTAGCTCCCCCTACATATGTGCTAGAGTGTTTGTATTGAAGTTTGCACATATGCAGAGATTGAAAATGTGGGAGAGTAATTACTACCAAATGATGCTAAGGTATATAGAATAAACCTTTAAAGCGTGTACCAATTAGAGTTGCACCTTTAAGTTCATCTTTGCACCATGGTTAGCTAGATATCACTTGGAAATAAAAGCTCTAGATACCTTATGAGATCAATCATTAAAAGCAAGGTACTAGCATTACTTGAAAAGCATACCAAGTGTCTAGCTATCATCCTATGCATGCTAGTTATCAAATCATCATTTAAGTTCTACAACTAGCATACACCACACAAGCATGCATATTGAATTTAAAAGCTTATGCGATGCAAGCAAGCACATGAATATGCACATATCAAATGCAATAAATCAAAGTTCATGAGCTTGCTCCCCCTACTTGTGTGCTTCTCTTATCCAAGAATTTTGATCTATCTCTTTTCTTCAATGTTGCTCCCTCTTTGTCCATGTCCATATCCAACCTCTACTTCTTTGAGCTTTTATATCTTATCTCTCCCTCTTGTACAATCTCAATCTCAAGGCTTTTATATCTTTGTACAATATCTCCCCCTTTGTCATCAATTTCCATAAAAGGTGAGCTTCTCATTGATGCAAAGGTATACGTTTGGGGTAGATGGTTGAGGCTTGAATCTTGCATTTTTTATGGACATCACTTGATTGTTGGAATGACACTTGTAGATACCACTTGTAACTCATACCACTTGTATCTTGTGTAAGGCTTCTTGAGATACCACACATAGGATCTTTGATCTTAATACCAATTTAGTGTGACACCTCCCCCTATGTGATAGCATAGGTCATCTATTTGATACACTTGAGCTCTTGTAGGTGAGGGATGCATTCTTCATTTGATGATCACTTAAAATTGAGGATCACTTGTGGAACCATTTTCTTGCATGATTGATACCATGTGTAGATATGATATCACTTAAAAGAATCATCTAGTATGGAACCACTTGTTGAATTTATCAATAAAACTATTTCTTGAATATTTGCTATCTTCATGAGTACTACTTATAGGATATCACTTGTGAGTTGATCTGGACATCATTTGAAAATTCTTAATAAAATACTTGAGTCTAGATACCATTTGAAACAAACAAACTAGATATCCATTTTGCATTGTTGTCTTGTGCTTGTACTCTTATTACTATCATGAGCTTCTATGATTGACTTAAACTAAATTGATTTGCCTAAGCTTTTAAGTCCGGTTTGAACCAATGACAAGCTTCTTCATACCTCTTGCAAGGGTTATCTTGCCAATGTTATACTTGTCACTTGTTAGCAATCCAAATTGAGTCAAGTACTTGG
Organism: Miscanthus floridulus; assembly: GCF_019320115.1. Classification (NCBI taxonomy): domain Eukaryota; kingdom Viridiplantae; phylum Streptophyta; class Magnoliopsida; order Poales; family Poaceae; genus Miscanthus; species Miscanthus floridulus. The sequence continues at coordinate 55,295,263 of NC_089591.1, read as the reverse complement.
GTTCACTAGCTCATGAACTATTCATGTACTAACCACTAGATCAAGTAATCATTCAAACAATAGTGGTAGGCTATGAATTTAAGCATTTCATTTGTTACACAAGATCCTATGAAGCATGTACTATATGCACTAACCGCATACTAGTAAGGGATGAAATGACTATGCACATTACAATGATACCTTTGCTATGTTGGAGTAGATGATAGTCACATAGATTCCAATTCATTACTCCAATAGCAATATGAAGTCCAATTAGAAGCTTGGTGAAGACCAATAGATACCATGTTGAATTTTATTCTTCACCCATATGAAATGAATACCACTTATGATCAAGTATACTTTCTTGTTGTGGTTGGCTTGCTTTATCTTTTGATCTTTACTTGCATGAGAGTATCAATTTGAGAATACCACTTGAAATATCATGACTAGCTCTCTTTTGGGTGTTGCTTGCTTTTCTTGATCAACCCTTTTGATTACTTTAACTAAGCATCTCAAATGTTCCTCGGATCACCACTTCCATATTAGCCTTCCAAGTACCACACTTGGTTCACCTACACATAGGTGGCAAGCCCCTACACTAGGGAGAAGTGACCTTTCTCCAAGAACTATTCTTAATACTCACTTGAAATGATTTGATTGATTGGTCTAAGTGATGGACTTAACTTGATGAGTAACCTTGATTCCTTCTTTAAGTCATTTTCTTTCTTCTTGTTTAAGTTCTTTTCTTTCTACCAAATGATTTTCAATAGTCATTGGAACTTAAACTTCAACTTCATCTTGAGTTTGATCTTGATCTTTCAATTTGAGTACCGAATGTGTGGAAAGTACACTCCACAATCAAATTGTCTTGTACTCTTTGCTTGTCATGCTTTTAGATCATCTAAAAACCAAACTTAGGTACCTCAAACACTTGTAAACATATTTCCAACTTGAGGACCTTTCAATCAAAGTGACTTTAGATCAATCCAACATTTGTCACTTTTCTGGCAGATTTTGTACCCTTCAAAGAAATAAGCATATATTCCAAAGTACAAATCCAAATACCATGAAATTTGGTGGAGATGTTCTTTACTAAGTTATCTAGCAGCTGTAAAAATTTGAGCTCTATTTGACTTCTAGATTGCTATCATATTTCAATTCTTCCACCATTGCTATATGCTGAAAACTGCTGCACTATAGCTGACAAGATTCACTCCAAAACTAAAGCATTTCTTATCTAGTTCTCATGAAAATTTTACAGCATTTTATCCCATAAGTCTAGAGTATGTACACCAATTTTTATACCAATTCAATAAATGTTGATTACTCAAACATGGCTAAGATCACAGCTAGCTCAAATTCTCAATTATAGGACAGATTTCAATAATTGAGCTATACTTCATCATGTATGAATCAAACTTGAAACTAACTTATTTGAATACTTCCATAAGACATAAATCCATTCAATCCACTTACTAAATGTCATCTTATGAATTTATCCAACACAAATCAATCCAAACTTGATTACTAAGCAGTTATCTATTCAATCAACTTATAGCAAGCAACTTTGCATATTTATCCAATTCAATCAACTCATATGCACCCAAATGAAATGATCAACAGAAGATATACCTTGGTTAGCTCATGATCATCCAACTAGTAAGCTTCAACTTCAATTATTTGTAAGTCATCAAATATATCCAATGAATTACCAACAACTTGAATTATAGCACGTGTATGTTGATAGCACTTAGACTTCACTCATCTTTCACTTGGCATTGGGTTTAGACGTGCACTAGGCTTCATATCTTGACTCAACATATGATGATCAATATGAAATCAATTAAATCAAGTCTTCAATGCTGATGGTACCTACAAACAATCATCCACTTTTTAATGGTACCCAAACAAGTTTAGGTTCTCTTAAGTTAGAAGCAACATACTTAGGCATAGCCTTAGTATGAATAGCGGGATGTTTTGTAATAGTAACCATAGAGGTACCATTACCATCCTTTCTAAGCATATTATTATCAATAATTGAAGTAGGCTTAGAAATATCACCTAGGGGACATGAATATGCCATGTGTCCCCTTTCTTAGCATAAGTAGCACTTTCTCTTTGCTTGAGCCTTCTCTTCTTTGCTCATGTGGTGCTTCTCATTGCCTTGCCTCTCATGGATTGCTTGAGCCTTCTTCTCAAGCTTGGTAGGACACTTAGAGGCAAAGTGTCCCACACTTCCACACTTGAAGCACTTGATGTGAGCATGATCTTTCTTCTCATCTTCATTCTTGCTCATCATCTTGGCATCTTGAGTTTGCATTGGATGCCTTGCCTTTCCACCACTTCTTGTTTTCTTCTTCTTTATCATTAAATCACCACCATCTTCATGGTTGATCTTGATTTGAACTTGGGGTATCTTCTCTTGCTCAACTTGTGGCTTTGGTTGAGGCTTCACTTGTTGCTTCACCAATTGCTTGGTTGGGCACATTGAGGTAAGATGACCCCAAGTGCGGCACTTAAAGCACTTCACATGCCTTAGTCTCTCTTCTTCTTTCTTCAACTTGAGCTTTTCTTCATTGGGGCAACCATTTGCAAGATGTCTCACTTCATGGCACTTGAAGCGCATGAAATGAGAGAGCTTCTCTTGCTCTTGCTTTTTCATTTCTCTTTCATATCTTCTCTTGCCCCATCTTTTGTCCTTGATCTTGCTCTTGTTGAAGCCAATGCCACTTATGTCATTGCGGTTTTCTTGATGATTGACTTTGCTAGTCTTGAAGCCGACGCCACTCTTATCACTAAAGTTTCTTTGAGTCTTCAACATATGCTCAAAGGTGACTTGAGAGTTGTAGCACCTCTCTAACTTGTTGCTTAATTTCTTCACTTTATTTTTGAGCTCATTGTTCTCCTTCAAAAGGTTAGTCTCACAAGACATAGAAGTAGAACAAGCATCTATATGTGAAGAGCATGGCATATCTAATAAATCATCACAAGAGGTGGATACATGCTTCTTGCCTACATCACAAGGGTTAGCAATAATATATTATTGATCAATTGACCCATGTGATGAACTCTCATTATTTTTAAGTTTCTTGGTAAACATTTTAATGAGAGAAGCATGTTCTTCTAATAATTTATCATGAGATGCAAGTAGTGTCTCATGATTCAATTTAAGCTCATCATATGAAGATTTAAGCATCAAGTAATTTCTTATATTCTTCACAAGAGTTATTTAGAAATGAGTTTTTATTTTCTAAGTTCAATGTTTTAGCTTTCTCATTTTCTAAAGACATGGTCATGCTAGCAAGTCTACTAACAAGCTCATCATATGACTCAACATGATCAACCACATTATCAATTGATACCTTGGTGTCGCCTTGTGACATGAAACAATGTGGTGTAGTTGGAGAGCATGTAGTAGCATCTTCATCATGGCTTGAGCATGAATCATTTTCGCCATCAAGTGTGCATGGGGTAGCATCATCACTTGCAACACTTGTGGCATCATCATCAACCTTGTCAAGTGAACTTGTAGTGGATTGATCATCATCATCATCACTTGACCATGAGGTGGAGCAATCTTCCACAATCACCAAATTGTGGTTATGCTCAACACACTCATGTGCCTCCTCTTTGGGCTCATCATCATCATCGGAGACCGTCCCATATTTCTCATTGAGATAACTCCAAATCTCATGGGCGGTCTTCATGTCCATGATCTCTCCAAATATGCAATCATGCAAAGATCTATACATGATGTTAGTAGCATGGATGTCGAGATCTAGGCATTTCTCTTGTGTTTGAGTTAGATTATCTTCATCCAACACATGAGAAAAACCTACATCTACCATCCACCACATTTGAGGGCATACATACTTAAAATTACATATCATCCAATTTTTGCATCGTGCAAAGTGTGTGCCATAAAAAATGTATGGACAATCATCTAGACCATTAGACACCATCCTCTCGGGTCGGTGAAGACCACAAATGAGCGACCTCGCTCCGATACCAATTGAAAGGGTCGAGATGGCGACTAGAGGGGGGGTGAATAGTCTTTTCTAAAACTTAATCTCGTCGGCTAACCGAAACAAATACGGAATTATAACTATCGGTCTAGCCAAGACTACACTCCTCTATCTATATTCACTAGCACCTTTCAAAGATACTAATTAAGCAACAAAGGTGCCAGGCTAGCTAGAGCTCACCTAACCAATTCTAGAAGCAAGGTCACACAAACCTATGCCACTAGTACTTTAAGCGACAAGAGAGCTCCTACACATGCTAGTAAGCAAAAGCACAAAGCCAACTAAGCTCACTAGCAATGCTCAATAACAAGGCAACCAATGCCAAATTAGAGAGCACAATTACTTAGCTACACAAACTAAGCAATGTGACTAATAAGATTACGCAAACTAAATTAGTCATGCAAGGGAGCTACTTCTATGCTACACAAGCAAGAAGGTAACTAGTAAGCTACACAAGCTAACTAATTACAAAAGCAATAACACAAGCTCAATATATATGAAGGTAATTGCAAGCTTGTGTAACGGGGATGCAAACCAACAGGAAGAATAAGGCTAACATGATGATTTTTCTCCCGAGGTTCACGTGTTTGCCAACACGCTAGTCCCCGTTATGTCGACCGCTCACTTGGTGGTTCGGCGGCTAATTAGTATCACCCGCTAAGCCCACACGTCGGGCACCGCAAGAACCTACCCTGAAGGTGAGGGTAGCTCAATGACACGCTTTACTAAAGTTGCTCTTTGTGACTCCCGTGGGGCGAGCACAATGCCCCTCACAAGCTCTTCTCCGGAGCGCCGCACAAGCTTCTTGCGGGCTTCGACGAAGACCACCACCAAGTCGTCTAGGAGGTGGCAACCTTCAAGAGTAACAAGCATCACTGGCTTGCAACTCGATCACCTAGTGCCACTCGATGCAACCTCACAATGCAATCACACTAGAATAGCTCACTCACACAATCGGATGATCACTATCAAGTATGTGTGAGATGGAGGGCTCCTAAGCACTCTCAAGCATGGATACAAAGTCCCCCAAGGTGCTCAGCACCAACCATGGCCGAATGCCACTTCTATTTATAGCCCCAAGGGCAAAACTAGGTGTTACCCCTTCACTGGGCAACTGTTGGGTCGATCGGACGCTCCGGTCATGTTGACCGGACACTGGACCTCAGCGTCCGGTCGCCCGATGATAGCCATGTGTCACCTACGTTCAATGACATTCTTTCGATCTCAATGGTCATCTTCTGACCAGACACAACAGCTTCAACTGACCAGACGCTAGACCCTCAGCGTCCGGTCATTTACAGTAAGGTACCAACCCCGACCGGACACGTCCGATCAGTCATGATCGAACAGTAGCCATAGCGTCCGGTCACTCTCCAGCAACACTGCTTCGTCCGATAATAGGATCGGATGTTGCCTCCAGCGTCCGTTCACTTTTAGAGCCAGCGTCCGGTCGACTAACCGACGCTGCACGCTGACTGCTACCATTAACCGGACATTGAGCCTCAGCGTCCGGTCACTGCGTGACTAGAGTCCGATCCACACTGTGGGACCCTATCTTTTCTATAGGGCATCGATGGTACCATCGGACTATCCGCACTCTATGGGCGGACACTCCACCGGTGGAGTTTCTAACCCTTCTCGCCTCTGTTTCATCGCTGAGTTGATCCACATCAACTCAAACTTCATCTCCTTTGTAAATGTGCCAACACCACCAATTGTACACCATCATGTGTATGTGTGTTAGCATTTTCACAATCATTTTCTATAGGATTAGCCACTCAACTTGCCACGCCACTCAATCCTAGCGACGATGCAAAGTTAGATCACTCAAGTGGCACTAGATGACCGATATACAAACAAATTTGCCCCTCTTGATAGTATGGCCATCTATCCTAAACTCGGTCATAAACTTCTCTACACACCTATGACCGGTGAAATGAAATGCCCTAGGTTATACCTTTGCCTTGCGCATTCCATTTCATCTCCTCCAATGTCGATGCAACATATGCACCAACACGATCAACAATGATATGATCCACTTCATATCATCACGTGATCATATTAGTTCATCGATCTTGACTTCACTTGCTTTTCACCGTTGCCTTCGTCCATCAGCGCCAAGTCTTGCTTAAGCTTCACCGCCATGCGGTCCATCGCTCCAAAGCCTCCAACTTGCCCTTCACGCTTGCAACCGGTCCATCAAGCCAAGTCTTGTCTTGATCTTCTCCTACCTTGATCACATGACTCAATGTCATGTCTCATGTGCAATGAGCTCCTTCATCATCACATGTGTGAGCTTTACAACATCTCCAAGCCATTGTCACCTTCATGGCATATGTTGCTCACACATATGTACATGTGGACTAATCACCTGTGTATCTCACATAAACATAATTAGTCCACCTAGGTTGTCACTCAATTACTAAAACCACATAAGGACCTTTCACCAGCCTACCGCTTGTCGCCAAGGCGAGGACGGCTAGAGCCCGAACATACCCTTCTCCCTACCGCCTCTGTCATCTAAGATGCACCCACGAAATCAGCCAGAGAGAGATCACCTCAATCCGATTCAATGCGTTCGTGGCCTCGCCATTAAGCCACCTAGCTGCCCGACCCCATCACGCCTTGAGTTGAGCTCGGCCAAGCTTCAATTTGGCCGTTTCCCCATTTTTGGGCCATTAAGGCCGCGCCCTGCCGGTGCGGGTGGCAACTTGCCAACGAAGCTGTGAGAGGTCGGCCTAGCTACGCCGTTAGCTTTGCCTCGACTCCCTATTTGCCCTACGCTCATCAGCTGAACCGGTACCACTACCCCGGTGCCACCGCTATTGCCGCCTTACCGAGCTGCTAGTGTGTCGCCGCACAGCTCGGTCGCACGTGGCTAGCCCTTCTCCGCCATCCTCTACCCCAACTATCACTTCAATTGAGTCCATGGTAAGCTCCTGATGCTCACACATTAGCTGGTTAGGCCTGTAGCTGCCCTAGTTCAACGAAACAGTCACGCCGCCAGTTGTGGATAGCCGCACATCGCTGCAACCCTCACCAGTGAGCCTCGCCACTCCTCACCACCACCCAGCACGGTAGTCTAGGTTAGAGATGGCAATCGACCCGTTAGATAGGTCCGTGCAAGTCTTAGGTAGCCGGCATAGACGCCCAGTGCCACCGCTCGCCGCGCCGCCATGCATAGGGTTGCCTAGGGTGTGTGCGACAAAATTAGGGAAAACTCAGGGGGTTAAATGAATTCGCCAGAGAGAGAAAGAAATAGTATTAGGACTTAGGTATAATTTGAAAGAAGTCTGAGGGCTCTTTTGCAAAAGCGCCAGCGTGCGCGGGCTCCCTCGCTATGGGTCGTCTCGCGCATGGGCCGCGCCTGCACGGGCCGCACGTTTGTGGGCCACGCAGTGGAATCCGTTTTTCTTTTTCCTAAGAAATTAGTAATAGCTTTCTATTTTAATTTCTGAGCTGATCTTTGATAATTAATATAAAATCATGTATGTGTCCAAAAATTATGAAACAATTTTTGTTAGGTTCTTAAAATTATTGTCTATCTGTTGGTATAGTTAGTTCATACATATCTGTGTTGAAACTAAGGGCTATTAAATCGTTTGAACATGTTTAATATTATTAGGGTAATTATTGTAGGAATTTTTGTGGTAAATTGGTGGTAGCTTTGATCTTGAAATTTTTACCGTAGCTTCATTGTATTATTATGTGCTTACTGTAATTTTTGTAGCCCTAAGATAGCTTGTTTGTTTGGGTAACTAAATATTCGTTAAACCTTTAATATCAATAAGAGAAGAATATTGACTTATGAAATGAAGCATTTGTTAGGGTGAGCTTGACACTTGATTTGATAGAGCTGATGGTTAGCTTAATATTTTAGTCATTAGAGCTAGCTTGTTAGTATGGCATATGTGTCCCTATTTTAAGAATTGTTGTTGCCAAAATACTAAGTTATTGTATCATCATCATCGCATGCATATAGAGAACGAGTCGGCGGAGATTGTGTCCACCGGCGATCATGAGTTCAAGGAGATTGTCAAGGAGTACGAAGAGAAGATTCTCGTGTAGGAGGAGGTCCTAGAGCCACCACTGACTGACTCAGCTAACACCTCGCCTGCCTAAGGCAAGCTCCGGTGCATAACCTATCCATTGTGTATATATATATATGTGTGTGTGTTATGCATTTACATTGCAGGAAAATTTTGTGGAAACCACATGCATATATATATATCTACCTATGAGTTCTACTAGTGTAGGTTCGAGTAGCTGCTATGCTTAGGTTGTCAGTAGCATGAGTAAGCTACCGTTACTCATAATAGGTGATTATTATTACTCTCATAATAAAATGATGAAAAAAAAATGAAGACCGGACAGGGATATGGCATGGGTTATTGGTGGGTGTAACAAGTGTGTCCCACGGCCACAGGGCTTAGCTTGGTTACACTATTTTCCCTGATCGTGTCAATTGAGGACCGTCTGCTGCTGTGGATAGTAGTCAGGTCATAGACTTATTATCCTGAGCACATACTTGCTTATGGGAGCGGAAATGCTCGTTGCGCTCTTGTTGTGGGTTTTGGCTCTTTTTGGACTGATTGATTGGATGTGGGGAAAGGTGGAGGTCTATGCACCATACTAAGACCGGGTCTCAAGTATGGGGGCTTGGAATCCAAGTTTGAACGGGGACCTAGACCCCTCGACAGGAGTGGAATGGTTTGGTTATGGCAAAACCGCCCAATTTAACATAATCCCAAGTATACTTATCAGTGATTTGACACTAAGTACACCAGAGATCAAGTTAAACCCGGTAGTCTGTCGAGTACACCCCATGGGAGGACTCGAAAATACACATTTTCATCAGGACCATAAACAAGTGAATAAAGCTTATGTCATTTATTAACCATTTCATACATCACAACATTACATAAAATCAGAGTTAAAATAGATTTCATAAAAGCAGCGGAAGAAAGATCATTTTACAAAAGCAGCGAAAGTTAACAATTTTGAATATTGAAGCAGAAGTAGAGATGGAAGAGTAAAACTTCTACAATCATGGCGACAAAGGAAGCCTCGCTGAGCCCACCAGGAGGTATCCACACACAACATTCAGCTCCAGCAGCCACCTGTTACCTACAACAGGGGGGAATAAAACTCTGAGTGCACGATGTACTCCGCAAGACTTACCCGACTAGGTGGGAGTAGTCTCCCAACTCTTAAGGATATGTGGGGGCTATTTGGCTAGCTGTTTAGTTGTTTTGGAGAGAAGCGTCACTAATAGTGCATTCTTATATTCAAAGTTTTAGCAGTCACATCAAGTTTATTACTTAGCCATTCTAGGTAAGCGCCTGAACTGCTTTCAAGCATGTGGTAAGCAACCAAAGCATACTTCATGATCCAGCACTAACCATATCATCATCTTTAGGTTCCAGTTGCATTAACTGTGATGGCAGTGATATGACAAGTGGTATCCATATCCGAGGAGGGCGACGATTGCAATCAATGTACATCTAGCTGGGCAATCCCAAATACACGCCCGTACTTCTTGAAGGAGCAAGTACAAGGCCGTCGTTCCCATTGTACAACCAAGGCCTAAAATGACCTGACCATCACCAAGGAACCCACCCTATGAGGCCCGCCCCATGAACCGGCGATGGGTTTCCCCCTCATAAGTTTTACCATGGACATTCCCCATCCCAAAAACAACCTCTAGACTGGCCAGAGAAACACTTCAGTGAACGTTTTGCACACTTAATTATAAGACAGTACTTAGCTTCATGGTCAACTATAACTCAAGCTCCTATTATGTGTTTGGTACCTTCAAACTTGCCATAACATTACCAACGGTACGGTCCTTATTTGACATAGGCGGGACTAATGCAACCAGAGCCTCGCTCTATTGCTATAACTAACCACATCCAAACTAAAGTCTAGTCCCGCCTAGTCTTTAATTATTATCCAGCACCTCAAGTCCATGTGATAGTAGTAGCACAATAGCCATGACCTATCTCTCACGAGTGACAATCCATCACCCGACTTCTACCATAGGTCCTATAGCATGGCATACTACACGATTCCTGTCATACTAGTAGAACTCATAGGATAGAACATTTATGCAGGTGGGTTTCAAGCAACTTCTACAACTTAATGCACGAACAACAGAATAATAAGTGCTCGAAAAATAGGGGTTATGCACCGGGGCTTGCCTGGGTAACTTATTAACACTAAGTTAGTTGGCTCCATCTTCGGGACATGATCCAACCATCATCTTTAGGACTTGAGTCATCATTCATCATCTTCCCGCTTGACTGCCAACATCCTTGTGTTGACCCATCAATCCATCATCGTTCCTAAATGATATGCATAAATACAATGCATGCTTAAGTCAAACAAGCATCCACACAAGCATTACTAAACTTAAAGAACAAGCAACACGTCATCACGGTGAAGGGTAACTAAACATTGGATATTCGACTCTCATCCTCTCCTAATGACTTGCGAGTTACTATTATCAACCTAACAAAAATGAGCGAAACAACCATTTACATTTTTAAACATACAAGTGAAAGCTTATTGTAACATGCCAAGCACACTTCTACTTACTAAACACACTTTACCTAGTCATCATGCAAAACAAGTATCCTAGACAAACGTATATTAACCCTAATCTAAACACCTAACATATATAAAAGCTTAAATAATTATAATTAAGGAATAAAAAGGTGGCGCACCAAACATCTCTTTTGGATATGAAAAATTTATGGGTGGTACATCTTAACTAAACATAACTATTGCATAAATTTCATAATTTCTGGATAAGCAGATTATTTACTAGCATTTAATTAAGACTTAATGGTAATAAAAGCATATGGCACAGGATAATTTAATAGCTCAGTAAATACGCATGCACTAGACCTGAAATTTTTACTAGAGCACACACACATCGGCAACAACTTACTATAAAAATTTCACAACAAAAGGATCAACATAACAATAGATATGAATTTATCCCTAACAAGCATAGGCAAAAATTTAGAGCAATATTTTTTTACTAAAACATACAAAATTGTACATCTACTGCATAGATCTAGTCACAGGGATTCCAAAACATCTTCATTTTCTTTTTTATGATTTTTCTACGATTTACTATGAATTTTTAAAGTTTTAGCCAATTTAAACATAAAAGAAAAGGAAAAACCATAAAAGATAAACACTTTGCACGGAGGAACCTGAGCTTTTCCTGAATCAACCCGTAGTCTAGTAGTACTATTCATGTGAGTCACGAGATTTACATTCAGAACCCTGGAAAAACTTCTATTTAGGCATGAGGTCCTTCTCTTCTTCTTCCTCATCTTCACTGAGCAGAGGAGGTGCTCGGGGCGCGACCGAGTTCGCGCGACGGGCCACCAGCTAGGGCGAGGGCGGTGTGCGGGGGCAGCGGTGGCCACACCCACATGCGTGGCTGACGGTAGCTTGGCTAGGCATAGCCGGTGGTGTCCCGGCCACACGCGCGGTGGCCGCGACGGGCGGCTGCACGACGAGGGCGGTGCTATGAGGCGTGGCGATCGACGAGGACGGGCTGTGTGGCACCGGGCGAACACGACGCACCCACGGCTGGCACCACCCGTGCGGGGGTAGGGCACAGCGGCTTGGCCACGTGCGTGCTGTGCCGCGGCGGCCCGAGCAGGGGCCGCGGTGGCTCCCGACGACGTGGGCTCCAGCGAGCATGAGCGGGGCACAGAGGGGAGCGAGGAGGAGGCGGTGGTGCCGATAGTCGAGCGCGAAGAGGGGCAGAGCAGTGGAAATGGCGGTAGCAGGGGGAGCTCGAAGCCGGCCATGGCGGGCGCGCTCGTGTTCTTGTGGTAGGGAGCGAGGGAGAGAGCCGAGAAAGGGAGGGAGATGGACCGTGAGGACGAGCAAGGCGACCTCGGTCTTCATAAGAAGGGAGGGAGAGGGAGCAACGCGGCATGGGTGGCCATGGTGTGCATTGTGCATGGCCAAAGCGCAGGCAGGGCAGAGCAGGGCATGGGCGACGACAGTGTCCATGTGCCTGACTTGGGATGACTATGCAGCAGATTCGGTCAAGCTATGGGTCCAACGTTCTGTATAAAATATCTTCAACTCAAAGCAAACTCCAACTTTGCTTAAGGGACCACTGTCATTAGCACCACAGATTAGGAAATAAACATGCTCAAACTTTGGTTTGTCAGGCTGATTCCAGTGACTTAGAAAATTTCTAAGTTTCCAGAAAACTGAGTTTGATTCAGACTTTGGAGCCTTAACTGATCTATCAAACATAAAAACTAGGCGCAAGCAAGCACTCCACTACAAAGTACAAAACTTATACTAAGCTTTTCAGATAGGCATATTTTAGAGTTTTTATATAAAATAATTATTTATTTATCCTCCAAAAAACTATTGAGCAATTAACATCAATTAGTGTTTCTGACATTTTTAATCATTTTCCCCACATTACGCTAAATAACTTTTGTTCGTAAACTCATTTAGAGATGTTTAAGCACAAAATCAAGGTTGGTTGACCTCACACATGTTGACTATATTCACAAAGGTAATTTAAACAAACATGTATCGTATCATTTCATGCAAGAATTTATCACCAAGCATAGAAAACTTATTTATTAGATTTTATTAAGCCTTAAACTATTGTTAAACGAGTACGTAACACCGGGGGTGTTACATTATTCTTGTTTGTGCCTGGGGTACAAACGGGACATGTGTTTCGGGGTACCTAGTTAGGATACATTGGTTCGCGAATCGCCGTTTTTCGTAAGACGGTACGACTTGGCTATGGTCTAGCACCGTAATAAGAACTAGAAGATGAAAGATGGTAAAATAGTTCTAATTGCTCAACTCTTGCTTAAAGATAGAACATGTGTTTACCTAGAATGATTAGCTAATAAAGCAATCATGACTGCTAATAAACTTGACCCTAAGGACGCACAATTAGTAATGCCTTTTGCAAATAAAAGAAAACAGCAAATCATATTGCCTATCATATTCTTGAGAGTCGGAAAAATATTTTCACTAGTCAGGTAATTCTTGCGAGTGCATTGTGTACTCAGAGTTTATTTTATCCTATTGCGGGTGCAGCTTGAGGAGTTAGCTCTTGTGTGGAGGATTCTTCCGGTGGGCACAAATGGATCCATGTATCGTTTCCGCTAGATGATTATTACATTCCGCTATTTAATTATCGCACTCTGAACTCTAGCATTGTAATAAATAATTTCTAAGACTATGTTGTATGAAATGAACTCAGTATTGTAAGCTCGTACTTATTATTGGATTCTGAATGTAAAACGTGGATAATTTCGAGTTCTACATTTGGGTGTGCTCGACGAAACTGCCTATTTTAGTCCATTTTTGGGGCGCTTAGTAGAAGACGAGCGCATCCGAAAGTGTGTTATTCCAGAAGGTTTTGCCACAATTTGCTTTTTTTTTTGGGATTTTTTTCCGGACTGAAAAATGGGTGATTGACATGTCATCGTCGGCTCTCCACCACGGCCTTCAGGATGGAACCATATTTTTAGATTTTTTTTCTCTTTCTTTTCCTCTCCTTTCATTTTTCTTCCCTTTCCCTTTCTTCTTCCTGGATCTAATATAATTGAAGTTGTGTTTGTTGAAAATATCGTAGTTATTATCAATTTATACTAGCCTTACACTATACTTATATTAAATTATTAACCAGCCCATATATCCAAATGGTGCCTTACACTATACTTATATTAAATTTACAATGATTATTTTGGTGTAATTTACAAAGAGAATTGTTGTAACTAGATACCTATATGGATATCCTTTGTTTTGTTTCAAGCATATGTTTCATTAATTCTGTTATATGTTTGTATGTATCTCTAGTTTTGAACCTATATGGAGATCTTTTCATCTGCATTTTATAGAAAACATCTGCTTAGTTTGATAATATGTATCTTCTTTAATTTGTTTTTTATTGATTTTGTCTACATTTTTTAGTTTTAAATCATTCAGAGATCTTTCACTTTGTAATTTATAAAACATGTATGGTTAATTTGATTATCTATAATTTTAATTTGTTTATTTATTTATTTGATTTTGATCCAATGGTCATGACAATCGAGTGTTTCACGGACTAGAAACACTTGATTTCGTTTTCTATTCTCAAATGGGATGTTTAGGTGGCATCAACACTCAGGTGTCAGATGCTTATAAAGCACCCAAGTGCCGAGTAGACAACTTCTTAATCAAAGTCGAGTCAACATGCCACATTAACATATGGGAAATCAAAGTCTATTCTTGAACTAGTATCGGAACCGAGACAAGTTTAGGCAGCCAGAATAAAAAAAATAGAAAGTTTGAGATCTAAATGACGCATCTTCCGAATTTCAATTTAGAGACCGCCTCAATGTTTTACTCAAACTATGGTATATATGTTTTCTTATAAAAAGCCTATGGTAATATGTTTTCTTTGAATTCCGTACCCCTCCCTAAGTTCGTAATTAAAAACCCCCAAACAAACTGTACCCGCCATCCTCCTAAAACCCTAGCGCCTTCGTTCCCCAAGCAAGCTAGCCATGGCACCCGCCGCCGCCGCCGCCCCGCTTGACGACGCCAAGGCCAAGAATGTTATCCGCCAGGTTTGACATCTCACACAGCCTCCGATTCGTGCCGTTCCGCCCTCCAATCTATTGTGATTTCTATGATCCCAATTGAATATGTTTCCCTCTTCCGTCGCAGGTGGAGTTCTATTTTAGCGACAGCAACCTTCCCCGCGACGGGTTCCTACGCAGGACCGTCGAGGAAAGCGAGGATGGGTGTAAGAATTCTCTCGTCTTCATCTCCGATGATCTTGCTGGTTCAGGTCGCTCTGGTGCTAATTTTGTGCTGTCTCCTTTTGGGCGCGGGGCTGATTGGGCAGTGGTGAGCTTGGCTCTCATCTGTTCCTTCTCGCGGATGAGGTCACACCTAGGTCTCGAAGGGGATGTGAAACCGGATACCATGCCAGAGGAGACCGTACTTGCAGTTGCTGACGTCTTGCGCCGTTCCACAGCCCTCCGTGTATCAGAGGACGGTAAGCTCGTTATCTCTCCCTTTTCGTCCATATAAGTGTTATGCGAAATTGTTTAGGAGTATTTAGTTAAAGTTGATTTTGAATTTAGATGGTGTAGAAGCTTAATTTCATTCAGAACAATATGGCAATGTTCCATTTCCATTTCCATTTCCAGCTATGTTCAGTACAATGGCCCTTTCCTGAATTCTGATGAATGTTAGACCTAACCTTACATTATGAACTATCATTGAATCACCTGGTCACTTAATAATATGGACATTTGCTGCACGGTTCAAATGAAAAAAAAAATGCTCACTTTAGTTGGATTGTAGTATGACACCAGTAATTTGGTGCTTATATCCTATATTATTAATGTTCAATCTTGTATTTACAGGGAAGAAAGTTGGTAGGTCTAAGGAGTTGTTGAAGCCAGATGAGGTTATAGAGCAAGTGGACTCTAGGACAGTTGCTGCATCACCGCTTCCTTACAATGTAAAACTGGAGGAAGTCGAATCTTTTTTTGCTCAGTGTGGCAAGGTATGCTATATGTCTGTTAGCACTGAATGTTGCACCTAAATGTACTGCATGAACTGACATCCTTGAGGTTATGCATCAGTGGCCAATATGATAAATTGGTGTATTAGGCCATTACCATTCCAATACTAGATGTTCATTAATATTGCAATGTGAATAGTAAATACTGCTAATACTATTTGTATGTGTACTATTTGCATTACAGGTAAATAGTGTGAGGCTACCTCGACATGTTTCTGACAAAAGACATTTCTGTGGCACTGCTTTAGTTGAATTTTCAGACGAAGATGAAGCAAAAGGTGTTTTTGAGAAAAATCTTGTTTTTGCTGGGGCAGACCTGCAAATAAGACCAAAGTAAACCAACTACTAGTTCAATTTATTTTCTTATTAGGTGCCATCTATTAATTAGAAAATGCTGTGTTCATGCTTTTGAGTTTCGACAATGAAGTTGTTCTTTTTATCTTGAAAATGCGCCCCCCCCCCCCCCCCCCCCCCCCCCCCCCCCCCTTCGCTGCATTCACTAAAGGATTGGGGAGTTTGAGCAGGTTCTCATTCACAGGCCACTGGCGCACTCCCCAAAAAAATTCTCCTAGTTGTTCTATTGTTTGGTTTTGATGGGAATCTTGCTTTTATGGTTGCAGTTCTTTATGCTACAAATGTTAAGCTGTTTGTTCTGGTTGAATGATTCCAAAATCAGTTCCTATTATTTTCAGAATTTTGACTTTAGCAACTTTTGTTTTTTTACACTTTTGAGTTTACCTGTATAACAATATATATCCTGTATCCTATTATGAAATAATGTAGGAAAGAATTTGATACTGAAAGAGAGGCAAAGAAAGAAGCATTTGAAAAGTCACATCCTAATAAGAGCGGTCATGGTGAAGGGTAAATACTCTTTATCTGTATATGTTTCTTATTTATGATTTCTTCGAGTTTCAATTAACATCATGATGCATCAATATTGGTTACAGCTATCCAAAAGGTCTGATTCTGGCCTTCAAGCTGAAGAAAATTGCAGTTGATGGTGAGACAGAAAAAAATGGTGGGGGCAAAGTAGATGACACTGACCTTACCAAGAATGAAGGAGCTTCCGATGCTACAGAGAAATCTAGTATAGAGAATGAAGAGAAGATCCCTGAGAATAAAGGCAATGTGAGTGAGGAGCAGTCAGATGCCGTTGTGGAATTGAAAGGGGTATCTGCTGGGGAAACTTCACAATCTGTTGACAAGGATGATAAAAGCCCTTCAGATAATGATCAAGATACAATCTCGAGGGAGGATTTAAAAGAAGAATTTACTAAATTTGGCACAGTGCGGGTAATATATATTTACTTTTGCTTCTTTTTTCTTTTGCCGTATACCACTAGTGGTCTGTTGATCTTTCACACTTTTTATTTGCATTATGAAACTATATGATACCTGCAAGATACCCTTTTCTTGTGAGATTGTTGCATCACCATACTTTCAATATTAAACATCATGATTTATTAATATTAATATTGTGTTCATAGTTACATCTGCCTTTCACATTCATTTTGTAATGTGTAACATCTTCAGAACCTTAGGAAATATCAGAACAGACAGATTTCTGTTTCAATTTTCTTAATAAAAAGAAGAACAGGCAAATTTCATGTTTCCTTTCATCATTTGCAATAAGCAAACACCTATTGTGGTTCGGGTTGTGAAACTATCGAGGAAAGTTTGAGTTTGGTTTATTTTACATATTTTCTGTAGGATAGGAAATATTGTGAGAATATTGTCTCGTTCATTTTTGCTTGACAGCTTCTATTGAAGTACTCATAGGTTCAAGTGGTAGGATCGTAGTTTTATAAATCACAATATCCAGTTCATCTGACTGTCAGCCATGAATCATGTTATGATTTTGTTTGATTGAGATTTTTGTTGGCTTTGCAAATATTATCTTATCTACTTTAGTTCATTTCAGTTAAATAGAGCACATAACCTGTGACCTGACAATAATAAGTATAGATCAAAACTGAATTTGATTTAGGTATTTAGCTATGCAGAGCCAGTTCAATTTTGGTATGATTTAAATTCTTACTTTAAACTGCCATTTGTATGCACATATTTGTCTTCACCAAAGGAAACATAATGCTGCATCTTGTAAGGGCATTATGCATACATATGCAATTTTGTATCTCTGTAGCGTAGCATCTAGAAGTTCTTTAAATAGAGTTTCTTTGTCACATAGCATTCTTGATACCAGACTGTCTTATTGGCCTTTTTCTTTTTCCTTCTGAAGTATGTGGACTTCAGCATTGGGGAAGATTCTGGATTCATTCGGTTTGAGGATTCCACAGCAGCTGACAAGGCCCGTGCATTTGCAGCCATTGCAGATGAAGGTGGTTTGACTATGAAAGGCCACATAGTCACTTTGGAACCCGTGTCTGGTAAAGAAACTACAGCTTCTCTCAGTTGACACTAGTTTTCTTAGTTTCCGATCTGATAGCTTCTCTCATCTGGTTTTGTAGTTAAATGTGTGAGCATGAATCTGAAATAAAATTATTTCTATCCAAATATGAGTGTTATGCTGAATCAGATTGTAAAAATACCTTGAAATTAGTTCCATTGATATTCTTCAACAACAACAACAACAACAACAAAGCCTTTAAGTCCCAAATAAGTTGGGGTAGGCTAGAGTTGAAACCCAACAGAAGCAATCAAGGTTCAGGCACGTGAATAGCTGTCTTCCAAGCACTCCTATCTAAGGCTAAGTCTTTGGGTATATTCCATCCTTTCAAGTCTCCTTTTATTGCCTCTACCCAAGTCAACTTCGGTCTTCCTCTGCCTCTCTTCACGTTACTATCCTGACTTAGGATTCCACTACGCACCGGTGCATCTGGAGGTCTCCGTTGCACATGTCCAAACCATCTCAACCGGTGTTGGACAAGCTTTTCTTCAATTGGCGCTACCCCTAATCTCTCACGTATATCATCGTTCCGAACTCGATCCCTTCTTGTATGACCGCAAATTCAACGCAACATACGCATTTCCGCGACACTTAGCTGTTGAATATGTCGTCTTTTGGTAGGCCAACATTCTGCACCATACAACATAGCAGGTCTAATCGCCGTCCTATAAAACTTGCCTTTTAGCTTCTGTGGTACCCTTTTGTCACATAGGACACCAGACGCTTGCCGCCACTTCATCCACCCTGCTTTGATTCTATGGCTAACATCTTCATCAATATCCCCGTTCCTCTGTAGCATTGATCCTAAATATCGAAAGGTATCCTTCCTAGGCACTACTTGACCTTTCAAACTAACATCTTCCTCCTCCCGAGTAGTAGTGCCGAAGTCACATCTCATATACTCATTTTTAGTTCTACTAAGTCTAAAACCTTTGGACTCCAAAGTCTCCCGCCATAACTCCAGTTTCTGATTCACTCCTGTCCGGCTTTCATCAACTAGCACTACATCGTCCGCGAAAAGCATACACCAAGGGATGTCCCCTTGTATGTCCCTTGTGACCTCATCCATCACTAAAGCAAACAAATAAGGGCTCAAAGCTGACCTTTGATGTAGTCCTATCCTAATCGGGAAGTCATCTGTGTCTCCATCACTTGTTCGAACTCTAGTCACAACATTGCTGTACATGTCCTTAATGAGCCCGACGTACTTCGTTGGGACTTTATGTTTGTCCAACGCCCACCACATAACATTCCTTAGGTATTTTATCATAAGCCTTCTCCAAGTCAATAAAAACCATGTGTAAGTCCTTCTTCTTCTCCCTATACCGCTCCATAACTTGTCTTATTAAGAAAATGGCTTCCATGGTTGACCTTCCGGGCATGAAACCAAATTGGTTCATAGAGACCCGCGTTATTGCTCTCAAGTGATGCTCGATAACTCTCTCCCATAGCTTCATAGTATGGCTTATCAACTTAATTCCTCGGTAATTTGTACAACTTTGAATATCCCCTTTATTCTTGTAGATCGGTACCAATATACTTCTCCTCCACTCATCAGGCATTTTGTTCGATCGAAAAATATGGTTGAACAGCTTGGTTAACCATACTACAGCTATGTCCCCGAGGCATCTCCACACCTCGATTGGGATACCATCCGGTCCCATCGCCTTACCTCCTTTCATCCTTTTCAACGCCTCTCTCATCTCAGATTCTTGAATTCTCCGCACAAAGCGCCTATTGGTGTCATCAAAAGAGTCATCCTAACTGAAAGGTTGTGTCCATATTCTCACCATTGAACAATTTGTCAAAATACTCTTGCCATCGATGTCGGATCTCATCCTCCCTTTACCAAGAGATGCTCCCTTTCATCCTTAATGCACTTAACTTGGTTGAAGTCCCGTGTCTTTCTCTCACGAACCCTAGCCATCCTATAAATGTCCTTCTCTCCTTCCTTCGTACTCAAATGTTGGTAAAGATCCTCGTACGCTCTACCCTTTGCCACACTTACAGCTCGCTTTGCAGTCTTCTTTGCCACCTTATACTTCTCTATGTTGTCCACACTCCTATCATGGTACAAGCGTCTATAGCATTCTTTCTTCTCCTTAATAGCCCTTTGGACTTCCTCGTTCCACCACCAAGTATCTTTAGCCTCACGTCCCCTTCCTTTGGTTACTCCACACACCTCTGAGGCTACCTTCCGAATGTTGGTTGCCTATCTTGTCCCACATATTGTTTATGTCGTCTTCTTCCTTCCAAGAGCCCCCTTTGATAACCCTTTCCCTAAATACCTCTGACGTTTCCCCTTTCAGTTTCCACCACTTTGTTCTTTCAATCTTAGCTTGTTTATCCCTACGGGCACGCATCTGAAAACGAAAATCTGCCACCAAAAGCTTATGTTGAGAAACAACACACTCCCCTGGTATCACCTTGCAATCCAAGCATGCTCGTTTGTCCTTTCTTCTTGCGAGGACAAAGTCAATCTGACTACAGTGTTGTCCGCTACTGAAGGTCACTAGATGAGATTCTCTCTTTCTAAAGAAAGTGTTGGCTATCATCAGGTCAAAAGCTACCGCGAAGTCTAGAGCTTCCTCCCCCTCCTGATTCCTACTACCATACCCAAAACCTCCATAAACTGCCTCGAAACCTGCGCTTGTAGTATCTACATGCCCATTAAGATCTCCTCCTATAAAAAGCTTCTCACTACTAGGTATAGCTCTAACCAGGCCATCTAAGTCTTCCCAGAACTTTCTCTTAGCACTCTCGTCGAGGCCTACTTGGGGGGCATACGCACTAATTACGTTCAAGACCATATCACCAACGACAAGCTTGACTAAGATAATCCTATCTCCTTGCCTTCTCACTCCCACCACACCATTCTTAAGGCTCTTATCAATCAAAACTTCTACTCCATTTCTATTCGCGACTGTCCCTGTATACCAAAGCTTGAAACCTGTATTGTCCACCTCCTTCGCCTTCTGACCCTTCCATTTAGTCTCTTGAACGCATAATATATTTACACGCCTCCTAGTCGCGGTATCAACTAATTCTTTTAACTTACCTGTAAGTGACCCTACATTCCAACTATCTAAACGGATCCTAGTTGGTTTGACTAGCTTCCTTACCCTTCGCACCCGTCGACTCTGATGCGAAGACCCTTGCTCATTTTTCACTACACCCGGGCGCCGATGTAGCGCGCCACTAAGGAAGCGACGACCCGATCCTTGGTTACTTGACACCATGCCCAGATCACGACACGGCGCGTCACGGGGGTGACGACCCGGCCCTTGCCCATTTAACACCATACCCGGGTTCCGATATGGCGCGTCGCTAAGAGGGTTACGCCCCAACGATTTCCTTTCGGGTTTCATCTCCATTTAAGTGGCTAAGTTTTTACATTGGCTCGCCACGCCTAACACAACCCTCCTCCTTTACCAGGGCTTAGGACCTGCTATGCTGGGACACCAAAGGCGCCCCACCATAGGCGGAGTTTCCATTGATATTCTTCGTTCTTTTTAAATACATCTAGCCATTCATCGTTCTTTTTTAATTGTAGCCATTCATCATTTGGTTTGTGTTATGAGCTCACCATATCCAAATGCTATACTCAATCACTTGAATGACAGATAACTTTCCAATCATGCAGGTCAAGCCGAAAAGGATTATTGGAGTGCAATTCGAGGCAGTCAGGAGAAATATAAAGATGGCCGAAACAACAGAGGACGGTATGATCTATTTGCCATGGTTCTTTGTTGGAGTTGTTCCCAGTTCTCCCTCTGTCGGTCTTTTTTTTTTATTTCATGCACATTCAATTTTTAAAGAGTTTACTTGAAAAAACTGTCTGGGCTTTTTTTATGTCTCTTGAAAAGAAAAACGTGACCAACCTCAACCTAGATGGAAATAGGTGTTTTTTCATTTAGAAGTAGGCATCCAAATTCGAGTTGAAGAGGACTCGAACCTGGGTAGTTTATATGCATGACCCCCCACCCTACCAGTTGAGCCACTTCCACTTTCTCTTGAATAATGTTATCATGGAACTGAATTTGCTAACAGTAATATTGACTCCTACCATCAGAACTGATCTTGTATAATTTGCATATTAGAATTAGAAATATTCTTCTGTACAATCTTGATTTGTTGGAAACTGTACTGAGGAAAACTTGCTTGTCATACAAGAGCAAAGTACTCCCTCCTTTCCAAAACTTCTTCTCTAACCTTGACCAACTTTATAGAAAAATATATTAACACCTACAGTACCAAATAAAATGTACTATCAAGACATTTCATTGTGGATTTAAAGAAACGAATCTGATTTTATATACTTGCTCAAAGTTAATGAAGTTTGACATGACAAAACGATGACTACTTGCACTTTGAAATGGAGGGAGTTGGATACACCAGCTGCATTGTTTTGTCGATTTATCCTCCAATGCCGCGTTTAGCATTGTCAAACAGTTGTCCAAAAATAATGACGTGGTTCGTTTTGTGCAAACTTTCCAGAGACTGGAAGAATAACAGAGGCAGAAAGCAGTTTGGTGGTGGGAAGCGGGGGCGCCACTTCGACTCCCGTGACAGGGCCTCCAATAAAGCTCAAAAAGTTTAGATGTAAGATAGATTTAGTCTATATATAATGAGGAAAACATATATATGCTGCGCTGCTTCCGTGGAAGCGGCATTTTTTTAATGTTTATTTGCTCTTTGTGAATGTTGGCCTGAACTTTGAAAAACAGACTATGAACCATGAGGCATTCTGATAATAATGAGAATTGAAAAGGGCGTACCCCCAGGCTCCTGCTCTATGCGGGGTCTGGGGAAGAGTGTTAGTGGCAAGTTTTACCCTCGCATGTGCAATGTGAAGAGACCGCGACTTAACCCGAAACCTTCTGGTTACAGGCGGTAGGACTCTACCACTTGCATCAGGCTCGCCCTTCGAGTAGAGGAAATTTTACTGGACGTGGATATCCTCGAGAGTGGGAAGAAAAAGGAGGTCCTTCAAAGTTTATAAGCTATAGAGCTCTGAGGTCAGAACTCTGATACTTTTTTTGGGGGTAAAATAAACAGCAACGATGACCTGGAAGGATCGTATACGACAACGACGACTGCAAGAACTGATGCTGGTTACATCGGTGGTAGGAGAAACACCGTCTGATGGGTCTACATCACGGTGGTTGGAGAAACTCTGATGGTGGTATGATTTCGCGTTGTGTCGCCTTTGCTTTTTTCTTGAGATGAATAGATGATGGATGTCACGGTCTGTGCTTGTTTCGCAGGGTTGCTTCTCGCTTGGTGTTTGAGACTTCTTTTTTGAGCATGCGTTGTATTTCCCACAATCTATTTTGCATGCAAGTCCACTATTTCAGAATTTTAGATTTTAGTGGATGCGGTACAGTACCGTTCTGATTGTCTAATTTTGCTAGGGATTCAAATATATGTTCTCTAATATGAGAGGATAGTTTCAGCACTGTGCGTTTATTTTACCGTGAACGAAATGCATTGACCATTTGTTTGACCGTTTGCGAAATACCTTTGGACTATGATCAATGTACCACGTTTGGACAACTATGATCAACGTACCACGTTTGGACAACTATATGATCAGGTCCTGTTTGGAATGCAATTTTTTTTCGGTTCATGTGTTTTTCGTATGAAATTGAACCGTTTCATATAAAATTTCTGCTTGACTCCTACGAAATTCCTGTGTACCTATGGGCTATGGTACGGTTTACGAAGTATTCCAATTTTTATTTAGTATTTTTTTATTTACATGATTTTGGATTTTGACAGTTACCTATTGGCGCTGCTCGGAAAATTCGGTTAGCTGTCCACACCGCAAAAGAAGGTCGAAATTCAGCAGCCCACGAGAGCCCAACTGCATTCAGCCTAGTTGCCACATGCCACCCCATGGGATCAGCCTGTTCGTTTTAGATTATTACTGTCGACTGGTTTAGTGTATAATTCACGATCCTCTAAGATCGAACGAACACGCTGACGAATGAAACCCTCTCTCGTCTCATCCGCCAGGCGCGGGCACAACCACGAACGGCGCCAGCCGCCAGGTGCCATCCACCACCTCCCCGCTCCCGCCGCTCCTCTCGCCTCGCCGCCAAAATTTCCCCCTGAAATTTTCAAATCATCTCTTCCGTGGCACGGCGCGCGGCGCGCCTCCCCGTCTTCTCCTTCCCTCGCAAGCAAAAGCTTGGGCAGGCGCCAATCCCATCCCGAGGCCATGTTTAGTTGCCCCAAATTCCAGAATTTGGCACTATGCAAAAAGAAGATTCTCTGTCACATCAAATTTGTGGTACATGCATGGAGTACTAAATATTGACGAAATCAAAAACTAATTGCACAGTTTGGTTGTACTTTACGAGACAAACGTTTTGAGCCTAATTAATCAACGATCGGACAATTATTACCGAATAAAAACAAAATGCTACCGTGTCCGGTTTTCCGGCGGCGCCGAATCCGGCGTGAACTAAACATGGCCCGAATTTCGGATTCAAAATCTCCCCCCAACTCCCTTCCACTCCCCTATAAATCAATCCCGCCGCTGCCCATTCTGGACTCGCACAATCCCACCGAAATCCTCCAATCCTCCACCCCTCGAATCTTCCAGCCTCTCCGACGATGCCTTCCGCGCCGGCGCTTGTTCACGCTTGCGACCTGGAGGAGCCGTTGCTGGCGGAGTCGTCGGACCGCTTCTCCATGTTCCCGATCCGGTACCCGCAGATCTGGGAGTTCTACAAGAAGGCGGTGGCGTCCTTCTGGACCGCCGAGGAGGTGGACCTCTCAGCGGACGCGCGCCACTGGGACGCCGCGCTCTCCCCCGACGAGCGCCACTTCATCTCCCACGTGCTCTCCTTCTTCGCCGCCTCCGACGGCATCGTGCTGGAGAACCTCGCCTCCCGCTTCATGTCCGACGTGCAGGTGGCCGAGGCGCGCGCCTTCTACGGCTTCCAGATCGCCATCGAGAACATCCACTCGGAGATGTACTCGCTGCTGCTGGAGACCTACATCCGCGACGGCGCCGAGAAGGACCGCCTCTTCCGCGCCATCGAGACCGTCCCCGCCGTGCGCCGCAAGGCCGACTGGGCCATGCGCTGGATCGACGGCGGGGAGCGCTTCGCCGAGCGCCTTGTCGCCTTCGCCTGCGTCGAGGGCATCTTCTTCTCGGGCTCCTTCTGCGCCATCTTCTGGCTCAAGAAGCGCGGCCTCTTGCCGGGCCTCACCTTCTCCAACGAGCTCATCTCCCGCGACGAGGGCCTCCACTGCGACTTCGCCTGCCTCCTCTACGATCTCCTCCGCGGCAAGCTCGACGAGTCCCGCGTCCGCGAGATCGTCGCCGACGCCGTCGACATCGAGCGCGAGTTCGTCTGCGACGCGCTCCCCGTCGCGCTCGTCGGGATGAACGGCGCGCTCATGAGCCAGTACATCGAGTTCGTCGCCGACCGCCTGCTCATGGCGCTGGGGCACAACAAGATGTACAACGTCGCCAACCCCTTCGACTGGATGGAGCTCATCTCGCTGCAGGGCAAGACCAACTTCTTTGAGAAGCGCGTCGGGGAGTACCAGAAGGCGTCCGTGATGTCCAGCCTCAGCGGCGGCGCTGCCGCAAACCATATCTTCAGCGTCGACGAGGACTTTTGAGTTGACATTTGTGATCGCGCGCTTAATTTATTGCTCCGATAATAATTGAGGAACACCACTCTTTATTAATTGAGTTGGATTGAATACAGATACTCTCTATATACGTATGCACGGTGTACTGTAGAAATTAGTAGATACGTACTGGCTTAGATATAGTAAATGTCTAGTAAAAACCAGTTGTTTTAGCCTCTCGTTAACTAATTTTTTCTCATACACTTTATAACTATATTTACATTGTTTTATTACTATATTTATAAAGATTTTTTAATGTAATTTATTGAAAAGAGAAATATATATCGAATTATTCACAAATTCTTCAGACGCATCAAACGCAAAGCTCGTCCGATACGAGGATACGGCCCAAACCAGAAAATCGGGCTCATAAGCCCAACCGACCGAATCCTCATCAGTCCACCACGAGTCCACGGAAGACATGTGATCTAACCGGGCTCATCAATCCGGTCCAGCCGCTCGACGCTGGAGGCGACGACACAGGTCACACAGCCGCCATCGGCGTACAGACCGTGCTCTGCGTGACGCATCCCGGCGCTGGGGACCCGCAGCCGGCAACCGGCAGCCGAGGGAGAGTTCCCCTTTCCCCAATCTTCCGGTAATCCGGTTCCCCTCGATCGAGGCGTAAAGCCACGGCAGAGCGCAAGCCGCCGTGGGCAAATCAGGAAGAGCGGCTGCGGATTTTGGCGCCCGGCGCCGGGAGATTGGGAGCTTAGCGATTCCACGGTGAAAGACTGGTGGTCGGCCTTTGCCCGCGCTGAGTCTGCCCCCGCTTCGCGATGGGAGGCTCCCCTGTATGGGACGGGACTCTGTCTCCGGACAGCTTCAACACCTCCGCGGCGGCGCTGGTTAAGAGGTGGAAGGAGATTGAGGTCGATGATTCCCTTCCTGAATGGACATGGAAGCCGTGCAGCAAATCGGGGGTGCCGCCGGAGGTTTGTATCTTTTTTTCCCCGTATATATTTGTTTTCCTGTCTCCTTTTTCTGATTCACCTTGTTGTTTTCTGATCGGGGGCGCAGTTGAATATGCTTGTTTGTCTTGCAGGTAGAGGGGTATCTAGCCCTGGAAAGAGTGTACCGCAGTTGTGGAAGAAGCCAGGTGGATAGTTTCCTGTCCTGTATCTGTATAAATATGATAAGTGATATATGATGTTTGCAACAGGTGATATATTCACGCTTGCATTTAACTAGCATAATGTTTCTCCAGGAGCAGATTGAGGAGATGGAGAAGTTCGATGGTGCAGGGGATGTAGCTTGGGTAAATGTTTCTGTGACCTGCTTATTGATAAATGAGCCAAGTCTGATCTTCTGCTGTTGTCATATCTTCATCTCACCCCTGCACAACAATTAGAGTTTATATAAAGGCAGCAGCTCTAATTGGGTGATGATTTTGGGACACAGGGTATTGTACAGAATTTTGGGGACAAGACTTGACTCCTATTGATCTAGTATTAGCACACTTCACACAACTCGAGCTCTGAAGTCATGTATGATTCATTCTCTTTGCAGCTCGAGAATTCTAGTGACAATGTTCATGTTTATGATTTCCATGTTGTCTACAGCTTCGCCTACAAAGTCCCAGTGCTATACTTTCGGGGTTATCACACTAGTAAGTATACTTGAGAACACAAGTGAATTTTATTACGGAGTACATTATATTGGTTTCTCCTTAACAGCAAACATCTGAAACCTGTACTTAGGTGGGCAACTCTAGATGAGGTGAAAGAGGGGCTTCCTTCTCACTCACAAAAAGTATTAAGTGAATGAAAGTGGACGTTTATTACTCAAGAGGTATGCCTGCTTCATACATGATTCTTGATTTCTATTGAAACAGAATTTTGCTCTTGAGTCATGAGAGTGACACATAAAATGAACTCTGGTCTGTCGTTTGCTAATTGTGCAAGGATTATGTTCTACCTGTACTTGAATCCTGCAGGAGCATCCCCATCTAAGCAATCCATGGTTGACCCTGCACCCCTGTGCAACCAGTGATTGGATGAAGCTACTTCTCGAAGAAAGTAAAGCGACAGATAAGGAGCGCTTGCTGCAGTATTTACCGGCATGGTTATCCGTGGTTGGCCAGCTAGTAGGACTGAAAATCCCTCTTGAGCTTCATTCGAACTCATAGTTTTTTTTTTTCAACTTTTTATCCGTGATTGGCCAGGCAGTGGGATTGAAAATCCTTAATGAGCCTCATTGCAACTTATAAGTTTCTCCATCCTTTTTCACTTGTATGTATGGCGATTGAAAGAGAGTCCTCAGCTTGTGTTTGGTGATAATAGGTCACCAATATTTCTGACACTGGCTAGACCTGCCATTGTGTAATTGTTGTGGGGAGTATATACTTTCATTCAATTTGATAGCGTTTCTGTTAGACACCCTCGGGTATGAAACACTAGCGTTTTAGGAAATTTATATTATTTATTACTCTTGGTGCGTTTCTGGGATGGACTCGCAAGTTAACAATGGGATCGCAAAATATTTAGCGGGCAGATAAATGCTCGATGTCGCCGTGCATTTTCTGGGCCAAGTTCGGTATTGACGCTACTGGGCCTCCAGATCCTGCACCCGTTTCTGGGCGATTTTTTTTTAATTTTAACCCCTTTTGAATATAATTTTAAATCTAATACTGTCGTTTTTTTTAAACTAACACTTTTGGCCGCGCCTATTGCCCTGGCGCGGCTAAATGCCTGTGCCGCGCCATGCATGATGGCGCGGCAGAGGGCTGACGTGGCGTGGGCTGGCCTGGGAGACCGATGACGTGGCAGGTCCTGCCGCGCCACCGACCTTGGCACGGTAGTGCCGCGTCCTGTTGCGTGGCGCGGCTGGACCAAATATACCGCCCGAGCAGCCACACCACCTGGCCGCTGCGCCTGTCACCTGCCCGAGCTACCTGGATGGTTGAATCGAAACGCGTCACGTCCGTATTTTGTTGAGTTTTTTTCACGACCGAATAGAGAATTTGATAAGCCAATGATTAGTTTTTCGTCTTTCATAATACGGTTATGCACCATTTTAACTAATTAATTACGAAAAATTGCCACCGGCGTCCAGATACGCCGGGACTGCCGATTCCTGAACGCAGGGTACTTAATCTCGCCGGCAGTGCTGCCGTGACTCAAAGAAACGAATAAGAAGCAAGTTGACAAGCTGCCACATAACATATTCATTGTTTTGACATAAGTTTGAGATAACATAACCAAATAACCCCGCATGTTTCGGATGCCAATATTCGTTTGACCTAACAAACTAAGACCCAGGAGTGCAAGGATCCCTCAGACGCCTCTGTCTCTTCGGATTTGTTGGCAACACATTGGGAGTATAGCCAACGTTGGTATGGTTGCGTCGATGGTGCGTACGGCTCGTACCCTGTAGGTATATGATACGCACGATTACTTATAATTCTTTATGATCGTTAGTTCATGGAGCGTACGTATTTAAATAAACTATCTTTGATAGTACATGTGAGGCTCCTTGGGTACCAAGCGGGGCACCACCTAGATGAGACATACCGATCTCGTGCTACGGCCAATCGTCCCACTAGCCGTGCTGTCTGCGGAAGCCTAGGGGGGCGTCGTCATCGTCGTCCTCGGTTGCAGGGTCCTTCCCAGCGCTATGATGTGGTGGTGTACGCACCGCAGAAGTGGCACCCGACCGCGCTGAAGTCATCGGCTGAGAAGAGCCGGCTGGTGTCCTCAAAGAGGCTGAAGACGTGCTACCCGACCACGCCGGGAGTGGTGGTTCCTCATAAGGAGTGTCCATGCAGGTCAGCTTCTGAGCTAGCTTCCTGTAGCTCTTCTTCACCTTCTGCATCAATAGACGTTAAAGTTAGTGCATTACGCAAACGTATAGACACTAAAGAAACATTTTCGAAACGGACAAGTTTATGTTTACCTCCACAAAAGCCACGAGAACGCCTGGCCCCTGCCCTCTAGACCCGTGAAGCCGGAACGCTGCTTCGTTGGACAGCCTTGACAATTGTGTCGCCTGGGTACAGAAACGCGGTTGGACAGTTTTAGTACACGTACTTAATACCAAAAGGATAACAAATTGTACCATTCAAGTATCTTACCACGTATCTTTGAAGCGGGGCTCTCTGTAGCTATGTCCTCCCTAGTGGTAACGTCGTACACATCTTCGATGACATCTTCCTCCGAGTCCTCGTCAATCGCCACGTCAGTGTACGGGGGCTTGATATGTGTCCTCGTAGACCTATGAAGCCACCGTAGGTACTCGTCGAAGGTATGTTGGTCGTGTGGAGGACCCGCAAGGACCGCATGTGGTACCCTGGTCTGCCACAAATGGATGTACGAGTTGTGTGTCACACGCCAATCCTTAGTCTTGTACCTCTTCCTGCGGTCAATCTACAACAAAACGATGTTAGTTGTACCAAACACACCTCTAAATTATAGCATTGTTATTAATCGATAACGCACACGTGCAATTTTTGATTGGTGGAGTAAAGCGGTGGTGGGCACCATATCATTCTTCCAAACTGTCTGTAGACCCGGATGGACAAGTGAATCTCGACCACATGGAAGAAAATAAGAGGAACGTCGCAGCGATACTCGTGTGACTCGTCCCTAGTGGCAGGACTCAGATAGCCCTGGAGCTCCGGAGAATCCCAAGGACACCAAAACACCTGAAATTTCGTAATTGTGTTAGGTTGTGATATAGTGTACATCGAAGAAGACACTGCTACGATAGTATAGAGAGCATAACCTGATGCTGTGTCAGGACGTCGAGACCGTCCGTATACTCCCTGTACTTGCGCCACGCATTCCCTCTAACTAACTGTGCTTTCGTTTAGATATACAGAGCTGTAGGGAGTGTATCATGCCCGTTCCATCGCTGCATTGAACACGATAATGAATTAGCAACAAATAATCTCATCATATATAACTGCCTGGAAGAATATAATAAACCGAAGTACTTACCGGTAAACCATTATTAAGGGTCCTCCCAACGGGCAATCGTTCCCAACACCAAACCTGGAGTAGGTAGGAGCAACCTCCAAGGTTCGCATGTCCTGAGGTGCGACGGTAGACAACGCATAGCTGTCGATATGTCCATGCCAGGACTGCGCTGCCCCAGCTGTACCCCACTATGTTCTCCTACGGCTGGCGAAATATGTCAAGAAAGATCCAGCTGATGGTGTTGCCCGAGGCGTCTGGGAAAAGGAAAGCACCAAGAAAGTGCCAGAGCCACACTCGAGCGAACCTGTCGATCTGTGCCTCCTCAGCTTGTGGGTCCAAGTACTCAAAGCGCTCTATGATCCAGGACGACGAAACACCAGAACTTTTCTTGTAATTGATCAAAGAAAATGAGACCCGATGCGAGCTGTAAAGCAATGCAAGTATTAAATAGGTTTGAATTACTCACTTATTTTTCTTTGAAGCATCGTCGTCCGGTGGAAGAAAGCCAGTAAACTAAGCCATCAGCTCCCTCCAGTGACCGTTGTCAATTATCCCTGTCACTGAAAGTCCCCCAACCGAAGGCCTAAAATAACCTTCACATCCTGCAATGTCAAGGTCATCTCGCCACAAGGTAGGTGGAACATGTGGGTCTCAGGCCTCCACCTGTTATAAGAATAGAATGACTGTTAGTTGTCTCCAATTTGTTACAAGAAAGTTTACGTACAAAGAATGCACTCGCACCTGTCTACAACTGCAGTAAGTAGTGCTGGGTCAAGGGGCGGAAGACCGTGGTTAACAACACGGACAAGCTCGAGGAAGCCAGCACGCCGCATGTACGGCGTATAACGCTCGTCCCACTGATGCGCCCTGGTGTGAGTGCGAGGCCTCAAAGGAGGTAAGAACACCTCTGCGTCGTTGTCACTCAAGATGTGTGCTCGGTGCTGGTCGTCGTACTCCACCTCAAGAATGAGGTACAACGGGTGCTGCGTGGGAGAGACCATCCTATCATAAATTGATAAACAAAGTGTTAGAGTATTCAAATTAACAAAATTCAAGTTAACATTAGTAAGTTCACAAACAAATTCACTAACCTAACTAGCCTAAATCCTTAAACCCAAAATCCTAACTATACTAGATAATAAATACATAATCAATCCATATAAAACCTTGGTTCCAAAATTACAAGTAATCCCTCCGTCTCAAAATAAATACACATCTTGCTTCTCGAGTAGTCAAATATGTTTAAGTTTGATCAAAACTAAAAAAACGGTATCAATATTTCTATCTCCTAATAAATTTATTACGAAAGTATACTCCATGCTTAATATAATAGTACCTATTATGTATCATAAATATTAGTACGCTATTATATAAATTTGGTCAAAATTTTTAAAAAATTTAACTTCAGGAAGCGAGATGTGCATTTATTTAGAACGGAAGGGGTACTTCCTCCGTCACATAACAATAGTTCTAAGATATCGCAAAGACACTAATACTCAATGAAAATAGCCTCGATGCCCCTACATGCTCCTAGAAATACTGGCACTAGCAGACCATCATCAACTCTTTTCCTTGTGTGCCGGCCGCTCGAGGATTGCGAGGGCACGTGGGGGTACCGTAGGGATACAAAAAATACTAACTATACTAGATAATAAAAAATATGAAATCGAGAGGGAAGTACCTTAGGAGTGGGCGGCCTTGACGCGCCGGCGTTCGTGGCGTGGCCGGCTAGGGCGCTGCGCGGCGGGAGTGGCCAGGCGGGCGCGGGCGCGTGCGGCCACAGGCAGGGCGCTGGCGGCGTTCGGGCGGTCGGGCGGTCGGGCAGGGCAGGCGTGCGGGTGGGCGGGCGGGCTCGCACGCGGTATATATTTGGTCCAGCCGCGCCACGGATCAGAGCGCAGGTCGGTGGCGCGGCAGGACCTGCCACGTCGTCGGTCCCCCAGGTCGACCCACGTCACGTCAGCCCTCTGCCGCGCCACAATGCATGACACGGCACAGGCAGTTGGCCGCGCCAGGGCAATAGACGTAGCCAAAAGTGTTAGTTTTTTTAGAAAAAAACCGACAGTGTTGGATTTAAAATTATATTAAAAAATGGTTAAAATTAAAAAAAATCTTTCCGGGCCAGCATCCAGCATTGGGTCAATTCAAAAACCCCACAAAATCCCGTAGTCATACTCAGATACGCGCATTGTCTCGCTATGCGCGGCCCAGGCTTAGCAAGTGGTACTCCACTGGACACTGTAAACGCGAACGGATCATAGATTAGTTTGTTAGGCTCCTTTGTGGAACCTGTCTAGTTTAAGTTCTCGATTTGATATGGGTACTCGTATTTTTATGGATTTATTTCATGATTTAACGGCGCTATGCTTTCGGTGGTAGGTGACGTCTCCGTCGACAGCGAGGCGCGTGACTTCGTGAATTCGAGATGTGTCGGCTTAGTTCTTAAGGGTAGGGTTTGCATATGTGTGTTTATAGGGATGAGTGTGCGTACGTATTGTGAGTGTTTGTGTTGTACGGTGTAATTTAAAAAAAAAACTAACACTGTAAACATGCGTTGCTGATCTTGCATAATTGCATCGTGACTCCCGTCAGGTGTGGAGTAATCTCCTGGTTTAATCTTGCTCTCGAGCCAAGGAACCAAGAATTTCTCTTAAGGCTTCCAAACGTCCGATCCGACGAGATCTCTCAAGGCTTCCAGGCGGGTGGCGGAGGTGGTGCCGCCGGGAACAGCGGCGGCACGGCGGAGAACATGCTGTTCTTGTCGACGGTTCTGACGCCGACGCCACGGCCACTGCTGGTGATGGCCACCAGCGCCGCCACGAGGCCGGCGTTGCCGACCAGCGTCGGCTCGGTCTGCCCGAAGGCCATGCGCGAGTCGTTGAACCTGTCGTTGCGGTCCGGCCCGCCCACCATCGCGCCCGTGATCACGTTCGGGTCCGCCTTCTTGGTGTCGCGCCACTTGTACCCGCCGGTGCACGAGTACTTGACGTGGTTGTGCGGCGTCGACGCGCCCCGGTGGTGCACGCGCCGCGGGTACTTGTTGCCGAAGCCCACCACGTAGCTCATCTTCCTCGGGTTGTCCCCAAGAATGTAGTTGAGCTGCTCGATCATGGAATAGATCACAGACGCCATTGTCAGAATCAGAAACTAGCTAGAGAATGCCACCATGCTCCAAACAATCAGGTAACTTTCCGGCTGACGTCAATTACCTGAGACTTGGCGAACGCACGGAGGTCCTCGTTGGGCATGAAGTTGGGCCCGCAGTTCCAGCCGGGGACGTTGAGCGCCTCCATGTAGTCGGCGAAGAGAGCGGCGAGGAAGGAGTTGGCGACCACGTACTGCAGCGGCTGCCCCCTGCCGTGGTTGAAGAGCGCCAGCCCGCCCCTGGTGAAGTTGAAGGCCCTGAAGCGCCGGAAGTACTTGCACATGTCCAGTTCAGTCTCCTTGTGGTAGCTCGCGAGGGACTGCTCGAAGGGGTAACCGGGGTTGAGGAACATGCGCAGCCGCGACAGGAGCAGGCCGGCGCCGGGGAGCTTGTTGTCCCAGCTGAACACGGAGAAGTCGAGGACGTCGTAGAAGGCCTTGGCGCGCTCGGCGAGCTGAGGGTCGGTGGCGAAGCTCAAGTAGCTGGTGTTGCCCGTGGCGTAGTACATCCACGCGGCGCCCCAGACGTACTCGTCCCAGTAGCTGGTGGAGTTGTAGAAGGGCTCGATGTCCGGCTGGTGCCTGGAGTAGGTGGCGTGCTCGTTGGCCCAGTCGCGGGTGGCAAACTCGAACATGGTGGCCGCGCCGTGGACGAGCTTCTTGGAGTAGGCGTCGTCGTCGTCGCGGAACGCGATGGAGGCGGCCGCCAGGGCCGCGGCGATCTCCCCTCCGAGGTCGGGAGCCGAGCTCACCAACAGGGAGGGACGAGGGTACGCCATGTCCTCCGGCCGGTTCCAGCAGTAGTGGTCGTCCGGTGTCCTGCTCTTGATGTTTGCCGCACCCACCTGCAGCAAAGCACGAACTAGATCAATACTTGACAGAGAGGATCGTGACGACCTAAATTTACTACAGCCCAACTTTTACGGTGCAAAATTCTAAATTCAGCATTGAAATATTTAAATTATTATTAATTAGTTATTACCTGAGCGTAGACGTGGTCGATTGTGGAAGCAGAGGAGTTGAAAGTGTGTAGCAGATAGTCGGCGCCCCACCTGATGAGCTCCGTGACATGGTCATACTCCTCCACGGCCTTGTACTTGGCACTGTACTCGATCACTGACCAGCTCAGCAGTGTCATGGAGAACGCCATCGGGAAGTGGAACTTGATGCTGTCGCCGGCGTCGTAGTAGCCGCCGACGAGGCTGCCCTTCACGTCCTTGGCGTCGGAGCCGTCCTTGAGACCAGAGTTCCCACGCCACGGGATGCCATTGTTCCTCGGAATCCGGCCGGCTGTCACCAGGAAAAAGGAGGCACAATTACAATTTCCAATGTTGTCAGATGAGGAGAATATACATGGCAAGATGATCAACGGGCCTAGACCAGCCAATACATTAATGTGCACAAGCTGCTGCCAGCTGCAACATTCCATTTGTAGGATGCACACTGCTGTGCGCCTGTGCTGTGCACAGATTACTACGCGTGTTCAAAAACGGCAAGTGAAAACAATAATTCAATTCCATTTTTGCAGACAGCGTGTCTGTGTGTGCAAGCAAAATGCGATCCAAATTCCCCAAGTTCTAACGCAGCGGCAGATCTGCGCAGGTTGAAACGAATCCAAGATCGCAAATTTCTTCCAAAAATTCGACCCAAGAACTCGGTGTACGGTAGCTAGCATAGGCAGAAGATGGGAAGCAGCGGTACTCACATTTCTGGGCGTTGAAGAAGAGGAGCGCCTTGTGCAGCGCCTCGGCGTACTGGTCCGGCGGCGGCGGGAGGGGCGCCCTGTGGGGGATGGACTTGTAGACGATGATGGGGAGGCCGACGAGGATGAAGCCGGCGACGAGCACCCAGAATGCCCACCACAGGACCTTGCGCTTGACGACGATGCAGCCGAGGTCGACGTGCCTGCCCTTCTTCTTGGCCTCCGGCCGGCCGAGCAGCCAGCCCTGCTGCGTCTCGTCCAGCTCGTGGTGCTGCCTCGCCGAGAGCGCGCCGGCGTCGACGTCCGTGTTCCGGCTGTCGTCGTCCTCCGATGCCCCCTCGGTGGTGATGTCGAACGAGCCGCCCCAGTGGTTCGCCGAGTACATGACTGCCGGTCCGCCGGGGCGCTCCTTGTTGGCTTGGATCAGCGCATGAACGGGGGCGGTGGGAATGCAGGGCTTTGTGTCGACGCGATGGTGAGGACTGTGTTTAGTATTCTCCAAGTCAAAAACCCCAACAGGGCCGTCGAGGGAAAGGCCGAAAGGGCAGAGCTGACTAGCTGAGCGTTTGGCTTGGATTAGCGGAGCGGAGCGATCTGCCTTCTTGATCTAGCCTTTTATTTTTTTTCTTCGTCTGCCCGGCTCCGCGTCGCCCTGCTCGCCCCTTCGTTACCCCGGCAAAAATCTCGTCGCCCGGCGCCCCCTACATCCCCGCAACAATCAATCCCCACCACGATCAAGATGGAAAGAAAGCAATTTACAATAAATCCCACCGTGATCAAGATGGAAAGGAAGCAATTTCAATCAAGATGGCGACATGATGGGTTTTCAGGCGTTTTCTCACATTGGCCGGTGCTGGTGCAACGGCCGTCTGCCGTCACCGGCGCATCAGCCGTTCGGCCACTTGCCATCACGGCAGCATCACCGACGCATCAGCCGTTCGGCCATCCCGTCCTATCGGAGCTCTGCCGCCACCGAGATGCCGAACCACCAACATACGACCGGGCAGGTGTCCGAGGGTGACCCTACCGAGTGCTGACACACGCCTAGCAAGGCACGCATCAAGAATTCAAGTTACAAGCAGCGCAACATTCTGGTGACTTGGTCAGTTATCTCTCTCTCTCTCCCCCTCATCATGTAATCATGTACAAGAATTTATAGTTGTTTAACCTCATCATATCTTGATTTTCGTTTGGCAATTGGACGCCACACGCCATTGCCTGAGTTGCCACAAGCTGGCCTCGCCATTGCTGCGGTCCGCCTGCCATTGCGCTCCCTCCTTGCCCAATGCGATATCCCAAAGCACGCGTGAGGACATGCATGGAGAGCAAACTTCGCCACCCGCCGCGCACCTCTGTCGCTCGCCGCCATCATCGCACGAAGCACTGAAGGCCAGCCTAAGGTGTAAGGTCAGCCTAGGTGTTTGTGAGTGCCATACTGTTCACACTGGTTCATGAACCTTGGATTTTTCAGGATACTAATCTCCATCACTAGCATGTAGAGCTGTTGTCGGAAAGTGAACAGGACTGAATAGGAGATTGGTTTGGTGACCATAGTGTTCAGACTGTTTCATGAAACATTGGATTTTTTAGGATAGTAACCTCCATTACTAGCTCGTAGAGTTGTTGTCGGAAAGTGAATAGGACTGAAGATTAGTTCACCAATTTTTTCTGTAGGTAACACTGACTCTTAGTTAAAGGGATTTATTGTCGGTAGGTCGATCCTTAAGTTAATATTTTCTATTTGCAATGAGCTTATGTGCAGTATTGAGCCTAGTTGAATTTAGTTGCCATAAGCTTATGTGCAGTTTTGAGCTTAGTTGCAATAATTTTGTTCGTTTTGACTACCATATGTGCAATCCTGGCAATACTATTAATCTTCTGTAATCACCTGATAATACTATTAATTTTTTGTGACCTTCAACTTGTGACCATCAAGCCTCCTCTAGGCTGCTCAGTGTTTGTTGAATTGCTGGCCTACCAAGCAGACAAGGCAGAAGCTCTGATATTACACCGAGCAAAGATCACACAGGCTAGAACTAGAGCTACCATGTTTATAAAAAATAATATGAATATTTATTTTTCATCAAATAAGTTTACTCCTTCATCAAATGTTTGATTACACCTGAATCAATAGTAATCACTGTTTTCCATCAAATGACATCAAGTTGGTTTATGCCCTTTGTACGACATATTAGCCGATCTGTTATACCATGTTTTACTATCTTTGGTATTTTTCTAAATCTGTCATCTTTAGTCGTGATTCTATTCTCAATATCTATTTATTGTATGACCCCACCGACAAATACTAAAAATATGATCTACATTTATTCATTTGTAATTGTTGAGCCAAAGCAGGAGTACCTCATGCATAAATTCCCATTTCACCCCCTCAGAAATCTTTCAAAACACAAGGCACTAGGGGAGTCAGCTTCAACCTGATTACGTTCGTGAATCAACAAGCGTGACTGCAGTGAGCTAGGTACACGGTCCTACTGCAATACTTTAACTTAGTAATTTAGGAGTAAGCGCGTTGTGTTAGGTCGACCTTCTTTGGCTGTGTTAGGTCGACCTCCTTCGGCGCTCGAGAGAAGCGCGTTGTATGTTTGTTTAAACTCTTCTACTTAATACAATGATACACAAATCTTTTGCGTATTCGAGAAAAAAGTAATTTAGGAGTAACTTTGAGTTGTAAGTACAGCAATACCTTCATAGATTTAGATAGTTTTTAGGTACTAATTCTTTTATATTTTTTTATCACATATCATCTGAAAACAAATGTAGCTGCTACTGGCATATATGGGGGTACACCGAAACTAAAAGGGTAGCTGCTACTGGCATATATGGGGGTACACCAAAAAACATGGTTTAAACATTATTGCTGTGTCAGAGAGGTGCTACTGATTTGCTTATTGTTTGTTACACTTTATGAGTGTATAGGTGGATGCTTGTTTCAGACCATCTTTCAGATAACACTGAATTAATGTCAGTTAACTGAATGTCCAATGTACACTCAATAAGTCAATCAGCTTCTCGGTCTCCAGTACTGCCTGTATTGCAGCATTATTAGAACTGGGCAGACCATCTTTCAGATAACACTGAATTAATGTCAGTTAACTGAATGTCCAATGTATACTCAATAAGTCAATCAGCTTCTCGGTCTCCAGTACTGCCTGTATTGCAGCATTATGAGCACTTGGATGT
This sequence comes from Miscanthus floridulus, assembly GCF_019320115.1. NCBI lineage: Eukaryota > Viridiplantae > Streptophyta > Magnoliopsida > Poales > Poaceae > Miscanthus > Miscanthus floridulus. The sequence continues at coordinate 55,256,640 of NC_089591.1, read as the reverse complement.
TGGATCACACCGAGTTTGCTTGACCTGTTTAGGGAAATTGTTTATGTGCCATTTGATTTTGTTTGCTGCGACAACATAGTTGGTCTTTGCTCATCCTTTAGATAGTTCTAAGTTTATATACATATCAATCAGCCAATCACATGAACTTGTCGCAAAGTACTGTTCATGATCCGGCAATCCCCAGTGATTATTTTTGCATAGGAGGTTTTTTACTAAGTTAGCACTTGCACTGAAATCAATGTTTCGATTGTTTATTCCCTGCTCCTTCGCTTAGAACTGGTTCTGTTACAATCTTCAACTATGATTTCTTTTTCTTTTTTCCTACAGTCCTGGTTCACTAACCAAATTGTAATTTTATTGCTACCTTGTATCATGGTCCTCAGCGACTGGGATTGTATATTGGTGTCTTTCTTTTTCTTATTTTTTTGTTGCTCGTCCATTACTATAAAATAAGCAAACCATCAACCCATCAGCTTACTACAAGCACTCTTTTACCTCCTTTTTTGTTCTTGGTGAGACAGAGTGACAAGCAGAGTTTCTTCTTTAAATGTTGTGCACTATGGGTAGTTGCTGGTTTAGGGGGAATACATGCTATAAAGAATGTTCTCTCATCTTGAAAGAAATCAGGGAACATGCCCCGCTCTTGCTTGATATAATTGCAGCTATTCAGTACTGAATATTTTCTTAAAACAATTCGGTACTGCCCTGCTCTCAGGTTATGAATGAATGGGGCTTTCCTGAACAAATACATGTATGCACATTATTCAGTCATGAGTTGAAAATTCAGCTTTCAATCACTTGAAAATTTAGCCCTGACATGCATGTGGTTCATCCCCTAGCAAATGCTTTGCTTCAAACAAAAAGTTTGATTTTTTGAGAAAATAATCTTAGTTCTAATTTTGTTATGACACAATTTGATTATTACTAGTTCTTTATGTAAAAAATGCTGCTGTTTTCATTTATCAGGATCTGTACCATGGCTGCTTTAGTAATGCTACAAACTTCATTAAATCTTCCTAATAGCAAACCATCTGTTATTCTTGGCTAGACAAGACACAAGTTTTACCTATGCCATTAGCACTGACCTGTATGCTGAACTTGATTGTTTGTTCTTCCAACATGCAGCACTGAAGTACAGATCGATATGCAGAAGCGCTGAATTGTGTAGCTTCAAGGTTTGTTTCTGTCAGTTCATCTTGTGTCTGGGTTAGCAAGGTAGCCCTTCTCACGTTGTCAGTTACATATTTTTGTATCTCAGCATCTGAATCTTAATTTCATACTGAGATAGCAAGTTTAGAACCCTTTTTTTGGTTTAATAAGAAATCTGGCAATAATTGAGCCTGAATTGCTATCATTCCTTTGCAAACAACTATAACCTGAACTATAGGTCCAACAACCTTAACAAATACTAGAGGCTCAATTGAATGATACAGCGATGCTAACACAAGCAATGGCTGACCAACAAACCGAGTTCTGACTCTTTAGCAAGGAAGTATAAGTAGTTGTTTTTTTCCCTTCGTTTCTATGTAAACTAGGATCATGCTTCTTTGAACTGTTGTACTGCTTTCTCCTATAATGAAATGGCAGAGCACCCGCTAAATTTGCTAAAAACAAAGCTGGGAGTTCAATCATGCCTTTTCAATTTATTCCCATATATACAATCAGATTTGCCATGAATTATTATCAAATTGGTTTATGCCCTTTATGAAGGCTACTGCCAGAGTTTTTTATCCATGTTTTGCTACTTTTGGTATTTTTTTCTTCTAAATCTGCCCTCTTTAAGGTAAGTTAATACTGATGTGTAGAAGCTATGGTAATGTATAATGCATGCATATTTTCTGAGTTATTGTTTGTATCTTGTGATATGCTTGTTTAATAGTTTTAAATTTAAAATAGTTAAAAATATGTAAAAATAGAAAATAGTGAGTTCTCTATGTGACATTCACTATGTGACATTGTTATAGGGAATGAGAGGCTGATGAGCGGGGTCTGCTCGTGAGAGAGACTGACAGTCATCATGTGACATTCATTATGTGACATTCATTATGTGACATTCATTATGTGACAAAAATATTTAATCACACAATATATAAGACGTGAATCTTAATGAATGTAATTGTTCATTTTATTTTATTTTTTACGAATTTTAACTTGTTTTGCACGGGCACACTACTAGTCTAGGAGCTAAGACAATCTGATAAATGGATCGGAGGGAGTAGATTATCCTGTGTGCACGAGTTGGCATTTATGTCGAAATGAAAATATTAATAATGCCGTTAAAATATCTCCGATATTAATCCTTTGCTAACATCATCATCAAATATATGGCGCGCTCTCTTATATATAAATAAATAGCTCGTGGCACCCTCGGCTCTCGCTCTCCTAGCCACACCGGCAGCGCTGCTTCACCAAACGGCTCCGCTCTCGCCTCTATCCCGTCCACAATGGCGACGACGACGAGGGCAGCTTGCCGCGCACTGTTCACATTCTTGGTTGTCCTCGGCGCCTCCGCTAGCGGTAAGCAACCAACTAATCCTGTCCCTGCATATCCATTCTCCAGGACGAACTAGGATCCGATTTCGTCTATAATTAGTTTGTATGTGTTGGTGCTATGGCGCTAATGTTGCGTTGCCTCTTGCCTGGTCTCTCTGTTCTCCGATTCAGATGATTTCGCGTCGTCGACGGACGTGGATACCTTGGACATAAAAAACAACTGCACCTACAGGGTGGCGCCGGTGATCGCCCCCGGACAGGGCTCGCCGCCCCTAAGCTTCACCCCCGCCGAGCTCAAGGGGTACGAGTACGTCCTCGGAATCCCGATGCCACATGGGTGGTCGGATCGCATCTGGGGCCGGACCGACTGCTCTACCGACGGCAACGGCAAGTTCACGTGCGCCATGGTGGGCGACTGCGGCTCCGGCCGTCTGGAGTGCGACGGAGGTGGCGGCGGCGGGCCCGCGCCGGCATCGGCGTCAAAGGCGGCACGGACACCTACGACATCAGCCTCGCCGACGGGTACAACCTGCCCATGCTCGTGGCGCCTTACGACACGAGCCATGGCGGCGGCCAGTGCGCTCCGACTCAGTGCGTGGTGGACCTCAACAGTGCGTGCCCGGCCGACCAGCAGGTGAACGCGTCCGGCCGTGTTGTGGCGTGCAGGTCGTTGGGGAACTCCGGGTCATTGCAGAACGCGTGCCCGACGGCCAAAAGCTACGCTGTTGTCGACGCCGCCTCCGCCTCCACCAGCTCCAGCTGCGCCGTCGTCAACAACACTTACACCGTCACCTTCTGCCCTGACAACAGCGAATTTGACCCTAAATACTACTAGTAGCAAGTACTGTAGTGGAGTTGTATCTGTCATCTCTTAGTACGTACTCCCTCCATCCAAAAATTAAAAAATAAATAAATTTCTAGAATTATCCTAAGCCAAACCATTTTAAATTTAACTAAATTTAGAGAAAAGGGCACTGATATTTATGTCATCATATTAGTACCATAGATATATCATACAAAATATTTTCATAATTTACTTATTTGATGTCATAAGTTTTATTATTTTTTATGGTAAAGTTGGTCAAACTCAAGATAATTTGACTTAGGGTGATTTTAGAAGTTGATTTATTTTAAGACAGAGCAAGTACGTACATGTCCGTCAATCCAACGATTTCTCAAATTCATGTATACTTCAAGAACCTAAGACAAAATAGGACGGAAGTTCCTATAGGCCGGCAATCAATCAGGAGCTTCATGGCGTGCGGAAAATGCAAAGCATGATGAACGCTTGTCCGGCCGCTTGACCTCGAACCGTTCAGCTGGCTTTGGTTTGGAAGGATGCCACGGGGCTGGAAATGGACACAGGCTGGCTTTGGCTTGACCTCGAACTGACATTGCTTGTTTGATTGCTTGCGACAACCTAGAAAAGCCAGGCGACCCAACTTACTACATCCTCCATTCCCTAGTTAACCAAGAGTCAATTTCATAGGTGGTATTTACAAGAATGTAGTTGTGACACAGGCTTCCGTTCAGTTATTTTATTTAAACTCATTTCAATCCATTTATATCTACCAAAACCATATATATTTTATGTTATAGTATTTTCTTGTAGGTAGGTAATATAAGTGCTTGAAAGATCGTAAGGTTAACCCATGTATATGAGAAGTGCTACTGACGAGTTGAATATTAGCACTGCTATATAACACGTGACAACATGTATATTAATTTTGATTTTGAAAACATACACCACATGCCGTGAGGTGGCTCGTCTTTATGGAAAATATTCATTGTAACAGTTATTATAGGATAAAAGTTAAAAATTACTGTCGCAATTGTCATAAATAATTTAAGATTATGTAACTCTGACAAGGTTATTGCATTCTTTTTTACACAATATACATGTGCATGCTCTTTATTTTTGGTGGACTATATACATTTACAGACTTGCTCTGTTTTTTAAGTTTTTTAGTTGAGCAACATTTTTTTGCTAGAGGGGATGATTAAACTAAATGTTCCCATTGATTATGATTACGCATGTTCATGTCATTTGCTATTACAATCAATATAATATAGATTTATGCATCTAAGGGCAGCCAATGGTAACTCATGAGTTAGCTCAAAGTATATTATGTATATTTAAGAGAAATAAAATATAGCTCTTGATTAAGACCTAGACTCATACACATATTTTAAGATTATATGTAACACTATTATATAGGCTACCCATATTATGAGTTATGTGTTAAAAGTTAGTATCATTAGAGAAATTAGGGGGTGTTTGGTTTCCTGGACTAAATTTTAGTCCATGTCACATCGGACGTTCGGATGCTATTTAGGAGAACTAAATATGAGTTAATTATAAAACTAATTACACAGATGGAGACTAATTTACGAGACGAATTTATTAAGCTTAATTAATCCACCATTAGCACATATTTACTGTAGCACAATATTGTCAAATCATGGACTAATTAGGCTTAAAAAATCGTCTCGCAAATTAGCCACAATCTGTACAATTAGTTATTTTTTTATCTATATTTAATACTTCATGCATGTGTCCAAACATTCGATGGGACAGGGACTAAAATTTTTCTGTAGGAACCAAACATCCCTTAGTAACTAACTCGTACTATTTGCATGAGCGATTGATGGGCTGTCTGCTTGGGAACTGGGCCTAGCCAGCAGCTCCATCAAAACCGAGGCATCCAAAATCAGACACCCAGGAGCGCTTCTTGCGTCACGTCAGGCAGGTATCCCGTCGAAGAAGCAAACATGTCCATAGTGCCTCAGTGTTTGGGTGGTTCAGATGCACGGTCATGCGCGGAGGGTCTGAGTGATTAAAGGGGTGTTGAGTTAGAGGGTGATTGGTTCGAGCTACTAAATTTGAGTAGCTATTAAATGGTTTAGTCACTTTTAGTAACTTCAGAGTTACTAGAGATGACTAAAACTCTTTTAATAGCTTTTAGTCATAGTGTTTGGTTAAAAAGTTACTAAAGTGACTAAAAGCTACTAAATTTAGTAACTACTAGGCGAACCAAACAGGCCCTTACTAGAGAGGACTAAAGCCTTTTTAGTAACTTTTAGTCATAGCGTTTGGTTAAAAAGTTACTAAAATAACTAAAAACTACTAAATTTAGTAGCTACTAGGCGAATCAAATAGGCCCTAAGTGGCCAAGTGGCTGAGTGATTGAGTGACTGGAGCTACTATATTACCTTAGGTTGAGTGACTAAGTGGCCGAGTGAAGTGATTGAGTGATCGGGCTACTATATTATCCTCGAGTGACTAAAGTGGACAAGTGCTTGTGTGGTGTAATGCCTGAGTGGTCGAGTGACCGAGTGGCCGAGCGACTGGGCGAGTGACTAAGGGCCTGTTTAGCATGGCTTCGTCTGCACGGCTCCTTCGCGAGAGCCGAAGCCCCCAAGGCGGAGCCCCTTTTCCAGGCTCTGGCTCCTCTCGCTACTCCAGACAGTTTATTGCAGCTGGTTCGTACCACCCTATCATCATTGATTTAGCACTCGACAGTGATTAGTCGTGCCTCTCACTGCTACAGACAGCTCGTCACATCCGGTTCATAACCCACTATCACCATCGATTTTAGTACTCAGCGATGATTAGTCGACAGTGATGGTCATGATCATTACCGCCAGCTTGAAAAACAGGCAAAAAATAGTAAAAAAAACTTGTTTTAAATCCCGAGAAGTCCTCGTCAGCTAGCCACACGGGCACGCGTATTTTTGTGCAAAAATACGCACGCTACGCTATGTTAGGATGGTGGGATACAAATCAATCCTAAAGTCACTTATGTCCATATGACATATTCATTCTCCTAGTATCCACTTTTTAGGATTTTAAAATAAATATTTAGGGCTCTAATAACTTTAAATGAAAACTTATCAACTATAAAGTTACAGTTCTTACAACTTTGGTTTAAGGAGTTGGTCATTTAAAAAATTTGAATTTCAAATTGTGATAACTTGAGCCATACTTTTGGGACCTCAAATGATTTCAAATAAAAAAGTCATCAACTACAAAGTTGTAGTTCTCATCGATAGCTGCAACTTTAGTTTTGGTCGATTTTCCATCCAAGGTCATTTGAAAAAATTGAATTTCAATATTTTACAACTTAAAATACAAATTTGAGACCATAAATGATTTCTAATAAAAAAGTTATCAACTACAAAATTGTAGATCTCCTCATCGGGACCTAAATCTTTGATTCTAGTCATTTTTTTCCATTTGAGGTCATTTGTACAATTCAAAAAAGTTGAATTTCAAAATTTGAGAGCTTCAAACAGAATTCTAGGACCACAACTTGATTTCAAATGAAAAGGCCATCAATTATAAAGTTGTAGATCTCCAACTTTGATATAAAGTTTGTTCCCATCCGACTTAGTTTTAAAAATGATTAAGTCTACTTTTGGCCCCTCAACTATCTTGTTGGTCTAATTTTGACCCCCAACTACAAAACCGTCTGGTCCAGGCACCTCAAGTTTAAAAACCGTTCACTCTTTGCACCTAGACACGGTTGTGGCTGTTTCATGCCGACGTGTACCTGGTTTTGACCCGGCACGCTGGCGTTAACCGCCACGTAGGACGTCAGCGCGGTTAAAAAAAAGGGGCCAGCCCACTCGACTCGCTCTCTCCCTCTCAGTTCCTCTCCCCCGAACCCTAGACGCCGTCGTCGCCGCTGGCGTAGCCGCTACTGCATCCTCTCCTCTGGTGCCTCCGCGTCCGTAGTCTCCCCTTCGCCTGGGAGTCCTCCGCTGCCGACTTCGCAGTCGTTGAAATGGCATCCTCAAGTGGATCCAGCAGGAGTTTTGGAAGCCAATCTTCTTGGGGTCGCCATGGCAATTCGTCCTCACCAATCCCTTATCGTGAAGGCCCACTGGAGTACACACCAGCAGTGTATGCAAATGCGGTGCAAAAGCTGCTAGGTTCATATCTTGGAGCGATTTGAACCTAGGAATGTGTTATCTGAAGTGTGCACGAGCTCGTGTAAGTTGTTCTCAGAACACTTTATAGTTTGTACGTGCATCCATGATTGAATGTGTCTCTGATATTGTGTTTATGGTGTGTTGCATAGGATGGTGGTTGCGACTTCTTTAGATGGGTGGATCCACCAAATAGTACCTTCTTGAAGCAACTACTGCTTGGTTTGTGAGATGCAGCAACTGGAGTAGCTGAACACAGTTTGGAAGATTCAATACTGGAGAATCAAAGGCTACAACTTCAACTGGAAGGTGTTGTCAAGCACAATGAAGACAGTGTGGCCATGTTTCTTAGAGCCAGGAGAGATGTGGCCATTGTGCAAGCTGAATTGCAACCGGTAGCTCAATCTCGAGTTGAGTTAGAGGTGAGGCTAGGGAGATTGGAGAAGGAGAGGGAGTTCTTGTTTGGTGCTCTATTTGTGTGTGTAGGATTAGTGGCTGCTTGCTGGAGGCCTTGGATCATGTAAATGAATGTGTGTACCAGTAGGACTATAATGTAACTGAATTGTGGTGTTAGCCTTGATGTATTATATGTAGATATAGTTCATATTAGTAGGACTGTGATGTTTAGTGTATCAGTAATGCAGGAGCATAATGCTCAGGACCATGTTTCAGTGAAATGCTCAGGACCATTGTAGAACATAACTTACATGTGTCTTGATATAGTGTATAGCTCAAATGCAGCAAAGCAAACTGAATGAGCTGCACACATCACATCCATCACAATAGTTGGTGATACACAGAACATCAAGTTCATTACAATAGTTCAGGTTGCACACACACAGACTCATGAAATTTGACACATACATGAAGTTCCAGATAGCATAGATAACACACAGACACAGACATGGGCTCAAGGATTTAGGCCTATCAGCAGTAAGGTAGAAGGAGTGGCTCCCTTGTGATCAACTGCACTTGGTCTTCCTTCCTTTGGATAAATCTGCTTGGGTGGTCCTACAGCTGACACAACAACCTTGGAGGTTGATGCACCTGAAACTTGGAGGCTTGCTTTACAGTGCTTTCCAGACATCCCTGGTATAGTGGCCTATAGGGTGACCTTAGCCTGAGCCCCTTCCTTCAATGTTGTCTTCACTCTTGCTAATGACTTCATAGCTTTTTGCCCATCCTGCAAGACAAAGGAAGTATATAACTAAGACAAAGAAAGTATATTACTATTAATGACCACATGGAATAAGCAGTTAAACTTACATTGCAGTCAACAGATAACTGAGAGCAATGTCTTTTGCTACTAGCAGTAGTAGATGAAAGGCATGGCTTCCTTTTTGAAGTTGTTCCTCTACCAGACTGTGAAGCACCAACACTTCCTCTAACAGACTATGATGCACCAACACTTCCTCTAGCAGACTGTGATGCACCACCACTATCCCTAGTAGACTGAGAAGCACCACCACTTCCTTTAGAAGACTATGAAGCACCAGCACTTGCATTACCAGAACCTATCCTCCTGCTATAAGTTGTCTTGTTGCGTCCAATCCCTTTACATACTCTACACCTTATAACTGTTCCTTTCTTGGATAGCTTACCCTGAGGTGGCTTCTTCTCCCCATCTTGCCTTTTCCTCTCCTTCTTTGGTCTTCCAGGCATCCTTACATATATGGGAGGCAATGGCTTTTCTCTGTTTGATACGGGCTAAAAGGCCTTGCCTTCCACTGGTTGCAGGCAGTGTGCATATGTCTTGTTGTACTCCTCAATGGAATTACACTTGGCTATGAATTCTTCTAAAGGCTTAGATGCATAGTAGATGCAGGAAATAGCATGAGAGCAGGGCAAACCTGACAACTGCCAGAACCTACAGGAGCAAGTTCTCTCATCCAAATTCATAGTGAATCTGTGATCCCGGTAGGTTATTTCATAGCAACTGTTGCCATTGCTAATAGCATGGCAGAACCCACTAGCTGTGATATATATCATCAGCTTCTTGTAGGTGTTTGGATAGATGAGACTTGTCCACCTTTATGCCTTGTTCCTGTTCTCATGGATTTTTACCATAACTTAGCGCCTTATACCTTCAAGCATACTTATGATTGGAAGGAACCTTGCTTTCAGAATCTAGTGGTTGAAGTACTCACACATGTTATTGTCCATAGAATCATAGAATGACCCAATTTTGAACCATGCTCTACTCCAATGCTCAGGATCAGTTCTCAAAATAGCATCAGCCCCATGTGGTGTCATTTCCCTTAGCTTGTTCATGTTGTAGTTGAATAGATTCATTGATGAAGACTTTACACATCTCCAAAAAAGCTTCTGATACTTCTTGTTAGTGAACTTCTTCCTCTAGTTAGCATAGATATGCCTGGCACACATCCTATGCTCCACCTTAGGTGCCCACTTGTTTACAGCATTGATGAGCCCCTTCTACTGATCAGAAATGAATACCCAACTATCACCATCACCAAACTACAGGTCAGTGCTTAGCAAAGATAAGAAAAAGTCCCATGACTCCTTGGTCTCTCTCTCTACAACTGCCCATGCTATTGGGTATACTTGATTGTTGGCATCTCTACCTAGTGCACAAAGCAGTTCTCCATTGGTTAATCCCTTAAAAAAACAACCATCTAGTCCAATAACCTTCCTGTAACCAACAAGGAACCCCTTCTTGCATGCATCAAAGCAGACATAAACCTCATGATCATGGGTTCAAGTTCTTCAGTGTCAAGCTTCACTACTATTGTACTCCTAGGATTGCTTCTCAGCAGTTCAAGCTAGTAGTCAAACACCAGAGCATACCCCCCCTTGGTTGCATCATTCATCCTTTGCATCACAATTGATTTGGCTCTCTTAATCTTTGAAATACTGACATCTACAAACATTTCTTCCTAAATTGTTTCTCTCATACTCTCAATTGACCACTATGGGTTAGCCAATATCAACTTCTCATATTTATCTGCTATTCTCCTTAATGTCACTAAAGGGTTGTCTCTCCTTGGTGAGCATGTGTGCTCATCTTTACATGTGGCTATATGCCAACTACTTGCCCTTAATGTCTTTGATAGATGCAAAACCCAAGGGCACTTTGGTCATGAACAAACTGCTCTACACTTTGTGCTCTCATTCTTCACAAACTTAATCACCTTTCTTTTTGCCAGTCCATACTTGATGACAACCTCCCTGAATGTTGACTTATCACTAAAAGCCATCCCAACAGTGAATACTGGCACTGGAGCATTAGCATCAAACTTGGGGAATTTCTTCTCCTTCCTAACCAACTCTCCATCAGATGTTTCATCATATGAATCATCATCTTCATCGGTATCCATAGCATGGGAATCATAGCCATCCTCTTCATTACCACATTCCACATTGACTTCATGCCTTTCCTCATCAACCACCAACATGCCTCTAGCTTTTAATTTCTTCTTTAACTCCTTTAGCTCAGCTCTAATCTAAATTGCCTCCTCATCCTCTCCACTGCTCTCATCATCACCAGGCAAGTAATCCTTGTCACTGGGATCATCCATATCTGAACTATGTTCCTTCTATATAGGAGCCTCTTCATGAACAGACACTTCTTCTTGCATAACCAACTTCTGTACAGGAGCCTCTTTCTCTCTAACCCAATGCAAATACTTAGTAGCACCTATTAAGTCCTTCTTAACTTGTTCTGGTGATGACATGATCATTATAGCCAAATCCTCAACCACCACATTGTCTTCATGAGGTGTTTCCATCCTAGTGCTTTCACTGTCTGCTCTTTCACTCTCCATTTTAGCATCTTCCTCCTAGTCACTACACTGGTCCTCCCCATCCTCTTCCTCCTCAATCTCCATGTCATCAGCTTTCACTTCAATAAGCTCAACAAATACATCTGCAACCCCTCCATCAGTAACATATTCAGACATGTCCAAACAAGCCTTATCATCTACCAAAACTCTAAGCCCATTCAGTAAATTCTTGCTAGGGAACAACCAATGGAGAAGAACATGATCTGAAGCATTGTAGTGGTCTTTAAGATGTCCAATTACTTCAGACAAAGAAATTTTGTCACGCTCGATGAATGACATCTCATTTCCACCTAGATAATCAGCCTGTTCGCTGTTTGTTTTCTGGACTGATAAGCCCGGCTGGTGCTGGTTTGTTGTGAGAGGAAAATACTGTTGGCTGGCTGATAAGCCCTGGCTAAAACCAACAGGCGAACAGGCTAAATGAAACTTCTTCCCATCATTGAAAAACTCGCCACCAAAGTGAAATCGAACACCAAGAAATTCTAAAGGGTTCATTCCTACAACAAATAGTAGAGTCTTAGGACTACGGATCCAAGGTAACTAACCTAAGAGTACTTCCATCCCTACATGCATAAATGCAGATGGATTCAACCATACCTGAGCATGTTCGTCCTCTACGTTTCAATCCTCCAAGCCCATACGACTGCGAAGGCGGCGGCGGAGGACTCCCAGGCGGAGGGGAGACTGCAGACGCGGAGGCACCAGAGGAGAGGATGCGGTAGTGGCTACACCGGCGGCGGCGACAGAGGCGGTGACAGCGTCTAGGGTTCGGGGGAGAGGAACTAAGAGGGAGAGGGCGAGTCGAGTGGGCCGACCCCTTTTTTTAACCACGCCGACGTCCTACGTGGCGGTCAACGCTAGCGTGGCGGGTCAAAACCAGGTACACCTCGCCATGAAACAGCCACAACTGTGTCTAGGTGCCAAGAGTGAACGGTTTTCAAACTTGAGGTGTCTAGACCAGACGGTTTTGTAGTTTGGAGTCAAAATTAGACCAACACGATAGTTGAGGGACCAAAAGTGGACTTAATCCTTTTAAAAATTATGAATTTTATTGTGCTGCAGCATGGCTATCATTGTCAGATCATACAACAAGCTAGCGTTGACAGCCATCTTCACCATGGTTCATACGACGAGCTAGCGGTGATGAGAGTCACCGGTTTGTATTAAAACTGGCTATAATAACTTTCGCCGCCGGCTCGCCGTATGAACTAGTGGTGAATATGGTTTTCACGGGCAGCTCGTCATACCGTGGTAACCATGCTGCAACTAAATAACATTCATAACTTTTTGAAATAAAGCCGGATGAGGATAAATTTTATATCAAAGTTGTAGACCTTGACGAGATATGTAACTTTGTAGTTGATGACTTTTTCATTTGAAATCATTTATGGTTCTAAACTTCTGTTTGAAGACCTCATATTTTTACATTCAATTTTTTTCGAATTGTACGAAGAACCTTAGATGGGAAAACGACCAGAAGCAAAGTTATTGATGTCGATTGAGTTACAAATCTGTAGTTGATAACTTTTTCATTAGGAATCGTTTATAGTCTCAAATTTGTATTCGGAGTTCTAACACTTTGAAATTCAAAATTTACAAATGACATCGGATAGAAATCGACTAAAACCAAAGTTATAGATCTCAGTGAGAGTAGAAACTTTGTAGTTGATGATTTTTTCATTTGAAACAATTTGCACTCCTAAAATTATGTTTCAAGTTCTCACAATTTTAAATTCAAAATTTTAAAACGACCTTGGATGACAAAACGACCAGTACCAAAATTGTAGTACTCGATGATATATATACAATTTTCCAGTTCAAATATTTTTTATTTGATTTCGTTTAGGATCCCAGATATTTATTCGAAGATAAAAAATAGTGAATACGAGGTTAATAGATATGTCCTATTGACACGGATGACTTTGGAGTGGAATAGTTAAAGGGCATGCAAGGCTACAGGTTTAGGTTCAAATCTTGGTGCGGCAAAGCATGCGAATTTTTGCGCGAACAATAACGTGACTTATGATGCGTGATCATGCATAGTGGGGTTTTAGCAGAATTAAAAGATTTTTTTTCTATTTTTAACCATATTTTAGGATTTTGAGAAATCCTCATCACCGTCGGTTTCCAACGGGCCGCCAATGTATCGGGCTAAAACCGACGATGATGGTTCCATATTAGCAGCGATGATATTTTTATAGTAGTGCATTGTGCATACACGTATGCAATATAGTCAGCTCTCAATTCCCGTCTCATACCACGCATGCCGTTTAAATTCATTACTTCCTCTCTCGATATTCAGCCTGTTTGTTTCGGCTTATTCGCTCGTATTTGGCTTATAATCCACGGCTTGAACAATATTTTTTTCTCACATCAAACCAATAAACAGTATTTTTAGTCATGGCTTATAAGTCAATTCGGCCGAAATGAACAGGCTGATTATTAGTTAATTTAATTTGTTTTTCTTATGAACCGCACTCTAAACTCTTTGAACTGAATATACAATATTTTCTTTAACAATGATGTCATATATGAAATCTGCACCAAACCGTGGGTATCCAATAGGGCCACGTTGCCTGTTAGCCCACTAATCGTTAGATCTCACCAACTCGCCATATCATCCGTCCAATTGCGGATCAGTTCGATCTTTGCCCGACCTGAAACCTCAGGAACATTCTCGGGCCCGTCGAGAAGCGAATGGCAGCACCGCCAGCACGGGCGCTAGCCACCAGCAAAGTGGCGCTGCCCGCGCGGGCTAGCCGGACACGGCCACCTCTGCGCACCACAGGTGCGGGCGCCGCCCACAGGCGACGCTGCGTGGCGACCCGAGCACGCCACGCCACGCCACGGGTGTAAGGTGCCGGTCTCCGCCCTTCGCCTGCAAAGTCGCCTGCGGCGGGCGAGCATTTGCCCTCTGCCTGATGTGCCATCCACCGCCTCTCGGACCACCGCCGCATCCCCAGCACCATTTGCGTAGGACGGTGCGACACTGAAGAAATCCAAGCGTGGCTGGTCGAGGGACGCCCCACGTTGTTCGATAAAATGACCGTACGAAACACCGTGGCCTCCCTGCCATTTCATCGTCCTGAACCTGAACCAAGACACAAGAGAGTACCTCCTGCCTCTCTTTGAAGCGGCAGAGGCCTGAGTGGGGAGGAGCTGACCGACGCGGCGTTGGATGGGGGCCACCGAGATCGTGATGGCGCAGCGAGAGACTCGGCGTGAGCACGTGGGCCGGCGGACGGAGGAGCGCGGCGCTGGCCAGCGGACGGAGGACGCCCAACAGCTGTTTGACAAAATGACTAAGGCAAGCTGCTCACTAAACACGTGTTGTTCATGTCCTTGGATGCGCTGTTTTGTCTTGACACACGGGCAGCACAGTCCTAGCCCCCTCCCTATCTTCCCTGCGATGCCAATCTACTGGCTAAAGGAGGTGATGGTAGACGGGCGTGGGCTCGCTACAATGCCAGGGTTCATCGTCAGGCCGCAAGTGCCTTAGCAGCGCCTCTTGCTGGTTTCCTCATCAACTACCCTGTGCAATCCAAGGTTCTCAATTAATCCCCGTGGTTTGGCCTCATTTTGCAGGCAAAAGGGATGATGGCAAATTTGACGAACGATAAGCATCCAATGCGCAGGCATGTCAAAAAAAGGCCACATGCAAGCTACATATCTTTAGGTGAAATTGGTACTGTCAAATGTTCTTCAGGCTGAGTGCTAAATATTTCTTTCAACTAAAAGGATCAGTATCATTGTTGTGTTGTTTATTTAATCTAATGACAGTGAGCTAATTTCTCTTAACTATCTTCAACTAGTATGATTAATATAACAACTCATCGCTGTTAGTACTACCCAGTATAATTGTACGGAGCTTTGCAATGTTTCTCTGTTTAATTGAGTTAGTTCAAGGAAGGGCACTGGAAAGCCTATTGAAGTACAGATAGTAGTAATTTTCTCATGTGATGATGGACCTTGACTTTTATCATGTGCTGCATGGCATCACGCGGCAGGTGAAATATTTGTTCTTTTGTCAATACGTTCTGAAATGAAACGTTGCAACTGTGACTGATGGTTTAGATGACACTACACTCAATCGGTAGTCTGTAATTCTTGAGTAACCCTTTACCTGAGTAATTTATCTCAAACAAATGAATGATTTGTGTTTGAAATATCTCAAAATTTGGTAAACTAAGACTAAGTAACAAAGAATAATTGAACTAATGCCCTTTTCTTAAAAATCATCATAGTTGAAGTGTTTATGCAAAGGCTCTAATAAATGGACTACCAAGTGCAGACTTGCTAAACAAATGCGTCGTTGGTTCACAAAGCTACACTTCATCTCATTTGTAGTAATTAGCGAATTTGTGGCCATATCAAATACTACTCTTAAAGGTTTTGTTACCTGCGTTAGCCATGATGCTCCATGTCTTCTGCAAGCACAAAATTACCATTACCTTGAGAAAATATTTTGCCCATTAACTAATACAATTTTTTTACTTATAGTTGCTTCCTATGCCCCTTAAGTCTTTCAACAGCCGTCCCTCACTGTTGATTAGCTAAATCTAACCACATGTTTTCACTGAATATACAAGTTCTTTATCAGTACAGGTTATTTACACAATTGCACTTAGCCACCATGTTTTCTATAAGCCAAGCAACTTTGCAAAATATGGATTCTAAAAGTATATAAAAAGTTAACAAAGGTGGATGCATTTTCTTATATGAGTTCCAAAACTGCATAAAACATATTAGATGTTACCATCTGATGCTAACTTATTACAATTCATGGGTCTCACTTCACTGCTCATAGTAAGAAGGCAACTTGATTGTTTTCATGTGTTGTCTCGTATTTAGAGTTTCTTTACGTTGTCTACTGGAGGAATTGTCTGCGTGCTCCTTTCCCACTAGATTTACTGTTTTTGTTTGTTAACCCACTAAGATTAATTTATTCTTCATTTTTTGGGCTTTGTCCTTTGCAAGGCAAAGAATATCCATAGATCAAACTTTGATGGTTGCGCCTACAATATAACTATATATGATCTCTAGCTCCACTCCATGGACAATGGGCACTTGTTTTCTTTTCCCCTTTTTGTTGTTAAGATGCTAATACTTGGGCCAGAGGAAAGATAAAAAATACTAATGATACTTTGCAAGTGTTGATATTGAAGATATCTTACATTCATGGACATGATTTATATTATGCTGCTGAATTCCTGATAAATAATTACAAAAGGCTTTATGCTACAAGTTCTGTCGCCAGAGTTGATGTTTTTGTTGATTGGCTACTCTTAAATTAAAAAAAAAGCAGTTGGGTCTGAATCCAAGTTCACACTAAACAGTCTTTTGAGTGGTCTAATAGAAGTGATACTAGAATCGGATTGTAATCCTTTGCCTGAAACACTTATCAATATCAAAGGCATGATGCCTCGAGGATATTGAAATAAACTACCAATAGAAGGTTAATTAACAGAAAAAATCAAGGGTGGTGCACTCAAGGAGGGCGCGGCGCAGCTTCTAGTCGTTATAAGAAAATAAGCTAAAAATATACATTACTTTGAGCACTAATAATCCTAAAGTTATTTATAATATACATACAGTACGCTATCGCCTATCATAACTATAAATAGGTGCGTACTGCATATTCATGGCTACTAATGGTATAAAATGGTAACCGTAAATGGTGCCTCTTTCTCGTATGCCTTCTACACCTCGATCATGTTTATACAACGCGGTGAACTCTATGGATAATATGAAGCATGACCATGTTTATACGAGTAAATTGCCATACACATTGAAGTGAAATTGAAACTCATACTATATTTTTCTAAAATGCCGATCCATAAAGACACAAACCATTGATTACCGATTTTTCTAGCATTATCATAAGTCATCATTAAAGAAATATATGGATACAAGAATAAAGAATATGGTATCTGTTTCGCAAAAGGAAAAAAAAAAGGATCCGTGATTATACTTTCCTGGTAAAAGTGGAGCTCTCTTATCTCCACTATCTCCACTATAATTGAAAACTTGTCTCTATCAAAATCAAAGGGTTCATAATAGATCTACATCAAATCCAAAGGCCCAGAAACGATGTTTGATGGAGGCTTCTCACACCCCCCTCACCTCCGCACTCTCCCCGCCCGCATCCTCGTAGCTCTCGGCAAGTAGGATCCAATCACCAATCATTCAACCATCAAAAAGAAAGTCCGGAAAAAAAGGCATGACAACCTCGCACCGCAGCATCCTCCTGTTGACGCTAGACTCCAGACGACTCTCGCCACCATCGCCGACCTGTTGATGGTCGCCGCCTCCTGCTGACTCACTTGGCCGCTGCTGCCGACGGACTGCACTGCGACTACTGCTTCGAGCCCTGGACGCCGTGCTAGGGCCGCGTACGCGCGTACGTGGCACCGACATCCTGCAAACGGCGGCGACCGGACGGCACAGCTCCGTCAGACCCGCAAACGACGGCGGACGACGACGTCGTACGCGGCGACCAGGACACAGAACCAGTGCCGCGAACGCCGCGGCGAGACCTGCCGAGCCTGGCATTCAGATCAGGCGTCGGCAAGAGGCTGCAGTCCGTTCGCGAGGGCACTTCTCCAGTCGACAAGGTCACGGTGCCCACGACGAACGCCGCTCACAGCCCGGCGACCGTCGAAGACACCTACATACGGCGAGGACAGCAGCACCGAGGAGCAGCTCGTCACGCCGTGGACCGTCTCCGTCGCCAGGTGAGCGTGCGTGTGTGCGTACTAGTGCCAGCCAGGTGAACATGCGTGTGTGCGTGCATGGACTGATGCATGGCACTGTGCTGCTAAAGTTTACTGGCTTCCTTGCGATATTATCAGAAATCTTGCTGTCGCCTATCACATTTGTTGATGGATTGGTAACACGTAGCGATTGTTAATGCTTCAATAGGCGAGATACATGTTTTGGACTCTTTCGGAGACCAAATGTCAAACTTTCAAGATCTCAAATATACGGTGTGGCTTATGATTGATATACATACATACATATTGTTTTTAAATTTTTTAATATTCCCTTTCTAAAACTTGGTGTTTCGGTCATAAAGTTACTAGGAATGGAATGAATGATAAAGCATGTAGCGGAGCATATCTAACTGGACCGACAAAAATGGAAACACGGTATGGAAGTGTCATCTTGGCCAACTAAACATATGATCACTAAAAGAGCGCAAACAGATGGGTAAAAGATCAACTATACCTTTTGTGTACATGGCATTGTCACACCAGCAACAATACCTGTATCACTCATATTTTACTTGTAATATTTGCACAGTGTAAGTTGTGGTTTATGGATGCTTAATTATATGGAGTACTGGACTGGAACAACTTTATCTGACGTTGTGACCCAGGTAATTTCATAAGAATATTTCTAAATTTTTTTTATTTTGGTTTGGTTAATAATCACGACTTGCTCATATTTTTAGGACGATATAAGTAACTTTAGGTTCAAGCTACCTACGATCTTGTATAACTCCACGCTAAACATAGCGAGAGGGTTACAGGATGATGAGCAAGATATGGAAGACAACAATAATCTTGATGATGATGTTGTAATGCTCGATAATCCAGATGAAATAGATATGATACTGTCGGGTACAACAACATGGACAAACAAACAAGACCTATTGTCTGCATTTCGTGCATGCATCCTGTTGAATAATGACCCTGAATCTTTAGAGTAAGTCATTCTAAAGTAAATTATTTTGTTCTAATTTAAAGATTTTTCATCACCCCTGCTACAACTGCTACGATAATTCATTTGTTTGTTGTCCTGGTTTTTTAGCAAAGAATGGGTCCAAAGCACACGACCGTATCCGATTTCTTTAACTCGTAGAAAAATTGGCGATATTTTAAACGAGAATATGGAGATGGATCATAATTGCTTCAACCTTGCTGTTTGGATGGCTGCATCCAATAACGCCTCTATGTTGGAGAAAGACAAATACCACTATATGGACCTCCAGTTTGCTGTAAGTTGATATAATTTTTCACTAATCTCCACTATAATTGAAACCTTGTCTCTATCAAAATCAAAGGGTTCATAATAGATCTACGTCAAATCCAAAGGCCCAGAAACGATGTTTGATGGAGGCTTCTCACACCCCCTCACCTCCGCACTCTCCCCGCCTGCATCCTCGTAGCTCTCGGCAAGTAGGATCCAATCACCGATCATTCAACCATCAAAAAAGAAAGTCCGGGAAAAAAGGCATGACAACCTCCGCACCGCAGCATCCTCCTGTTGACGCTAGACTCCAGACGACTCTTGCCACCATCGCCGACCTGTTGATGGTCGCCACCTCCTGCTGACTCACTTGGCCGCCGCCGCCGACGGACTGCACTGCGACTACTGCTTCAAGCCCTGGACGCCGTGCTAGGGCCGCGTACGCGCGTACGTGGCACCGGCATCCTGCAAACGGCGGCGCCCGGACGGCACAGCTCCGTCAGACCCGCAAACGATGGCGGACGACGATGTCGTACGCGGCGACCAGGACACAGAACCAGTGCCGCGAACGTCACGGCGAGACCTACCGAGCCTGGCATTCAGATCAGGCGTCGGCAAGAGGCTGCAGTCCGTTCGCGAGGGCACTTCTCCAGTCGACAAGGTCACGGTGCCCACGACGAACACCGCTCACAGCCCGGCGACCGTCGAAGACACCTACATATGGCGAGGACAACAGCACCGAGGAGCAGCTCGTCACGCCGTGGACCGTCTCCGTCGCCAGGTGAGCGTGCGTGTGTGCGTACTGGTGCCAGCCAGGTGAACATGCGTGTGTGCGTGCATGGACTGGTGCATGGCACTGTGCTGCTAAAGTTTACTGGCTTCCTTGCGATACTATCAGAAATCTTGCTGTCGCCTATCACATTTGTTGATGGATTGGTAACACGTAGCGATTGTTAATGCTTCAATAGGCGAGATACATGTTTTGGAATCTTTCGGAGACCAAATGTCAAACTTTCAAGATCTCGAATATACGGTGTGGCTTATGATTGATATACATACATACATATTGTTTTTAAATTTTTTAATATTCCCTTTCTAAAACTTGGTGTTTCGGTCATAAAGTTACTAGGAATGGAAAGAATGATAAAGCATGTAGCAGAGCATATCCAACTGGACCGACAAAAATGGAAACACGGTATCGAAGTGTCATCTTGGCCAACTAAACATATGATCACTAAAAGAGCGCAAACAGATGGGTAAAAGATCAACTATACCTTTTGTGTACATGGCATTGTCACACCAGCAACAATACCTGTATCACTCATATTTTACTTGTAATATTTGCACAGTGTAAGTTGCGGTTTATGGATGCTTAATTATATGGAGTACTAGACTGGAACAACTTTATCTGACGTTGTGACCCAGGTAATTTCATAAGAATATTTCTATTTTTTTTATTTTGGTTTGGTTAATAATCACGACTTGCTCATATTTTAGGACAATATAAGGAACTTTAGGTTCAAGCTACCTACGATCTTGTATAACTTCACGCTAAACACAGCGAGAGGGTTACAGGATGATGAGCAAGATATGGAAGACAACAATAATCTTGATGATGATGTTGTAATGCTCAATAATCCAGATGAAATAGATATGATACTGTCGGGTACAACAACATGGACAAACAAACAAGACCTATTGTCTGCATTTCGTGCATGCATCCTGTTGAATAATGACCCTGAATCTTTAGAGTAAGTCATTCTAAAGTAAATTATTTTGTTCTAATTTAAAGATTTTTCTTCACCCCTGCTACAACTGCTACGATAATTCATTTGTTTGTTGTCCTGGTTTTTTTAGCAAAGAATGGGTCCGAAGCACACGACCGTATCCGATTTCTTTAACTCGTAGAAAAATTGGCGATATTTTAAACGAGAATATGGAGATGGATCATAATTGCTTCAACCTTGTTGTTTGGATGGCTGCATCCAATAACGCCTCTATGTTGGAGAAAGACAAATACCACTATATGGACCTCCAGTTTGCTGTAAGTTGATATAATTTTTCACTAATGTATATAAATCATTTGTTAGTTGTATTATTAATTAAATAGTGATAATTGTTGCAAAAAAAAACAGCAGTCGAGAACTTAGTTTGGACGAGATCCAAGGTGTTGCGACTGGATAGGCTATGAAGAACTAGCAAGATTGCTTCAATGCGGGCCTGATAGGGACTACAAAATACAAAATTGCAGCACTGTAAGATATATGTTCATTAAACTCCTTTGAAAACTTATATTTTGTATTGCACTTATGGTTTTTTTTGTTTGTTTACATATTCTATTGCCATATTTTCGAGATAGGAACTATATTTTATTCATATTTGATATGGGTAACAAAATTGTGCACATTCTAGATCTGCATTCTCTAAAACTATGGTACTCGGGTCTAGATCCAATCATGCCATATAATGGTATATTAGAGATAGTTTTCAATTATTTCAGTTTCTCCATGACATTGGTCAATCCTGCATGGAAAGAGAATGTTTACCTTTGGCGTCGTCAATTAAAACTATAGCTTCCAAAAGCTATGGACCGGTAACAACTTATATTGTGTTTATCTTATCTTACCATCAAATAAATAGTTATTTGATTTAACTACAACAAATAAACACTTGGGTTCTTCTTCTCCAGGAAATTGGCAGGCTTCCTTGTCTACAACTACCTAAAGTTGTGGAATGGCGAAAGATTATTGTCGTTTGTCAACATAGTAAGCGTAAAATATTTCTATGTATATTTTATATGTTATCTACCAAATCAGTAAGTTAACTTATTATATATTATCTATATCATTCGCAGAGGTCAGATTCACTGAGGACGGAATTTTTAGTTGACATTTTGAAGAGCAGCGCAAATGAATGTACATATGACATCCCTGGGGAACTGCAAGATCTACTTAAACCCATAAATTAGTAGGATAGATATGTTAGACATGACTTTATGATGCCTTGTTATGCATGCGTGTTTTCCAGATAAATACATCGTTATGTACCATTGCGTGTGACTTAAACTATCAAAAAATTTTGTTGTTTGGTTATTTTCATGTGATTCCCAGAATAAAGCCGTAGCGTTAGCACGGGCACTATACTAGTGTATATAAATCATTTGTTAGTTGTATTATTAATTAAATAGTGATAATTGTTGAAAAAAAAAATAGCAGTCGAGAACTCAATTTGGACGAGATCCAAGGTGTTGCGACTGGATAGACTATGAAGAACTAGCAAGATTGCTTCAATGCGAGCCTGATAGGGACTACAAAATACAAAATTGTAGTACTGTAAGATATATGTTCATTAAACTCCTTTGAAAACTTATATTTTGTATTGCACTTATGGTTTTTTTGTTTGTTTATAGATTCTATTGCCATATTTTCGAGATAGGAACTATATTTTATTCATATTTTCGGCGCTTTCGGGAAAATGGAATGCCTATTTTCTATTGCACCGGATGTAAGTTATGGTGGTTAGCATATTGGAGCAAGGGTGAAGAAGTTAGAAGTGAAAACGAGTTGATCGCGAAGACGCTGGCGTCGGTCAACTGACCGGACGCTGGGTCTAAAAGCACCGGACGCTGGCAGGGTGCGTCCGGTCAGGCTGACGTACGATGACGCAGAAGCTGTAGTGTGACCGGACGCTGGCTGCGTCCGATCAAGTGTGACCGGACGCGTCCGGTCGAGGTCGGTACCTTACTGGAAATGACCGGACACTGGGGGTTCAGCGTCCGGTCAGTTAAAAGCTGCTGCGTCCGGTCAGGTCAAGTGACTGTTGGAATCGGGACACGTGGCCATCTGCGGGCGATCGGACGCTGAGGTCCAACGTTCGGTCAACACGACCGGAGCGTCCGGTCGGCCCGACCGTTGCCCAGTGAAGGGGTAACGGCTAGTTTAGCCCTTAGGGCTATAAATAGAAGTGGCCTTCGGCCATGGCCTATGTGGAGCACCTTGGGGGACTTTGTGTCCATGCTTGAGAGTGCTTAGAAGCCCTCCATCTCACACATACTTGATAGCGATCATCCGATTGTGTGAGTGAGCGATTCTAGTGCGATTGCATCGTGAGGTTGCATCGAGTGGCACTAGGTGATCGAGTTGCAAGCCGGTGATGCTTGTTACTCTTGGAGGTTGCCACCTCCTAGACGGCTTGGTGGTGGTCTCCGTCGAAGCCCGCAAGAAGCTTGTGCGGCGCTTCGGAGAAGTGCTTGTGAGGGGCATTGTGCTCGCCCCGCGGGAGCCGCGAAGAGCAACTCTAGTAAAGCGTGTCATTGAGCTACCCTCACTCAAGGGGTAGGTTCTTGCGGCGCCCGATGTGTGGGTTTAGCGGGTGATGCTAATTAGCCGCCGAACCACTAAGTGAGCGGTCGACACAACGGGGACTAGCGTGTTGGCAAACACGTGAACCTCGGGAGAAAAATCATCGTGTCAACCTTATTCTTCCCGTTGGTTTGCATCTCCGTTACACAAGCTTGCAATTACTTTTATACATATTAAGCTTGTGTAGTTGCTCTTGTAATTAGATAGCTTGTGTAGCTTGCTAATTACCTTCTTGCTTGTGTAACATAGAAGTAGCTCCCTTACGTGGCTAATTTAGTTTTATTAACCTTGTTAGTCGCATTGCTTAGTTTGTGTAGCTAAGTATTTGCGCTCTCTAATTTGGCATTGGTTGCCTTGTTATTGAGCATTGCTAGTGAGCTTAGTTAGCTTTGTGCTTTTGCTTACTAGCATGTGTAGGAGCTCCCTTGTTGCTTAAAGTACTAGAGGCATAGGTTTGTGTGATCTTGCTCCTAGCATTGGTTAGGTGAGCTCTATCTAGCCCGACACCTTTGTTGCTTGATTAGTATCTTTGGAAAGTGCTATAGAACATATATAGTGGGGTATAGTCTTGGCTAGACTGATAGTTTTAATTCCGCATTTGTATCGGTTAGCCGACATAATTAAGTTTTAGAAAAGACTATTCACCCCCCTCTAGTCGCCATCTCAACCCTTCACCTTGTCTACAACTACCTAAAGTTGTGGAATGGCAAAAGATTATCGTCGTTTGTCAACATAGTAAGCGTAAAATATTTCTATGTATATTTTATATGTTATCTACCAAATCAGTAAGTTAACTTATTATATATTATCTATATCATTCGCAAAGGTCGGATTCACTGAGGACGGAATTTTTAGTTGACATTTTGAAGAGCAGCGCAAATGAATGTACATATGACATCCCTGGGGAACTGCAAGATCTACTTAAACTCATAAATTAGTAGGATAGATATGTTAGACATGACTTTATTATGCCTTGTTATGCATGCGTGTTTTCTAGATAAATACATCGTTATGTACCATTGCGTGTGACTTAAACTATCAAAAAATTTCATTGTTTGGTTATTTTCTGTGATTCCCAGAATAAAGCCGTAGCGTTAGCACGGGCACTATACTAGTGTATATAAATTATTTGTTAGTTGTATTATTAATTAAATAGTGATAATTTTTGAAAAAAAAACAGCAGTCGAGAACTCAGTTTGGACAAGATCCAAGGTGTTATGACTGGATAGACTATGAAGAACTAGCAAGATTGCTTCAATGCGGGCCTGATAGCGACTACAAAATACAAAATTGCAGCACTGTAAGATATATGTTCATTAAACTCCTTTGAGAACTTATATTTTGTATTGCACTTATGGTTTTT
This sequence comes from Miscanthus floridulus, assembly GCF_019320115.1. Taxonomy (NCBI): domain Eukaryota; kingdom Viridiplantae; phylum Streptophyta; class Magnoliopsida; order Poales; family Poaceae; genus Miscanthus; species Miscanthus floridulus. Next base: position 55,231,717 of record NC_089591.1, on the reverse strand, counting down.
TTGTTTGTTTACAGATACTATTGCCATATTTTTGAGATAGGAACTATATTTTATTCATATTTGATATGGGTAACAAAATTGTGCACATTCTAGATCCGCATTCTCCAAAACTATGGTACTCAGGTCTAGATCCAATCATGCCATATAATGGTATATTAGAGATAGCTTTGAATTATTTCAGTTTCTCCATGACATTGGTCAATCCTGCATGGAAAGAGAATGTTTACCTTTGGCGTCGTCAATTAAAACTATATCTTCCAAAAGCTATGGACCGGTAACAACTTATATTGTGTTTATCTTATCTTACCATCAAATAAATAGTGATTTGATTTAACTACAACAAATAAACACTTGGGCTCTTCTTCTCCAGGAAATTGGCATGCTTCCTTGTCTACAACTACCTAAAGGTGTGGAATGGCGAAAGCTTATCGTCGTTTGTCAACCTAGTAAGCGTAAAATATTTCTATGTATATTTTATATGTTATCTACCAAATCAGTAAGATAACTTATTATATATTATCTATATCATTCGCAAAGGTCAGATTCACTAAGGACGGAATTTTTAGTTGACATTTTGAAGAGCAGCGCAAATGAATGTACATATGACATCCCTGGGGAACTGCAAGATCTACTTAAACTCATAAATTAGTAGGATAGATATGTCAGACATGACTTTATTATGCCTTGTTATGCATGCGTGTTTTCCAGATAAATACATCGTTATGTACCATTGCGTGTGACTTAAACTATCAAAAAATTTCGTTGTTTGGTTATTTTCATGTGATTCCCAGAATAAAGCCGTAGCGTTAGCATGGGCACTATACTAGTGTATATAAATCATTTGTTAGTTGTATTATTAATTAAATAGTGATAATTGTTGCAAAAAAACAGTAGTCGAGAACTCAGTTTGGACGAGATCCAAGGTGTTGCGACTGGATAGACTATGAAGAACTAGCAAGATTGCTTCAATGCGGGCCTGATAGGGACTACAAAATACAAAATTGCAGCATTGTAAGATATATGTTCATTAAACTCCTTTAAAACTTATATTTTGTATTGCACTTATGGTTTTTTTTTTGTTTGTTTACAGATTCTATTGCCATATTTTTTAGATAGGAACTATATTTTATTCATATTTGATATGGGTAACAAAATTGTGCACATTCTAGATCCGCATTCTCCAAAACTATGGTACTCGGGGTCTAGATCCAATCATGCCATATAATGGTATATTAGAGATAGTTTTGAATTATTTCAGTTTCTCCATGACATTGGTCAATCCTGCATGAAAAGAGAATGTTTACCTTTGGCGTCGTCAATTAAAACTATATCTTCCAAAAGCTATGGACTGGTAACAACTTATATTGTGTTTATCTTATCTTACCATCAAATAAATAGTGATTTGATTTAACTACAACAAATAAAACACTTGGGCTCTTCTTCTCCAGGAAATTGGCATGCTTCCTTGTCTACAACTACTTAAAGTTGTGGAATGGCGAAAGATTATCGTCGTTTATCAACATAGTAAGCGTAAAATATTTCTATGTATATTTTATATGTTATCTACCAAATTAGTAAGTTAACTTATTATATATTATCTATATCATTCGCAGAGGTCAAATTCACTGAGGACGGAATTTTTAGTTGACATTTTGAAGAGCAGCGCAAATGAATGTACATATGACATCCCTGGGGAAATGCAAGATCTACTTAAACTCATAAATTAGTAGGATAGATATGTCAGACATGACTTTATTATGCCTTGTTATGCATGCGTGTTTTCCAGATAAATACATCGTTATGTACCATTGCGTGTGACTTAAACTATCAAAAAATTTCATTGTTTGGTTATTTTCATGTGATTCCCAGAATAAAGCCATAGCGTTAGCACGAGCACTATACTAGTGTATATAAATCATTTGTTAGTTGTATTATTAATTAATAGTGATAATTGTTGAAAAAACAGCAGTCGAGAACTCAGTTTGGACGAGATCCAAGGTGTTGCGATTGGATAGACTATGAAGAACTAGCAAGATTGCTTCAATGCGGGCCTGATAGGGACTACAAAATACAAAATTGGCAGCACTGTAAGATATATGTTCATTAAACTCCTTTGAAAACTTATATTTTGTATAGCACTTATGGTTTTTTTGTTTGCTTACATATTCTATTGCCATATTTTCGAGATAGGAACTATATTTTATTCATATTTGATATGGGTAACAAAATTGTGCACATTCTAGAAACGCATTCTCCAAAACTATGGTACTCGGGTCTAGATCCAATCATGCCATATAATGGTATATTAGAGATAGTTTTGAATTATTTCAGTTTTTCCATGACATTGGTCAATCCTGCATGGAAAGAGAATGTTTACCTTTGGCGTCGTCAATTAAAACTACATCTTCCAAAAGCTATGGACTGGTAACAACTTATATTGTGTTTATCTTATCTTACCATCAAATAAATAGTGATTTGATTTAACTACAACAAATAAACACTTGGGCTCATCTTCTCCAGGAAATTGGCGGCTTCCTTGTCTACAACTACCTTAAGTTGTGGAATGGCGAAAGATTATCGTCGTTTGTCAACATAGTAAGCGTAAAATATTTCTATGTATATTTTATATGTTATCTACCAAATCAGTAAGTTAACTTATTATATATTATCTATATCATTCGCAGAGGTCAGATTCACTGAGGACGGAATTTTTAGTTGACATTTTGAAGAGCAGGGCAAATGAATGTACATATGACATCCTTGGCGAACTGCAAGATCTACTTAAACTCATAAATTAGTAGGATAGATATGTCAGACATGACTTTATTATGCCTTGTTATGCATGCGTGTTTTCTAGATAAATACATCGTTATGTACCATTGCGGGTGACTTAAACTATCAAAAAATTTGTTGTTTGGTTATTTTCATGTGATTCCCAGAATAAAGCCGTAGCGTTATCACGGGCACTATACTAGTGTATATAAATCATTTGTTAGTTGTATTATTAATTAAATAGTGATAATTGTTGAAAAAAAACAGCAGTCGAGAACTCAGTTTGGACGAGATCTAAGGTGTTGCGACTGGATAGACTATGAAGAAGTAGCAAGATTGCTTCAATGCGGGCCCTGATAGGGACTACAAAATACAAAATTGCAGCACTGTAAGATATATGTTCATTAAACTCCTTTGAAAACTTATATTTTGTATTGCACTTATGTATTTTTGTTTGCTTACATATTCTATTGCCATATTTTCGAGATAGGAACTATATTTTATTCATATTTGATATGGGTAACAAAATTGTGCACATTCTAGAAACGCATTCTCCAAAACTATGGTACTCGGGTCTAGATCCAATCATGCCATATAATGGTATATTAGAGATAGTTTTGAATTATTTCAGTTTCTCCATGACATTGGTCAATCCTGCATGGAAAGAGAATGTTTACCTTTGGCGTCGTCAATTAAAACTATATCTTCCAAAAGCTATGGACTGGTAACAACTTATATTGTGTTTATCTTATCTTACCATCAAATAAATAGTGATTTGATTTAACTACAACAAATAAACACTTGGGCTCTTCTCCTCTAGAAAATTGGCATGCTTCCTTGTCTACAACTACCTAAAGTTGTGGAATGGCGAAAGATTATCGTCGTTTGTCAACATAGTAAGCGTAAAATATTTCTATGTATATTTTATATGTTATCTACCAAATCAGTAAGTTAACTTAATTATATATTATCTATATCATTCGCAAAGGTCAGATTCACTGAGGACGGAATTTTTAGTTGACATTTTGAAAGCAGCGCAATGAATGTACATATGACATCCCTGGGGAACTGCAAGATCTACTTAAACTCATAAATTAGTAGGATAGATATGTCAGACATGACTTTATTATGCCCTTGTTATGCATGCGTGTTTTCCAGATAAATACATCATTATGTACCATTGCGTGTGACTTAAACTATCAAAAAATTTCGTTGGTTGGTTATTTTCATGTGATTCCTAGAATAAAGCCGTAGCGTTAGCACGGACACTATACTAGTGTATATAAATCATTTGTTAGTTGTATTATTAATTAAATAGTGATAATTGTTACAAAAAAACAGCAGTCGAGAACTCAGTTTGGACGAGATCCATTGTGTTGCGACTGGATAGACTATGAAGAACTAGCAAGATTGCTTCAATGCGGGCCTGATAGGGACTACAAAATACAAAATTGCAGCATTGTAAGATATATGTTCATTAAACTCCTTTAAAAACTTATATTTTGTATTGCACTTATGGTTTTTTTTGTTTGTTTACAGATTCTATTGCCATATTTTCGAGATAGGAACTATATTTTATTCATATTTGATATGGGTAACAAAATTGTGCACATTCTAGATCTGCATTCTCCAAAACTATGGTACTCGGGTCTAGATCCAATCATGCCATATAATGGTATATTAGAGATAGTTTTGAATTATTTCAGTTTCTCCATGACATTGGTCAATCCTGCATGGAAAGAGAATGTTTACCTTTGGCGTCGTCAATTAAAACTATATCTTCCAAAGCTATGGACTGGTAACAACTTATATTGTGTTTATCTTATCTTACCATCAAATAAATAGTGATTTGATTTAACTACAACAAATAAGCACTTGGGCTCTTCTTCTCTAGGAAATTGGCATGCTTCCTTGTCTACAACTACCTAAAGTTGTGGAATGGCGAAAGATTATCGTGTTTGTCAACATAGTAAGCATAAAATATTTCTATGTATATTTTATATGTTATCTACCAAATCAGTAAGTTAACTTATTATATATATCTATATCATTCGTAGAGGTCAGATTCACTGAGGACGGAATTTTTAGTTGACATTTTGAAGAGCAGCGCAAATGAATGTACATATGACATCCCTGGGGAACTGCAAGATCTACTTAAACTCATAAATTAGTAGGATAGATATGTCAGACATGACTTTATTTGCCTTGTTATGCATGCGTGTTTTCTAGATAAATACATCGTTATGTACCCATTGCGGTGACTTAACTATCAAACAAATTTGTTGTTTGGTTATTTTCATGTGATTCCCAGAATAAAGCCGTAGCGTTAGCACGAGCACTATACTAGTGTATATAAATCATTTGTTAGTTGTATTATTAATTAAATAGTGATAATTGTTGAAAAAACAGCAGTCGAGAACTCAGTTTGGACAAGATCCAAGGTGTTGCGACTGGATAGACTATGAAGAACTAGCAAGATTGCTTCAATGCGGGCCTGATAGGGACTACAAAATACAAAATTGCAGCATTGTAAGATATATGTTCATTAAACTCCTTGAAAACTTATATTTTATCTATATCATTCGCAGAGGTCAGATTCAGTGAGGACGGATTTTTAGTTGACATTTTGAAGAGCAGCGCAAATGAATGTCATATGACATCCCTGGGGACTGCAAATCTTTAAACTCATAAATTAGTAGGATAGAATGTCAGACATGACTTTATTATGCCTTGTTATGCATGCGTGTTTTCCAGATAAATACATCATTATGTACCATTGCGTGTGACTTAAACTATCAAAAAAGCACTCTTTTACCTCCTTTTTTGTTCTTGGTGAGACAGAGTGACAAGCAGAGTTTCTTCTTTAAATGTTGTGCACTATGGGTAGTTGCTGGTTTAGGGGGAATACATGCTATAAAGAATGTTCTCTCATCTTGAAAGAAATCAGGGAACATGCCCGCTCTTGCTTGATATAATTGCAGCTATTCAGTACTGAATATTTTCTTAAAACAATTCGGTACTGCCCTGCTCTCAGGTTATGAATGAATGGGGCTTTCCTGAACAAATACATGTATGCACATTATTCAGTCATGAGTTGAAAATTCAGCTTTCAATCACTTGAAAATTTAGCCCTGACATGCATGTGGTTCAGCCCCTAGCAAATGCTTTGCTTCAAACAAAAAGTTTGATTTTTTTAGAAAATAATCTTAGTTCTAATTTTGTTATGACACAATTTGATTATTACTAGTTCTTTATGTAAAAAATGCTGCTGTTTTCATTTATCAGGATCTGTACCATGGCTGCTTTAGTAATGCTACAAACTTCATTAAATCTTCCTAATAGCAAACCATCTGTTATTCTTGGCTAGACAGGACACAAGTTTTACCTATGCCATTAGCACTGACCTGTATGCTGAACTTGATTATTTGTTCTTCCAACATGCAGCACTGAAGTACAGATCGATATGCAGAAGCGCTGAATTGTGTAGCTTCACGGTTTTCTGTCAGTTCATCTTGTGTCTGGAGCAAGGTAGCCCTTCTCACGTTGTCAGTTACATATTTTGTATCTCAGCATCTGAATCTTAATTTCATACTGAGATAGCAAGTTTAGAACCCTTTTTTTGGTTTAATAGAAATCTGGCATAATTGAGCCTGAATTGCTATCATTCCTTTGCAAACAACTATAACCTGACTATAGGTCCAACAACCTTAACCAAATACTAGAGGCTCAATTTGAATGATACAGCGATGCTAACACAAGCAATGGCCTGACCAACGAACGAGTTCTGACTCTTTAGCAAGGAAGTATAGTAGTTGTTTTTTTCCCTTCGTTTTCTATGTAAACTAGGATCATGCTTCTTTGAACTGTTGTACTGCTTTCTCCTATAATGAAATGGCAGAGCACCCGCTAAATTTGCTAAAAACAAGCTGGGAGTTCAATCATGCCTTTTCAATTTATTCCCATATATACAATCAGATTTGCCATGAATTATTATCAAATTGGTTTATGCCCTTTATGAAGGCTACTGCCCAGAGTTTTTTATCCATGTTTTGCTACTTTGGTATTTTTTTTCTAAATCTGCCCTCTTAAGGTAAGTTAATACTGATGTGTAGAAGCTATGGTAATGTATAATGCATGCATATTTTCTGAGTTATTGTTGTATCTTGTGATATGCTTGTTTAATAGTTTTTAAATTTAAAATAGTTAAAAACATGTAAAAATAGAAAATGTGAGTTCTCTGTGACATTCACTATGTGACATTGTTATAGAGAATGAGAGGCTGATGAGCGGGGTCTGCTCGTGAGAGAGACTGACAGTCATCATGTGACATTCATTATGTGACAAAATATTTAATCACACAATATATAAGACGTGAATCTTAATGAATCTAATTGTTCATTTTATTTTATTTTTTACGAATTTTAACTTGTTTGCACGGCACACTACTAGGTAAGACAATCTGATAAATGGATCGGAGGAGTAGATTATCCTGTGTGCACGAGTTGTCATTTATGTCGAAATGAAAATATTAATAATGCCGTTAAAATATCTCCGATATTAATCCTTTGCTAACATCATCATCAAATATATGACGCGCTCTTCTTATATATAAATAAATAGCTCGTGGCACCCTCGGCTCTCGCTCTCCTAGCCACACCGGCAGCACTGCTTCACCAAACGGCTCCGCTCTCGCCTCTATCCCGTCCACAATGGCGACGACGACGAGGGCAGCTTGCCGCGCACTGTTCACATTCTTGGTTGTCCTCGGCGCCTCCGCTAGCGGTAAGCAACCAACTAATCCTGTCCCTGCATATCCATTCTCCAGGACGAACTAGGATCCGATTTCGTCTATAATTAGTTTGTATGTGTTGGTGCTATGGCGCTAATGTTGCGTTGCCTCTTGCCTGGTCTCTCTGTTCTCCGATTCAGATGATTTCGCGCCGTCGACGGACGTGGATACCTTGGACATAAAAAACAACTGCACCTACAGGGTGGCGCCGGTGATCGCCCCCGGACAGGGCTCGCCGCCCTAAGCTTCACCCCCGCCGAGCTCAAGGGGTACGAGTACGTCCTCGGAATCCCGATGCCACACGGGTGGTCGGATCGCATCTGGGGCCGGACCGACTGCTCTACCGACGGCAACGGCAAGTTCACGTGCGCCATGGTTGGGCGACTGCGGCTCCGGCCGTCTGGAGTGCGACGGAGGTGGCGGCGGCGGGCCCGCGCCGGCATCGGCGTCAAAGGCGGCACGGACACCTACGACATCAGGCTCGCCGACGGGTACAACCTGCCCATGCTCGTGGCGCCTTACGACACGAGCCATGGCGGCGGCCAGTGCGCTCCGACTCAGTGCGTGGTGGACCTCAACAGTGCGTTGCCCGGCCGATCAGCAGGTGAACGCGTCCGGCCGTGTTGTGGCGTGCAGGCCGTTGGGGAACTCCGGGTCATTGCAGAACGCGTGCCCGACGGCCAAAAGCTACGCTGTTGTCGACGCCGCCTCCGCCTCCACCAGCTCCAGCTGCGCCGTCGTCAACAACACCTACACCGTCACCTTCTGCCCTGACAACAGCGAATTTGACCCTAAATACTACTAGTAGCAAGTACTGTAGTGGAGTTGTATCTGTCATCTCTTAGTACGTCCTCCCTCCATCCAAAAATTAAAAAATAAATAAATTTCTAGAATTATCCTAAGCCAAACCATTTTAAATTTAAACTAAATTTAGAGAAAAGGGCACTGATATTTATGTCATCATATTAGTACCATAGATATATCATACAAAATATTTTCATAATTTACTTATTTGATGTCATAAGTTTTATTATTTTTTATGGTAAAGTTGGTCAAACTCAAGATAATTTGACTTAGGGTGATTTTAGAAGTTGATTTATTTTAAGACAGAGCAAGTACGTACATGTCCGTCAATCCAACGATTTCTCAAATTCATGTATACTTCAAGAACCTAAGACAAAATAGGACGGAAGTTCCTATAGGCCGGCAATCAATCAGGAGCTTCATGGCGTGCGGAAAATGCAAAGCATGATGAACGCTTGTCCGGCCGCTTGGCCTCGAACCGTTCAGCTGGCTTTGGTTTGGAAGGATGCCACGGGTCTGGAAATGGACACCGGCTGGCTTTGGCTTGACCTAGAACTGACATTGCTTGTTTGATTGCTTGCGACAACCTAGAAAAGCCAGGCGACCCAACTTACTACATCCTCCATTCCCTAGTTAACCAAGAGTCAATTTCATAGGTGGTATTTACAAGAATGTAGTTGTGACACAGGCTTCCGTTCAGTTATTTTATTTAAACTCATTTCAATCCATTTATATCTACCAAAACCATATATATTTTATGTTATAGTATTTTCTTGTAGGTAGGTAATATAAGTGCTTGAAAGATCGTAAGGTTAACCCATGTATATGAGAAGTGCTACTGACGAGTTGAATATTAGCACTGCTATATAACACGTGACAACATGTATATTAATTTTGATTTGAAAACATACACCACATGCCGTGAGGTGGCTCGTCTTTATGGAAAATATTCATTGTAACAGTTATTATAGGATAAAAGTTAAAAATTACTGTCGCAATTGTCATAAATAATTTAAGATTATGTAACTCTGACAAGGTTATTGCATTCTTTTTTACACAATATACATGTGCATGCTCTTTATTTTTGGTGGACTATATACATTTACAGACTTGCTCTGTTTTTTAAGTTTTTTAGTTGAGCAACATTTTTTTGCTAGAGGGGATGATTAAACTAAATGTTCCCATTGATTATGATTAAGCATGTTCATGTCATTTGCTATTACAATCAATATAATATAGATTTATGCATCTAAGGGCAGCCAATGGTAACTCATGAGTTAGCTCAAAGTATATTATGTATATTTAAGAGAAATAAAATATAGCTCTTGATTAAGACCTAGACTCATACACATATTTTAAGATTATATGTAACACTATTATATAGGCTACCCATATTATGAGTTATGTGTTAAAAGTTAGTATCATTAGAGAAATTAGGGGGTGTTTGGTTTCCTGGACTAAATTTTAGTCCATGTCACATCGGACGTTCGGATGCTATTTAGGAGAACTAAATATGAGTTAATTATAAAACTAATTACATAGATGGAGACTAATTTACGAGACGAATTTATTAAGCTTAATTAATCCACCATTAGCACATATTTACTGTAGCACAACATTGTCAAATCATGGACTAATTAGGCTTAAAAAATCGTCTCGCAAATTAGCCACAATCTGTACAATTAGTTATTTTTTTATCTATATTTAATACTTCATGCATGTGTCCAAACATTCGATGGGACAGTGACTAAAATTTTTCTGTAGGAACCAAACATCCCTTAGTAACTAACTCGTACTATTTGCATGAGCGATTGATGGGCTGTCTGCTTGGGAACTGGGCCTAGCCAGCAGCTCCATCAAAACCGAGGCATCCAAAATCAGACACCCAGGAGCGCTTCTTGCGTCACGTCAGGCAGGTATCCCGTCGAAGAAGCAAACATGTCCATAGTGCCTCAGTGTTTGGGTGGTTCAGATGCACGGTCATGCGCCGAGGGTCTGAGTGATTAAAGGGGTGTTGAGTTAGAGGGTGATTGGTTCGAGCTACTAAACTTGAGTAGCTATTAAATGGTTTAGTCACTTTTAGTAACTTCAGAGTTACTAGAGATGACTAAAACTCTTTTAATAGCTTTTAGTCATAGTGTTTGGTTAAAAAGTTACTAAAGTGACTAAAAGCTACTAAATTTAGTAACTACTAGGCGAACCAAACAGGCCCTTACTAGAGAGGACTAAAACCTTTTTAGTAACTTTTAGTCATAGCGTTTGGTTAAAAAGTTACTAAAATAACTAAAAACTACTAAATTTAGTAGCTACTAGGCGAATCAAATAGGCCCTAAGTGGCCAAGTGGCTGAGTGATTGAGTGACTGGAGCTACTATATTACCTTAGGTTGAGTGACTAAGTGGCCGAGTGAAGTGATTGAGTGATCGGGCTACTATATTATCCTCGAGTGACTAAAGTGGACAAGTGCTTGTGTGGTGTAATGCCTGAGTGGTCGAGTGACCGAGTGGCCGAGCGACTGGGCGAGTGACTAAGGGCCTGTTTAGCATGGCTTCGTCTGCACGGCTCCTTCGCGAGAGCCGAAGCCCCCAAGGCGGAGCCCCTTTTCCAGGCTCTGGCTCCTCTCGCTACTCCAGACAGTTTATTGCAGCTGGTTCGTACCACCCTATCATCATTGATTTAGCACTCGACAGTGATTAGTCGTGCCTCTCACTGCTACAGACAGCTCGTCACATCCGGTTCATAACCCACTATCACCATCGATTTTAGTACTCAGCGATGATTAGTCGACAGTGATGGTCATGATCATTACCGCCAGCTTGAAAAACAGGCAAAAAATAGTAAAAAAAACTTGTTTTAAATCCCGAGAAGTCCTCGTCAGCTAGCCACACGGGCACGCGTATTTTTGTGCAAAAATACGCACGCTACGCTATGTTAGGATGGTGGGATACAAATCAATCCTAAAGTCACTTATGTCCATATGACATATTCATTCTCCTAGTATCCACTTTTTAGGATTTTAAAATAAATATTTAGGGCTCTAATAACTTTAAATGAAAACTTATCAACTATAAAGTTACAGTTCTTACAACTTTGGTTTAAGGAGTTGGTCATTTAAAAAATTTGAATTTCAAATTGTGATAACTTGAGCCATACTTTTGGGACCTCAAATGATTTCAAATAAAAAAGTCATCAACTACAAAGTTGTAGTTCTCATCGATAGCTGCAACTTTAGTTTTGGTCGATTTTCCATCCAAGGTCATTTGAAAAAATTGAATTTCAATATTTTACAACTTAAAATACAAATTTGAGACCATAAATGATTTCTAATAAAAAAGTTATCAACTACAAAATTGTAGATCTCCTCATCGGGACCTAAATCTTTGATTCTAGTCATTTTTTTCCATTTGAGGTCATTTGTACAATTCAAAAAAGTTGAATTTCAAAATTTGAGAGCTTCAAACAGAATTCTAGGACCACAACTTGATTTCAAATGAAAAGGCCATCAATTATAAAGTTGTAGATCTCCAACTTTGATATAAAGTTTGTTCCCATCCGACTTAGTTTTAAAAATGATTAAGTCTACTTTTGGCCCCTCAACTATCTTGTTGGTCTAATTTTGACCCCCAACTACAAAACCGTCTGGTCCAGGCACCTCAAGTTTAAAAACCGTTCACTCTTTGCACCTAGACACGGTTGTGGCTGTTTCATGCCGACGTGTACCTGGTTTTGACCCGGCACGCTGGCGTTAACCGCCACGTAGGACGTCAGCGCGGTTAAAAAAAAAGGGGCCAGCCCACTCGACTCGCTCTCTCCCTCTCAGTTCCTCTCCCCCGAACCCTAGACGCCGTTGTCGCCGCTGGCGTAGCCGCTACTGCATCCTCTCCTCTGGTGCCTCCGCGTCCGTAGTCTCCCCTTCGCCTGGGAGTCCTCCGCTGCCGACTTCGCAGTCGTTGAAATGGCATCCTCAAGTGGATCCAGCAGGAGTTTTGGAAGCCAATCTTCTTGGGGTCGCCATGGCAATTCGTCCTCACCAATCCCTTATCGTGAAGGCCCACTGGAGTACACACCAGCAGTGTATGCAAATGCGGTGCAAAAGCTGCTAGGTTCATATCTTGGAGCGATTTGAACCTAGGAATGTGTTATCTGAAGTGTGCACGAGCTCGTGTAAGTTGTTCTCAGAACACTTTATAGTTTGTACGTGCATCCATGATTGAATGTGTCTCTGATATTGTGTTTATGGTGTGTTGCATAGGATGGTGGTTGCGACTTCTTTAGATGGGTGGATCCACCAAATAGTACCTTCTTGAAGCAACTACTGCTTGGTTTGTGAGATGCAGCAACTGGAGTAGCTGAACACAGTTTGGAAGATTCAATACTGGAGAATCAAAGGCTACAACTTCAACTGGAAGGTGTTGTCAAGCACAATGAAGACAGTGTGGCCATGTTTCTTAGAGCCAGGAGAGATGTGGCCATTGTGCAAGCTGAATTGCAACCGGTAGCTCAATCTCGAGTTGAGTTAGAGGTGAGGCTAGGGAGATTGGAGAAGGAGAGGGAGTTCTTGTTTGGTGCTCTATTTGTGTGTGTAGGATTAGTGGCTGCTTGCTGGAGGCCTTGGATCATGTAAATGAATGTGTGTACCAGTAGGACTATAATGTAACTGAATTGTGGTGTTAGCCTTGATGTATTATATGTAGATATAGTTCATATTAGTAGGACTGTGATGTTTAGTGTATCAGTAATGCAGGAGCATAATGCTCAGGACCATGTTTTAGTGAAATGCTCAGGACCATTGTAGAACATAACTTACATGTGTCTTGATATAGTGTATAGCTCAAATGCAGCAAAGCAAACTGAATGAGCTGCACACATCACATCCATCACAATAGTTGGTGATACACAGAACATCAAGTTCATTACAATAGTTCAGGTTGCACACACACAGACTCATGAAATTTGACACATACATGAAGTTCCAGATAGCATAGATAACACATAGACACAGACATGGGCTCAAGGATTTAGGCCTATCAGCAGTAAGGTAGAAGGAGTGGCTCCCTTGTGATCAACTGCACTTGGTCTTCCTTCCTTTGGATAAATCTGCTTGGGTGGTCCTACAGCTGACACAACAACCTTGGAGGTAGATGCACCTGAAACTTGGAGGCTTGCTTTACAGTGCTTTCCAGACATCCCTGGTATAGTGGCCTATAGGGTGACCTTAGCCTGAGCCCCTTCCTTCAATGTTGTCTTCACTCTTGCTAATGACTTCATAGCTTTTTGCCCATCCTGCAAGACAAAGGAAGTATATAACTAAGACAAAGAAAGTATATTACTATTAATGACCACATGGAATAAGCAGTTAAACTTACATTGCAGTCAACAGATAACTGAGAGCAATGTCTTTTGCTACTAGCAGTAGTAGATGAAAGGCATGGCTTCCTTTTTGAAGTTGTTCCTCTACCAGACTGTGAAGCACCAACACTTCCTCTAACAGACTATGATGCACCAACACTTCCTCTAGCAGACTGTGATGCACCACCACTATCCCTAGTAGACTGAGAAGCACCACCACTTCCTTTAGAAGACTATGAAGCACCAGCACTTGCATTACCAGAACCTATCCTCCTGCTATAAGTTGTCTTGTTGCGTCCAATCCCTTTACATACTCTACACCTTATAACTGTTCCTTTCTTGGATAGCTTACCCTGAGGTGGCTTCTTCTCCCCATCTTGCCTTTTCCTCTCCTTCTTTGGTCTTCCAGGCATCCTTACATATATGGGAGGCAATGGCTTTTCTCTGTTTGATACGGGCTAAAAGGCCTTGCCTTCCACTGGTTGCAGGCAGTGTGCATATGTCTTGTTGTACTCCTCAATGGAATTACACTTGGCTATGAATTCTTCTAAAGGCTTAGATGCATAGTAGATGCAGGAAATAGCATGAGAGCAGGGCAAACCTGACAACTGCCAGAACCTACAGGAGCAAGTTCTCTCATCCAAATTCATAGTGAATCTGTGATCCCGGTAGGTTATTTCATAGCAACTGTTGCCATTGCTAATAGCATGGCAGAACCCACTAGCTGTGATATATATCATCAGCTTCTTGTAGGTGTTTGGATAGATGAGACTTGTCCACCTTTATGCCTTGTTCCTGTTCTCATGGATTTTTACCATAACTTAGCGCCTTATACCTTCAAGCATACTTATGATTGGAAGGAACCTTGCTTTCAGAATCTAGTGGTTGAAGTACTCACACATGTTATTGTCCATAGAATCATAGAATGACCCAATTTTGAACCATGCTCTACTCCAATGCTCAGGATCAGTTCTCAAAATAGCATCAGCCCCATGTGGTGTCATTTCCCTTAGCTTGTTCATGTTGTAGTTGAATAGATTCATTGATGAAGACTTTACACATCTCCAAAAAAGCTTCTGATACTTCTTGTTAGTGAACTTCTTCCTCTAGTTAGCATAGATATGCCTGGCACACATCCTATGCTCCACCTTAGGTGCCCACTTGTTTACAGCATTGATGAGCCCCTTCTACTGATCAGAAATGAATACCCAACTATCACCATCACCAAACTGCAGGTCAGTGCTTAGCAAAGATAAGAAAAAGTCCCATGACTCCTTGGTCTCTCTCTCTACAACTGCCCATGCTATTGGGTATACTTGATTGTTGGCATCTCTACCTAGTGCACAAAGCAGTTCTCCATTGGTTAATCCCTTAAAAAAACAACCATCTAGTCCAATAACCTTCCTGTAACCAACAAGGAACCCCTTCTTGCATGCATCAAAGCAGACATAAACCTCATGATCATGGGTTCAAGTTCTTCAGTGTCAAGCTTCACTACTATTGTACTCCTAGGATTGCTTCTCAGCAGTTCAAGCTAGTAGTCAAACACCAGAGCATACCCCCCCTTGGTTGCATCATTCATCCTTTGCATCACAATTGATTTGGCTCTCTTAATCTTTGAAATACTGACATCTACAAACATTTCTTCCTAAATTGTTTCTCTCATACTCTCAATTGACCACTATGGGTTAGCCAATATCAACTTCTCATATTTATCTGCTATTCTCCTTAATGTCACTAAAGGGTTGTCTCTCCTTGGTGAGCATGTGTGCTCATCTTTACATGTGGCTATATGCCAACTACTTGCCCTTAATGTCTTTGATAGATGCAAAACCCAAGGGCACTTTGGTCATGAACAAACTGCTCTACACTTTGTGCTCTCATTCTTCACAAACTTAATCACCTTTCTTTTTGCCAGTCCATACTTGATGACAACCTCCCTGAATGTTGACTTATCACTAAAAGCCATCCCAACAGTGAATACTGGCACTGGAGCATTAGCATCAAACTTGGGGAATTTCTTCTCCTTCCTAACCAACTCTCCATCAGATGTTTCATCATATGAATCATCATCTTCATCGGTATCCATAGCATGGGAATCATAGCCATCCTCTTCATTACCACATTCCACATTGACTTCATGCCTTTCCTCATCAACCACCAACATGCCTCTAGCTTTTAATTTCTTCTTTAACTCCTTTAGCTCAGCTCTAATCTAAATTGCCTCCTCATCCTCTCCACTGCTCTCATCATCACCAGGCAAGTAATCCTTGTCACTGGGATCATCCATATCTGAACTATGTTCCTTCTATATAGGAGCCTCTTCATGAACAGACACTTCTTCTTGCATAACCAACTTCTGTACAGGAGCCTCTTTCTCTCTAACCCAATGCAAATACTTAGTAGCACCTATTAAGTCCTTCTTAACTTGTTCTGGTGATGACATGATCATTATAGCCAAATCCTCAACCACCACATTGTCTTCATGAGGTGTTTCCATCCTAGTGCTTTCACTGTCTGCTCTTTCACTCTCCATTTTAGCATCTTCCTCCTAGTCACTACACTGGTCCTCCCCATCCTCTTCCTCCTCAATCTCCATGTCATCAGCTTTCACTTCAATAAGCTCAACAAATACATCTGCAACCCCTCCATCAGTAACATATTCAGACATGTCCAAACAAGCCTTATCATCTACCAAAACTCTAAGCCCATTCAGTAAATTCTTGCTAGGGAACAACCAATGGAGAAGAACATGATCTGAAGCATTGTAGTGGTCTTTAAGATGTCCAATTACTTCAGACAAAGAAATTTTGTCACGCTCGATGAATGACATCTCATTTCCACCTAGATAATCAGCCTGTTCGCTGTTTGTTTTCTGGACTGATAAGCCCGGCTGGTGCTGGTTTGTTGTGAGAGGAAAATACTGTTGGCTGGCTGATAAGCCCTGGCTAAAACCAACAGGCGAACAGGCTAAATGAAACTTCTTCCCATCATTGAAAAACTCGCCACCAAAGTGAAATCGAACACCAAGAAATTCTAAAGGGTTCATTCCTACAACAAATAGTAGAGTCTTAGGACTACGGATCCAAGGTAACTAACCTAAGAGTACTTCCATCCCTACATGCATAAATGCAGATGGATTCAACCATACCTGAGCATGTTCGTCCTCTACGTTTCAATCCTCCAAGCCCATACGACTGCGAAGGCGGCGGCGGAGGACTCCCAGGCGGAGGGGAGACTGCAGACGCGGAGGCACCAGAGGAGAGGATGCGGTAGTGGCTACACCGGCGGCGGCGACAGAGGCGGTGACAGCGTCTAGGGTTCGGGGGAGAGGAACTAAGAGGGAGAGGGCGAGTCGAGTGGGCCGACCCCTTTTTTTAACCACGCCGACGTCCTACGTGGCGGTCAACGCTAGCGTGGCGGGTCAAAACCAGGTACACCTCGCCATGAAACAGCCACAACTGTGTCTAGGTGCCAAGAGTGAACGGTTTTCAAACTTGAGGTGTCTAGACCAGACGGTTTTGTAGTTTGGAGTCAAAATTAGACCAACACGATAGTTGAGGGACCAAAAGTGGACTTAATCCTTTTAAAAATTATGAATTTTATTGTGCTGCAGCATGGCTATCATTGTCAGATCATACAACAAGCTAGCGTTGACAGCCATCTTCACCATGGTTCATACGACGAGCTAGCGGTGATGAGAGTCACCGGTTTGTATTAAAACTGGCTATAATAACTTTCGCCGCCGGCTCGCCGTATGAACTAGTGGTGAATATGGTTTTCACGGGCAGCTCGTCATACCGTGGTAACCATGCTGCAACTAAATAACATTCATAACTTTTTGAAATAAAGCCGGATGAGGATAAATTTTATATCAAAGTTGTAGACCTTGACGAGATATGTAACTTTGTAGTTGATGACTTTTTCATTTGAAATCATTTATGGTTCTAAACTTCTGTTTGAAGACCTCATATTTTTACATTCAATTTTTTTCGAATTGTACGAAGAACCTTAGATGGGAAAACGACCAGAAGCAAAGTTATTGATGTCGATTGAGTTACAAATCTGTAGTTGATAACTTTTTCATTAGGAATCGTTTATAGTCTCAAATTTGTATTCGGAGTTCTAACACTTTGAAATTCAAAATTTACAAATGACATCGGATAGAAATCGACTAAAACCAAAGTTATAGATCTCAGTGAGAGTAGAAACTTTGTAGTTGATGATTTTTTCATTTGAAACAATTTGCACTCCTAAAATTATGTTTCAAGTTCTCACAATTTTAAATTCAAAATTTTAAAACGACCTTGGATGACAAAACGACCAGTACCAAAATTGTAGTACTCGATGATATATATACAATTTTCCAGTTCAAATATTTTTTATTTGATTTCGTTTAGGATCCCAGATATTTATTCGAAGATAAAAAATAGTGAATACGAGGTTAATAGATATGTCCTATTGACACGGATGACTTTGGAGTGGAATAGTTAAAGGGCATGCAAGGCTACAGGTTTAGGTTCAAATCTTGGTGCGGCAAAGCATGCGAATTTTTGCGCGAACAATAACGTGACTTATGATGCGTGATCATGCATAGTGGGGTTTTAGCAGAATTAAAAGATTTTTTTTCTATTTTTAACCATATTTTAGGATTTTGAGAAATCCTCATCACCGTCGGTTTCCAACGGGCCGCCAATGTATCGGGCTAAAACCGACGATGATGGTTCCATATTAGCAGCGATGATATTTTTATAGTAGTGCATTGTGCATACACGTATGCAATATAGTCAGCTCTCAATTCCCGTCTCATACCACGCATGCCGTTTAAATTCATTACTTCCTCTCTCGATATTCAGCCTGTTTGTTTCGGCTTATTCGCTCGTATTTGGCTTATAATCCACGGCTTGAACAATATTTTTTTCTCACATCAAACCAATAAACAGTATTTTTAGTCATGGCTTATAAGTCAATTCGGCCGAAATGAACAGGCTGATTATTAGTTAATTTAATTTGTTTTTCTTATGAACCGCACTCTAAACTCTTTGAACTGAATATACAATATTTTCTTTAACAATGATGTCATATATGAAATCTGCACCAAACCGTGGGTATCCAATAGGGCCACGTTGCCTGTTAGCCCACTAATCGTTAGATCTCACCAACTCGCCATATCATCCGTCCAATTGCGGATCAGTTCGATCTTTGCCCGACCTGAAACCTCAGGAACATTCTCGGGCCCGTCGAGAAGCGAATGGCAGCACCGCCAGCACGGGCGCTAGCCACCAGCAAAGTGGCGCTGCCCGCGCGGGCTAGCCGGACACGGCCACCTCTGCGCACCACAGGTGCGGGCGCCGCCCACAGGCGACGCTGCGTGGCGACCCGAGCACGCCACGCCACGCCACGGGTGTAAGGTGCCGGTCTCCGCCCTTCGCCTGCAAAGTCGCCTGCGGCGGGCGAGCATTTGCCCTCTGCCTGATGTGCCATCCACCGCCTCTCGGACCACCGCCGCATCCCCAGCACCATTTGCGTAGGACGGTGCGACACTGAAGAAATCCAAGCGTGGCTGGTCGAGGGACGCCCCACGTTGTTCGATAAAATGACCGTACGAAACACCGTGGCCTCCCTGCCATTTCATCGTCCTGAACCTGAACCAAGACACAAGAGAGTACCTCCTGCCTCTCTTTGAAGCGGCAGAGGCCTGAGTGGGGAGGAGCTGACCGACGCGGCGTTGGATGGGGGCCACCGAGATCGTGATGGCGCAGCGAGAGACTCGGCGTGAGCACGTGGGCCGGCGGACGGAGGAGCGCGGCGCTGGCCAGCGGACGGAGGACGCCCAACAGCTGTTTGACAAAATGACTAAGGCAAGCTGCTCACTAAACACGTGTTGTTCATGTCCTTGGATGCGCTGTTTTGTCTTGACACACGGGCAGCACAGTCCTAGCCCCCTCCCTATCTTCCCTGCGATGCCAATCTACTGGCTAAAGGAGGTGATGGTAGACGGGCGTGGGCTCGCTACAATGCCAGGGTTCATCGTCAGGCCGCAAGTGCCTTAGCAGCGCCTCTTGCTGGTTTCCTCATCAACTACCCTGTGCAATCCAAGGTTCTCAATTAATCCCCGTGGTTTGGCCTCATTTTGCAGGCAAAAGGGATGATGGCAAATTTGACGAACGATAAGCATCCAATGCGCAGGCATGTCAAAAAAAGGCCACATGCAAGCTACATATCTTTAGGTGAAATTGGTACTGTCAAATGTTCTTCAGGCTGAGTGCTAAATATTTCTTTCAACTAAAAGGATCAGTATCATTGTTGTGTTGTTTATTTAATCTAATGACAGTGAGCTAATTTCTCTTAACTATCTTCAACTAGTATGATTAATATAACAACTCATCGCTGTTAGTACTACCCAGTATAATTGTACGGAGCTTTGCAATGTTTCTCTGTTTAATTGAGTTAGTTCAAGGAAGGGCACTGGAAAGCCTATTGAAGTACAGATAGTAGTAATTTTCTCATGTGATGATGGACCTTGACTTTTATCATGTGCTGCATGGCATCACGCGGCAGGTGAAATATTTGTTCTTTTGTCAATACGTTCTGAAATGAAACGTTGCAACTGTGACTGATGGTTTAGATGACACTACACTCAATCGGTAGTCTGTAATTCTTGAGTAACCCTTTACCTGAGTAATTTATCTCAAACAAATGAATGATTTGTGTTTGAAATATCTCAAAATTTGGTAAACTAAGACTAAGTAACAAAGAATAATTGAACTAATGCCCTTTTCTTAAAAATCATCATAGTTGAAGTGTTTATGCAAAGGCTCTAATAAATGGACTACCAAGTGCAGACTTGCTAAACAAATGCGTCGTTGGTTCACAAAGCTACACTTCATCTCATTTGTAGTAATTAGCGAATTTGTGGCCATATCAAATACTACTCTTAAAGGTTTTGTTACCTGCGTTAGCCATGATGCTCCATGTCTTCTGCAAGCACAAAATTACCATTACCTTGAGAAAATATTTTGCCCATTAACTAATACAATTTTTTTACTTATAGTTGCTTCCTATGCCCCTTAAGTCTTTCAACAGCCGTCCCTCACTGTTGATTAGCTAAATCTAACCACATGTTTTCACTGAATATACAAGTTCTTTATCAGTACAGGTTATTTACACAATTGCACTTAGCCACCATGTTTTCTATAAGCCAAGCAACTTTGCAAAATATGGATTCTAAAAGTATATAAAAAGTTAACAAAGGTGGATGCATTTTCTTATATGAGTTCCAAAACTGCATAAAACATATTAGATGTTACCATCTGATGCTAACTTATTACAATTCATGGGTCTCACTTCACTGCTCATAGTAAGAAGGCAACTTGATTGTTTTCATGTGTTGTCTCGTATTTAGAGTTTCTTTACGTTGTCTACTGGAGGAATTGTCTGCGTGCTCCTTTCCCACTAGATTTACTGTTTTTGTTTGTTAACCCACTAAGATTAATTTATTCTTCATTTTTTGGGCTTTGTCCTTTGCAAGGCAAAGAATATCCATAGATCAAACTTTGATGGTTGCGCCTACAATATAACTATATATGATCTCTAGCTCCACTCCATGGACAATGGGCACTTGTTTTCTTTTCCCCTTTTTGTTGTTAAGATGCTAATACTTGGGCCAGAGGAAAGATAAAAAATACTAATGATACTTTGCAAGTGTTGATATTGAAGATATCTTACATTCATGGACATGATTTATATTATGCTGCTGAATTCCTGATAAATAATTACAAAAGGCTTTATGCTACAAGTTCTGTCGCCAGAGTTGATGTTTTTGTTGATTGGCTACTCTTAAATTAAAAAAAAAAGCAGTTGGGTCTGAATCCAAGTTCACACTAAACAGTCTTTTGAGTGGTCTAATAGAAGTGATACTAGAATCGGATTGTAATCCTTTGCCTGAAACACTTATCAATATCAAAGGCATGATGCCTCGAGGATATTGAAATAAACTACCAATAGAAGGTTAATTAACAGAAAAAATCAAGGGTGGTGCACTCAAGGAGGGCGCGGCGCAGCTTCTAGTCGTTATAAGAAAATAAGCTAAAAATATACATTACTTTGAGCACTAATAATCCTAAAGTTATTTATAATATACATACAGTACGCTATCGCCTATCATAACTATAAATAGGTGCGTACTGCATATTCATGGCTACTAATGGTATAAAATGGTAACCGTAAATGGTGCCTCTTTCTCGTATGCCTTCTACACCTCGATCATGTTTATACAACGCGGTGAACTCTATGGATAATATGAAGCATGACCATGTTTATACGAGTAAATTGCCATACACATTGAAGTGAAATTGAAACTCATACTATATTTTTCTAAAATGCCGATCCATAAAGACACAAACCATTGATTACCGATTTTTCTAGCATTATCATAAGTCATCATTAAAGAAATATATGGATACAAGAATAAAGAATATGGTATCTGTTTCGCAAAAGGAAAAAAAAAAGGATCCGTGATTATACTTTCCTGGTAAAAGTGGAGCTCTCTTATCTCCACTATCTCCACTATAATTGAAAACTTGTCTCTATCAAAATCAAAGGGTTCATAATAGATCTACATCAAATCCAAAGGCCCAGAAACGATGTTTGATGGAGGCTTCTCACACCCCCTCACCTCCGCACTCTCCCCGCCCGCATCCTCGTAGCTCTCGGCAAGTAGGATCCAATCACCAATCATTCAACCATCAAAAAAGAAAGTCCGGAAAAAAAGGCATGACAACCTCGCACCGCAGCATCCTCCTGTTGACGCTAGACTCCAGACGACTCTCGCCACCATCGCCGACCTGTTGATGGTCGCCGCCTCCTGCTGACTCACTTGGCCGCTGCTGCCGACGGACTGCACTGCGACTACTGCTTCGAGCCCTGGACGCCGTGCTAGGGCCGCGTACGCGCGTACGTGGCACCGACATCCTGCAAACGGCGGCGACCGGACGGCACAGCTCCGTCAGACCCGCAAACGACGGCGGACGACGACGTCGTACGCGGCGACCAGGACACAGAACCAGTGCCGCGAACGCCGCGGCGAGACCTGCCGAGCCTGGCATTCAGATCAGGCGTCGGCAAGAGGCTGCAGTCCGTTCGCGAGGGCACTTCTCCAGTCGACAAGGTCACGGTGCCCACGACGAACGCCGCTCACAGCCCGGCGACCGTCGAAGACACCTACATACGGCGAGGACAGCAGCACCGAGGAGCAGCTCGTCACGCCGTGGACCGTCTCCGTCGCCAGGTGAGCGTGCGTGTGTGCGTACTAGTGCCAGCCAGGTGAACATGCGTGTGTGCGTGCATGGACTGATGCATGGCACTGTGCTGCTAAAGTTTACTGGCTTCCTTGCGATATTATCAGAAATCTTGCTGTCGCCTATCACATTTGTTGATGGATTGGTAACACGTAGCGATTGTTAATGCTTCAATAGGCGAGATACATGTTTTGGACTCTTTCGGAGACCAAATGTCAAACTTTCAAGATCTCAAATATACGGTGTGGCTTATGATTGATATACATACATACATATTGTTTTTAAATTTTTTAATATTCCCTTTCTAAAACTTGGTGTTTCGGTCATAAAGTTACTAGGAATGGAATGAATGATAAAGCATGTAGCGGAGCATATCTAACTGGACCGACAAAAATGGAAACACGGTATGGAAGTGTCATCTTGGCCAACTAAACATATGATCACTAAAAGAGCGCAAACAGATGGGTAAAAGATCAACTATACCTTTTGTGTACATGGCATTGTCACACCAGCAACAATACCTGTATCACTCATATTTTACTTGTAATATTTGCACAGTGTAAGTTGTGGTTTATGGATGCTTAATTATATGGAGTACTGGACTGGAACAACTTTATCTGACGTTGTGACCCAGGTAATTTCATAAGAATATTTCTAAATTTTTTTTATTTTGGTTTGGTTAATAATCACGACTTGCTCATATTTTTAGGACGATATAAGTAACTTTAGGTTCAAGCTACCTACGATCTTGTATAACTCCACGCTAAACATAGCGAGAGGGTTACAGGATGATGAGCAAGATATGGAAGACAACAATAATCTTGATGATGATGTTGTAATGCTCGATAATCCAGATGAAATAGATATGATACTGTCGGGTACAACAACATGGACAAACAAACAAGACCTATTGTCTGCATTTCGTGCATGCATCCTGTTGAATAATGACCCTGAATCTTTAGAGTAAGTCATTCTAAAGTAAATTATTTTGTTCTAATTTAAAGATTTTTCATCACCCCTGCTACAACTGCTACGATAATTCATTTGTTTGTTGTCCTGGTTTTTTAGCAAAGAATGGGTCCAAAGCACACGACCGTATCCGATTTCTTTAACTCGTAGAAAAATTGGCGATATTTTAAACGAGAATATGGAGATGGATCATAATTGCTTCAACCTTGCTGTTTGGATGGCTGCATCCAATAACGCCTCTATGTTGGAGAAAGACAAATACCACTATATGGACCTCCAGTTTGCTGTAAGTTGATATAATTTTTCACTAATCTCCACTATAATTGAAACCTTGTCTCTATCAAAATCAAAGGGTTCATAATAGATCTACGTCAAATCCAAAGGCCCAGAAACGATGTTTGATGGAGGCTTCTCACACCCCCTCACCTCCGCACTCTCCCCGCCTGCATCCTCGTAGCTCTCGGCAAGTAGGATCCAATCACCGATCATTCAACCATCAAAAAAGAAAGTCCGGGAAAAAAGGCATGACAACCTCCGCACCGCAGCATCCTCCTGTTGACGCTAGACTCCAGACGACTCTTGCCACCATCGCCGACCTGTTGATGGTCGCCACCTCCTGCTGACTCACTTGGCCGCCGCCGCCGACGGACTGCACTGCGACTACTGCTTCAAGCCCTGGACGCCGTGCTAGGGCCGCGTACGCGCGTACGTGGCACCGACATCCTGCAAACGGCGGCGCCCGGACGGCACAGCTCCGTCAGACCCGCAAACGATGGCGGACGACGATGTCGTACGCGGCGACCAGGACACAGAACCAGTGCCGCGAACGTCACGGCGAGACCTACCGAGCCTGGCATTCAGATCAGGCGTCGGCAAGAGGCTGCAGTCCGTTCGCGAGGGCACTTCTCCAGTCGACAAGGTCACGGTGCCCACGACGAACACCGCTCACAGCCCGGCGACCGTCGAAGACACCTACATATGGCGAGGACAACAGCACCGAGGAGCAGCTCGTCACGCCGTGGACCGTCTCCGTCGCCAGGTGAGCGTGCGTGTGTGCGTACTGGTGCCAGCCAGGTGAACATGCGTGTGTGCGTGCATGGACTGGTGCATGGCACTGTGCTGCTAAAGTTTACTGGCTTCCTTGCGATACTATCAGAAATCTTGCTGTCGCCTATCACATTTGTTGATGGATTGGTAACACGTAGCGATTGTTAATGCTTCAATAGGCGAGATACATGTTTTGGAATCTTTCGGAGACCAAATGTCAAACTTTCAAGATCTCGAATATACGGTGTGGCTTATGATTGATATACATACATACATATTGTTTTTAAATTTTTTAATATTCCCTTTCTAAAACTTGGTGTTTCGGTCATAAAGTTACTAGGAATGGAAAGAATGATAAAGCATGTAGCAGAGCATATCCAACTGGACCGACAAAAATGGAAACACGGTATCGAAGTGTCATCTTGGCCAACTAAACATATGATCACTAAAAGAGCGCAAACAGATGGGTAAAAGATCAACTATACCTTTTGTGTACATGGCATTGTCACACCAGCAACAATACCTGTATCACTCATATTTTACTTGTAATATTTGCACAGTGTAAGTTGCGGTTTATGGATGCTTAATTATATGGAGTACTAGACTGGAACAACTTTATCTGACGTTGTGACCCAGGTAATTTCATAAGAATATTTCTATTTTTTTTATTTTGGTTTGGTTAATAATCACGACTTGCTCATATTTTAGGACAATATAAGGAACTTTAGGTTCAAGCTACCTACGATCTTGTATAACTTCACGCTAAACACAGCGAGAGGGTTACAGGATGATGAGCAAGATATGGAAGACAACAATAATCTTGATGATGATGTTGTAATGCTCAATAATCCAGATGAAATAGATATGATACTGTCGGGTACAACAACATGGACAAACAAACAAGACCTATTGTCTGCATTTCGTGCATGCATCCTGTTGAATAATGACCCTGAATCTTTAGAGTAAGTCATTCTAAAGTAAATTATTTTGTTCTAATTTAAAGATTTTTCTTCACCCCTGCTACAACTGCTACGATAATTCATTTGTTTGTTGTCCTGGTTTTTTTAGCAAAGAATGGGTCCGAAGCACACGACCGTATCCGATTTCTTTAACTCGTAGAAAAATTGGCGATATTTTAAACGAGAATATGGAGATGGATCATAATTGCTTCAACCTTGTTGTTTGGATGGCTGCATCCAATAACGCCTCTATGTTGGAGAAAGACAAATACCACTATATGGACCTCCAGTTTGCTGTAAGTTGATATAATTTTTCACTAATGTATATAAATCATTTGTTAGTTGTATTATTAATTAAATAGTGATAATTGTTGCAAAAAAAAAAACAGCAGTCGAGAACTTAGTTTGGACGAGATCCAAGGTGTTGCGACTGGATAGGCTATGAAGAACTAGCAAGATTGCTTCAATGCGGGCCTGATAGGGACTACAAAATACAAAATTGCAGCACTGTAAGATATATGTTCATTAAACTCCTTTGAAAACTTATATTTTGTATTGCACTTATGGTTTTTTTTGTTTGTTTACATATTCTATTGCCATATTTTCGAGATAGGAACTATATTTTATTCATATTTGATATGGGTAACAAAATTGTGCACATTCTAGATCTGCATTCTCTAAAACTATGGTACTCGGGTCTAGATCCAATCATGCCATATAATGGTATATTAGAGATAGTTTTCAATTATTTCAGTTTCTCCATGACATTGGTCAATCCTGCATGGAAAGAGAATGTTTACCTTTGGCGTCGTCAATTAAAACTATAGCTTCCAAAAGCTATGGACCGGTAACAACTTATATTGTGTTTATCTTATCTTACCATCAAATAAATAGTTATTTGATTTAACTACAACAAATAAACACTTGGGTTCTTCTTCTCCAGGAAATTGGCAGGCTTCCTTGTCTACAACTACCTAAAGTTGTGGAATGGCGAAAGATTATTGTCGTTTGTCAACATAGTAAGCGTAAAATATTTCTATGTATATTTTATATGTTATCTACCAAATCAGTAAGTTAACTTATTATATATTATCTATATCATTCGCAGAGGTCAGATTCACTGAGGACGGAATTTTTAGTTGACATTTTGAAGAGCAGCGCAAATGAATGTACATATGACATCCCTGGGGAACTGCAAGATCTACTTAAACCCATAAATTAGTAGGATAGATATGTTAGACATGACTTTATGATGCCTTGTTATGCATGCGTGTTTTCCAGATAAATACATCGTTATGTACCATTGCGTGTGACTTAAACTATCAAAAAATTTTGTTGTTTGGTTATTTTCATGTGATTCCCAGAATAAAGCCGTAGCGTTAGCACGGGCACTATACTAGTGTATATAAATCATTTGTTAGTTGTATTATTAATTAAATAGTGATAATTGTTGAAAAAAAAAATAGCAGTCGAGAACTCAATTTGGACGAGATCCAAGGTGTTGCGACTGGATAGACTATGAAGAACTAGCAAGATTGCTTCAATGCGAGCCTGATAGGGACTACAAAATACAAAATTGTAGTACTGTAAGATATATGTTCATTAAACTCCTTTGAAAACTTATATTTTGTATTGCACTTATGGTTTTTTTGTTTGTTTATAGATTCTATTGCCATATTTTCGGCGCTTTCGGGAAAATGGAATGCCTATTTTCTATTGCACCGGATGTAAGTTATGGTGGTTAGCATATTGGAGCAAGGGTGAAGAAGTTAGAAGTGAAAACGAGTTGATCGCGAAGACGCTGGCGTCGGTCAACTGACCGGACGCTGGGTCTAAAAGCACCGGACGCTGGCAGGGTGCGTCCGGTCAGGCTGACGTACGATGACGCAGAAGCTGTAGTGTGACCGGACGCTGGCTGCGTCCGATCAAGTGTGACCGGACGCGTCCGGTCGAGGTCGGTACCTTACTGGAAATGACCGGACACTGGGGGTTCAGCGTCCGGTCAGTTAAAAGCTGCTGCGTCCGGTCAGGTCAAGTGACTGTTGGAATCGGGACACGTGGCCATCTGCGGGCGATCGGACGCTGAGGTCCAACGTTCGGTCAACACGACCGGAGCGTCCGGTCGGCCCGACCGTTGCCCAGTGAAGGGGTAACGGCTAGTTTAGCCCTTAGGGCTATAAATAGAAGTGGCCTTCGGCCATGGCCTATGTGGAGCACCTTGGGGGACTTTGTGTCCATGCTTGAGAGTGCTTAGAAGCCCTCCATCTCACACATACTTGATAGCGATCATCCGATTGTGTGAGTGAGCGATTCTAGTGCGATTGCATCGTGAGGTTGCATCGAGTGGCACTAGGTGATCGAGTTGCAAGCCGGTGGTGCTTGTTACTCTTGGAGGTTGCCACCTCCTAGACGGCTTGGTGGTGGTCTCCGTCGAAGCCCGCAAGAAGCTTGTGCGGCGCTTCGGAGAAGTGCTTGTGAGGGGCATTGTGCTCGCCCCGCGGGAGCCGCGAAGAGCAACTCTAGTAAAGCGTGTCATTGAGCTACCCTCACTCAAGGGGTAGGTTCTTGCGGCGCCCGATGTGTGGGCTTAGCGGGTGATGCTAATTAGCCGCCGAACCACTAAGTGAGCGGTCGACACAACGGGGACTAGCGTGTTGGCAAACACGTGAACCTCGGGAGAAAAATCATCGTGTCAACCTTATTCTTCCCGTTGGTTTGCATCTCCGTTACACAAGCTTGCAATTACTTTTATACATATTAAGCTTGTGTAGTTGCTCTTGTAATTAGATAGCTTGTGTAGCTTGCTAATTACCTTCTTGCTTGTGTAACATAGAAGTAGCTCCCTTACGTGGCTAATTTAGTTTTATTAACCTTGTTAGTCGCATTGCTTAGTTTGTGTAGCTAAGTATTTGCGCTCTCTAATTTGGCATTGGTTGCCTTGTTATTGAGCATTGCTAGTGAGCTTAGTTAGCTTTGTGCTTTTGCTTACTAGCATGTGTAGGAGCTCCCTTGTTGCTTAAAGTACTAGAGGCATAGGTTTGTGTGATCTTGCTCCTAGCATTGGTTAGGTGAGCTCTATCTAGCCCGACACCTTTGTTGCTTGATTAGTATCTTTGGAAAGTGCTATAGAACATATATAGTGGGGTATAGTCTTGGCTAGACTGATAGTTTTAATTCCGCATTTGTATCGGTTAGCCGACACAATTAAGTTTTAGAAAAGACTATTCACCCCCCTCTAGTCGCCATCTCAACCCTTCACCTTGTCTACAACTACCTAAAGTTGTGGAATGACGAAAGATTATCGTCGTTTGTCAACATAGTAAGCGTAAAATATTTCTATGTATATTTTATATGTTATCTACCAAATCAGTAAGTTAACTTATTATATATTATCTATATCATTCGCAAAGGTCGGATTCACTGAGGACGGAATTTTTAGTTGACATTTTGAAGAGCAGCGCAAATGAATGTACATATGACATCCCTGGGGAACTGCAAGATCTACTTAAACTCATAAATTAGTAGGATAGATATGTTAGACATGACTTTATTATGCCTTGTTATGCATGCGTGTTTTCTAGATAAATACATCGTTATGTACCATTGCGTGTGACTTAAACTATCAAAAAATTTCATTGTTTGGTTATTTTCTGTGATTCCCAGAATAAAGCCGTAGCGTTAGCACGGGCACTATACTAGTGTATATAAATTATTTGTTAGTTGTATTATTAATTAAATAGTGATAATTTTTGAAAAAAAAACAGCAGTCGAGAACTCAGTTTGGACAAGATCCAAGGTGTTATGACTGGATAGACTATGAAGAACTAGCAAGATTGCTTCAATGCGGGCCTGATAGCGACTACAAAATACAAAATTGCAGCACTGTAAGATATATGTTCATTAAACTCCTTTGAGAACTTATATTTTGTATTGCACTTATGGTTTTTTTGTTTGTTTACAGATACTATTGCCATATTTTTGAGATAGGAACTATATTTTATTCATATTTGATATGGGTAACAAAATTGTGCACATTCTAGATCCGCATTCTCCAAAACTATGGTACTCAGGTCTAGATCCAATCATGCCATATAATGGTATATTAGAGATAGCTTTGAATTATTTCAGTTTCTCCATGACATTGGTCAATCCTGCATGGAAAGAGAATGTTTACCTTTGGCGTCGTCAATTAAAACTATATCTTCCAAAAGCTATGGACCGGTAACAACTTATATTGTGTTTATCTTATCTTACCATCAAATAAATAGTGATTTGATTTAACTACAACAAATAAACACTTGGGCTCTTCTTCTCCAGGAAATTGGCATGCTTCCTTGTCTACAACTACCTAAAGGTGTGGAATGGCGAAAGCTTATCGTCGTTTGTCAACCTAGTAAGCGTAAAATATTTCTATGTATATTTTATATGTTATCTACCAAATCAGTAAGATAACTTATTATATATTATCTATATCATTCGCAAAGGTCAGATTCACTAAGGATGGAATTTTTAGTTGACATTTTGAAGAGCAGCGCAAATGAATGTACATATGACATCCCTGGGGAACTGCAAGATCTACTTAAACTCATAAATTAGTAGGATAGATATGTCAGACATGACTTTATTATGCCTTGTTATGCATGCGTGTTTTCCAGATAAATACATCGTTATGTACCATTGCGTGTGACTTAAACTATCAAAAAATTTCGTTGTTTGGTTATTTTCATGTGATTCCCAGAATAAAGCCGTAGCGTTAGCATGGGCACTATACTAGTGTATATAAATCATTTGTTAGTTGTATTATTAATTAAATAGTGATAATTGTTGCAAAAAAACAGTAGTCGAGAACTCAGTTTGGACGAGATCCAAGGTGTTGCGACTGGATAGACTATGAAGAACTAGCAAGATTGCTTCAATGCGGGCCTGATAGGGACTACAAAATACAAAATTGCAGCATTGTAAGATATATGTTCATTAAACTCCTTTAAAACTTATATTTTGTATTGCACTTATGGTTTTTTTTTGTTTGTTTACAGATTCTATTGCCATATTTTTTAGATAGGAACTATATTTTATTCATATTTGATATGGGTAACAAAATTGTGCACATTCTAGATCCGCATTCTCCAAAACTATGGTACTCGGGGTCTAGATCCAATCATGCCATATAATGGTATATTAGAGATAGTTTTGAATTATTTCAGTTTCTCCATGACATTGGTCAATCCTGCATGAAAAGAGAATGTTTACCTTTGGCGTCGTCAATTAAAACTATATCTTCCAAAAGCTATGGACTGGTAACAACTTATATTGTGTTTATCTTATCTTACCATCAAATAAATAGTGATTTGATTTAACTACAACAAATAAACACTTGGGCTCTTCTTCTCCAGGAAATTGGCATGCTTCCTTGTCTACAACTACTTAAAGTTGTGGAATGGCGAAAGATTATCGTCGTTTATCAACATAGTAAGCGTAAAATATTTCTATGTATATTTTATATGTTATCTACCAAATTAGTAAGTTAACTTATTATATATTATCTATATCATTCGCAGAGGTCAAATTCACTGAGGACGGAATTTTTAGTTGACATTTTGAAGAGCAGCGCAAATGAATGTACATATGACATCCCTGGGGAACTGCAAGATCTACTTAAACTCATAAATTAGTAGGATAGATATGTCAGACATGACTTTATTATGCCTTGTTATGCATGCGTGTTTTCCAGATAAATACATCGTTATGTACCATTGCGTGTGACTTAAACTATCAAAAAATTTCATTGTTTGGTTATTTTCATGTGATTCCCAGAATAAAGCCATAGCGTTAGCACGAGCACTATACTAGTGTATATAAATCATTTGTTAGTTGTATTATTAATTAAATAGTGATAATTGTTGAAAAAACAGCAGTCGAGAACTCAGTTTGGACGAGATCCAAGGTGTTGCGATTGGATAGACTATGAAGAACTAGCAAGATTGCTTCAATGCGGGCCTGATAGGGACTACAAAATACAAAATTGCAGCACTGTAAGATATATGTTCATTAAACTCCTTTGAAAACTTATATTTTGTATAGCACTTATGGTTTTTTTTGTTTGCTTACATATTCTATTGCCATATTTTCGAGATAGGAACTATATTTTATTCATATTTGATATGGGTAACAAAATTGTGCACATTCTAGAAACGCATTCTCCAAAACTATGGTACTCGGGTCTAGATCCAATCATGCCATATAATGGTATATTAGAGATAGTTTTGAATTATTTCAGTTTTTCCATGACATTGGTCAATCCTGCATGGAAAGAGAATGTTTACCTTTGGCGTCGTCAATTAAAACTACATCTTCCAAAAGCTATGGACTGGTAACAACTTATATTGTGTTTATCTTATCTTACCATCAAATAAATAGTGATTTGATTTAACTACAACAAATAAACACTTGGGCTCATCTTCTCCAGGAAATTGGCGGCTTCCTTGTCTACAACTACCTAAGTTGTGGAATGGCGAAAGATTATCGTCGTTTGTCAACATAGTAAGCGTAAAATATTTCTAATGTATATTTTATATGTTATCTACCAAATCAGTAAGTTAACTTATTATATATTATCTATATCATTCGCAGAGGTCAGATTCACTGAGGACGGAATTTTTAGTTGACATTTTGAAGAGCAGGGCAAATGAATGTACATATGACATCCTTGGCGAACTGCAAGATCTACTTAAACTCATAAATTAGTAGGATAGATATGTCAGACATGACTTTATTATGCCTTGTTATGCATGCGTGTTTTCTAGATAAATACATCGTTATGTACCATTGCGGGTGACTTAAACTATCAAAAAAATTTGTTGTTTGGTTATTTTCATGTGATTCCCAGAATAAAGCCGTAGCGTTATCACGGGCACTATACTAGTGTATATAAATCATTTGTTAGTTGTATTATTAATTAAATAGTGATAATTGTTGAAAAAAAACAGCAGTCGAGAACTCAGTTTGGACGAGATCTAAGGTGTTGCGACTGGATAGACTATGAAGAAGTAGCAAGATTGCTTCAATGCGGGCCTGATAGGGACTACAAAATACAAAATTGCAGCACTGTAAGATATATGTTCATTAAACTCCTTTGAAAACTTATATTTTGTATTGCACTTATGTATTTTTTGTTTGCTTACATATTCTATTGCCATATTTTCGAGATAGGAACTATATTTTATTCATATTTGATATGGGTAACAAAATTGTGCACATTCTAGAAACGCATTCTCCAAAACTATGGTACTCGGGTCTAGATCCAATCATGCCATATAATGGTATATTAGAGATAGTTTTGAATTATTTCAGTTTCTCCATGACATTGGTCAATCCTGCATGGAAAGAGAATGTTTACCTTTGGCGTCGTCAATTAAAACTATATCTTCCAAAAGCTATGGACTGGTAACAACTTATATTGTGTTTATCTTATCTTACCATCAAATAAATAGTGATTTGATTTAACTACAACAAATAAACACTTGGGCTCTTCTCCTCTAGAAAATTGGCATGCTTCCTTGTCTACAACTACCTAAAGTTGTGGAATGGCGAAAGATTATCGTCGTTTGTCAACATAGTAAGCGTAAAATATTTCTATGTATATTTTATATGTTATCTACCAAATCAGTAAGTTAACTTATTATATATTATCTATATCATTCGCAAAGGTCAGATTCACTGAGGACGGAATTTTTAGTTGACATTTTGAAAGCAGCGCAAATGAATGTACATATGACATCCCTGGGGAACTGCAAGATCTACTTAAACTCATAAATTAGTAGGATAGATATGTCAGACATGACTTTATTATGCCTTGTTATGCATGCGTGTTTTCCAGATAAATACATCATTATGTACCATTGCGTGTGACTTAAACTATCAAAAAATTTCGTTGTTTGGTTATTTTCATGTGATTCCTAGAATAAAGCCGTAGCGTTAGCACGGACACTATACTAGTGTATATAAATCATTTGTTAGTTGTATTATTAATTAAATAGTGATAATTGTTACAAAAAAACAGCAGTCGAGAACTCAGTTTGGACGAGATCCATTGTGTTGCGACTGGATAGACTATGAAGAACTAGCAAGATTGCTTCAATGCGGGCCTGATAGGGACTACAAAATACAAAATTGCAGCATTGTAAGATATATGTTCATTAAACTCCTTTAAAAACTTATATTTTGTATTGCACTTATGGTTTTTTTGTTTGTTTACAGATTCTATTGCCATATTTTCGAGATAGGAACTATATTTTATTCATATTTGATATGGGTAACAAAATTGTGCACATTCTAGATCTGCATTCTCCAAAACTATGGTACTCGGGTCTAGATCCAATCATGCCATATAATGGTATATTAGAGATAGTTTTGAATTATTTCAGTTTCTCCATGACATTGGTCAATCCTGCATGGAAAGAGAATGTTTACCTTTGGCGTCGTCAATTAAAACTATATCTTCCAAAAGCTATGGACTGGTAACAACTTATATTGTGTTTATCTTATCTTACCATCAAATAAATAGTGATTTGATTTAACTACAACAAATAAGCACTTGGGCTCTTCTTCTCTAGGAAATTGGCATGCTTCCTTGTCTACAACTACCTAAAGTTGTGGAATGGCGAAAGATTATCGTTGTTTGTCAACATAGTAAGCATAAAATATTTCTATGTATATTTTATATGTTATCTACCAAATCAGTAAGTTAACTTATTATATATTATCTATATCATTCGTAGAGGTCAGATTCACTGAGGACGGAATTTTTAGTTGACATTTTGAAGAGCAGCGCAAATGAATGTACATATGACATCCCTGGGGAACTGCAAGATCTACTTAAACTCATAAATTAGTAGGATAGATATGTCAGACATGACTTTATTATGCCTTGTTATGCATGCGTGTTTTCTAGATAAATACATCGTTATGTACCATTGCGTGTGACTTAAACTATCAAAAAAATTTGTTGTTTGGTTATTTTCATGTGATTCCCAGAATAAAGCCGTAGCGTTAGCACGAGCACTATACTAGTGTATATAAATCATTTGTTAGTTGTATTATTAATTAAATAGTGATAATTGTTGAAAAAAACAGCAGTCGAGAACTCAGTTTGGACAAGATCCAAGGTGTTGCGACTGGATAGACTATGAAGAACTAGCAAGATTGCTTCAATGCGGGCCTGATAGGGACTACAAAATACAAAATTGCAGCATTGTAAGATATATGTTCATTAAACTCCTTTGAAAACTTATATTTTATCTATATCATTCGCAGAGGTCAGATTCAGTGAGGACGGAATTTTTAGTTGACATTTTGAAGAGCAGCGCAAATGAATGTACATATGACATCCCTGGGGAACTGCAAGATCTACTTAAACTCATAAATTAGTAGGATAGATATGTCAGACATGACTTTATTATGCCTTGTTATGCATGCGTGTTTTCCAGATAAATACATCATTATGTACCATTGCGTGTGACTTAAACTATCAAAAAATTTCGTTGTTTGGTTATTTTCATGTGATTCCCAGAATAAAGTCGTAGCGTTAGCACGGGCACTATACTAGTATAAATAGCTCATGTCAGGGCTCCCCTGTTGCGCCGTCATCAAACAGCTCCGCTCTCGTCCAGTCGTCCACTAGGGCGACAGGGGCAGCTTCTCAGCGCATTGTTGGCGGTCTTTCTTGGTCGTCCTCGCCGTGTCCGCTAGCGGTAGGCAGCCAACGATGTCATCCACTACTGGAATCACGGGATTTGCCTAGTGCCGCAGGCACTAGGCAAAGGCCCAAAAACACTAGGTAAACAAGGGTCAGCAGAGACTGGACTAGGCAAAGAGCACTTTGCCGAGTATCAAACCTCGGACACTCGGCAAAGTGTTTGCCTAGTGTCAAGGACACCACTCGGCAAAAGTATTCCACTGACGATGAAAATCGTAACGGATGTTTTGCCTAGTGTCGGAGGTCTGACACTCGGCAAAGTATGCAAGGTTTGCCTAGTGCCAGGCGTCCGACACTAGACAAATATGTCAAGCTTTGCCTAGTGTCAGGCCGCCTACACTAGGCAAATATGCCAAGCTTTGCCTAGTGTCAGGCCTCTGACACTAGGCAAACTGCCTACTTTGCCTAGTGTCAGTTTCCTGACACTAGGCAAAGCCTATTCCCAGGTGTGCCATGTGTGGCCCCTTTGCCTAGTGTCAGACCGCTGACACTAGGCAAAGTAACCAGAAGCTAAATTTTTTTATTATTCTATTTGTGACACAAATATAAATCATATTCAAACACCACAAATATATCACATGAATCATAAATAAGAACCACATGTTCACATATATCACATGTTCATACCAAAAGTCCAAATGTGCCACAAGTTCATAAGTGCACAACCAAATTTCTTAACAAAGTTCACAACAAGCTGATCACGACGATTGTCAAGGGTGAAGAGGCCTGTGGTTTGATGCTCCAGGCGACCCTTCCACTTGATTCGGCTCAAGCTGTGGTGCCGGCGACGCTCCAATCTGTGAAGCCAGTGACCCTTCCACTTAATTCGGCTCAAGCTGTGGTGCCGGCGATGCTCCAATCTATGAAGCCGGCGACCCTCCAATTTGATTCGATGCCACGCCCGATTGATGCTAAAAAAATGAAAAGGATATTGTCAATAAAAAATTTCGGTAGAACCTCCCCTGCATGGAGAGGTTTCCAAATCCTATAAGAAAACAAACTGACACGATGATCGTCAAGAACATACATATCAATACACCGCCACCAACACCACCACCACCCGAACACCACAACTGCCACCACCACACCACAACAACAACCGCCGTCACCACCAACACCATATTGTATGTTTGAGATTGCATATTTTTTCTAGTGTGCCCTATGTCAGGTTGGAACATAATAAGTAATATATTGGTACTCACAGGAGTAGCTACTTGAGGAAGTGGCAAGACTAGGCTAGCTGGCATGGTCCGCCCCATAACGGCGCTAAGAGTGGACACGAACCCCACCAGCTCCTATATCCTCTATCGTTGGGCCTCCCGCTCTTCCATCGCCCTCGCTTCTATCTCCTCGCGAAGCCTCCTTTCTTCTAGCAGTTGGGCCTACAACATTTGACCCCCAATGTTAAAGTAAGGCAAAGGTATGTAAAAATCAATAAGCAACGAATAAAACAGAAATTACCTAGAGTTCATTGACAAGGTGCGAAGCAGTGGTTGGCCGTGGACATATGGCCGGGCTTGCGCTCGTGCTCCGTGCTCGGATCTGGGAGAGGGTGGGAGTAGAGGACGTGTCGATGACACCATCACCCATCCAATACCGCCCATGCTTCTTGCCACCTCCCACCCTCATGACGATCTCTCCGTCAAAGTCATGGGCGCTCGGATCGTACTCTGGCCCATGGACTGCCCTTGCCATCTCAGTATATTGACTGAGACGGCTATGGACGGTCGCGTTGCTGTATGCCGAAGGAGGGTCATCCGGGTTGTAGGAGACATCGGATTTCACCTTGCCCTTATGGGCCATGGCATATGCCATGAACTGGGTAACCGGCTGCCCACCATGCGACGATGACTATGAGAAAAACAGCAAGATGATTAGAAATCATGCAGCATACAACGTTATAATAAAAAATGGATTCTCATACCCAAGTTTGCGCGTATCCGTTGAGGCTGTGGTTGCCTTGATGGTGTGGTACACCTATCATCTACAAACGGCACTCCCGACAAGCTTTGTGCTAGGCAATCCATTCGGGGTCCAACCACTTGTCCACCATCATCTCCCAGCATCGGGGATCCCCGGAGCACCAGCATGGAACCACCTACAAGCCATGAAGTATATGACATATAAGAAGTTAAATTAAAGCTATCAGCACTACATTATTAATGTTCGAATACATTTACCTTCATGAACTCTTCCTTGGTC
The DNA here is from genome assembly GCF_019320115.1 of Miscanthus floridulus. Lineage (NCBI taxonomy): Eukaryota > Viridiplantae > Streptophyta > Magnoliopsida > Poales > Poaceae > Miscanthus > Miscanthus floridulus. The sequence continues at coordinate 55,193,774 of NC_089591.1, read as the reverse complement.
AATGCCATATCTCTTGCTTCTTTCTTTGTGACCTTCGTTGCAAGGTAGGACCCGTGGTATGTTATGATGGCCTGGACGCATGCCTTGTAATGCAGCTGCTTCACGAGTCTTTTACATGCTTTGGTTAGCACCACATCCGTCGTGTCCTCAAAGCCTTCCTGAAGTCTGAAGAAATCATGCATATACACACGAAGTATTCATTCATTATTTCAAAAAATGTCCAATGAATGCGATGTATTGAACAATGTAGTGCGAGGAAGACTTACCCATAGCTCAGCCTTCACCCGCTCTGCCTTGTTGGGGAATGTCCTGCCAAGCAGATCTATAGCATTGGGGGCGTTGGCATAGTGGGCAAACGTGTAGGTGGCTCCTCTCTCTCGGCGAACTGGACCAAGCCAGGGAAGTGTTCCTTGACCAGAAGGCCAAGGATGCCACTGACCTTGCGTGTGTGACATCCTGCAGACTCTACAACCGTCCAGCCCCTGCACAAGTTATTAAGAATAATAGTTAGCTTCTAGTGTGATTTTTGAACATATCATTTGAAGTAGTGAAAACATGTTAATTTACTTATGTTTCTTCGTCGGGTGCAATCTTTGGGCGTCTGTAAGAAGGTATCGGCCACGTAGGGAGGCTCGTGGGACCTCGCAAGTACACACTCGGCGTACCAGAGGAAGTCAAACCCGCTGCTGCCTCCTCCTTGACCTCCTCCTCCTCCCCGTCCTCGTCCTCCTCCCGCTCGTCCTCCTCGTCCTCCACCCTCTCGTCCTCCTCGTCCTCCACCTGCTCCTCCTCCTCCTGCGACAGCGGCAACTGCTCCTCCTACGACCGCCTCCTGCGACCGGTGCTGCTCCTCCTCCTCCTCCTCTACGACGGCATCGATAGGTCCTCATCTACAGTGGTGTCTATCGGGCGTGTTCTTTGGTAGATCGAGCTGACCCTCCTATTTTGACACCCGCCCACCATCTTTGATCAATCACCTGCAATCAAAAACAAAAAAACAATGTTGTATTAGAAATAACATAATTACATAAAGGCAAAAGGAACAAACTAAAATTACAAAATAACATATTATTACATGTATTAAAAATAATCTTCATGATCGGGATTAGCTGGATCATAAGTCTCATCATCACTATCAATCATGTCGAAATACTCGACACTATCCGAAGGAGGGATGTTGTCAACATTATCTTGGCCTAACTGTAATCGGTCAAGCATTTGTAAGTCCTTCTCATTTAGCACCTCGTCTCTAGCGTTGCCTGCATCAACCCATTCATTGTCTACTTCCATTCCAATTGCTTCGGTTAAGTCTATCTCAAACCTTCCTTCCAACCTCTCTTCTTGGAAGAATTCTCCATCATATGTGTTTGGGTTAAATGTATAATCTTCATCGTTTGGCAAAGGTAGTTTACCGTGTGGCGATACCTTGTGCACAATATCCCAACCATTAAGATTCTCTTTGTCTTGGCATGCGTATGAGAGATAATAAACCTATGTGGCCTGTTGGGCCACAACATAGACATCGTCTCCTGGTAAGACGGAATCTTGTCGAATTTCAACTACCCCAAGACTAGCCCAAGTCTGTCTCGTTACTACAGGATCAAACCAATGGCATTTGAATATAACAGGATTAAGAGGCCTGCAACCATGAAAGCTGAGTTCGTATATTTCTTCAAGTCTTCCATAATACTCGACCCTATCTTGGCCGGCCGTAAAAACTCCAGTACTTGTGGTTTTTCGATTAGGCTAACTTTGCTCGTAGCTTGATGTGCGAAAGCGATATCCATTCATGTCATAACTGGTAAATGACTTCACCTTATAAGCAAAGCCATTGGCAACCTGTCTCAACTCGGCCGTCATGGACACATTGGTTTGGCCCTGCAAGCTCGAGCAAGATAGATCGTTTTATATTTCACATGTACAAGCAACTTAGAATGTGAAAGTACAAGATAAATTGGATGGTACCTTCTTTTTGAACCAAGAAATGAAGTCGGGGCTCCCATTTCCAGCACCCTATCTAAGAAGGGTATCCCATTCTAGAGGGGTAGGTTCCCTTTATCGATGCCAGGTTTGACGACGAAATTCCCTGTAGCAACAAGACAAAAAGGGGTTGGCCAATGAGTGATGACGTTATGAATCAAGTTCGTTGAGAACTTACCCCAAGTATGGCTCGACTTTGTCAAGGTTGATCAACACATATAGCATGATACTACGCCACTCTTTAGGTTGCAACACTTTGGTGGTCGATGCACTTGTGCTTCTGAGTTGCCCTCGAAAAAGGCTGAGGTTCGATTCATTTTCCCCAGCATTGTAACGAGGGGGAGGATTATAGGATGCTAGGAAGGTTTTTAGCGTAGTATGTTGTTGTGAAGTTTGACACCTCCTCTAGAACGGATGCCTCTGCAATGGAAGCCTCAATTCTAGGCTTTATTTCTACATTTTTTTCGAAGAACCTTTAGACATCTCTCGATTGGATAGCACCAATGGAATTGCATGGGCCCCGTCATTCATGCCTCATTCGAGAGGTGCAAAATCAAATGCTGCATCGGCAAGAAGAAGCTGGAGGGAAAGATCTTCTCCAACCTACAGAGTAACAAAGGTGCCGCTCTCTCCAAGTCATCAATCACGGTTTGAGATAACTCCTTGGCATACAGTTGGCGGAAGAAATAGCTCAACTCTGCCAACACTAGCCAGACATTCTCAGGGACAAAGCCTCGAACCATAGCTGGAAGAAGCCTCTCAATCCATATGTGGTAGTCATGACTCTTCATTCCTAGGACTCGCAGAGTAGATAAGTTCACTCCCCTCCTCAGATTCGCTGCATATCCATCAGGGAACATTAACCTCTGGATCCATTCAAGTACTTTTCTCCTTTGGTCTCTGCTCAAGACAAAATTAGCCTTAGGCCTTATCCATTTCTTGCCGACTCTAGGAGGACGCATATGTTGATTTGGTCTATCACATAATGCTGCCAGGTCGACTCTAGCCTTAGGGTTGTCTTTGGACTTATCAGGAATGTCCATGAGTGTAGCCCAAAGTGCCTCAGCGAACATTCTTTTAGTGTGCATTATATCAATGGTATGTGGCAAGAGAAGATCATTAAAATAGGGGAGCCTCGTCAAGCCCGACTTATGTGTCCACATATGTTGCTCACCATATCCCACAAAACCACCTCCTTCATTGGCCACGAGAGCATCTATCTGAGCATGAACCTCGGCACCAGTCATCATGTGTGGTGGAGGATTTGTCTCTATGACACCTTTTGTGAAGTTCTTTATGTCTTGTCTAAAAGGATGGTCCATAGGGAGGAATTGACGATGTTTGTCGAATGACGAATACTTGCCACCCTTCTGCAACCAAATGAACCTTAGAGCTGCCTTGCATACTGGGCATGGGAACTTCCCATGAATGCACCACGCGCTGAATATCCCATATGCCAAGAAGTCATGCATGGAGTACTGGTACCAAACACGCATTTTGAAGTTTCTCTTTGTAGCCCGATCGTATGTCCATACCCCGTCCTCCCAAGCAAGGATCAATTCATCAATAAGAGGCTCCATGTACACACCCATGTTATTCCCCGGATGTCCAGGAATTATCAATGACAAAAAGATGTTCTGTCGTTGAAGGAGGACGCCGGGGGGGGAGATTGAGGGGGATAACGAAGATGGGCCAACAAGTGTACGGAGCAGACATCTGACCATAAGGATTGAACCCATCTGTTGCCAGCGCAACACGTACATTACGAGCCTCTTCAGCTTTGTCATTATGAATGCGATCAAAGTGGGTCCATGCTTTACCATCGGAGGGATGTACCATCTTATCTGGATTGTATCGTTTGCCCTCTTTGTGCCATCTCATCTGTTTCTCGGATTCCTCGATCATATATAGATGTTGCATCCTTGGTAAGAACAGAAGGTACCGAAGGACTTTCAACGGGATAGAAAGCTGCCTCTTCTGGCCATCACCAGAGTCAACCTCAAGGTACCTAGAGGATTCACACTTTGGACAGTATTTTGCATCCTTGTGATCTTTCCTAAATAGGACACACCCCTTCGGACAAGCATCTATCTGGTCATACGGCATTTTAAGTGCACGAAGCACTTTTTGAGACTCGTACATGCTCTTTGGTAGAATGTGGCCCTCAGGAAGCAGGCTGCCAATGAGGGCCAACATACCATCGTAGGCTTCTCGACCCTAGGCTAAACTGGGACTTGAACCCCATTACACGTCCAATGGCATCTAGTTGAGAAACCGTTGTCCTATCATGCAGGGGTTTCTATGCTGACTCCATCATGTCGTAGAATGCCTTTGTTGTTGCATCCATCTCCTCCAACCTACGTCCTTCAACATATTGTGCTTCGTGAAAGTCATCTAACATGTCCGCTACCCCGACATCAGCATCAAAACCCTCCAGATGTGGTCTCAGCTACCTCCTCTCTCATACGATGGCCTTCACCATGGTGGACCCACCAGGTATAGTTCAGCGTGAACCCATTATTCACTAGATGTTTACCCACATTCACCTTGTTTTGCCTTTTTCTGTTTGCACATTTGCTGTAGGGACACAAAGCTTTAATAGGTCTGCCACCAGCCTCGCCAAAAGCTGACTCCAAGAACTCATCCGTTTTGCACATCCATTCTTTGGTGAAATCAACCTTGCTTTTGTGGCCTGTGTACATCCACTCACAGGTCCATCCATCCTCTAACATATGTATCAGCGAGTAATATAAGCATCAATTGCATCTACACGGTGTTCCTACCATCTAATAGATGAGGATAGGTCCTAATCCCACCCACGGATGCGTACATGAGATTAGTTTTCATGATCTACTCCTATCTAAGAATGAATTTCGGTAGCACCTACCCGTTGTTCTCCAAATACATGTCCTGACAAGGAGAGTGTATCCGGAGAACAACAGGGAGGTGATACCGAAACTCTATCTCGGATAGGAGTAGACCATGAAAACTAATCCATCTACGCATGCCGTGGGCTGTCCAAAAAAACGTGGACAATTCGAAATACATACGGTTATCTATATGCAAAGATTTACATACCTCCAACCGTATGTATTTCGAACGGGAGACGCCTAACTGGGCTTCGCCACCTACAACCATGATACGGAAAGAGGGGTTATACCTAAGGTGGCAGTGGAGTCAGGCTAGCGGGGCCATGGAGGGTCGGTGCAGTGGTGAGGCGACGCGGTGCAGGCAGACCGACACCGGTGAGGAAGACGATCGGGGTCGCCTCTGCTCCTTTCTCACCTTCTTTTTCCTGCAAATAAAAACAAAACGAATTAAGACGTCTAAAAATTTCGGCAGCACCTCCCCTGTACGGTGAGATTCTCAAAACCTGCAATGAACCAACGGCACGATGGCCGCTAAACACATATATATCAAGGGAAGCAATTACATCTACTAACACAACAACAAATGCTTCCTATGCTCGGAAAAACCCCTACAAACAAGGCCTGACAAAACTCTGGAAATTCAGCCAACAGCAGCAGTGCTGATTCAACTTTTGTATCTTTTAATACACAAATGCTATGGTAGAAAAGAAATACATTTATGGAATCTATGGAGCAACCCCTATAACCTTTGTATAGAAACTTTATTTTTTATCATGCCTTTAAGAAGGCATAAACTGCAAATGAAAGCAGAAGTCATTATCTGCCCGAAAATCAGGAAAGCAAACTTAATATTTTTATATCTCGAAATCCTTATGTCAAAATATCTTGAAACTTTACCGGATTATAGATCAATCCATTATCTACAACTTTGGTATTATTCCAATTTGCATCAAAGGTCATCAGGATGCCCAAAATCATGACGAACCTTAACTGAAACTTTTACTGATGAAACATGACAGAGAACTTCAGAAACTCATAGCTGGAGTTCTAGCCAACCAAAACTATTGTTCTTTAATAATTTGGAAAGCTCAAGAAAAACACTACAACTCCCTAGTTATCAACAAAAGCTAGTTTTGATGCTAACATGGTCAGAAAACACCAAACTTCAGATCTGTTCAGCATGCAGTCCAAACCTGACAGCGAACTTTGAAAATTCATAGCTCTCAAACCTGATGGGATAAAATCATGATATTTACCAATCCAGAAAGCTAATGAAAAGTACTACAAATCTCTTATAATTTCTAGAGTCCCATAATGCCTCTATGTTTTCTCCAAAAACCCCTAGATCCAGTTCTGTCCAGACTTCGTCAGGGAAAAGCTGCTTGCTTAGAAAAATCATAACTCCCAAACTACTAATGCTAAAATCATGAAATTTCACAGGCAAACAGATCTGAAGGTCCTCTACAACTTCCTTATTATCAACTTGTTGAGGAAAAATCGTTTAGGTCAATTAAACCACACGAACAGCAGCACTGCTCGAGCTACAGGGCAGCAGACCCTAGGTTGACATCCAAATGGTGTCCCCCCCCCCACAAACACTAATCCCCATGACCAAGAACCATCTAAACACCTCAATTAGAAGACCTAACAGAAGAATCGCCTCACCTTGGCTACCCCCAAAGCTAGGGCAGCGAGAAATGGTGGGGAAGAAGTCGATCTACATGGGAGATGCACCTCTTCTTACTCCTCTTGCATGTCGTGGAAGACCTCTAGGTGCAGCAGTTTGGCTCGGAGTTGCTCAAGGACAGAGATCGACCATGGGAAAGCTTCTCCTTGTCTTGAAGTTGAAGATGACCATGGGGCTTTATCTTCCCCAACTTCGGCGAGGTGGTGGCGTGGTAGAGCTCCTCCGGCGAGCTGCAGCAGTGGGAGGGGCGTCCTCCTCTTCCTCTTCCTCTTCCTCTTCTCTTCTCCCTTCTCCTCTCCTTTCTCCTCTCTCTTCTCTGGTTGCCAACGTGAATGAGAGATGGGAGAGAGAGGGATGGCTGCTGGTGGTGTATTATGTGTGGAAGAGGTGCTGATGTGTGGGGCCATGGTGGGTGTGTGAGAGGGGGGGCGGCTTGGGCCAGGAAAGGGCTGGTTGGGCCTTGCCCCTCTCAATTTTTTTGGGCGATACACCGGTAGTACCGGCTGTACATCGGTACTACAGGTCTTCACAACTGAGCCAGTTTTTGACTTACCGGTAGTACCGGTACTCTACCGGTAGTACCGGCCTGAACGGTAGTACCGGAAGTTCATCGGTACTACAGGTCTTCACAGTTGTGCTGGTTTTTGGCCTAGCGGTAGTACCGGTCTTCTACCGGTAGTACCGACCAGGTCAAGTAGTACCGGTCTTCTACTGATTTGCCTAATGTCCTAGATCTGACACTGGGCAAATATGAATGTTTTTGAACTATGAATTTTTTTTAAATAAAAAAACACTCAAACAATATAAACTGAAAATTAACTTTGCCGAGTGTCGATAACCCAACACTAGGCAAACACTATAAAAAATAAGTTTGCCTAGTGTCTTCCATGAGACACTAGGCAAAGAGGCCAGTTTGCCTAGTGTCTAGCTGGCACACTAGGCAAACTTATTTTTTTTTTCAATTTTGATCTTCAAACTTTTTATCGAGCCTCCCTACATAAAATGAGACTACATGTTGAAAGTTGGCACAATTTTATGAAATTTTGCTATATTTCTTTAGTTTATTTAATTTCTTTGAATTTTTTCGACAAATGCAAATTTGAACTGCAAGTGTGTCGAATAATGGCAATTCATGAATGCAAAAATGATATTCATGTTAGTAAGTGTTAGTTGAGGCCGTATCCAGAAACAGACCAAAAATTTCACACATCTTCACGTCGAGACATGACCACAAACTTGCGAGCAAATAGTTTTTAAATTCTATTAAATGAAAACGGAGTCTGAAATTCATGAAACTTGTCGACAAGTCAAGATATCGCATGCGGGTGCCGATGTGCTCGTATGTGGAGATGTTAGGGTTTCTAAGCATCATACGTGACGATGTGCTCGAAATCTTTTTAAATTTTTATCATGGCACCCGCATGCGATATCTTGACTTGTCGACAAGTTTCATGAATTTCAGACTCCGTTTTCATTTAATAGAATTTAAAAACTATTTGCTCGCAAGTTCGTGGTCATGTCTCGACGTGAAGATATGTGAAATTTTTGGTTTGTTTCTGGATACGGCCTCAACTAACACTTACTAACATGAATATCATTTTGCATTCATGAATTGCCATTATTCGCCACACTTGCAGTTCAAATTTGCATTTGTCGAAAAAAATTCAAAGAAATTAAATAAACTAAAGAAATATAGCAAAATTTCATAAAATTGTGCCAACTTTCAACATGTTGGTCAAGGTATAGTAGGAAAGCTACAGAAAAAAATTGGAAGCTAAAATCAAAAAAAGAAAAAATATTTTGCCTAGTGTCTCTGTAAGACACTAGGCAAACTGGCCAGTTTGCCTAGTGTTGTCCGGAGACACTAGGCAAAGTTCTAATTTTGTCGAGTGTTAACGGAAGACACTCGGCAAAATGGTAACGGCGGTTGCCCTCCGGCAGCCTTTGCCGAGTGTGATGGTATGCCTAGTATTGACACTAGGCAAAATGGTCATTTACCGAGTGGATTTCTTTGCCTAGTGTCGACACTCGGCAAATCGTTATTTTGCCTAGTGCCTTTATTTTGCCGAGTGCTCCGGGGTCTAACACTCGGCAAACAAGCTCTTTGCCTGGTGTCCGACGATTGGCACTAGGCAAACCATTAAATACTAGGCAAATCTCAGTTTTCCAGTAGTGATCCGATTCGTCATTCGCAAAAAAAAAACGATTATTATGTTATAATCAGTTTCTTTGGTCCCGTTCGCTGGTCTGAAACTTGGCTGAAACTGGCTGAAAAACACTGTTCCGGCTGAATTATTGTGAGAAAAAAACACTGTTCCGGCTAAAAAAAAGCCGAACAAACTATTTTTAAGACAAGCGAACGGGGCCATGTGTTGGTGCAATGGTGCTAATGCTGCTGCCTGTGCTTTGGTGTCCGGATTCAGATGATTTTGCGGCGTCGGCGGACGAGCAACATGACATCTTGAACATAAAAAACAACTGCAGCTTCAGCGTGGCGCCGGTGATCGCCCCTAAACCGGGCTCGTCGCCGCTAGACTTCACCCCCTACCAGTTCATGGGGTACGATTACCTCGAGAACATCGCGTTGCCACACAGGTGGTCCGGTCTCATCTGGGACCGCACCGACTGCTCCACCGACGGCAGCGGCAAGTTCACGTGCGCCACGGGCGACTGCGGCTCCGGGCGTCTGGGGTGCGACAGGGGCGCCAGGCCCGCGCCGGCGGCCACGGTCGCCGTGCTCGCTCTCGGCGGCAAAGGTGGCACGGACACCTACCACATCAGCGTCGCCGACGGGTACAACCTACGACACGAGCCATGGCGGCCAGTGCGCTCCGACTCAGTGCGTGGTGGACCTCGACAGCGCGTGCCCGGCCGACCAGCAGATGAAGGCGTCCGACGGCCGTGTTGTGGCGTGCAAGCCGTCGGTGAACTCCGGGCCCTCGAATATCGCGTGCACGACGGCCAACACAAACGGCCCGGCCTCCAGCAGCTCCAGCTGCGCCGTCGTCGACAACAGCTACACGGTCACCTTCTGTCCTGACAACAGCGAGTTTGAGCCTAATAATCCTAGTAGTACTAGTAACTAGTTGAGTTCTAGTATCTGTTACCTCGGTAGTACGTATGTAGGTGCATCTCAGATTGCTGATCTTTGTGCAAAATAAAGTTAGAAAAAAAAAACTGTCACTTGAACTTGAGCAAGCTTTGCAACGGCACGATAATCTTTCCATGTAAAATGGCCGTGTGCTCTAGCGTGCTATACTACCGCGCCAATGCCTGTGGTGCGACAAAATATTTGTATCACATGTGGTTTGCTTAGACCAAAAGGATTAGATACATTTTTTCATTCGAATTATTTTTCAAAACATTAATTAAAAAATTGAAGGAGAAAAAAACTGGGATCATTTTCCCAAAGTTCTCTTTGCAGTAGGAACCGAGATTAGCAAACGCTGAAAATAGCCAGGCATACGTTTTGAGGCAATTTGGCGTCCTCCTTAAATAAAACGGATGAAAGTCTTGGTCTCTCCGAACTCCAAAAGCAACTGTGCTGTATGTGTTGTCGTCGTTAATGGATTTCTATTTGGGCCCCTGCCTTGCGGTCCGGTACGAACGAGAGGCTGCGCGAGGCCACGGGCTCGGCCCTATCTGAGCTTCTAGACGGACTGGCCCATCCAGTTCTTCAGTTCAACGGCCCCCCTCCCGACCGCTTCCCTGCCTTCCACTTCACTCGCAGGCAGTCGCATCGCGGCGAGACGCTTTTGCGCCTCTCCTCTCCACCCTCCACAGTCGCAGTCCTCTCATTATCTCAGAGATCCCCCAACCTGCGACATTTCCAGCAATTTGGTCGTTTCCCACGCAAGCTGCGCGCAAGCCCATCCCACCCCGTTCCCGCGGTAGCCCACTGCTTCCCGGGAAATCCACCTCGCCCCGATCCAACCCGTCCCCGCCACCAACGCAGCCGCCGCGACGGGGTCCGACGCCCTGCCGATCTCCCGCCTCCGCCAGCGCTTCGGTGAGTGACCGCCCCTCCCGATCGGTTCCTTTGATCGGGCCGCGTCTTCCTTACCCTTCCCTCACTCTCTCCATTCCTCCGGGAATCCGTTGGTGCTGTGTTCGGGCTCTCGGTTGGTGTATTGGCGACGTGGATCGCCGCCTACGAGCTTGCGCCAGACGGTCAGAGTTGCTGGCTCTGATCTCAGGCACGGAATGGTTTGACCGGAAATGAATGCAGCGCAATCAGTTGCTAGGCCTCGCTGGTATCTGAAGTCTGAACATGGTATGGTTTTAGATGTCAGGTTTTCATATACACTTATATGAACACTTACATGACGAGTTCCATTGTAGAATTGGTGATCTAGATGAATTGTTGCCTGCAACCTTGTTGAATCTTCTAAAGCAACTACTGTGTAGTTTTCTATACAGACACCTTTAAAGTGTTGTTGATGAGACAGAATGCATATTCTAGATTCTGTGTTTTTTTTTCTTTGTTTTGTGTAGTACCTTTACAGACACCTTTAAAGTGTTGTTGATGAGACAGAATGCATATTCTAGATTCGGTGTTTTTTTTTATAGTTGGACATAGGTAATTTTTACTGTATTAACCAAGCAAGAATCAGATTAGGTTCAGGTGGGTGCATTTCCCTCTGTTCATTCCCTAAAAAGGAACAAGCAAGCTTATTCGCAATCCAGACATATCTGGATTTCAGAGAAGGCAACTGATGCAACACAGCCATGCTCAACATGGTGCAGTAGTATGTTGCGCCATTTGTTGGGTTGACTGCCCCCGATCTGTATAGCATCAGAATTGACGTTTTCATATATGAGGTGGATGATTCTTCTATTTTAAGAAGTTGTTTGCTTTATGGAGGATTGGTAATTCTATTGGTAGTATTTGAATGGCCTTTATCGAATTTATAGTCTAGTTGTGTTCTGATGATTTCATTGTGCAATTATTGGTTGCATTTGGTTCCTCATCTAAACCTCACCTAACCTTGCTGAGCAAGGATTTGATGCTTCTGCTGCTGCGTTTGGATATTTGGCTAGCTTGTTCGGTAACTTGTGCTGACAAGGATTGCCAGCATTTCCCTTGCTACCCGCAGAGAGCTAAAATGGCTGTCCTGGCCAATAAGGTGAAGCAATCTTGCCTGGGAAACAAATGGCTGTCCTGGGCTATCCTCAGGAGGAGGAAGGACATTCTACGGCACACTAATGTGCCTATTTTGTCCCCTTCATTCACTAGCACAATTGGGCAAGGACAATTTGGTTGTGAGGTTGATCATCAAAGATCTGTATGTTTCTTTTCGAAGGAAAGTTTAGCAGATTCTAATCATGCTATGGCACATTATACTTTAAATAAGCGAAAGCTTTGTCGGCTCAGTAGCGGTTTCACATGGCGTCCAACTTGTGAGGTTTCTCTTCCCACTTATGGTTCTAGAGCACAGAACTTTGTATTCCCATTGGGAGCCAGGTGTTTCCTGCAGTCGGTCCGCACCGCATCAAACACAACTGGACAGGGTTGAGTTAATATTATGGACAAGCAGAGTGAGGATGAGAAGCAGAAGCAACAAAAAAAGGAGGCATCCCCCGAAGAATGTGATCAGGCAGTGGAAGGATTAAGCACTGCAAAAGCAAAAGCAAAAGCTAAGCTGGAGGAAGTGCAAAAGGCTGACCAATCAGTGGTACAGAAATTCTGGGCAAAGCTTCTGGGTATTGGCCCTGCTTTACGACTTATTGCTTCAATGAGCAGGTCTCTGTTTCCCTCTTGAAATTGAAGCACTGCTATACCATTCTTTTTTGATCGATAGTTTTTGTCTAGATATTCAGTGTTTGATATGTATTTACTTTTGTGGGTTTAAGAGCTGATTGGGCTGCAAAGCTGAAGCATTGGAAGGATGAATTTATTTCTACACTGCAGCATTATTGGTTGGGCACTAAGCTACTCTGGGCAGATGTTAGAATCTCATCAAGGCTGTTAGTGAAACTTGCTAGTGGAAAGAGCCTCACAAGACGAGAGAGGCAGCAGCTCACACGCACAGCAGTAGATCTATTCAGGCTAGTACCTTTTGCAGTTTTTATTATCGTTCCATTCATGGAACTCTTGTTGCCAGTGTTCCTCAAGTTGTTCCCAAACATGTTGCCATCCACTTTCCAGGACAAGATGAAAGAAGAGGTTTGACCTAGAACAATGAAGCTGTCTTGCCAACAGAATTACTAAATGCTAACATGGCTCATACTGCATGCATTTTGCTCTACGCAGGAGGCCCTAAAAAGGAAACTGAAAGCAAGGATGGAATATGCAAAGTTTTTACAAGACACTGCTAAAGAAATGGCAAAGGAAGTTCAAACATCACGTAGTGGAGAAATGAAACAGACTGCTGAAGATCTGGATGAGTTCTTGAATAAGGTATCATCTTCTTGCATGCTTAGTATGTAGCTTCAAGTTTGGAACAAATACCACTAAACATTTTACATTTTTGCCTATTGGTGATATACTCAAATTTTCAACTAGGTTAGGAAAGGTGGACATGCCTCCAATGACGAAATATTGAGCTTTGCAAAGCTATTTAGTGACGAGCTGACTTTGGATAACATGAGCAGGTTTGCGCTTCATATACTTAATCCCTTGATCATTCCACTTGCCTGACCAACCTTGTTCTGCAGACCTCAACTTGTTAATATGTGTAAATACATGGGGATCCAACCTTTTGGCACAGACCACTACTTGCGATTCATGCTTCGAAAGAAACTACAAGAGTATGTCTTCCAATTACCTCGTCATGTACGTATCAGGAAGGGAAAAGATGTGATGGATGATACGAATGTACACAAATCTTTGCTTCATCTTGAGAGTAAATTTGATTGGGGGGGTGGGGGGGGGGGGGGGGGGGGGTGGGGATGGAGAGGGCAGGCTTGCCTCCATGAGGCTCCACCAGTGTCTATAGCATTAAGCATGTTTTTTCTACTGTGGTACACCGGTACTGTACTTAGTTACTACTGAAGTGAGCCTCTTGCATTAAGATCAACCAGTCAACCAGAGAATTTAGTTCTCGCACAAACCCCAAAACTCTTTCAACATCTTATTATTCAATTTAAGTATGCAAACTTATGTTTACCAGTTTATATCTATTTTCTCTTACTAGGATTAGTAGTTGCCTTCAGGAAAGGAAATATTAACTGCTTATCAAGTGTCAACCTGCTTTTCCTCTTCAATTCCTATGGCTAGCAGTAGCTACTAAAGCAGCATAGGCAGAGAGGGGGGCCCACATTTCTGTACATTTTATTATTCGATTTAAGTGTAGTGCAAACCTATGTTTACCAGTTTATATCTATCCTGCAGCAGTAAGAATGATGATAAGATGATTCAAGCTGAGGGTGTGGAGTCTCTTTCTGAATATGAGCTTCGACAAGCATGTCGTGAGCGTGGGCACCTTGGTTTGTTGTCAACAGAGGAGATGCGCCAACAGGTTTGTTCAGTGCTACTTCTACTTGGACATTGGACTCTTTTTTGGGTACCAAGTCAGACATTTGACACCCATGTCAGATTCTAGTAACCTGCCAAGTTGGGCACCCTGTCCAAGTTGAATTCCAATGCCCATGCTTGCTTGTGTCCAAATAACTCTAGGTTTGCTTGTTTTGGATTTTTTTGAGACAAGGGTCTTAAATAAATAAAACTCCGCCTATGGTGGGGCGCCTTTGGTGTCCCAGCATAGCAGGCCCCAAGTCCTGGTAAAGAAGGAGGGTTGTGTTAGGCGTGGTGAGCCAATGTAAAAACTTAGCCACTTAAATGGAGATGAAACCCGAAAGAAAATCGTTGGGGGCGTAACCCTCTTAGCGACGCGCCATATCGGAACCTGGGTATGGTGTTAAATGGGCAAGGGCCGGGTCGTCACCCCCGTGACGCGCCGTGTCGTGATCTGGGCATGGTGTCAAGTGACCAAGGATCGGGTCGTTGCTTCCTTAGTGGCATGCTACATCGGCGCCCGGGTGTAGTGAAAAATGAGCAAGGGTCTTCGCATCTGAGTCGACGGGTGCGAAGGGTAAGGAAGCTAGTCGAACCAACTAGGATCCGTTTAGGTAGTTGGAATGTAGGGTCACTTACAGGTAAGTTAAGAGAATTAGTTGATACCGCGACTAGGAGACGTGTAAATATATTATGCGTTCAAGAGACTAAATGGAAGGGTCAGAAGGCGAAGGAGGTGGACAATACATGTTTCAAGCTTTGGTACACAGGGACAGTCGCGAATAGAAATGGAGTAGGAGTTTTGATTGATAAGAGCCTCAAGAATGGTGTGGTGGGAGTGAGAAGGCAAGGAGATAAGATTATCTTAGTCAAGCTTGTCGTTGGTGATATGGTCTTGAACGTAATTAGTGCGTATGCCCTCCAAGTAGGCCTCGACGAGAGTGCTAAGAGACAGTTCTGGGAAGACTTAGATGGCCTGGTTAGAGCTATACCTAGTAGTGAGAAGCTTTTTATAGGAGGAGATATTAATGGGCATGTAGGTACTACAAGCGCAGGTTTCGAGGCAGTTCATGGAGGTTTTGGGTATGGTAGTAGGAATTAGGAGGGGGAGGAAGTTCTGGACTTCGTGGTAGCTTTTGACCTGATGATAGCCAACACTTTCTTTAGAAAGAGAGGATCTCATCCAGTGACATTTAGTAGCGGACAACACTGTAGCCAGATTGACTTTGTCCTCGCAAGAAGAAAGGACAAACGAGCATGCTTGGATTGCAAGGTGATACCAGGGGAGTGTGTTGTTTCTCAACATAAGCTTTTGGTGGCAGATTTTCGTTTTCAGGTGCGTGCCCGTAGGGATAAACAAGCTAAGATTGAAAGAATAAAGTGGTGGAAACTGAAAGGGGAGACGTCAGAGGTATTTAGGGAAAGGGTTATCAAAGAGGGCTCTTGGAAGGAAGAAAACGACATAAACAACATGTGGGACAAGATGGCAACCAACATTCGGAAGGTAGCCTTAGAGGTGTGTGAAGTAACCAAAGGAATGGGACGCGAGGCTAAAGATACTTGGTGGTGGAACGAGGAAGTCCAAAGGGCTATTAAGGAGAAGAAAGAATGCTATTGACGCTTGTACCATAACAGGAGTGTGGACAACATAGAGAAGTACAAGGTGGCAAAGAAGACTGCAAAGCGAACTGTAAGTGTGGCAAAGGGTAGAGCGTACGAGGATCTTTACCAACATTTGAGTACGAAGGAAGGAGAGAAGGACATTTATAGGATGGCTAGGGTTCGTGAGAGAAAGACACGGGACTTCAACCAAGTTAAGTGCATTAAGGATGAAAGGGAGCATCTCTTGGTGAAGGAGGATGAGATCCGACATCGATGGCAAGAGTATTTTGACAAATTGTTCAATGGTGAGAATATGGACACAACCTTTCAGTTGGATGATTCTTTTGATGACACCAATAGGCGCTTTGTGCGGAGAATCCAAGAATCTGAGGTCAGAGAGGCGTTGAAAAGGATGAAAGGAGGTAAGGCGATGGGACTGGATGGTATCCCAATCGAGGTGTGGAGATGCCTCGGGGACATAGCTGTAGTATGGCTAACCAAGCTGTTCAACCATATTTTTCGATCGAACAAGATGCCTGATGAGTGGAGGAGAAGTATATTGGTACCGATCTACAAGAATAAAGGGGATATTCAAAGTTGTACAAATTACCGGGGAATTAAGTTGATGAGTCATACTATGAAGCTATGGGAGAGAGTTATCGAGCATCGCTTGAGAGCAATAACGCGGGTCTCTATGAACCAATTTGGTTTTATGCCCGGAAGGTCAACCATGGAAGCCATTTTCTTAATAAGACAAGTTATGGAGCGGTATAGGGAGAAGAAGAAGGACCTACATATGGTTTTCATTGACTTGGAGAAGGCTTATGATAAAATACCAAGGAATGTTATGTGGTGGGCTTTGGACAAACATAAAGTCCCAACGAAGTACGTCGGGCTCATTAAGGACATGTACAACAATGTTGTGACTTAGAGTTCGAACAAGTGATGGAGACACGGATGACTTCCCAATTAGGATAGGACTACATCAAGGGTCAGCTTTGAGCCCTTATTTGTTTGCTTTAGTGATGGATGAGGTCACAAGGGACATACAAGGGGACATTCCTTGGTGTATGCTTTTCGCGGACGATGTAGTGCTAGTTGATGAAAGCCGGACAGGAGTGAATCAGAAACTGGAGTTATGGCGGGAGACTTTGGAGTCCAAAGATTTTAGACTCAGTAGAACTAAAACTGAGTATATGAGATGTGACTTCGGCATTACTACTCGGGAGGAGGAAGATGTTAGTTTGGAAGGTCAAGTAGTGCCTAGGAAGGATACCTTTCGATATTTAGGATCAATGCTACAGAGGGACGGGGATATTGATGAAGATGTTAGCCATAGAATCAAAGTAGGGTGGATGAAGTGGCGGCAAGCGTCTGGTGTTCTATGTGACAAAAGGGTACCACAGAAGCTAAAAGGCAAGTTTTATAGGACAGCGATTAGACCTGCTATGTTGTATGGTGCAGAATGTTGGCCTACGAAAAGACGACATGTTCAACAGCTAAGTGTCGCGGAAATGCGTATGTTGCGTTGGATTTGCGGTCATACAAGAAGGGATCGAGTTCGGAACGATGATATACGTGAGAGATTAGGGGTACCACCAATTGAAGAAAAGCTTGTCCAACACCGGTTGAGATGGTTTGGACATGTGCAACGGAGACCTCCAGATGCACCGGTGCGTAGTGGAATCCTAAGTCAGGATAGTAACGTGAAGAGAGGCAGAGGAAGACCGAAGTTGACTTGGGTAGAGGCAATAAAAGGAGACTTGAAAGGATGGAATATACCCAAAGACTTAGCCTTAGATAGGAGTGCTCGGAAGACAGCTATTCACGTGCCTGAACCTTGATTGCTTCTGTTGGGTTTCAACTCTAGCCTACCCCAACTTGTTTGGGACTTAAAGGCTTTGTTGTTGTTGTTGTTGTAAGGGTCTTAAATAAATAAAACATGTCTGGTGATTACTTTTGGTGGCTTGGTGGTTCAACAGATGTTCATGCATTCATACTTTAGTAGTTTATTTTGTTAATCACCTTGAATACCTGGAATTAAAGTCTCTGTGATGTTTCACATGTATTTTACATAAAGTTCCTGTCCCATTCAGTGTTGATACACAAATTGTGGCCATGTCTTGTAAGTTCTGTTTCTACAACTAACTGATACTATCATGGGAATGGTAAAAGGTATATCGTGCTCTGTAGAACTTATTTGGCAAGCTTTGTTTGCTAAAACTCTGTTATAGTGCATTGAAAACTTTAATCTAGAAAATGACATAAATCCTTGAGATAAGGTAGAAGGTTTCTTTAGGCTATGTAAGTCTATGGGTATTACTTTGCAAGAATTGGATCTGCTTCAGTTAACTATTCTAAACACTTCATTTTATTCAGCTCAGAGACTGGCTGGATCTATCACTCAATCATTCTGTGCCATTGTCTCTTCTAATACTCTCAAGGTATTTTTGGTAATAAATGTCTGCCTGGCATATTACTTCCATTAGGATTCTCACTTGTGTTCAAAAAATCCTCAGAGCTTTTACTGTGTCTGGTAAAATGAAACCTGAAGAGGCCGTTGTAGCAACCTTATCTTCCCTGCCAGATGAAGTTGTCGATACAGTTGGAACTGTACTGCCTTCTGAAGATTCTGTTTCAGAGAGGAAGAGAAAATTGGAATTTCTGGAGATGCAGGAAGAACTTATCAAGGTAATATAAGCATGAGTTACTCAAATCAATATTGTTTTGAGACATAATATTGATGTAGGGGAGGGTCTTAAATAAATAAAAGTATAAAACATGTCTGGTGATTACTTTTGGTGGCTTGGTGGTTCAACAGATGTTCATGCATTCATACTTTTGTAGTAGCCCCCTGGCTCCTCTTGTCCCCCACTCCCTCTTTGTACAGTGGTGTTGTTCTTTTTATTGTTTTTTAATATAATAAAATCCTTACAGTGGGGGTCTCCCCTGCTGTATTTAAAGTTCAAAAAAAGCATGAGTCACTCAAATCAATATTTATATGAGGAAGCTCCATGTCTCAACTCTTAAGCAGGGCCAAGTTTTGTCAATGATGCAATTCATTATTCTTTATGGAAAATATTTTAGGGGAAACATGAAAACTATTCTTTAGTAGGCATGAGTTAAAATAGACCTGTTGTTGTTCTCGCTTTCTTGGCTGTATCACCAAACTCCCTGCTCCATGAATATTGACCCTGTTCTTTGATTGAAAGATTTTAAGATTTTAAGACCTTTTGAGTAAAATATATGCCTTGAATTGAAGTTTAGCACGGATTACTGTATCTTGCCACCATCGCCACTGATCTAGCTGTTGCGTAAATTTCTTAGTCATATTGTTTAGTAATGATATAAGTTTTTGTTCACCATGTAATCACTTGCACAACTTGAAGTTGTATATTTCCTTTTTTTTTGTGTGTGCTTTATGTCCTTCAGTTGCCTAGTTTAATATGTACGTTACCTATCCTTATTTATATATTCTTTCGCTGACGAATCAGCAGAGTCATACAACTTGTCTGGGAGGTACCTCTCTCCCATTTATTCTATTCCTCTTCTTAATGAAATGACACGCAGATCTCCTGTGGCGAGAAAAAAAAAGAATCAGCAGTCTACAACTTTTCTGAGTCCCACTATAATTTTGTCAACGATAAATAGTTATTGATACTTTTGCACACCAAATAATAATCAGGAAGAGGAGAAAAGGCAAGAGAAAGAAGACAAGGCAAAACTGGAGGAGCCTAAGGCCACTGAAGAAGATTTGTGCTTTGAAGGAAATGACTGAGCCTACTGTTAAGGAGGAAGAAGAACTAAAGAAAGCGAAAACGCATGATAAGAAAGAGCAGCTTTGTAATATCAGTCAAGCATTGGCTGTGCTTGCATCTGCTTCTGTACGATCAAAGTCACTTTCTTTTGTTACCACTGTTCCAATCCTGCATTCCTAGAGAAAAAATTTACATTAACATTGAACCCTACCTTCTCCTATCTTGCAGTCTGTTACCAAGGAGCGACAAGAGTTTTTAAGCCTTGTCAACAAGGAGGTAAGCTTCGAAGTCATACTGAATATGCGCGGTCTGTTTGCATAAGTTAATATTGGATCCTCACTCATGTGGATACAGATAGAACTATATAACAATATGCTCGCAAAGGAGGGTACAGATGGTGAAGAAGAAGCCAGGAGAGCATACAAGGCTGCTAGGGAGGAATCAGACCATGCTGCAGAGGCAGCTGTGGGAGTAAAGGTCTCTTCAGCTTTGATTGATAGGGTAAGGAATTGTTTTCTTCATCTAAAGCTTTATAAATTGGCCTTAGAACTTATACTTGGAAACATCCTTATCTTAAGAAGAAACATGTATTAATACCTGTAATAGGTGATCCATATATCAGAAAATCTTGAAAGTATAGGAACTTTTGCCTTGCGGGGAGAATTCCATTACATTGGTAGAAATTTGTCATCAGGTAGCTATGAGCTCCACTTATTAGAATTATAGAATATGAATTGTAACAAACTTTTCAGTTGGGTAGAACAATGGAGGTTTGTCACCAGATACTTGTAATCAATCAGGTCCATTGTTCAGCACCTTAAGATGTATGTTTCAACTTATCAATTTAAAACATTACTGACATAATTAAAGCAAGTTAATAAACACTAATGAACATCTTTCTAGCAGCAAGTAGTTGCTAATAACTTCCTAGACAAGTAGAAAACAAGAGAATATTGTATGCTTCTATAGAAGGTATGGGCTATGTACTAGTCACTTCTGACTATTTAATCAACTTCATTTGTTTCAAAGTATATGATGAAAATATGCACACACTGTTCTGATTATGCTTTGAGTATTTTATATTGATTACGTAGTGAGGCTATTTGTTGGTAATTTTCTTTTTCTGCATTTCAGGTTGATGCTATGCTTCAAAAGTTAGAAAAGGAGATTGATGATGTTGATGCTCGAATTGGCAATCGTTGGCAGCTGCTGGATAGGTAAGCTTTTGTGCATGCTTTTATTTCGAAACATTTAGATATGCTTTGTTGCTAGTGAAGTTTCTTGGTTATATTTCTTTAACAGTTTTCTAATAAAAAAAGATAGTTGCACCAAAAGGTGCTTAAAATTCAAATGAGAGGAAATATAAACCATATGGCAGGACTGGGGGAGATGATGAGAAACTAACATTTGGCCATGTTGATGCACGCACCTAGGTTAGAATTTGATTTAGATGGTTTGTCTTAAAAACCCATTAGAGTCAACATTGCAGTCATATATCCATGTTATAACTAGTGCAACACACTTAAATTTCATGGTCACGCTTGTGCATTGTTCCTTTCATAATGTTTTGCCACCCTTGGCCATCAATATGTTCTTTTTTAAGGGACCGTGATGGCAAGGTGACTCCTGAAGAGGTGGCTGCAGCTGCAAATTATCTCAAAGACACCATAGGAGCAGAAGGTATCCAGGAGCTTATCAGCAATCTTTCTAAAGACAATGGTGCTTACATTCAACATCCCTGTCTATCATATTGATGAAAAGCATAAATTGTTTATTCTATTCTGCTATATTTCTAAGCCTTTTTTTTATATGCCTAACAGAAGGGAATATCCTTGTGGAAGACATTGTGAAGCTGGCGTCACAAATAGAGGAAAACAATGAACTTGAAGAAACGGCACGATGATTTGGAATAGCAGCCACATTCTTGGCTCTTAAAACTCGGCGGTCCATTCTTTTTCAAGGGAACCTCACATAACAAAGCTAGTTCCTGGCAGTTTCATGCAAAAATCACTAAGCAGGATGGTCATTCTTTTTGTTCTGACTGGCGGCTCCGGAGTGTATCCTGTAGCATAGCCTGCTGTTGAAAGATATTCATTTATACAGTTAGTCCCAGTGCCACCGATCGTTTGGTTAGGAATCCTGTCTGAAATGGCAACTTAAATTTCAAATGGTTGCCATGAAAATGAGAATAAGTGGCTGTACAAATCTTTCATCTATAGTCTGAATAAAAGTATAGGCATCAAATAAGTATCTGGATAAATTTCATGCTATTTGAATAAGAATGAGTTCGATTTGTTGTCTCTCCAAATCTGCTTTTTAGTGGTGATGGTTAACTACACGAATACGGTGAAGGTGATCTTGGGACGAAAGCACTGATCTTAGTAAATGTCTATGCTTGAGAAAAATATCTGTACTGTTCTGATACCTTTTACCGGCGTTTTCTGCCTTCAGGCTTCAGCTTCAAACCCTTAGCCCAAGGAATATAAACGGAAAACCCTATAGCCGCGGAGAGCAAGTAGAAGAGGGCATCGGAACAAAGGATTTGGTCGATCTTTTGCCTCTGGAGCCTGGGGTTTCCTTTATGAAAGGGAACATAGCTATTAGGCCAGTCTTAGTAGAGATTTTACGAGAGTTTTATAGATAATTAATAAGTTGTGTGGCATAGTATCAATGAGGAGAGATGATGAAGGCTGAAATGAAATAGTTTTATGGGGTTTTCGAATGAAAATTGTCTACACTGTTTCTAACTCATAAAAGTCTTGGAAACAGTGACACAAAACCCCCACATACTGGCCTTAACTATTCATGTAACTAGATGAGCCCATGGGGGCTCCAATGTTTGACGTTCCATGGTGAATAGGAGTCAAATCACCTTCTCTAGTGGTTTTGGCAAAGTGTTATTGGAGCTTGCAGAGGTAGTCATTGCCTCCTCTGACAAAAGCTTGAAGATGCCACTAGAATACCTATTATGGCAAAATTTGTTAACTCCTCGCCAGGTGTTCTATAGAGATTGTGCCCTGTTTGCTTGGCTGATAAGCCATGGCTGAAAGTATTGTTGGCTAATTTGTTGTGAGAGAAAAATATTGTTCGTTGACTAAAAAAGTACGGCTTATAAGCCAAGCGAATAGGGCGATGAGGCTAAATAAATAAAGCATTAAAAAAAGAGAAAGTTGTTTTCTGATAGAGAGTGTAGGCCTGCTTTATGAAATGAATGACCTCACGTATTCCTTGCCTATGTGGTACGTAGATTTTAGTTGAAGCATATGACTATCAACCCGCGTTGACCGTGCTCTAATAAATCTTCTTAAAAAGGTTATTAGGAGCAAAAATATATCTAGATGAGTTAGCCGTGAGACGAAATCTAACAAATACCTTGACACCCACCAAGATATATTTCCACGTCAGATATGGAGTTTGCATGCTAAAATTTAAAACAGGCTCTGTTTTTTGACCCATATAAATAAAAAGAAAAACACTTCACCCAAATAACTTGGTCCTCTTTTGGTGGTACTCCAGCTTCAAAAATATTGTGAATTTCTTGGAGCTGGTATTAGGTTGAGAGCATTTAGTTGAATTGTTTTTGTTTTTATTTAGTTTAGACTAAATATAAATATCTAAACTACTTTAATGTACTCTATAAGTTAAGATCTAACCTAGATCTAAGAGCTAGAATTATGCTAAACAAGCCCTTAAATGTACCCATAGCTCTGATTTTGTATATTTTACTTTTGGTTGAACTTTGCTAGATGTACAGATGCACCCACATCGCTGTTATCATATACGCCCTCGATACTCAAAAATAAAATTGTTTTGAATAGTGACACGGTCTCCAAAGTATAACTTTGACTTTTTGGTTTTGTAAAAATATTTATCGAAAAGTGATTATATGTATATTTTTATGAAAGTTTATTTCAAGACAAATCTATTTATATTCATATAGTTTTCGAGCCTGTTCGCTGGTTAGTTTATGGGCTGATAAGCTCGGCTGGTGCTGGTTTGTTGTGAGAGAAAAACATTGTTGGTTGGCTGATAAGCCCTGGCTGAAACCAACAAGCGAAAAGGCTGTTCACGTTTCCAAATCCAACAATGTTTAACCCAAGCCTTTCATTTTCAAGTACGGAGGGAGTATTTTATTTTTGCTCGAGCTTTGCTATACCATACAAAGCCTATCCACAAAAATAGATACTGAGATACATCGTTGGTTTCTTGTGTCATGCATAAATTTGTAAGACAACAGCAGTACTGTAGCAGTGCAGCATCAGCGGCCGAGATTAATCGCCTGGCTACGATAAAGATAAAGCCCATTCCCCGTGGCCACTGTCCCTCCTTATCACCGACCACTCAATCATAACTCACGGTCACGGCAAGCAGAGAGACGCGCACCAGACCAGCAGAAACGAAAGGGATCTCCGGTCCCCGCTCCGGCTCCTGCTCCTCCCCCTTCTGATTCCAATCTGGTCTCGCCAGGCCTCGCGGCGAGGGAGAGATGGGGAAGAACCAGGCGTACAAGGCGATGCAGCGGGCGAGGGTGGGGCCCTCGTCCGGCGCGCCCGGCGCCGCCGACGCCCCCGAAGACGGCATGGTCGGTCCCCTTCCTCTCCCCTAGCAGATCTCTGATTCCCATCCACACTTCCGAGTTCCAGGCTCGCAATCCATCCTGATCTGATTATTTCCCCGCAGCCCATTAGTATGCCAATTATATATGGTAGAGTAGGATTCCAGCTGTTGAGGAATTTTGGCTATCATCCCACTTTCAGTTTGGGTGAAAAATAAAGAAAAAGAACTTTGGCTAACGAGGGCCGTCGCAGACGGACGGTTCATTTCATTCTCCAGAGTGGCATGCGGCGCGCCTGGCCAGCCTTAACAAGACGCACACCGTAACCTGGGAGGAGTTCAAGAAGAAGCAGAAGGTACACCCGCACGTTATTTTGCTTGAGCTTTAGTAATCTGTCTCTTGCTCATGTTTACAGCTACAGCTTGCGTTCTTGCACTCCAATATTTAGTGTATCAGTAGTACTAACTACTGAGTCACCTTTGTGTTCTGCTCTTCTAACTTGCTCATCAAAAGTTATGACCAAATTTGCTCATGTTAGTTTATGTTCTGATAATGTTTATTGCCTTTCTAGATCATTTAGTAAGTTACTTTAGATGAAAATGCAACTGGCATAATTGGATATTTAGCATCCTGAAGTTTTGCCCTGGCAGTCTAGTACATGCTCATTTCATGTGCCGTCCACTTCGGTGTGACCTTCCCATAATTTAATATGTCAGACGCCATGATACATAACATTCACATCTTTCACATGTCATCGCTCAAAATAACAGTTTTCCATCATGGTTTCGATGTTTTGGCTTGGGTGATTCATATGTTGACTGTTGAGTCACTCATAAGTAGTAATTCTCAACCGTGGTGTCTTTATAGGCGAACCTTAGTAATTCCAAACAAGGCCTTTTCAGCATTTTTCAGGTTCTCAGTTTTATTTGCAACAGATTCCAGGTTTCCAGCACTCAATACCACTATTTGGTTAAGCATACTGCGCCTTTTAATGTTAGCAGCATATGTTCTTACTCCAAGGCTGTATTCTAATCGCCAAAGTTTTTTTTATAAGTAGTTCTGTAGTTGTTGATGGTATTCTTGTTCACTGTCAGGAAGAGGAACTGAAAAGGGGTGAGCTGGAGGCTGACAAAGATAAAATGATGAGGGAGTATAGAGCTCAACTGGATGCTGAAAGAGCTCAGAAGCTAGCAAATGGAAGAAATCACTCGAGCTCAAACTCAAAATCATCATCTTCGAAGAAAGGTAACGGGCTATGATAACCTGCCAAATGATAATACCTGTAATGTTAGGATCTTAGTATTTCCATCATTTGCCATTCTTCGAATAAATATATTGCATCTGTTAAATGGTTCTGCTGACAAAAGAATTTTGAAAACAGAGAGGAAGGATAAGGATGCAAAGAAAAGAAGTAAAAAGAGGAGAAAGGTATACTCTAGCTTATGACCTGCTTACTTGTGGAATTGTTGTGATCTGCCTAATGGAAATATATTTAGTTATGATAATCCTGATCTAGGTACATTAGTTTTTATTTTCAGATAGCATGAACTGAATACTTTCCTACTAGAAGAGCTTGAAGAACAAAAGATCCTTACTAAAATTAGTCTGAACAGTACATCACTTTAATTTTGTTGGGTGCACTCACATTTAAATCTTTAACAGCACAGAAGTTCATCAGAGTCAAGTTCCAGCTCATTGTCGGAATCTTCAAGCAGCGATGATGAGGATAGGGGTTCAAGGAAGTCCAGATCACGGTCGAAATCGAAGAGAACAAAGAAGGAAAAGAAGCACCGATCAAGGTCCAAGCGCAGAGACAGTGAAAGTGAGGAGGAAGGTCCAGTTCGCCTCTCCAAATTCTTTGGGAAGTAAGGGGTAGATACTGTACCCAAGACAACTTTTCAATTTTCATTTGACCATAGATTGGTGGGTTTGGATGTATCATTCAATACAGATTACTTCTGAAGGTTGAGCGGATCAGTTACCATGATGTTGTTCTCAATAGAGTGCTCAACAGTTAAGAGTGTCTGGTTAAGTTGTGTGGCTTCGTGAAACTTTGTAAGCAACTGGTAAGTCATTGTTAAATTGTTGTACCTTAGAGGATTTGATGCCAATATTTGAAATATTTGAGAAATTGAACTGCTAATAGTTATCTTAAGACTTCACATGCCCAGTCAGTGGTTTCTGTGTGTTCCGGCTATGCTCTTTTGCTATGGTGCTATTTCGTTTCGAATTTGTAAACCTTCCAGCACCTGGCATGGCGAGGAAGGTTGTGGAGGCTTTTATCAGCGAAGGGTTGCAATTTGCAAACCTATGTGTATTTATGACTTTCAAGGAAAGAAAAGAACGAGATCCTACTGAAAATTTATGTAAAGACAATGGCAAACACCGAAGGCGATCCTAAGCAGCTAGCGCAAACCAAGGCTAACATCCAAAATCTACCACCGAGAAAAACCACCACACCTGTACGGCTGTACAAGTCTCGGCTCAAGCCACTACCACATATCCAACGCCAGTGGCAACTGGCAACTCGACATCAGGGCTGAAAATCAAAATGCTACTTGCGTCAGGAAAAGCTAACTCCTCCCAACTTCTCTCTCTATTGTTCACTTTGCATCTTCAGAAAAGCCCTAGACATGTTCCATCAACCATCAGGTCGGCAACGCAACCGTATTATATGGAACAGCGCCGTTGCCTGATCTGCCCTTGTGTAAACCTGCCCGATATAAGAGATAAATGAACATGCCAAGCAAATGACCTCAGTAGGAGATCTAACTAATTTCTTTTCCAAAGCAAACATTATTCGTTGACCTCCAAAGGGCCTAGCAAATGGCAGCAAAGCCTAACCATGTAAAACTCTTCTGAGCCGTTAAGGCGTGTTGTATTAAATTTTTTTCTCCACCTTAATACAAAGACGCACAAACCTTTTGCGTGATTGAGAAAAGAAAAACATGTAAAACTGCTTTCCCTTAGGCAAATACAACTTACACCACGCTTAGAATGTGTTTTGGCGGCGATAAACGTTTTAGATTCTCAATGAATCACTTGGAACCGATTCTCGTTTTTTTGTACTAGTCTAGAGAAACATCCAAAACCTGGTTTCTCCTTATTTTAATTGTAGTTTCAAAAATCTAGCGAGCTAACCAAATGGTTCCACAAAATGATAGAAACGTTTCTGAAGAGAATCTGGATCTGAAATGTATCTATGAAATTCTGGATCTAAAACGTTTTTAGAAAAATTTGAATCCCTACCAAAGGCACCTTAGAACTGATCAAAAGATTTTGGTTTACTGTCAGCTCCAACCACAACCGACACAAGGCTCCAAAATACACATTGAGCAGCTGAACAATTAAATGGCGAATAAATTCATCTTCCTCACAATGTGTGAATTTCTTTTTTTCAAGAGTTGGCTCAGCTTGATTGTTACTCGACGTATATTTCCCACTTGTCTGAAAATTTCTCTGTGTTAATGTTTATGATTAGATGAAACATGTCAGTATTTCTATTACCCCACAAACTTCTTGTTTAGAATCTTAATGTATTAAGACAGTTCAATAAGCTCTACTAGTAGCAAAATCCTCCATATTAAATCTTTCCAAAATAACAAGACAAAGAGTCTCCAGAATCCACCAGAGGAAGCCTGTCTTTCAGATTAGCTCCATATTAAATCTTTCCAAAATAACAACACAAAGAGTCTCCAGAATCCACCAGAGGAAGCCTATCTTTCAGATTAGCTCCATATTAAATATTTTCCAAAATAACAACACAAAGAATCCACCAAAGGAAGCCTCTCTTAAAGATTAGGGTAAATAAAAACGTCAAGTAAAGATATATACTTCCACTAAACATAAATGTCTGGGTGGTGTAGTTGGTTATCACGTTAGTCTCACACACTAAAGGTCCCCAGTTCGAACCTGGGCTCAGACATATTTTTATTTTTATGTTCTTGGTCTGCATTTATCATCATCTTCTTTGTTTTCTTTTTATTCATATTTTTATTTTAATTTTTATGTTCTTGGTCTGCATTTATCATCATCTTCTTTGTTTTCTTTTTATTCCTGTTCTAGAATATTTTTATTTATTTTTTCGTTCCTGTTCTTGGTCTGCATTTATCATCTTCTTTGTTTTTCTTTTTCATTCCTGTTCTGGAATTTTTTATTTTTATTTTTTCGTTCCTGTTCTTGGTCTGCATTTATCAGCATCTTCTTTGTTTTATTTTTCATTCCTGTTCTGGAATAGTTCATTTTAGTCGGTCCTGTTCTGGGCGTAGTAGCATTCATCGGTCACCACTTTTGGTCTTTTGTTTTGGAAGCGCAATACTTCTTTTTCTTTCACCTATTTTGGGCCTAATAGCATTCATCAGTTATCACTTTTGTTTTGTTTTGTTTGGAAGTGCCATAGTTTTTTTTTCGTCTTTTTCTTTCACCTATTTTGGGCCTAGCATTCATCAGTCATCACTTTTGTTCTGTTTTGTGGAAAGTGCAATAGTCTTTTCTTCGTTCTTGTTCTAGGCCTGGTATCATTCATTCCTCATCAATCATCACTTCGGTGGGCTCCCTATGCCATTTAAAAAAAAAAAACTTTTTTCAA
This sequence comes from Miscanthus floridulus, assembly GCF_019320115.1. Classification (NCBI taxonomy): domain Eukaryota; kingdom Viridiplantae; phylum Streptophyta; class Magnoliopsida; order Poales; family Poaceae; genus Miscanthus; species Miscanthus floridulus. The sequence continues at coordinate 55,165,278 of NC_089591.1, read as the reverse complement.
AAAAAGTTTAAATTTACATTTACGGGGAGATTTTTTTCGAAGAATGAGTGCCACAGATTATGGCACCGAGATAACGTGCCTCAACGTCATAGACCATAGCGGCTAGCGTCGAGAGTCCAGGCCTAGGTGGAGTAGCAGCACAACATGGCATCGATGTGGCCGGAGCTCGTCGCCATGGATCTTGGCGCCGAGCCTCAAATTAAAAGCTCCATTTAAGTGCCACATCATCCTGCCACACCACTCAGGCCTCATCTATTGTCGCCATGGCTTGTGGCGCCGATCCCTAGGGTCCAAATTTGAAAATAGGTCTCCTAGGATATAAATGTGAATATTATTTTGAAAAAAGAATTAAAAAACAAAAAAGTCGGCTCACTAAGGGGGTGTTTGATTTGGGCTGCTAAAGTTTAGCTGGTTAATTTTAATCCTATTTAGTCACTTTTTATCCAAACACTATGACTAAATGAGCATTTAGCCAATTACTCACTAAGGGTTGCTTAAATGGGACTAAAGCCTAGGTTGCCTCACCTTTTAATCACTTTGGATCAAACACCCGACTAAAAGGGACTGTCGATGTTTTACCACCGATAGCCTGCCACGGGGGTACCCGAGACAGTTGTTCGGGCTTCGGCAAATAGTGGAATTCGGCGGTTACGCAAAGAGACTCACGATTTATACTGGTTCAGGCCCTCGACTTGGTCGAGTAATAACCTTACGTCCAGTTTTGGCGTTAGCCTATTTGCGTTGTATTGCTTTGAGTATCGGGTATGCCTTCTCCTCTTACAATGGGTACCCTCACCAGCCCTTTATAGTCCAGGCGTTGAGAGGCGTTGTTTGTGTTCTATTTGGATACAAGGTCAGAGTCCTAAGCTACGATTCGGACGCCTTTCCTTGTATAGTTTGAGTTGGAGTTTCGGTTTTGCACGTTGCTTTGCTCCGCGTTCTTCTTGGCGATTGGGCTGTAGGCCTTGTTACCAAGGCCTACCTCCCTACAGTATGGTCTATGGGGGGCCCGTAGGGTTCCCCATCGACAAGCCCTCGAGTATTTCATGATTGAGTTTCAAGGGCCGAGTTGTTGTAGTCTTGATCCGGGTCCTTCTTGAAGTGAAATCTTGAGATGGTCTTCTTTGATTCTTCTTTTGGCTAATGTGCACTTTTGCTTGATGTCCCCCGGGTTCTTTTTCCTTTGAGTGCAGCGAGTGCAATTTTGCAAAAATTGCACTCATTGAGTGTAGCCCCCGAGCCACTTGTTTTTTTTGGTACAAAAAAGCTGGAGGGTCAAAAAATTTGAAAATATGTTTTTCTGTGGTAGGTACTTGCAGCCCCCGAGCCTTCTCCGGGTTCTTTTCTGTTGAAAAGAAGCTAGAAGAAGGGTCTTGATTTGTACTTCTTTGGTCTTTGTCTTTTGCTAGTCACGGATGGGTTTTGTATAGCCATGAGTGAGCGTCTTCTTTTACTTTTTATCAGGAATCTTGCTTTTGGGCACTATTTGCCTTTGTTGCTTTGCTCTTTTGTTCTTTTCCTCTCTCTTTCTTGTGATCTTTAGCCTTGTTTACCTCTGGTTTGCTATAAATACCTTCTTTGTTGGTTGTGGTTCTGCCTTGAGTAGGAAAATTCTTCTTCAATTCTTTCTTTATTCGTAGATATGCTGGTGTGTGAGGTTGAGCAGCCCCCGGGCTTATGCTTGGTTGGTAATGATCATGCTGCTCTATCTGTTCTTCTGCGTTCGAGCGGCCGCTGCTGCCGCCACTAGGTTCCTTGTTGCAATATTTAAGAATCTTGTCTCTATCTTATGTCTGAGTTTATCCGGTCCTGTTTGGCCGTCTGTAACCTTTGTATTTGTCTTCGATCAATGAGATTTATAATTTTTCTCTGTCCGAGTTCTTTTTCAACTGTAATCCTTTGACACTGTAATTTTGTATGTGATCCTTCACACGTCTCCGAGTTGTTTGTTTGGCTGCTTATTGCTGCTGTCATTCTGGTTGTTGGAGAATTCAATGTGTCTTCACAGGTTGTATTGCTGCTGTGGAATATTCTCTTGGATATGCTTTATCTTGTACTGTGGTTGTTCTGGATATGTATTATTCCTTCGTGATGGTCTAGTCACATCTAATTTTTTACTGAAGTCCTGGCTCTGCAGTGGTTCACATGGTTGTCCTTTTGGAGTTCTTTTTTCTTCCATGAGTCTGGCATATGTGCATCTGAGTTGTGCTATAAATATGGCCTGTTGCTGATACCCTGCTGTGCAGTTTCTTCTTCTTCTTTTTGTAGTCATGGATATTATAGTTTGGGAGCTCGACGAGCCCCCGGGCCTGTTCTCTTTCTTCTGTTTTCTTCTGCTAGTAAATGGTGTAGGTCTTGTGATAGAGACTAGTAGCAGGCTAGTCTCAAGGTGGTATTTAGCTGTAAGGGATATTGAGGCAAATGGTGTAGGACTTATGATGTGAGTGATGTATGTTGTGTTGCCTCATCTTCCAGTGCCTGCCCTTTCTTTTTTGTTCTTCTTACAGTGATGATTGGCGCGTGTTCTGGCTTGTTCTTCGACAGTCCGTTGTAGATCAGCCATTATTCAGTCTTCTGCTGTGCCATTTAGGTTCAGTCCAATACAGATCAGCACGTGTTGAGAGATGATGCCGGGTTCTTCCATATTGACGTGGTTGTCATTGTTAATCTTGGATGACTTGTGTGTGCCTTCTCTGTCACCTATAACAATCTTGGATGTGCGCCTTTCCTTTGGAGAAAAGTATGTTCGAGTTGTTTTATCCTGCTTGGTAATATCGAATCTTGGTTCGAGGGTTGCAACCTCGTGCTGAATGATTTCCTTTGCTTTCTTCGTCGAATTCATCAGATCTTGTATTCTGTTGTAATCTCAATGTACCTTTGATGAAATGAAAAAATATTCCTTTCTGCTCTATGACCGAGTTGTTTATTGATGTGGCCGAGCTCTTTTGTATGTTTGTACTGTGGTGTTTTGTCATGACTGACTTATTGCATCCTTCTTTCCTGGTTGCCTCCTTGTGAATGTGTTAATTCATCATGTATCCATTATAGTCTGAATGGACCGTTGCCTTTTCGTTTTGTGTGCACGGTAATTGTGGAACGGTAACTTTGAAGGGCCTCTTCAGGCAATCCGCGTGATTTTGGGCCTCGTGGGCCGTGTATTTTTCTTGTATAAAGATAACTGCTCTGTTACTATTGGCTTAACTTGCCTTTGCAGTAAAAAATTCTCCAATCTCAGCCAAAACCCTAGCTCCGTTGTGCCTTCGATCTCCTGCTATTTTTGTCCAAATCTTTTCTTTGTTTTTCTGAGATGGTGGCGAAGAACAAGAGCAAGAATAAGGGTAAATCTATCGACGAGGAGGCGTCGCTCAAGGTGATCGAGAACACCGAATTTGTTGTGATGCGGAAAATGCAGAGGCAACTCCCCAAGCCGTCGACTTCGGAGGTGGAGTTGGATCTGCTTGTTGCTCATGGCCTTCTTCAAGAGAAATGTCTCTCTAATTTCTCTGGTCCTGGTGAGCACGATGTCCCTTCTCCCACTCCGAATCAATCTGTTCTTTTTGTTCCTTTTGTGCGGGCGAGGCTCTGTTATCCCCCATCCGATTTCTTGCTTGAGTTTCTTGGATCCTATGGGATTCAAATCCATCATCTTACCCCTAATGGGGTTCTTTTTCTTTCTACCTTCGTGCATTTTTGCGAAGTTTTCGTTGGAATTCCTCCAAATCTTCTTCTTTTTTGTTATTTTTTCCGTGTGCGTTTGTCAGACAAAAATAATACTCCTTTTCTCGGCTGCTGCCTTATCCAATCCCGCTAGGGAGTTTCTTTCCCTTCTCTTACCCTTTCTGATTCTATAAAGAATTGGGCGGAGAAGTGGTTTTATATTTTAAAACCTGCTCTTTCCTTTTCTCATGATCTTTCTAGTTCTTCCCGTTCCCCTCTCTATTTGGAAAGATAAAATCTCTTCTGCTGAGCGTGCTACTCTGAAGCCTGTACTCGCTCAAGTTGCGGTGCTTAAATAGGCAAGCTTAAGTGGCAATTGTATAGTTGCCAGTTTCTTGTGTCGCCGGGTGCAACCTCTTATGCAGAGGGTGCATTACGGCTTTGAATATACTAGGCCCTCAGATCCTTCCTGACTTGTTCCTGATGTCGAGTTGCCTGAGGAGGTCATTCTTGAATGCCTGGGGCATATTCTGGGTGGGGTCTCTGTGATGCCTGCTCGTGTTGAAGAGTATGATGCTGCTCATCCTCCTCCTGAGGTAAGTGGTAATCTCCTCCGAGTTCTTTTGGGTTTTTGTAATTTGTATTCTGTTTTTGACTTCTTTCTTCTTCTCTTGCAGGGTTTTGGTCGGTCTTTTAAGCTTGAGATAGCTGTTGCTGGTGGTGGCGGGGCTGTTGTTGAAGAGCCCGCTGAAGAAGGAGATGAAGATGATGATGCCGTTGCTGAGTCCTATGGTAGTTACTGCTACTGGGCCTGGTTCTTCTTCTGCCAGGTTGATTACTGGCTTTTTTGAAGGTCACCATTCCTACGTTGAGTATGTTCCTGATCCTCAAATTGCTCAATATATCTTGTCATCCAGGAAGCGGAAGTCAGAGGTTGCTGCTAAGCATATTTTACCCAAGAGGCAACGTTCAATTCGTCAGATTGCCTCAACAGGTAATGTTCTCGTAGGTGAGCTTGTGCTTTCTCCTGTGTTGTTTTTGCCTTTGTCTTTTGGTTTGCTTTGTTTTACTGATCCCAGCTTTTGTTGTCTTGATAGAAGGCTGGTCTGTTGTCTTGAGCGAGGTGGAGACTAAGGATGAGGTCCCCTTGATCACTTCGATCGTAAGTCTTCTGCTGTAAATTTTCTTGTGCTTGTCTTTTTGCTCTTTTCCTAAATAACTGAATTGCTTTTTTCATTATAGTCGGAAACCGGCACCTTGTGCCCCTTCTGTGACAGTTGAATCTACTTCTGTCCTGGAGGCCCTCCCAATCCCCTCCTTTGAGGTGGTTGAGGATGATTTGTTCGATGTGCCTCTCTCGAATCTTGGCTTCTTAGGGGTGGCTGGAAACTTTAAGAAGGTTATCAAGTAAGTATATTTATCTTGTCTTCTGATTCACCATTTTTGCTTTTGTCTCTGACTGGCCCGAGCTCTTTTTTCGAATGTAGGCCCTTGGAGGATACTTCTTCTTCCCTAGCTCTTGATGCTGGTGGACCTCTACAAGATTTTACTGCTGGTAAGTTATTTTCCTGTTTATGCTTGCTTTCTTGGTTTTTTCTTTTCTGTCTAATGGGTTATTTTCTTTGTAGCTTCTCTTCCACGTATTGCCTCTCCTACTCTGCGTGTTGAGGAGGAGGCTATTGGAACTCTGGTGTCTCCTCCAATGGAGCACCGAGTTGAAGTGAACTTAGGCAGCCCTTTTGTTGTTCCTATTCTGCCGACCGGGTTGTCCCTGTTGGACAACCTCAAAGCAGCTGCTCGGGAGGATGCAGTGAATGGGGAGCCGGCTGATAATAATCCTTCGTCTATTGCTGCTGTGGATGCTGCTGGTACTTCTAGTGCCGGCCAGCCTTTGACTTCTACTCCAAGTACTCTCCTATTAACTCAGGGTGGGGAGGAGTTGGTCCAACTCAGTCATGTTGAGCGGCTGTCTGAGTTGGTTTCTTTGTGGGAGAATTTCTCGGGCGCGTATGGCACCAAACTCAAGGTATTCGAGTTCTTTTTAACTTTCGATATTGGTTTTTTCTGCTGCTGTCTCACATATTTTTGCTTTGCAGTCTTTATTTCAAGATTAGGATGTCTTGTTCGGTCCTCATGAGGCGCAATTTACTGCCATTGCTGAAGCCAATTTGAAAAGAAAGGAAGATGAGCTGGCTCAGACTGAAGTTGTCCTGACTTATGAGAAGGCGTAGCATGCTCTGATGGAGTCCGCCCTCAATGCTAAGGTGCTTGAGGCTGAGAAGGTGCGCGACTCATCTTTGCATGCTGTTACTGCTGCTCAAAATGAGATCTCCGCGTTGAAGAAAGAAAAAACTAGTGGGTTCTCCTTTCTTTGCATACTTGCTTTTTCTGCCTTGTTTTTTGTTTCTTTCTTTGAGTTCTTTGTCTGTTTTCTTTTCAGCTCTTGTTAAGGATAAGGAGAGTTGGCAGAAAGAACAAGAGGAGATGGTCAATACCCTCTGTACTTCTCAAAATCAAGTTGAGTCTGTAAGTTCTTCTTCTGATATCGAATTGAAAGAGGCCCAAGATTTATTTGCTCAGGCCAAGCTGATTAGATCTGGAGCTAACTGTGACCTTGTTCAGGCTTTGAAGTCAGTGCAAGATTTGTAGGAGAAGTTAGCAGCTGCCCATGATCAATTCTGGGCTCTCCAAACTAAGTTGACAGGTGCCCAAGATCAATTCTGGGCTCTTTATGAAGCTATGAAGCCTATTATTGCTGCTATTTGTCGCCAGGAGGACTTTGCTCATGGGTTGAGAGGCATTATCCCGGTGTTGTCAACTCGATTTTTTGAGTTTGTCAAGGGTGGTTTTTACCGTTGTGTAAACAATGTTATATCCTTCATCCGGGTTGCCACTCCTGATGCTCCACTTCAGCAGATTATAGATCCTTCCGTGACTGTAGAGTTTGCGCAGCGATGGGATGAGGCAAAGGTGGAGCCTGGTGGTCTTACAGACCAAATCTTGGAATAGATGGATGTGCTTCCTGCTGTGCCTCCAGCTCCTTAGATGTTTTATGTAATGAACTTGTGGTTTCTTGTAATATATACTTGCCTCTGAAAATATGATCAGGTTTTGCCCTGCTTTTGAATTTGTCTTTGACTAAAATGAGCAGGCTTTGACCTGTCTTTCTTTTTCTTCTGAGATGTCTTTGCATAATATGGAAAAGTTTCGCCCTGTCTTTCCTTGTGGCTTTTTTCTGCTTTGCCATAGCTTGTTTCTTCTTATGATGTAGTAGAGTTGATGGAGTTGATTATACTTTTCTTGGGGTAATCAACCGATTTGTACTGTAGATCGCTCCTTGGGCAAAGTAGTCGATCATACCGCTCTTTGGGTCGACGACCGAGTTGTTTAGAGTGTTTGTGCCACTCTTTGGGCAAAGTAGTCGATTGTACCACTCTTTGGGTAGACGATCGAGTTGTTGGAGTGTTTGTGCCCCTCCTTGGGCAACGTAGTCGATCGTGCCGCTCTTGGGGTAGGCGACCGAGTTGTTGGAGTGCTTGTGTCCCTCTCTAGATAAAGTAGTTGATCGTACCACTCTTGTGGTAGGCGACCGAGCTATTGGAGTTCTTGTGCCACTTTTTGGGTGAAGTAATCGATCGTACCACTCTTGGGGTAGGCGACCGAGTTGTTGGAGTGCTTGTGCCACTTCTTGGGTGAAGTAGTCGATCGTACCACTCTTGGGGTAGGCGACCGAGTTGTTGGAGTGCTTGTGCCGCTTCTTGGGTGAAGTATTCGATCGTACCACTCTTGGGGTAGGCGACCGGATTGTTGGAGTGCTTGTGTCCCTCTCTGGGTGAAGTAGTTGATCGTACCACTCTTGGGGTAGGCGACCGAGTTGTTGGAGTGCTTGTGCCGCTTCTTGGGTGAAGTAGTCGATTGTACCACTCTTGGGGTAGGCGACCGAGCTGTTGGAGTGCTTGTGCCGCTTCTTGGACGAAGTAGTCGATCATACCACTCTTGGGGTAGGCGACCGAGTTGTTGGAGTGTTTGTGCTGCTTCTTGGGCGAAGTATTTAATCATACCACTCTTAGGGTAGGTGACCAGACCCATATAGCACAACCGTTTCTGGGTTGGCTGTTTGCAGGGTAAGTAAGCAATCGTACCAGCTCTTGGGGTAAGCGATTGTGCCCGTATAGCAACAACTGTTTCGAGGTTGAGCTGTTTGTAGGGCTGCCCCTTTTTCCCCAACCTGATTATGGATTGGTTCTGTCTGTTGGACAGGGCTGTCAGTCATACCATCTCTTTATGGTAGAGTGACAAATGCTAGCTTAGGTCTCCTTACCCAAGAAGCTATTTGGCCGTTGGCTGTCAGTCAGACCATCTCCATATGGTTGAGTGACAAGATTGCCCATGTAGTGCAACCATTTCCGGGTTGGCTGTTAACAGGGAAGCCCCTTTTTCCCTAACCTGATTACGGGTTGGTTCTGTCAGTTGGACAGGGCTCATATTTGAAGCTGTTCTTCTTGAATAATCTCTGTTTTATTTCTCTTGAAACTTGAGTATAATCTATTGTACTTAATTGTAGAATCTTTTGAGCTGGCTGATATGCCAAGTGTTCTTTATAGGTATTTCATCTGGAGTCATCAACTCATATGTGTCGGGTCCTGTTGCTATCTTCACGATGAAGGGTCCTTCCCATGGACTGAGTAGTTTGTGTCGTCCATCTTTCTTCTGGATTAGTCGTAGTACTGAGTCCCCTAGCTTTAGTGATCGGGGTTGAGTACTTTTGTCATAATGTCTTCATAACCCTTGCTGATATCTTGCATTTTGTATGATTGTACTGTCTCTTATTTCTTCTATTGAATCAATTTCTAACCGCCTTGTTTCTTCTACTTTGCCTTCTTCATATTGTTCTATTCTTGGAGATAGCCATATTAAGTCGGCTGGTAGTACTGCCTCTAATCCGTAGACCAGAAAGAACGGTGAGTATCTAGTTGCTCTGCTGATCTAGGTTCTTAGACCCCATACTACTTTCGGTAATTCGTCGATCCATTTTCCACCATAATCTTTCAAATCTTCATATAATCTTGGTTTTAAACCTTGTAATATGAGTCCATTTGCTCTTTCAACTTGTCCATTGGCCTGCGGGTGTGCTACTGATGCAAAGTCGATTTCTATCCCACAATCTCTTGCCCAGTATTGGAATTCTCTTGCTGTAAATGGTGAATCAAGATCTGTGATTATTCTATTGGGCATGCCGAACCTATGCATGATGTCTTGTATGAATTCCACTGCCTTTTTGCACTGTATTTGACCAAAGGTTTGTATTTAATCCACTTTGTAAATTTGTTGATTGCCACAAATATGTATTCGAAGCCTCCTTTTGCTTTTTTTGAGTGGTCCGACTTGATCTAGCCCCTAGCATGAAAACGGCCAAGCCGGCGGTATGCATATTAAGTTGTGAGCCGGCACATGTGATTGTCTAGCAAACATTTGGCAATTCTTGCATGTTCTGACGAGCTCTCCTGCATCTTTGAGTGCTGTTGGCCAATAGAAACCGGTTCTGAATGCTTTGTCGACTAGTGTCCTAGAGGCTGCATGATTTCCATAGCATCCTGAGTGGATTTCATCCAAGATTTCCTTTCCTTTATCTGTCGGAACACATTTAAGCAGTACTCCTGATGATGCTGCTCTTTTGTATAGTTTATCCCCCACCAGAACGTAGTTTTTGCTTCTTCGTACAACCCGAGTTGCTTCTGCTTTGTCTTCGGGTAGTTTCTTCTCTTTGATAAAATCAATGTATGTTTGTCTCCAATCACTTTGTATGACTATGATTTGTCTTGACTGGTCTGGTTCTTCTGCTTGATCTATTTCCATTAGATCTGTTGTCTCCTTCTCTTTTTCTGTGTTTCCAAGTTGTTTGATGGATGGGGCTGTGAGTTCTTCCACAAATATATCGGGTGGTACTTTTGCTCTATCTGATCCTAATTTGGCTAGCACATCTATTGCAACGTTGGAATCTCTTAGTACATGATGGATTTCGAGCCCTTGGAAATTTTTCTCCAATTTTCTAACTTCTGCACAGTACGCATCCATATTATCTTTTGTACAATCCCAATCCTTGTTGACTTGATTGATTACTACAGCTGAATCACCGTAGACAAGTAGTCTTTTGATCCTAAGTGAGCTTGCAACTCTTAGACCGTGTATTAATGCTTCCTATTCTGCCTCATTGTTAGTTGCCTGCCAAAGTATTTGTAGCACATATTTTAATTATCTCCCTTCTGGTGATATGAATAGTACTCCTGCTCCAGCTCCTTCTAACTTTAGGGAACCGTCAAAATACATTTTTCAATGATCAAGTATTGGTTCGGGTTCTTTTTGACTAATTTCTGTCCATTCAGCAACGAAGTCGGATAATGCTTGAGATTGGATTGTTGTTCTTGGTTTGAAGTCTAGGTTGAGAGCACTGAGTTCTACTGCCCATTTTGATATCCGACCTGTTGCATCTTTGTTGCGTAGAATGTCTTGAAGTAGAAAATTGGTTACTACTGTAATCTTGTGTTCATGGAAATAATGTCTCAGCTTTCTTGATGATATCAACACTGCATAAAGTAGTTTTTGCACATGTGGGTATCTCACTTTTGATTCTGTTAGTACTTCGCTTATGTAATAGACTGGTCTTTGCATTTTGTATGCGTGTCCAGGTTCTTCTCTCTCAACCACAATTGCTGTGCTGACAACGTTCTTGGTTGCTGTAATATATAGCATCATATCCTCTTTGTCTTTTGGTGGTGTCATTACTGGTGATGATGCCAAGTATTCTTTTAACTTAAGGAATGCTTCTTCTGCCTCTTCTGTCCATTCAAAATTTCCTGCCTTTTTCAATAATTTGAAGAAAGGTAGCCATTTTTCTCCTAGTCGGGAGATGAATCTGTTGAGTGCTGCCATGCATCCTATAAGCTTCTATATGTCTTTAACTTTCTTTGGAGGTTTCATATCCATGATGGCTTTAACCTGCTTTGTACTTGCTTCAATTCCTCGGTTACTGACTAGAAACCCGAGTAGTTGTCCTGATGGTACCCCAAAAATACACTTTATGGGGTTTAGCTTCCACTGCCATGCTTTTAGATTCTTGAAAGTCTCCTCAAGGTCTTCTACCAATGATCCAGGTTCTTTTGTCTTGATTACTACATCATCAATGTATGCTTCTGTATTTCTTCCGACTTGACTCCCCAAGCAAGTTTGAATTGCTCTTTGATATGTTGCCCCTGCATTTTTTAGCCCAAAAGGCATTGATTTATAGCAATATGCCCCAAAGGGTGTAATGAACGAAGTCTTGCTTTGGTCTTCTTCTCTTAAGGATATTTGATGATAGCCTGAATAGCAATCTAGAAAGGATAACAGAGCTGATCCTGCTGTCGAGTCGATGATTTGATCAATCCTTGGTGGGACATATGGATCTTTTGAGCAATGTTTGTTGAGGTCTGTGTAGTCGATGCACATGCGCCATTCTTTTGAATTCTTCTTCTCTACTAGGACCGGGTTGGCAAGCCAATCCAGGTTGATTATTTCTCTAATGAATCCTGCTACCATGAGCTTGGTGATCTCTTTTTTGATTGCTGCTTTTCTGTCTGGAGCAAATCTTCATAACTTCTGCTTAACGGGTTTGGATCCTTTGTTCATATCAATTATGTGCTTAGCCAACTCCCTTGGGACCCCTAGCATGTCTGTTGGCTTCCAAGTGAAAATATCTTTGTTGTCCCGAAGAAAGTTGGTGAGCGCGAGTTCCTATTTGGGGTCGAGATTTGCACTGATGATTGTTGTCTTCTCCGGATCACCAGTCAGTAGGTCAATAGTCTTGGTAGCGGCTTCTTTTAGTGGTGCGAAGTTGCTTGGTTTCTTAGCCAGTATCTTAATCTCATCTGGGTTCATTTCGTTGGCCAGCATTGCAATTTCCTTTCATTCCTTTATATCTTGTAATCTTTTGGATATTTGTACTGCTTGTACATCGCAATCATGTGCTTTCTTTAGATCTCCTTTCAATGATAATACGCCCTTTGTTGTTGGCATCTTGAGCAGTAGGTATGGATAATGTGGTACTGCCATATATTTTGTTAAAGCTAGTCTCCCAAGTATTACGTGGTAGCATGATTCAAAGTCTGCAACTTCGAATTTGATAAATTCCGTCTGGTATTTGTCTGGTGTGCCAAAGGTGACGAGTAGGGTTATCTGTCCGAGGGGCATAGCTGCTCTGCCAGGTACTATTCCATAGAATGGTGTGCTTGTGGGTGTCATTAGACCTTCACAATCCAGATTCATCCTTTTGAGAGTATCTGCGAAAATTATGTTAAGCCCGACTCCTCCATCGATGAGTACTTTAGTTACTGCTACTCCTGCGATAGTCGAACCTAGTATCAGCGAGTAGCATCCTGCGTTTGCTGCACTAGTCCATTAGTCTTCTCTTGTGAAGTGGATGGGGTACTCTGACCAATCTAGATATCTTGGGATGGCTGGTTCAGCTGTCATGATGGCTCTGTGAGCTAGTTTCTCTTATCTTTTGCTTCGTGTGTTAGGAACACCTGAAAATATCACCGCTAATTGGCATTGGGGTTCTTGATAATCTCCTTCAGCTCTCTTTTCCTCCTTCTTGGATTCTTCTTGCTTTGGCTCTGAGTTGTTTTGATTCATGTTTTCTCTCTTCATGAATTGCCGCTAAAAAGTGCTGCATTCAACTAACTTGTGTCTGGCCCCTAGGTGTATGTGGCACGGCATGTTTTCTATGTTTTCCGGTGCTCTTCCTCGGTAGTTGGTACTCTGATAGTTGCTATTACTGTTGTAACCGCTGTTGTTACGGTTGTTGCTATTGTTGTAGTTGCCATTGTGATTGCTACCATTATTATCATTACCGTTGCCATTGTATCTTCTTTTGTTGTCTGTGGTTGCCACCATATTGTCCTGCCTTGGTCTTTTGTCTTGCTGTCTGTAATCGGGTCTTCTATTCTCTAGGTTGTCCCTAGCAAATCTATGCCGAGTTCTTTCTTCTGACGAAATTAGCTTCTCAACAATCCTCTTGAAGTCTTCATTTGTTCTTGGGTTCTCATTGAAATAGTCCTTGTATTGTCAGTTTGCCCAGATTTCTTCTACAAAGGCCTCTATCACCTCCCTATCAGTAATGTCATGGACTTGAGCCCTGAATTCTCCAAATCTTCTATAGTATTCCCTTAGACTTTCTCCTCTCCTTTGCTTTACTCCTTTCAATTCGGCTGCAGTCATTAGATGGGTAATAATGCCTGCGAAGTTATTGCAGAAAGCTTCTTGCAAGTCTTCCCAATACCTGATTGATCTTGGCCTCAATTGGTCAAACCATTGTAGCGGCATTGCTTCGAGGGCCATTGGGAAGAATAGAGCCTTGATGTCGTCGTCTCCTCCAGCTAATTCAATAGATTGGGAGTAAACCCTTAGCCATTGTCTTGGTTCGACTTTGCCATCATACTTGAAATGATTTGCTGGTTTAAACTTGTGCGGTAGCTTTAAAGTTTGTAGTCTTCATGCGAAACAAGGAAATCTATCGTATGGTTCTGTTCTTTTGTAATCTGGCGATCTTGCCCTTCTGTAATAAGACCTGTCTTCTTTTAACTCAGACTCTCCGTAGTCATCTTCTTTGTCAAATCTTCTTGATATTTCTTGGTAGCGTTGGCTCAATTCTGGTTTGTCTCTTTCTTGTTGCTTTGAGTATTGTTCCTTCCGTCCATTGATATCAGCACTTTCTACTGGTCCTATCCTTTGAAAATTTGATTTTTTGGGTGGCTGCTTCCTTTGTGGCTCCTGTGGAATTTCTTTGCTGGGTTGTTTTTCTGATCCCCCGACTTCTTTCTTCCGGTCTTCCTTTGCTTTCCTGTTATTCGTGAGGGTATACAACTCCTTTGTTAATTCTTCAATTCTTTCCCTTTTTGTATTTTTTGTGGCTTCTTTTTCTGCCTTCTTTTTGTTGTATCCTGTTAGCTCCGCTTTGTATTTATTCCAGACTTGCTTCCTTTGTTTAGCCCGGTTCCTCCTTCTAGCTTTCAATTTGTTCTTCTTTAGCCTTGCTAGTCTTTGCTCATCATTTTCGTTGCTATCGCTTTTCTTATCTGGTGAGATGTTGCCTTCTGATTCGTCTGAAGATTTTATATCCGGTATCTGTGGTGGTTCCAAAGGTTGTTCTAACTGCTCCGCCATGTATACAGTATACCTCTTCCGAGCTTTTCTTGTACGGTATTCCATCCTTCGTTTGGTTGAGCTGTCTATAGTTTCTGAACTGGATCCGAGTTCTTTTCCCTCTTGATAAGGTAGTTCTTCAACACGCGTGCCAGTCTGGACTTTGCTTGAGGTGAAAGAACCTGGCCAATGCACCACACAATCTTGCGGGGTCACTGTCATGATCATCCTTTCTTGTGCTCCCTCCAGGAGTATTATTCTTGCTGAGTTCATCTTGTTTTGGGTAAAGTGTTGATAGACTGATGCCGCGTTGCGCAGTCCGTAAGTTCCCAAGTTCTTCTTTGAGTTGTACGGGTCGTATCCCTTCGCGATCGTTGTTGTGTCTCCGAGTCCAATTAGGCTTGGCTCTTGTGCCGTGAAGATTGTCTTGGAATCGGGTTGTATCTCTTTTTCAGAGTCGGTTTCGTATCCGCTTTTTTCCTTATTCCGAGTTATATCCGAAGTTGAGAGTTTCGTCATCTTCTCGGCGAGTTTGTATTGAACTTCGTCATCGAATTCTTTTTCTTCTCGGAGACGGGTACGAAGCTTGCCGTCGCCGTCAGCCTTGCAGATCCAGGATCCAAAGACAAAGGTTGTTCCCACCGAAAAGGTCATCTTGAGGTTGAGGTCCGCCGAACTCTCGAGAAAAAATTTGTCGAAAGCCCTTACCTGGCGCGCCAGCTATCGATGTTTTACCACCGATAGCCTGCCACGGGGGTACCCGGGACAGTTGTTCGGGCTTCGGCGAATAGCAGAATTCGGTGGTTACGCAAAGAGACTCACAATTTATACTGGTTCAGGCCCTCGACTTGGTCGAGTAATAACCTTACGTCCAGTTTTGGCGTTAGCTTGTTTGCGTTGTATTGCTTCGAGTATCGGGTATGCCTTCTCCTCTTACAATGGGTACCCTCACCAGCCCTTTATAGTCCAGGCGCTGAGAGGCGTTGTTTGTATCCTATTCGGATACAAGGTCAGAGTCCTAAGCTACGCTTCGGGCGCCTTTCCTTGTATAGTTTGAGTTGGAGTTTCGGTTTTGCACGTTGCTTTGCTCCGCGTTCTTCTTGGCGATTGGGTTGTAGGCCTTGTTACCAAGGCCTACCTCCCTACAGTATGGTCTATGGGGGGGCCGTAGGGTTCTCCATCGACAGGGACTTTAGTCCACCAAACTAAACATGGGTGACTAAAGTTTAGCAGCTGGTTTAGCTGGTTAAATTTTAGCAGCTTCAATCCAAATGTCCAAAACAAATGATGCTGGTTAGTAGGATAGTGGCACGACATGTTACGTGTATCCCTGGATTGATCAACTGCCACTCTGCGATATCAGGAAACTAACGCCTAACATTCAGGTCGTAGGGGAGTTGAAGTTGCCTGAGAAAAACGTTTGGTAAAACATTTTTTCATAGTATAGGAGAGAGAGTGGAGGATAAGAGAAGCTAGTATTTTTTTTTTAACTCCACGCGGCTTTCCCTCCCCATGAGAGTTGTACCAAAGGTGGCATTAATCTTCACAGTCATGTTTAGGAAGCTAAAGCCTAACGTTTAGGTCGTAATGCTCTGCTTCACTGGTGAAACAAAAGTTATTTAAAAAAAAATTGTTTGATAAAACAATTCTCATAGTGAATAGGAGGGAGGAAGCAAGAAGAAGCTACTATTTTCAACTCTAATAAATAGGAGGGATAGTTAACAGCGATGATTATTATTACCATCTCCAAATCAAAACAAGCTAATCGTGCTGGTTTCTTTTTGATAAATTAGCAACGAGGGCTGTGTTTACCTTATTACAATTTTTTTTTAGGATTTGCGATTATGAAGATAACACTTTGTTTTGTTCGGATCCCTAGTATACGATTTGTGCAATCGAGAGACCATCTCTGTTTACTTTGAACTTATCAGCCCGACTTATCATCCATGGTATTTTTCTCTCACAACAAAACAACATAAGTCAACTTATCAGCGCAAAAATCATTAGAAGAACAGCCAAGGTCATCCAACTCATCCAAGCTAGTGAAGTGTCATCGGCTTTGATGGAGTAGAGAACATATGTGGAGATAATTGAATGGAGCGGCGTATGGCAAAACGACTACGGCCTTGTTTAGATCCCATCAAAGTTTCAAGTTTTTTCACTCTCTCTCTATCACATCAATTTTTAGCCGCTTACATGGAGTATTAAATATAGGTAAAAAATAACTAATTACACAGTTTAGTTGGAAATCACGAGATAAATCTTTTAAGCCTAGTTGGTCCACGATTGGATAATATTTATCAAATAAGACGAAAATGGTACTATTCATCAGGTTGAAAAAAGTTACAATCTAAACGAGGCCTACAAGAAGCTTCTCTTTTTCCGAATTCCGAAGCGGGCCCACGAGAAGTTTGTCGGTGTGCAGAGAGCAAGCAACGGGAAGATCCCTGCTGCGTGGCGTCGCGACCGACACGCGGGCCCGTCGCGCTCCAGTCCATGCCACGCTAAAGCCAGCCTGGCCGCGCGCCTCCAACGGCCGGCTAGCCCCTCGCTTTCCAAACTAGCCGTTGCGCGCGTCGCCTTCGTCCCCGTCTCCTCCTCAAACGGTCGAATCCAATGCCCCAACCCCCATTTAAACCTCTCCGCCACGCCGTTCCTCCTCGCCTCACTCCACTTCCTTCCTCCACTCTCCTCTCCTCGCGCCGGCAAGCCCCACGCGACGCGCGCCTCCCATCCCTCATTCCCTCCCATCCCGGCACCATGGGCGGCCTCTCGGTGATCGCGCCCCCCGCGAGGGACTCGGCGTCCCCGCAGCACCGCCGCGCGCGCCGCGCGTTCCTCGTCTCCAACTACCTCATCCTGGGCTGCGCCTCCGGGTGCGGCTTCCTGACGCTCTCGCTCCGCCTCGTCCCCTCCGTGGACGGCTTCCTGCTCATCCTACTCCACGCGCTCACCGTGGCGGCCGCCGTGGCCGGGTGCGCCGTCATCGCGGCGTCCGACCCGCCGCGGGGCCGCTGCTACACCGTCCACATGTCCGCCACCGTCGTGGTCTCCATCCTGCAGGGCGCCGCCGCCGTGCTCGCCTTCTCCCGCACCGCGGAGTTCCTCTCCGACGGGCTCAAGTCGTACGTCCGCGAGGAGGACGGCGCCGTCATCCTCCGCATGGTCGGCGGCCTCGGCGTCGCCATCTTCTGCCTCGAGTGGGTCGCGCTCGCGCTCGCCTTCGTGCTCAGGTACTACGTCTACGTCGACAGGGAGTGCGGCGGCAACCCGATGCGCCGCAGCGCCAAGGTCGGCGGCGAGGACGGCGGCGCCGGCACCTGGCCCTGGCCCTTCCAGGTCTGAAGACCGGTGTCATCGGCCTGCGACAGATTGAACTGAGAACCATGGGTTTTTGGAAGGGAAATCAAGCGTCGAGTGTTGTTCTACCGATAGAACTATGTGTGTGGGGATGGGATGTTGTGATTCGTTTGTTGGTTTTTCATTATGTGGCTCTGCTGTAATATCATAATTTGTAATGCTATCATATCATATAATAATTATTTATGTATGTGAAATTGCAGTCCAATCACCTCTCTCTCTTTCGATCGAGTAGTCTGAATTTCTTACGAGATCTGAACAAAAACAGCGAATAGTTAGAAAAGAGCTACGGGGTATATTTGAATATTTGATATGATCATGTTCGGCCGTTCGGGCTGTATCCTGTACTTGGAATGGAACCGGGTATGATAGATATGGAATGCCAGTTGAATGTGGCACACAAAAGACCCGGAGGACCCTTAATTTGGGCATCAACGACTGAAGAGCCAGCATCCAGGGAAGCGACTACGCTACATGGGCCTTTTCCAGTGAGCTCCTCCCCCATACATTCGAATTCAGTGGTAGATTGCTCGAACCTTCTTTTCTCAAATTCAGTTTGAGATAAATTTTTTTTTGAGAAAGACAGCATCAGAATGACGGAGCAGAATCATTCTTTTTCAATAAAGAACAAACAAACACATCTCTAATTCCGTGACCTATCAGCAACAAATCGGACTAACCCACTAAGCTATCACGATTAACGTCTTGACAGTGACAAGGCTCAGTATTCCCGTGTGTGTCGGCATTTGGCTGCCCCTGCCCTTCAGTCGAGGTAAGACCGAGTTTGGTTCTCTCCAGTGGCACTTGGACACCGATGACCTTGCTCGGCTTGGATAACTCTATCTGCTTCTTGACGTGACAACGAGGCAAAGTTCACTCCAAGCCGAAGTTTCCTCTTTTACCGAAGCAAATAATCCAACCTTTCATTAGCGGTCTGAAAATGTGAAAAGCAAAAGGAGGGCAAGTAATTTCAATGAGACCGCGCCGAAACATCTGTATTATCGCCGGTCTCTAGTCCTGTACCTAAAATTCCACTGATTTCGACGCGCTTCGTCGAGGAAATTTAACCCCCAATCATGCCAGCTTTGACGATTTACGGTGGGTTACGTGCCGGGCATGACGCCAAGTGGCCGGGCCACGTCGAGGAAATTTAACCCCAATCATGCCAGCTTTGACGATTTACGGTGGGTTACGTGCCGGGCATGACGCCAAGTGGCCGGGCCACTAGCCTTGCAGACAGCTGCTCTGGAGACCGCGACCTGTTTGGGATCACTGAATGAACGCGCGCAGCCGCCTTCAGGCGTTTTCATTTCAGACCTGAAGATGAAAGGAACGAAAGCTAACCGGATCTATCACACGCACACATCAACACCCCTCATGTTTCCCCCGCTGAAACCGGCAACTGATGGAGCCGCCACTTGCCAGATGCCAGGGCTCCAGCTCCCGCTCCCGCTCCCGGTACGGGACGACGGGGACTTGGCACCGGCAGCCAGCAGGAACCCTCAAAGTCACCAACTGATGGTTCTTGGCAGAAGCAGAAAGTTGTGCCTGGTTAGGCAAAGGCTTAATTTTCAGCTGATGAGCTGAGCTGATCAGGTCAGGTGTCGTTGAGCTGCTCCACGATGGGCGTATATTTTGTACTATTTTTGTAAGCCAAGGTCGCCAAACACATGGTCGGTGTTGTCACTAAACTATGCCATCTCCGTCCACCCTCGACGGCCAGTAGTGCAGAGCTACTAATCGATTGGAAAATACGTCGGATTACAAAATAGTGACCACCTAACATTCTCTTGCTGGCGCGTGACAGTGAACCGCACTTGCCGATCAAGCAAGATTAACTACTGTGCCCTAGTGGTTAGCTCGCTTTGAGTCACTGGAGCGGAGGAGGTCACCGGCCGTAGGCGCCTAACCACCTATGAGAGGTGGTGTAGACTTCAGTTGTCTGATCAAATGCGTGACGAAATAAAGGTCGTCTTGGAGATGAACTTTTTGGAGGTAAAAAGGGATCTGGTTATGGTGGACAGATTTCTCCTCCATCTAGAAATATGACATAGCAGTCACACTACCGGAGACGACTTCTTTATCGAGTGTCTCATACTTTGCCGAGTGTTTTTTATCGGACGCTTTGCAAAGAGACTATTTGCCGAGTGCCATCGAGAAAGCACTCAACAAACATCTGGTACTCGACAAAGAGGTAGTTTGCCGAGTGCCGAGCACTCAGCAAACAATAACACTCGGCAAAGACCAGGTTTGCCGAGTGTCGGGCACTCGGCAAACCAGAACACTCGGCAAAGGACCGCCGCCGTTAACCGTTTGCCGAGTGTCTTCTCCTGACACTCGGCAAAACACTGATTTGCCGAGTGTCATTTTTTACACTCGACAAACCATATTTTTTTCACTTTTGACCTCCAAACTTTTTCTGCAGTCCTCATACAATATCTGGTACTCCATGTTTCAATGTGGCACATTTCTCGGATTTTTTCTATATTTCTTTAATTTATTTCATTTAATTGAATTTTCTTGAATAATTCAAATTATAACGGCTAGTCATTCGAATAATGAAAAAAATAAATGAAAAAATGATATTCATGTTATTTAGTATAATGCGAGGCCGAATCCAGGAACATACCACCAATTTCGAACATCTTATTCACGAAACATGACCACGAACTTGCGGTTGAGTTATTTTTAAATTCTATAAAAAGCAAACGAAGACCGAAAATCTTGAAACTTATCGATATGTCATGATATCATATGTGGAGGCTGTGATAAAAAAGTGAGAAAGTTTCGCGCAAGTTGTCACGTATGATGCTTGCAAACCGAAGAATCTCCGAAGAAGCAAGATTCTTCGGTTTGCAAGCATCGTACATGACAACTTGCGCGAAACCGTCTAACTTTTTTATCACAGCCTCCACATATGATATCATGACATCTCGACAAGTTTCAAGATTTTCGGTCTTCGTTTGTTTTTTATAGAATTTAAAAACAACTCGACCGCAAGTTCATGATCATGTTTCGTGAACAAGATGTTCGAAATTGGTGGTCTGTTCCTGGATACGGCCTTGCATTATACTAAATAACATGAATATCATTTTTCCATTCATTTTTCCATTATTTGAATGACTAGCAGTTATAATTTGAATTATCCAAGAAAATTCAATTAAATGAAATAAATTAAAGAAATATAGAAAAAGTCTGAGAAATGTGTCACATTGGAACGTGGAGTACCAGGTATTGTATGAGGACTGTAGAAAAAATTTGGAGGTCAAAAGTAAAAAAAATATGGTTTGTAGAGTGTAAAAAAATGACACTCAGCAAATCAGCGCTTTGCCGAGTGTCAGGAGAAGACACTCGGCAAAAGGAAAAATTAAAAAAACCCTCTTTGTTGAGTGCCAGTCGGGGTGGCACTCGGCAAAGAATTTTAAAAAATAAAAAATACTTTGCCGAGTGCCAGATCGGGAGCACTCGGCAAAGGGGATTTAACCCGCCGACCGAGCCGGCCCACACACACCGCGCACACACACACACGCACGCAGGCACGCCCGCGCCACCCCCCCCCCCCCGCCCGCGCGCGCCCACGCCGCCTGCGCCAGCGCCGCCGCCGCTCCCACGCGCGCTCGCACCGCACCGCCGGAGGAGGAGAAAGAGAGGAGGAGGAGAGGAGGAAGGAGGAAGAAGGAGGAAGAGAAGTAGGAGGAGGAAGAAGGAGGAAGGCCCCCCCCCCCCCCCCCTCGCTCCCCCCCACGGTTCCGCTCCTTCTCCCTCGCCTCCGCTCCGCTCCATGGACGCTCTCTCGTCGCGCCTCCCGCCGGATTCTTCGAACATCTTCTTAGGCTAGAGGAAGGAGGAGAAGGATTCCTAACTTCTTCGAGGGGAAGAAGGATTCAGGAAGGAGGAAGAATGAGCAGAGGGGGCCCTCGGTCGCCGTTGCCACGTCCCTGGCGCTTCCCAGCCGTCGCCTTGTCCACCGGCGCCCTGACCCCTTCACCCAGCCGCCGCCCTACGACTCCCACTAGGTATACCCTATCGTCGTCGTCGTCGTAGTATTACTAGTAGTTGTGGTAGTAGTAGTGGTAGAGTAGCAGTGGTGGTAGTCGTAGGAGTCGTAGTAGTGGTTGTGACATTGTTATATATATGTGTTGAATATAATCTTGTGCATGTCGACCATCGTGCCGTTCATATATATGTGCATGTCGGCCATCGTGCCGTTGGTTTTCTTGCAGGTTTTAGAAACCTCACCGTGTAGGGGAGGTGCTGCCGAAATTTTGTATTGACAGTTTTATGTTTCTTTTTTTACAGAGAAGAGCCCGTCAGAGCGGAGCCGGAGTACCTCGGTGACCCCGATCGCCTTCCTCACCGCGGCGGGTCTGCCTGCACCACGTCACCTCGCCACTGCACGACCCGCCATGGCCCCGCTAGCCTGACTCCACCGCCACCCTAGATATAACCCATCTTTCCGTATCATGGTCGTAGATCACATAACCCAGTTAGGCGTCTCCTATTCGAAAGAGATACGGTTGAAAATATGCAGATATTTCCATATCTAAAACTGTATCTGTTTTGAATTGTTCACGTTTTTTGGACAGCCCGCGGATGCATAGGTGGGGTTAGTTTCCATGGTCTGCTATGATCCGAGACAGAGTTTCGGCATCATCTCCCTATTGTTCTCTGGATACACACTCTCCCTGGCAGGACGTGTATTTGGAGAACAGCGGGGAGGTGCTGCCGAAATTCTATCTCGGATAGGAGTAGAGCATGGAAACAAACCTCATCTACGGATCCACAGGTGGGATTATGACCTATCCTCACTTATTAGATAGTAGGAACATCATGTAGATGCAATTGATGTTTATATTACTCGCCGCTATACATGTTAGAGGATGGAGGACCATGAGTGGATGTACACGGGTCGCGCAAGTCAGGGTCAGGTCACCAATGAATGGATCGACAAGACCGATGCTTTCTTGGAATGGGCATTTGGCATGGCTACTAAAGGAGCGAGTAAAATTTGCTATCCTTACATCAAATGTGCAAACAGGAAAAGACAAATGAAGAAGGTCATGGGGGAACATCTTTGGAAGAATGGATTTACGGTAGACTATACCCGGTGGGTCTACCATGGTGAAGCCGATTGTATGAGAGAGGAGGTGGTGAGACCACGCGTCGAGGATTATGATGCTGATGCCGGGGTAGCAGACATGTTAAATAACTATCACAAGGCACAGTTCGTTGAAGGACGTACGAAGGAGGAGCCAAAGGCAACTACAAAGGCGTTCTACGACATGTTTGCTACGACACAGAAACCCCTTCACGGCTAGACAAAGGCTTCTCAACTAGATGCCATTGGACGCATAATGGCGTTAAAGTCCTAATATAGCCTGAGTTGAGACGCCTTCGATGGTATGTTGATAGTTATTGGTTGCCTGCTTCTGGAGGGTCATCTTCTGCCAAAGAGCATGCACGAGTCATAGAAACTCCTTCGTGTACTTAAGATGCCGTATGAGCAGATACATGCTTGCCCGAAGGGGTGCGTCCTATTTAGGAAAGAATACGTGGAAGCAAAGTACTGTCCAAAGTGTAAATCCTCTAGGTTCCTGGAGGTAGATTCTGGTGATGGCCAGAAGAGGCAGCTTGACATTCCCATGACAATCCTATGGCACCTTCCATTCATACCAAGGATCCAATGGCTATACATGACCAAGAAATCCATGAAACAAATGACATGGCACAAAAATGGCAAATGATAAAATCCTAACAGGATGATACATGCATCCGATGGTGAAGCATGGACCCACTTTGATGGCATTCATCGTGAGAAAGCTAAAGAGGCTCGTAATGTACGTGTTGCATTGGCAACAGATGGGTTCAATCCTTATGGAATGATGGCTGCCCCATACACATGTTGGCCCATGTTTGTTATCCCCCTCAATCTCCTCCCCCCACGTATGCTTTCAACGACAGAACGTATTCTTGTCATTGATAATTCCTGGACACCCGAGAAATAATATAGGTGCGTTCATGGAGCCTGTGATTAATGAATTGGTCCATGCTTAGGAGGAAGGGGTATGGACATACGATCGAGCTACAAAGAAAAACTTCAAAATGCATGTTTGGTACCACTACTCCCTGCATGACTTCCTAGCATATGGGATATTCTATGCCTGGTGTGTTCACAGGAAGTTCCCATGCCTAGTATGCAAGGAAGGTCTGAGGTTCATTTGGTTGCAGAAGGGTGGCAAGTATTCATCGTTCGACAAACATCGACAATTGCTCCCTCTTGACTATGCATTCAGACAAGACATCAAGAACTTTATGAAAGGTGTCATAGTGACAGACCCTACACCACTGATAATGACTGGTGCCACGGTTCATGAACAGATAGATGGTCTCGTGGTCAATCCAGAAGGTGGTTTTGTGGGATATGGTGAGCAACATTTGTGGACTCATAAGTCGGGCTTGACTCGGCTCCCCTATTTTGATGACCTTCTCCTTCCACACAACATTGATGTAATGCACACTGAAAAGAATATCATCGAGGCACTTTGGGCAGCAATCATGGACATTCCTAACAAGTCAAATGACAACGTTAAGGCTAGAGTGGATCAGGCAACATTATGCGATAGACCAAACCAACATATGAAGCCTCCTAGTCGCGACAAGACATGGAAAAGGCCTAAGGCCGATTTTGTCTTAAGCAAGCCCCAAAGGAGGGAAGTACTAGAATGGATCTAGACATTAATGTTCCCTGATGGGTATGCAGCTAATCTGAGGAGGGGAGTGAACTTATCTACTATGTGAGTCTTAGGGATGAAGAGTCATGACTACCACATATGGATTGAGCGGCTTCTTCAGGCGATGGTTCGAGGCTATGTCCCTAGAGCATGTCTGGCTAGTGCTGGCAGAGTTGAGCTATTTCTTTTGCCAGCTTTGTGCCAAGGAGTTATCTCGGATCATGATTGCTGACTTGGAAAGAATGGCACCTGTGTTGCTCTATAAGTTGGAGAAGATCTTTCCACCCAACTTCTTCAATCCAATATAGCATTTGATTTTGCACCTCCCGTATGGGGCATGAATGGGGGGCCCGTGCAGGGCCGTTGGTGCTATCCAATCGAGAGATGTCTAAAGGTTCTTCAAAAGAAATGTAGAAATAAATGCAAAATCAAGGCTTCTGATGTAGAGGCATACATTCTGGAGGAGGTGGTGAACTTCACAACAACATACTATGGTGACAACCTCCCTAGCGTGCATAATCCACCCCCTCATTACAATGCTGGCGAAAAATGAATCGAACCTTAGCCTTTTTCGAGGGCAACTCGGAAGCACAAGTGCATCGACCCCAAGACCTTGAATCATGAAGAGTGGTACCATATCATGCTATACGTGTTGACCAACCTTGACGAAGTGGCGCCATACATGCAGTAAGTTCTCAACAAACTTGTTAAATATGTCGTCACTATTCTGCATCCAACCCCCTTGTTTCTCATTGGTACATGGAATTTCTTTATGAATTCTGGTGTCAATCAAGGGATCCTACCCCGCAGCAGCTAGATACCCTTCTTAGACAGGGTGCGGGAAATGGAATGCCCAATTTCATTTCTTGGTTCAAACAGAAGGTACCGTCCAATTTAGCTCGTACTTAGTTTGACATTCTAAGTTACTCGTACGTGCGAATAATATAACGATGTATCCTGCTTGAGCTTGCAGGGCCAGAGGGATGTGTCTATGCGTGCCGAGTTGTGATAGGTTGTCGATGGCTTTGCCTATAGGGTCAGGTCATTTTCTGATTATGACATGAATGGATATCGCTTTCGCACAATAAGCTACGAGCAGAGTCGGCCCAATCGAAGAACCACAAGTTCCGGAGTTTTTACGCCCAGCGTTGATGAGGTTGAGTATTATGGAAGAATTGAAGAAATATACAAACTCAAGTTTTATGGTTCCAAACCTTTTAATCCTGTCATATTCAAATGCCATTGGTTTGATCCTAAAGTAACAAGACGGACATTTATAATCTTGGGCTAGTCAAAATTCAATAGGATTCCGTCTTACCAGGGGACGGTGTCTATATTGTGGCCCAATAGGCCACGCAAGTTTATTATCTCCCATATGCGTGTCAAATCAAAAGGCATCTTAAGGGTTGGGATATTGTGCATAGGGTATCGCCACACGGTATAGTGCCTGTCCCAAACGATGAAGATTACAACTTAGACCCAAACACATGATGGAGAGTTCTTTCAAGAAGAGGGACTAGAAGGGAGGTTTGAGATAGACTTAACCAAAATGATCGGAATAGAAGTAGACAATGAAACGGTTATTGAAGAGGACGCTGGAGATGGGATGCAAAATGTGAAGGACTTACAAATGCTTGAGCGATTACATTTAGACAATGACAATGGCAACATTGCTCATTCAGATAGTGTTGATTATTTTGACATGATTGATAGTGATGACGAGACTTATGATCTTGGTAATCCCGATCATGAAGATTATTTCAAATACATATAATACTATGTTATTTTGTAATTATGTTTTGTTTAATTTGCATCTCTTTCTAAGTACTTCTTGTTTATCTGTGCTTATTGGTTTACTCTTTTTAATTGCAGGTGATTGAATAAAGATGGTGGGCGGTGGGATGAGGAAGCAAGCGTCCTTGCACGGAAGGACAATGACCGCTGCACCGGGGGAGAGTGGGAGGAGGAGCAGCCACAGGAGGGAGTCGTCGCCTACCGCCCGTCGCGTGAGGAGGAGGAGGAGCAGGTGCCCTAAGAGGATGCTGAGGAGGCGTAGGAGGAAGTGCAGGAGGACTACGATATAGCAGGGGGTTCTGCTTCCTCTAGTTCATCGAGCGTCTACTTGCGAGGTCCCGAGAGCCTCCCTCAGCGACCAATACCTCGTGAGAGACGCCCGTTGATTCGACCCAAGGGGGAAAAGTAAGTAACTTTAGATGTTATCATTATTTTATATGATATGTTGAAAATCAAAATAGAAACTAATAATTTTTCTTAATCACTTGGGCAGGAACTGGACGATTGTGGCGAGTGGAGGTGCTCACACATGCCAAGTCAATGGCATCCTTGGTCTTCTATGCAAGGAGCACTTCCCTAGCCTGGTTGAGTATGCCAGAGTGATGGGGCCAGCCTACTCGTTTGACCACTATGCCACCACCCCCGATGCTATAGATTGAGACCATAGGGTATTCAACAACAAGACGGAGCGGGTGAAGCAAGAGCTATGGGTAAGTCTTCCTCGCACTACATTGCTCAATACATTGCATTCATTGGACATTCTTGAAATAATGAATGGATACATCGTGTTTGTATGCAGGATTTCTTTAGATGCCAGGACGGACATGAGGCCAGGGTGGATGCGGTGGCTACCAAATGCTGCAAAAAACTGGTCGTGGACATGCATTATGAGGCGCGCATCTAGGCCGTCGTAACTTACCACTGGACCGTCCTTAGAACAAAGGTCACCAAAAGGGACGCAAGAACCATGACGCTGACCTAGGACTAGTACCTGCAGGTAAATACAAAACATTAATACTGATTCCTTTTGAGATTAAGTAGGCTTAATTTCATCTTCTGATATGTCATGTACTTGATGGCCTATAGATGATTCCTTATTGGTGCGCCGCGCATCCCCAGTGCTATTTACAGATGGTGGACAAGTGGTGCTCACGCGAGTGGGAGGAGATGCACAACTTGTGCCAGGAGCGGCGTTTGATGATGCCAGGTGTAGCACACCATCAAGGCAGCCGCAGCCTCAGCGGATATGCAGAAATATGGGTATGTGAATTCATTTATTTATTCTAACGCTCAATTCTGCATGATTTCTAATCATCTTGCTGTTTTTCTCGCAGTTGGCGTCACATGGTGGCCAACCTTGCTCCATCTTCAAGGCATTTGCTATGGCCCACAAGGGCAATGCGACGTTCGACGTCGACCATAACCCGAAGGACGGGCCCGAGGCGTACAGCAATGCAACCATCCACACCTACCTCAGTGAGTACACATCGATGGCAAGGGAGATCCATGGGCTAGAGTATGATCCGAGCACTGAGGACCTTGATGGAGAAGTCGTCATGAGAGTGGGAGGAGGCAAGAAGCATGGGCGGTACTAGATTGGCGACGGCGCAATCGACTCGGCCGCTACTCCTAGTCTCTCCCAGATTCGAGCAAGAAGCACGAGCCTGAGCCCGGCCATACGACCTCGGCAGGACACTTCACACCACCGGGTGGAGGCACTCGAGGTTATTCCTGGTTTATTCGTCGTTCATTGGTTTTTTTCATACCTTTCCTTTGCATTATTATAACATTGGGGTGAATATATTGTAGGCCCAGCTGGAACAAGAGAGGAGGATATGGGAGTAGATGCAGGCAAGATGGAGAGGGTGGAGGCCGAGCGAGAGGCCGAGCAGCGGAGGATGGCGGACATTCTTCAGTACATGCAAAGTCTTGGCGCCGCTACGGGTGTAGTTCTGCCACCTTCGCTATTCGCTCCACCTCCACCTCCTCACTATTCCACTCCTATGAGTATAAATGTTTTATTTTGTATGTTCATGCTTATGGTCAAATCTAGTGGAGTATGAAAGTTTTATTCATGTATAGTATATATTTATCTTATCTCACACATGCAATCTCTTCTCCTTTGTGTAGAATCAATCGGCGGCATCGAACGATCCTCATGCTTCAGCGAATCCTTCACCAAATCAGTCTCATTGGCCATCTTGATGATGGATACTTGTGGTTGTTAATGGTACTTCTATTTGCAATTGTGGTTGTAGATGATGGAGCACTTGAATTACTTGTGAACTTATTTGTGTTATATTGTGAGACATGTGATGTTTGTGATATATATGTGACGTTTGTGATATATATGTGTGTTGGTGATATATATGTGCTATTGATGATATATATGTGATGTTGGTGATGTTTGTTATATATATCTTCTGTTTATTTGGATGGGATGTAAAAAACAAATAAAAAAGGCTATTTTCAGTCACTTTGCTGAGTGCAATGGCCATGACACTCGGCAAAGTGACTACCTGGGAACATGCTTTGCCTGAGTGCAAAGGCCATTGCACTCGACAAACATCACATATTTGCCGAGTGCCACTGGGCAAGGCACTCGGCAAAGGTCGCCTGTTTGCTGAGTGTCTTGCTGGTGGCACTCAGCACAGCGGCCACCTTTGTCGAGTGTCTGAGTCAACGGTGCTCGACAAAGCAATGACCTTGGTTGAGTGCTTGACCTTGACACTCGGCAAAGTCGCCGTCACTATGGCGCTCGCTGTCATGGTGACTAGTCGGCAAAGCCTTTGCCGAGTGCCCGATAAAGTGCACTCAGCAAAGAGGGTTTTGCCGATAAATTGTTTACCAAGCGTCCTTTACTGACTGTAACACTCGGCAAAGAAGCTAAATCTGGTAGTGTCAAGATGGGAGTACGGTCTGTTAGAAGTTAAGATCGACTAGCAGTAGATATAGCGGGTCAAACTGACATTTAGAATATGGAGTAAATCCTAGAACATGATCTAGTGTGAGGAACCAGAGAGAGTGATGCGGAGTAGCAAACCATCGGCTGCATTCAAGGAAGACAAGCTAGCCATTGCATAGGTGTCGATGATACAGTGGAGGCGCAGTCATAGAGAGGCGGTACAGAGTTGGCGGTGCAGAGGCGGCGGTGCTTCTCGTCGCTGGCAGCGCCCCCTCTCTAGATCGACCTAGGGTTAAGATGTAGGTGGGGCTGTGGTGGCTGTAGGTGAATCTCGTGCCTTGTGCCCCGGCCCCCACCTCCTTTTTATGGCGCTATGCGACTAGGGGCCCTCCAACCACAGTTAGGGTTGGGCGCCCCCGATCAGGGTGTGGATCAGGGCCCAATTGGCCAGTTGGACCAACTAGTGGGATCAATCTAACACTCTCTCCCTTGATCTCACCTTATGACTTAAACTTAACTTACTTACTTTATCTTGTTCTCATTCCATCACAGATCAGTGCATAGAGTGTGCCTCATCATTATGGTCAGTTGCCATTAGATTAAATAGCTACAATGCACCTCTCTGTTTTGAAATAGATTCTCAACTAGGCCCTTATTGTACTAGGAATCAGTAGGCTTTCCCTTAAACCCATGTCGGCTAAGTGTTCTCTGAACACAGCTAGGGTGGTAAGCCTTTTATAAGCGGATCCGTGATCATCTTTTATGTTCTTATATGCTCAAGACTAATTATATGATCTCGGACTTTATCTTTCACAACATAATACTTTATGTCAATGTGTTTGACAACACCACTTGATTTATTATTGTGAGCATAACATACTGCTAGATTATTATCGCAGTATAACTTGATTGGCTTATGTATGTCGTCTACCACTTTCAACCCGGGCATGAATTTCTTCAGCCAATTCACCTGTCTTATGGTCTCATAACATGCTACAAACTCGGCATACATTGTGAACGATGTAGTGACGGTTTACTTTGAGCTTTTTCACAATATAGCTCCTCTTGCGAGAGTGAATATGTATCCTGACGTGGACTTTCTGTCATCTCTCGCATAATCAGAATCTGTATACCCCTCTATGTGCAGGAAATCAGATCTTCTGTACGTTAGCATGAGACCCTTCATACCTTGCAGGTAACGTAAAACTTTCTTTACTAATTTTTAGTGTTCTATTCCTGGATTACTCTAATATCTGCCAAGTAACCCGATAACAAATGCTAAGTCAGGACGAGTACACACTTGAGCATGCTGTAAAGTTTCAACAGCTGGACTATGTGGAACCGCTTTCATTTGATCGATCTCATATTGGTTCCTAGGACATTGAAATTCCCCATATCTATCGCCCTTGACTATGGGAGCAGCTGAAGACTTATAATTTTGCATACTGTATTTCTTTAGAACTTTTTCTAAGTATGCCTTTTATGATAATTCCTAAAATCCCCTTTTCTCTGTTTCGGTGAATCTCTATTCCTCGGACGAACGAAGCTTCATCGAGATCCTTCATATCAAACTTCGAGGACAAGAACTTCTTTGTTTCTAGTAGATTAACATCACTGCTAGTGAGCAAGATATCATCCACATATAAGACTAGGAAAATATATTTTCCATTCTTGAACTTTGCATAAATGCAATTGTCCCCTATATTTTTTTGAAACCCAAACTTTCTTATTGTACTATCAAACTTCAAATACTACTGTCTTGAAGCTTGTTTTGATCCATAAATGGATTTCTTCAGGTGACATCCCATACGTTCTTTTCCTTCCACAACAAAACCTTTCCGTTGTGCCATGTAAACATTTTTCTCCAGATCCCCATTTAGGAATGCCATTATAACACCCTCGGTGTTACTCCCTAAACAAACTACTAAATCATATCATGAGCATCATGTTTATGTAGTAATACATGTGATAGAAGGTGTTGATAAATTTCTTGTAGCCTAAAATGACCATTAAGAATGTTAAATGGAAATTTATTCGGTAACTTATGTTATGTCAGGTAGGGTGGAAAACCAATTTTTATTGAGCAAAAGTATTATAGAACATTTGTATGACACCCAAATAAGGTTTGAAGTACAAACTTTGTAGATGACAATGCAACTCTTGCTGTAGAAAAATAATATAACTAGCTAGTATTTCTAATGGCGTGGAAATGGAACTTGAAGTCAAATTCAGCTTAAGACTTCGAAGAAATTTTAAGTAGAAAATAGTGTGACAATGCCATGTTGGTTAATTAATTCTGGAAAATCTAGCTAAAGGTCAAGGCTGTGTTTTTGCTCCTTATGGTAGACTGACGTACCCTCGTTAGCATGGTCGAGGTAGTTTAGCTTCAACTGTGTTAGGTTAGTTTTTAGACACGCTTTAAAATTCGTGCACGCCATATGTCTGGCCCATGCGTGCGGTCACCATGAGCGGCCGCTCAGCGTCGCGTAGCTGGCCACATTCCTGTGCTGTGGTGCCGAGCCCAGTTGACCTATTTGGTCGTGGGTGGCCGAGACCGGCCCCGGCGGGCCGCTGTCATCGCCCTACAGCGGCTGGCCGCCACACTACTACCGTCGATGCCACCTTTCTCGCCTCGTAGTGTGGTGCTGCTGTTATCCTTCTCTCCATCATACATGTGGGTGTGCCCCTGCTGCCAACATCATCGTGTCTCCATCGCGTCCGCACTCTCTATAATCCTGTGCCACTGCTTGGCCCTGTCCAGTGGCACTGTCTTTGCCGTGCACGCGCTGCCGGCTTGGCCGTGCGTGGGGCCAAGCCGACACCGCGGTAGTGGTCGTCTGGCTATCATGATGCTCATCTCGCCGCTCAATTCACCTACCCACCGAGTCACTGCATGCCTCGACTTTCTTGTAGCATTGCGATCTCACCCCCTCTGCCCTACCGCTCATGCATCATTTTTGCCTTGGTGCGCTACGCCTGGCGCTTTTGCTTGTTCTATTTCTGTCATTATCCCCTCACTCACCGATGCGCCTCTATTACCGCCTCTAAGATATGTCCCCATGCAGCTATGCCCTCATCATGTCTTGGCCAGTCCACGTTAAGTCGGGGCTACGGGCCATGATGTTGCAGCGGTAGCATACTATCCCCTTCTAAATCCCTAGCTCGGGCTTTGCAGTACAATTCCCCCCCATCAGTGGGTGGCATAGGTAGTCAGCTAGGTGCCCTGTTTTCCTCAAGCCCATCCGATCACTACCAACTGGCAATTTGGCATTTTGCTCGCCGCCAGCCGTGGGCGCTGCCGAATCGATAGGATGGGAGGTAAGGCATGTAGGAGTGGTAGCAGTTCGATTACTCATAACCCTAAGCTTACCTTGACTCTCTCCATCCAGTGCATGCGCTCTTTGGCTAGGGTGCTCATCGACGGAGTGTGGACGCATCGCTGCTGCGCTCGGAGTGCCGCCGCGTGGTGCAGGCGCAAGTGGCCAGACCGCCACAGCGCTCCCCTGCTTCAACCATCAGTGGGGCGTGCACCACGGTGAGCCACTTATGCTTATCTACCACTTCTACTTTGCCCAGCGTACGTAGGTTTGTCAGAACAGTCACGCCATCGCCGCAGATAGCCGCTCGCCGCTCGCCGCTGTAGCCCGTGATAGTGCGCCTCCGAGTACCCAACCGCCACCCATCCTTGCGCGTTTAGCTGTAGACAGTGGTTGGCCCCTAAATTCTGTTGTAGCGAGCCTAGTTTGCCCGGCGTAACCGCCTTATGCCGTTGCCTGCCGCACCGGCGCGCGTGGGGTTTCTAGGGTTCTCCCTGTGGTAAAGGTGAAAACATCCGAGGGTTTGGTTGCAAGATTACTGACGGTAGGAATAGTACGCTTAGTAGTCGTATTAATCTCTACAAGCTCAGGGCTTTTCTGTAAAATAGCCAATGCACGCGGGGCACCCCTGGCCTTGGGCCATACTAGGGCCGCCGCGACTGCCTACGCTAGCCGTGCCGCGCTGGGCTTATCGGGCCAGATGGTGTTGATGTCGGCCCTTTCCTTTTCTAATGCATTTTCTAATTTAATTTCTAAGGTAAACTTATAAATTCAATATAAAATTGTGTAATTAACCAAAAATTATGAAACCAATTTTGTTAGGTTCCTAAAATCATGATCTATCTGTAGATATATTTTGTTCATATAGTTTTATAATATCTTTAGAAGTGATCTAATTAATTTGTGATGCTTAATATTAGTTAAGATATAAATTTGAAGGAATTTTTGTGATAAATTGGTGATAGTGTTGGCTTTGAAACTTTCACAGTAAATTTCTAACATTATTAGGTGCTCACTATAATTTTTGTAGCCCCATAATAATTAGTTTGCTAAGATAGCTAAATGAGCCCTAGTTCAAACATATATATTTAATCAATAAAATGCGAAACACCTTGGGATTTTAAAACTAGAGCATTTTCTGAGAAACCACTGCCTTATTCGACAACATGGATACGTAGCTTAGTACGTTAGTCATTAAAGCTAGCTCGCTAGCTTACAGGAGCGTAATCAGTATTTTAGAGTTGCAGTTGCCGTTGATTATTTACGTCTCTTCGTTGCATCCACGTATATCATAATAGGAACAACGATGGATCATGGAGTCGATCGAAGTAGCGGAAAAGATAGTGCCTTGATGATCGTGTCACTATGATGGAATGCTAACTTTTAGTTATATCTTACCCAGACAAGCCCCGGTGTATAACCGCTACTATTATTTTACACTTTATTTTATGCTTGTGCATTAAGTTTTAAGGGAGTTGAATGAAACCACTTGCATATATATATCCTTCATCCTATGAGTCCTACTAGTATATCAGGATTGTAGTAGATTGCTATGCTATAGGATTCGGATAGAAGTCGAGTGATTACCTGTCACACACGAGAGATAGGAAAGATACTATTGTTATTATTATATTACTATCACATGGAATAGATATGAATGATAATTAGAGACCAGGGCGGAATGGTACTTTGGATCTAGACTTGGTTAGGCATTCGAGCGAGGCTCAGATTGCACTTGTTATGTCCTGTGTCAATTGAGGATCAGTCCAGTTGCTGTGGATGGTAGTCAGGTCACAGACTCATTATCCTAAGCACATACTTGCTTATGGGAGCGGGAAGGCTAGTTATGCTCTTAGTCAGTGGATTTTGGCTCTTTCTAGATCGACTGATTAGAGACGGAGAAAGGTGGAGGTCTAAGCACCATACTGAGATCGGGTCTCAAGTGTGGGGGCTTGGAGTCCTAAGTTTGGAATGGGGACCTAGACCCCTTGATAGGAGTGGAATGGGTTGGTCTCGTTTGTGCCTGGGGTACAAGCGAGGCATGTGTTTTAGGGGTACCCAGCTAGGATACATTGATTCACAAATCGTTGTTTATGTGAGACGGTACGACTTGGCTATGGTCTAGCACCGTAGTAAGAACTAGAACTTAAAGGTGATAAAATGGTTCTGATTGCTTACTACCTGCTTGAAAGTAGCATAGGTGCTTACATAGAATAGTTAGTTAATGAACTAATGATGACTGCTAATAAAATTGAATATAAGAACACACGTTTAGTAATGCTTCCGTAGATGTAATAACTCATAAGCCAGATTGCCTTGCATATCCTTGGAGTCTTTTATTTCCTCCTGTCAGGTAAGTCTTGCTGAGTACAATCAAGTACTCAGGGTTTTATTCCCCCTGTTGCAGGTGATCGAAGGATACATAGAGCTGACTCTTATGTGTGAAACCTCCTGATGGGCTTAGAGAGGATTCCTATCACGCTATAATCGTAGTGTTTATTTTGTAACTCTCACTAAAGTTTTTTTATAAGAAAAGATATAAAATCTGCTAGCATCTCTTGTATAAAACTATTCACCTTGTTAATGCTCCACTATGTCATTAAATTAATCTTGCTTCCTCTATAACTCTGATAACATTATTATATTCCGCTGTTATAATAAATTGAGGTAATATTCTATACTGTAATAAAGTAATATAAGAAATGATTTAAGAATGTTGTAAGCTTTATTCTCTCATTTATGATCCTGATGGAAAAATGTGGATTTTTGAGTTCTCCTTTGGGGTGTGCTCGATGAAACTACATAGTTTAGTGTTATCTCTTGAGTACTTAGTATCTAATGGAAGACAAGTACTCCTGAGAGACATTAGATTAGGCGGTTCTACCACAGCCATCTTTACATCCATCTGATGTAATTCTAAATCATAATGTGCTACAAGCGCCATTATGATTCTAAAAGAATCCTTACATGAGACTGGAGAAAATGTCTCATTATAATCTATACCTTCTCTTTGCGTGAAGCCTTTCGCCACAAGTCACGCTTTGAATCTTTCTAAATTCCATTTAGAGTCATGTTTGGTTTGTAGACCCATTTACAGCCTACTGTCTTGGCTCCTTTAGAAATTAGTTTCTAAGTCCCAAACACCGTTGGATTTTATTGATTTCATTTCATCTTCCATGGCTTCAAGCCACTATGATGAGTGAGCGCTTCTCATGGCTTCTTCAAATGAGGTGGGATCACCCTCCATTTGAAATTCCTCACATTTATAAACTCCATAGTCTTCAGGAATGGCTGATCTCCTGACTCTTTAAGACCCTCTAGGGGTCTTGTTAGATGATGCTTGTTCTATATGAGGCTGTTGTTGCTTCTCCTCATGTGTGACAATGTGTTCTAAGGGATCCTGAAAGACATGTTCCTCATGTTCATTCATTGTTGCCACAAGAGAACTAACAATAGATGCTATTACTACATTATCTTGCACTATTGGTACAACAACAACAGGTAGCGTGAAGAATGGTTCCTAAACCATCAGAGTGGGCATGTATACCCGCTTCTCTTCAAAATTAATTTCTCATGCTACCATGATCCCTCTGATCATATCATCCTCCAACAACACAGCATATCTTGTTTCTACAAACTTCGTTTGTCCAGTTAGGACAATAGAAAGCGATAACTTTTGACTTTTTTGGATAGCCAATGAAATGGCAACTGACTGTCTTGGAGTCTAGCTTCTCTATATTTGGGTTAAAGACTTTAGCCTCAGCTAGACAACCCAACATAGGTAAATAGTTAAGTGAAGGGTTCCTTTCCTGTCCACAACTCATACGGTGGTCTAGGCACCGACTTGCTTGGCACTCGATTAAGAATATGAATGGCGGTTTTTAATGCCTCCATCCATAAACTTATTGACAGAGTATAGTAACTTATCATGCTTCTCACCATATCTATTAAGGTACGATTGCGTCTTTCAGCTACTCTATTCTGTTGAGGCTCACCCGGTGTAGAATACTAGGGTAGCTATGCCATTTTTCTAGTAAAAACCTTACAAAGGGTCTAGAAACTTGGTCCATATGGGGTGTGTCGACCATAGTATTCTCCTCCATGGTAGGATCTTACTACCTTAATCTTTAAGTTGTACTGATTTTCTACTTGAGCCTTAAATATCTTAAATTTATCCAATGCTTCTGATCTTTCCTTAATTGGAATAAATATAGCCAAAACGAGAATAATCATCTGTGAATGTTATAAATGAATCATAACCATCCATACTTTTTATAGGAAAAGGACCACATATATCTATGTGAATTATTTCTAAGATTCTATGTGCTTCATTTGACATCTTTCTTTATTTTCTTAACATACTTTCCTTTTATGCAATTAATGCATTATTTTAAATCTAGAAATTCTAAAGGCAGAAGAATTGATTTCTTAATCATTCGCTCTATTCTCTCCTCTCGAAATATGGCCTAAACGACAGTGCCATAATTTTGATGATATGTCATGAACTCTCTTCCGCTTATTACTTGCATTCATAGACGAGGAAGCATTCTCATTCTCAGTGCTCATAGTATTCACATTCTCAGAAAGTGATAATAAATAAAGTTTGTCTTGTCGGAAGGCAAGA
Source organism: Miscanthus floridulus (assembly GCF_019320115.1). Classification (NCBI taxonomy): domain Eukaryota; kingdom Viridiplantae; phylum Streptophyta; class Magnoliopsida; order Poales; family Poaceae; genus Miscanthus; species Miscanthus floridulus. Next base: position 55,128,711 of record NC_089591.1, on the reverse strand, counting down.
CCAACACACTTATTATTATACACAATCCGACATTTGCTATTACCAAAATGGCAATCATAACCATCATCGTCTAGTCATGAGACACTTATCAAGTTTCTACATAAAGATGGTACATAAAGAATGTCTGAAAAGCTGAAGTCTAAAACCATCATCTAATTCTAGAGAGAGATCTCCTAATGGCCTCAACTTTAGCTTCAACTCCATTTACAACTTTAATTTTTCTTTCTCCTCTTTGTAGGGTCCTCCTCGTATGGAATCCCTGTAATGAATTTGCAACATAAATAGTTGCTCCTAAATCAATCCACCAAGTAGATTTTGCATAACTTACAAACAAGGATTCATCTATGGATGTAATGATATCCTCACCTCTCTTCAGAAGGCTCTTCAGGAAGTCTGGACAGTCCCTCTGGTAATGTCCTATGCTTCTTGCACCATTTACACTGATCCTTCTCAACTTGAGCACTGTTGTTCTTCTAATGGTGGTCATTCTGAGGGGCTTTCCCTTGAGGTTTGGCATTCTTATTGAAATTCTTCCTTTTGTTGTCTTCACAAGGTTAGCAGAGTCACCCTGTGAGCTTTTTAGCCTCTCCTTTTCTTAAACACACATTGCGAATGAGCTTCTCTATATCCCACTTATCGGGTTGCATGTTGTAATTTACAACAAAAGTTTCATATTCCTTAGGCATGGAAGCAAAAACCAAATGAATCAGGAACTCATCCTTGAGCCCCAAATCCTATTAGCTTCAGCTTCGAAGCCATGTTGCTCATCTTCAGTATGTACTCTCTGATACCGCCACCAAGTGTATTTCTCATTGAATAATTTCTTGATCAGAGTACTGGACATAAGCCTTTGAAGAGCTAGAAACTGACTCTCCACTTTCTTGAGTTATTCTGTGGCGGTGTCACAATCTAGGATAGATCCCCTTATCGCATCTGAAATAGTGGACTTAGCCACCATCAAGCACTTGCGGTTTGAAATGTAACATTCCTTGCGTTTGAGATCATATTTCATCCGCACTTCTGCATGATCTCGCTGCCGAGCAATGAAATCAGCATTATTCTCATTTTCTTCCCTCACCGGGTCCACTGGCTTAGTAGAACACGGGGGGGGGGGGGATAAGAGCTAGGTCATTTTTAAACAGCGCAAGTGCTAGTTCATACTTCTCTCGCCATACCCTATAGTTGCCCCTTTCAAGAGGCGGTACGTGCGAGATAAATGCCATTGGGTTGAGTCCTAAAAAACATCGTCAGAGATAGTGAGAAAATAGGACATAATAATTGCATGCCTTAATTTAATGTTGGTTAAAATTAAAACATACAACTTTCTTATACACTAATTCTACATCACCGTTGGGCAGAAATAGAATTAATGTATGGAAAAACTTATGAATAAACATTATAATATTACTATTATCAATGTTGGTTAGAAAAATAAAAATATTATAATTTACTGACTAAAATAACTGATCTTCAAATTAAATTCTTCCGTTGATTAGAATTTAATTAGAAGATGATAAACTTTAACATTACAGCAAAAACCTGAAATAAAAAATTGTTTATCCATGCGTGGTGGAAAAGTTATTTCTCCTCTCCCTCCCTCTCCTCTCCACGCCGTGGTGGAAAAGTGAGAGCAACAGAGCGGAGCCGGCACCGGTCCCCTCGCCGGTGCACGCGCTCGCCCTAGGCTGAGTGCGTCGTCGTTGAGCCGTCTGGGTGATGGTGCCCTATTCCCCCATACGCACTGTGGTGGGCCTCTTCCCTAAACCCTAGCTCCTCCCCTTTCTCCTCAGTGCAACAGACGTCGAAGAAGAAGAGTGCGGCGCCGCCGTGGGTCCCCTCGTCGGAGCGCATGCTCCCCAGTGGGTGAGTATGCCGCTATTTAGAGGTCCTATGTCAGCGCCCTGAGCCCGCACGCCGACGACCTAGCATCGGGCGACGACTCGGCCTGTTCTGTCCTCTCAACGGTGGGTTTCTTCCTGCACGACGGTGGTGGCGACGGCGGTGGGAAGAACCAGGTAGGTCCTCCCCTTCTCCGTCTTTACTTTCTAGGGTTAGGGTTAGGGTTTCGAATTTGGGATTTCAATCCGATTCGAATCACCTCCTTCTGAATTTCTTCGTGATTTCTACACCAAAGACTAGATCTACATCTAGACCACGTTCTGATACCATTATTAGAACATAAGATCGACTAGCAGTAGATCTAGCGGGTTAAACTGACATTTATAATATGGAGTAAACCCTAGAACATGATCTAATGCGAGGAAACAGAGAGAGAGAGGGATGCAGGGTAGCAAAGCATCGGCCGCCTTCGAGAAAGATGAGCTAGCCATCGCGTCGGTGTCGATGACTGTGGTGGAGGAACGGTCGTAGAGAGGCGATGCAGAGGTGATAGTGCAGAGGTGGCGGTGCTTTCCGTCGCTGGCAGCAGCCCCCTCTCTAGATCGGCTTAGGGTTAGGATGTAGATGGGGTTGTGGCGGCGCAGGTGAATCTTGTGCCTTGTGCTCCGGCCCCCACCTCCGTTTTTATGGCGTTGTGCGACGGAGGCCCACCAACCATAGTTAGGGTTGGGCGCCCCCGATCAGGGACGCAGATCAAGGCCCAATTGGCCATTGGACCAACTAGTGGGATCAATCTAACACGGTGTAACTAGAAGTTGTGGAGGACAGCCAGGAGTCGGGGGTGCGTGTCATGCCATCTTGCGTACAAGGAAAACAATGGTTGCGTGGAGGGCGGCGCGGCGTTGGACTGGGACTCAGGCCGGCGACCTCTGTGATGTAGGAGGCACGAAACGATTAGCTCATGATTAGATCCTCTCATGCTAGTACTCTCTAATGCCACAGGCTACAAGCAGCCATTATTTCAGTCAGTGCGGATTGGAGATGCGCAATGCTCCACGCACGCTCGCAAAAATTGTTTTAATTTCATATATGATATGATAACATGGCTAATAACAAAGACAACTACTGTATATTGTTGCCATCTCATTTTACGGTCTTCTAATAGCACATCTATATAGAGTTAACTATCGACATATAATGTACTATTAATACCTAACTCCCTTTACTTTTTTATATATATAATAAGTTTTTTCGAGCTAATATAAGGTCAGTCTCAATCCCAACCAAAAAACTGAGATGGTTTCTATATTCATTAATTAGGGTTAATCAAAATGATGATGTGGTAGTGGAATTAAGGAAAAGAGAGGAGGAGGATTTCTTAGAAAAAAGCTATGTCTACACATGAACCGAGATATAAAGAGAAATGATAAGCAGATGATATAGAAGAGAGAAAACATATGAATGGACAATAAATTATTTTTAAGAACCCATCCAGTGTAAATGTGTTCTCTATGTGTGGTTGTCTACACATGATTTGACAATTATAGGGATTGTCTGACCCTTGCTTCAAGCTTACAACTCGCTTCTCTTATATTTTCTTCGACTCAACATAAATCTATGGTATCTTCAACGGCGTGCTTACATCACAGTATTATACTTGCTCATATATGACCACCATTTGTTTCGGTATTCTGTACCCTGACCGGGGATGGGGCATTGATTGATAAAACATTTGTGAATTGACATGTGAACCGCATTGCTGAGCTGACCCTCTATATGAAGGCCTTTGTTTAGATATTCATGGATTGTGAAAGTTGATTTTTTTCAAGCTAGATTACTAAAAGCTGGATTATATAAAATAAAACTGAATAAATAGGTTGTTTGGATCCATAGCTTATGAAAAATGAGATAAGCTGCCCTATAGAGCAAAGTTGGGAGTGCTCGGTACAACGACTATCGCTACTGCTCTAGTTGTGGCTGCAAATTTTTGCAACTGCAGCCGCTGCAACGGTAAACAGAAGTGAA